>NW_028277113.1:37027500-37681500 GCF_059951505.1 Python bivittatus | reverse complement strand
GAATATAGTATTTGTCACTTCTTCAGCATTACATTACTGGGTGGAGAATTAGCTAAGAATAAAACTTATTTACACATAAGGAAAGCAAAGCAGACAAAATTTCCTCACAAACCTGGAAGTTTCAATAAAAGCATATTTCAGAAAGTTTGACAGCTATGATGTTCTCCTTTCTTTTATACAAAGTGATCCAGCAAACACAGACTAGAATTCCAAAGCGAAGGCATTATTTAGTAGAAAAAAATGGTAGACATTTATGTCCATATATATATTCTCAAATGTGATTCTACAATAGTCAATAGAGTGTACGCTGTTCCTTTAAATGTGCTTTTGGAAGATGAACTCATGAAAGTGTGTGCTTCCTCTTAAGTATCTCCTTTGTGAGCTGTTATACTTGCACATAATTAAAACATTAAAGGTACTTTTTCTTAATGTTTAAAATCTGTAAGGTTAGCTTGACTCCACACAGCTTCAATGTAAGTTCTGCTCTTCACACGGTCAGTCTTTGCTGATCCAGGTGATTTGAAAGCAGCTATATAATTTTATTGGAAATAGGAAGATTTCAAAAGTGGTATGATTTAAAAGAAAAAATAAATAAAACCCTACTACTTGCAAATAATATGTTTAATAACTTCCACCAAGCAGTTTGTATTGCTTTCTTAAGATTTACATTTACATTTGACTTGGTTTGACTCCAAACTGGATTAGATCAGTCATATTTTATATGTATGTATATATATTCAATAAAAGGTTATCCATACCATGTTATCTATAACTGTCTTCCCTGTTTTGATACAAAAGGCATACAATCAAAGTGCACAATATCCATCACTTGAAATTGGCCACAGCAGAGGCAAGGCCATTAAGCTGGTACATGAGCTGATGTGATAAGCCAATGTATTCTGAACTTACCTACAACAGGAGGCACAGGCTGTGTTTGCCTTCTGCTAGATGGAAAGAAATTTTAAAAACAAAGTAAACTATAGAGACCAATAGAGTAAACTGATGAAACTACTTCCCACTCCGTTTTCCTCAGAAAATTGTGCTAGTACATCAAGATCCCAAACTTGCTTAAGGCTCTACTATTTCATACCCTGCTTAGCACCATCGTTAATTTGGCCCAGAGTATTTGATAGCATGTGTTGTCCCTCTGAACGGATACAAACTTTAAAATTTCAGGACAGTTCAAATTTTAACAAAAGAGAGAGTTTCATTTCACAATGCTGCAAGCACTGAAAAAAGCATCATTTTAGAGCAACAAAAATGTACAAAGCAACAGGGCTGAAAAGGTGATGGGTGGGGGAACAGTGGGAGGACATAACAGAGAAGCAATAGAAGTCTGAAGAAATAACTGGGTAAGAATCCATGCAAGGAGAAAGACCTTGGAAAAGTTTATTGAAGGTTCTGGCACTCATACACAAAATGAGCAATTTCTGGCATAGGTTCACTCAGTTGAAATTACAGTTACACTGGGCCATTTTATCATTATACTGGTTGCTTGATTTCGAATTTCAAAGAACAGTGTGCTAATGTGGTTACTTTTAACAATTTGCACAGCATTTACAAATGATTTGAAAGGACTTTGGGTTTTCATCACCAATTGCTTGGGTTTCTTTTCCTTCCTTCCTTCCTTCCTTCCTTTCTTAAATTTATATGCTGCCCATCTCCCCCAGAGGGTGACTGTGCGGCTCACACTTAAAATCAAACCTCAAAAACAGTTAAAAATATAAATATCCACATAAAATTAGTTAAAAAATCAAACTATATAAATGTTAATGCTATGCACTTTACATGGGACTAGCTTGGAAGACCACTTAGAAGTTATAATTGGCCCAGTATGCAAAGGTCCATTTGCTGGCTGCATATGCCAATACAAGTATTTTGTACCAGTTTTCCTGCACTGGCTCTGTACTGGTTTCTGTTGTAATTCAATGTGCTGGTTTTCACCTATAAAGCTGTTTATGCCTTGGTCCTTTAGGAGCATCTTCTGCAGCTGGATTTTGCCCAACTAACCTATTTATTCCAGGAGAAATCTCTAGTGATTTCCTACTTCCATAGGTAGGGGTCTGAGGCTTACATGTGCTACTTCTCAGTAGGGATATTTATGTCATGGAATAGCCTCCTGCTGGAAATCAGACCGACCCCTATTTTGATAGCTTTACATAAACTTTAAACAACTGAACTATTTCAGAGACCTTTTGGAGGAAGAATTACACCACCTGCTTTTATTATTGCTCTATTTCTTGTTTACAGTGTTGATTTTATTACATTTTAATTTTGCATTATGGATGTTTTATAATTTTTTTCTATTTGGTTTTTGTTATAAAGTGATTACTTTTATCATCATGAAATAGTAAGGGACTGTGATCTGAAGTTGGTTGTCAATAATACTGTAATATTAAAATAATATTTCAATAAGATGGGATAATATATATATTTTAAGTTCTTGGGTTAGGCTGGAAACAAAAGTTCTATGAAGAGTCAAGATGGATCACAAGAAAGTCTTGCCTGGTCCAGCATTAGGTTAACCCAGTGTTGTCCAAACTTGGCCACTTTAAGATGAGTGGACTTCAACTCCCAGAATTCCCCAGCCAGCCATGGCTGGCTGGGGAATTCTGGGAGTTGAAGTCCACTCATCTTAAAGTGGCCAAGTTTGGACAACACTGGGTTAACCAAATGCCAATAGAAGTACCCATGAAGTGCCACCATTCTTTTCCTTCCCTGAACCTCCACACTACTGAACTTCACTGGTTGACCTCAGATCTGACTATTTTGAGAGAGGAAGAAGAATATCCAAACCATTTTCTCCACAGCACACAGAATTCTCTCTCATCATGTCCCTACTTATTTATCTTTTTTTTTAAGTTGAAAGCCCCCAAAATTGAAACCTCTGCTTACTAGGGAGTAGTTCCAGCCCTTTGACCATTTTGTTTGTTCTTCCCTTCATCTTCTCCAGCTCTACAGTACTTTTTCTGAAATGGAAGGGCTAAAATCATACATGGTATTTCGCCAGTTGCTGTACTATGTTTTTATAGAAGGCATTATAATGCAATTTTATTTTTGGGTTTTTTTCCTAGCAATTCCAGGCTATATTTGCCTTTTTCATAATAGTTACATACTGAGTAGATGCTTCATTGAACTGTCCACCACTGCAAGTTTTTTTTTTTTTTCCTGATCAGTCACTACTAGTTTAGATCCCATTCGCATATATATGAGTATTTAGGAATTTTTTCCCCTTTTATGGATTGTTCTCCTAGTGGGAGGAAAGGACTTTTCACTACCCTTTTTGCTCAACTACTTAAATTTGATGTAATAAGAAAAACTGGTCAGTGATTGTTCACTCTTACCTTCAGGTCTTTTATGAATAATTTTAAAAGTCCAGTTCTAGTTCTTCAGGGAACCTAGTGTTTATATCCCTCCATAGCAAGAATTAACTATTTATTCCTACTCTCCGCTTTCTGGGTTGGGTTTTTTTTTCCCCCCATTAACTGGTTGCCAATTCACAAGAGGGTCTCTTCTCTTATGCCAGGGCTGCTAAGTTTGCTCATAGATCTTCAGGGAAAGACTTCGTTAAAAGCTTTCTAGAAATTTAAACAAACAGGGTCATGTTGCTCTTTTAAATGGTTTTAAATTTTAGCAGTTTAGATATTAAAACTTTCAATGTGGGGCCCAGGAAACTCAGCTGAAATCTCAAATTCTAGCACAAAATTACAAGAACTTGTTTGGACTGCCATCTACCATCTATCCTCCTGTTCACACTTTTGATCACTTTGTCCTAAGATAGCAAGATTTGTGGTACACGCTGCATGCTCCAAGCATAGATTGTTCCCAGAAAAACTTGTCATCTCGGAGTACATAATGATGGCTTAAAGCCACAAGAGTATGCCACGAGAGTACTCCTGGTATTTCTTACTGGAATTTATTGTATATGTATTTTACCTTTGGCACACCATTCCCCCTAGAATGCCTGCTCACCTATGTTTTCTCTCTTGTTATATGCATGTATGTGTTTAAGTCACAAACAGAACATTTATTTTTCAGTTAGCATGGCAACTTCAGACGGTGCTCAAGGCATTTCTCTTTCTTGGCTGAGGAATACCTGACTTACCTTCATATAATGAATATACAAAGCATGGATTGTTGTTGGGGTTTTTTAAACTTTGTTTAATAAAGATTTGCATTAGAAATATCAAATTTAAATTTAATTTCTGTTGTTTTGTTAGAAAATACCTGACAGATTGACCTCTAATTATGGAATCACAAAGATAATTGACCAGTAATCAATGCCATAAAATGTGTTATTTTCTCACTTTTGCATTTTTTGGTTGGTTCATAATGTATCCAGCTTTGTCTGAATCTTTGTAAAGGTGGCCGTCTGAAAAATGAAAATTACTACTTGTTTTGTAACTCTCTAATGGTGACTTTGCTGATTGTAAAGCAAGGATTGGCTAACAGAACAAATTAATGTCAGCACAGCAATGAAAAATGGCATCAGCTGATGGAAATGGTTTCAGATTTGGTGTTGAGAAAAGCAGTCTTTTAGATCTATGGTTTTAGAAATCCATGCTACATCAGCCTTGTTGTCATAGTAACTATGAGTCTGTCTCAGGGATAAGCAATCTGATATCCTCTCCAGATGTTTTGAACCACTACCAGTATAATCCCTTTCTGCTGTCCATGCCACTTGGAGCTTTGAGAATTGAAATCTAAAACAACTAGAAGGTATCAGGTTACCAGTCCTGGTCTACCTCAACACAATTATCAGCTCCAACTCATATTTATTTGCCTAGTAAGAGAAAGTTGCTTACTAAACTCATCTGTTGCTTCTACAGTATCTTAATATGAAGGAAGGAGGAAATAATATATACCAGTAAGGTATATACCTTACAAGAAAACAAGTTATATTACCTGTAGGTCTGGTAGTTTTTGAGAAACCCTCCATCTCAGCATCTGCTCAGCTTTTCCAAGTGATTAAGAAACTCCTTCACATCATCTTGCAACTCAGGTATAGAGCCTTCAATATTCACTTTGACCTTTTTGCATTGCATGTTGCAGAACAAAGTGCTTATATTTTCAGTGAGATAAATTCCACAGTAATCATAGGATCAATGTTAGAAATAACTGATTCACCCTCTGATTATTTATTTTTTTTCTTTGTTAGATGCCTTTTAGCCTGGATGTAGACAAGTTACTTTGGGTGGAGGGAATTTCAATTCACTTTTTGCCCTCTGGTCCTTGGGTATCATGATTGCTAAAGGCTGCCAGCAGGGGGGCAGAGATTGAAGTCTTGGACCTAGAGGTGGTAAATGCCTCTCTGTCAGGTTTTTTTTCCCCCTCCAGGAGTCAATTGTGCAATGTAAACTGAAGAAATTTATCTCAGTCTCTCAACCCACACAGACTCTCCTTTAAGGAAATCTTGAAATATCTACCATTCATTGACAGTTTTTGTTTTGTTTTTCCCACACTTCTAACAGTGTTTCTTCTTTCTAATGGCCCCAGACAATCACAGATGGCCATTCAGTCATGGAAATTATTTAACAACTATGAATAAAGTCAGTTTGGTTAACTAGAGAGCTAGCATGTACAAAGGACATTCAAATTAGTTAGTTTGCTCAAACATGGTTTAATTTTTTAAATACTCTGAGCCCCACTCTGTCTCCTCATGTTAACAAAAAAGGAAGTTGGGAAGATAAGACTGACAACTAAATTAAAGTTTCATAAGTTATGTGTGTAACTGTCATTTAATATGCTAAACTAGAGTCACTCTACGGTTAATGGACAAATTAAGTTACATCCATCTTAATTCTGAATGACTATTTTGTTTTGTTTTTTTTAGAAAATACCTCTGTAACCACCAAATTTCACATATTTAGTTATTTGATCTGATTAGCCTAATTTACACTGATGAATAACTGGCACCAATTTCTATAAAATAAATTCAATCATAAAAATGAAGATTGGGACTCTATCAGAACTGAGAAGACATTTCATAAGATTCCTTCTGGATACTCCAACACGTTTACTGTCCACTCCCACAACCCATCATTACTACCCCTTTTTTCTACCTAAAACACTTCCACTGTACGTTTTTCATCAATATCAAATGAGCTCCAGTCTGGATTGTTGTCTGGATCTGGAAATCAAATCAATGTATTGCTGACTCAGCTGCAGTGCATCTGGAATTGCATCATTACCTGGACCACTGCATGCTTGTGCAACTGGTGGGTAATCCATTCTCTATTAGTGGGAACACCTCAACCCCTTTCTCTTTCCTCCGATAAAGTTCCTCCACCATTGCATTATTCTCAGTGTATTCAGACCCCCAGAGGTGAAGATGTTAAAGATTTTTGCATTTATGCTATCACTTATTATATACAGTTTATAGCTTTGATCTCTAAGGTTTGTTTTGGGCAGGAATTTGCAAATAACAGTATTATTTCAGACCAGCTCATTAGAAAGCTAAATGAAAATGAGAGTCACACTCAGCAGGGATATAAACAAAGCCTTATGCTATCATTTATGCTTGCATAAATACTTTTGTGAAATAATCTGAAGAACTGCGTTATCATTAATGGCATAAGTATACGTAGGTCATAAGAAGAATGTATACAGAATATAAACTGCCTGAAGTAAGAAAGATAAACGCTGCATTTATTAAGGAGTGAAATAATGCAGTTCGTATTTTATTATTTATTTCAGCACAATGTCAAGTGGTCATTCTCCTTGAATGATGTTCTGAACAAAAAGCATGATTTGAACATATTCCATGCCCGAGTTTGATTCCCATGATAGATGCTTCTATCTTGATAAGGGGATAGGTATCTGACCTGAAATTCTTCAAAGAAAAAGGCTGAAGATCTTCTGGAAATCCCACCAGATTCAGTGGCCATATACTAGGATGTTACTGAGAAATAATACAACACTATACCTGGGGGTGGAATCTACCCTGCCAATCATTACTAGAGTCCTCCAAAGTTGCCGTAGTAATAGAAGAAAAAGATGTTGAAAATTCTGTTTGAGCAGAAAGCTGGGTATAAATCTAACCACAACAACAGTAGAAAGTCTTTAAATATGTCCCTTTATCATAGTAACTCCTAAAAAGTTCTACAGTGCTATGGACCCTGTACAGTAGATGCTATAACTAAGTCTGAGAGCCAGCAACATCCAAGAAAGGGTAGAAAATCTCAAGCCGGTAATCACGACTGTGTAACTGAAGGCCTGCCCCCTTGTACATTTGTACAACATCAACACACTTACAGAGGGGGCAGAAATTCAATCACATAGTCATGGTTACCACCTTAACTTTTTTGAGAGAGAGAGAGAGATACCTCTCAGATGCCCCTGACTGCTAATATTTGCATGGTAAGCTTATGGCTGAGGTAACAATTTAACTCAGGTCTCTTGATTTAGAGCTCGGTTCAAACAGCATGCTAAGTTTGCTTAATCTTGCTTTGTTGAACAAGCCAGAACGGCCCGGGCTTAGTTTTCATATTAAACCTTAAATCACAGTTTACAAGCCACAATTGTTATATTCATAAAAATGCTGAGCCAAGTCCAAAGACCATTATGTGTTAAAGGTTGTGTGAACCTAAATGTTCTTGTATTAATAGTACAATCTATTATCATTGATAATATAGCACCCATTCTTGCTTCAGTTTGTAATTTATTTGTTATTCATAGTGCTGAACATCAGAGAGAAGAGTCACACCTTCGCTTTGAGATCATTCATCTATCAGTAAGCACAGTGTACCTCTGCTGATTATTGACATATTATTTTGACAGCATTAAGACACCTCATATTTAATGCACGTAATGGTGTAGCAACCTTGACAATGGGCATGCTGATTTTATCCATTTGCCTATTTAATGTTTAGAAATATTTATCTTATATATTTAAAAAATAAGCGTTTAGTTGTGGAAATTATAGATAAATCAAGTACTTGGAAAAAATGTATGTGAATGTTACATGATGTATTCATACAGGGATGAATTAATTTCTTTTAACTAATTCCTCTAATGAGAAGTGGTTAACCGAGGCTTAAATTGGATAAACACCAATCCTCATCAAAGGTTAATTTTCTTACAAATCAGATTATTTCCCAAGCTTCTAGCCAAACCTTATATTTATATATCGATATGCAACTTACAGTTCACATCTGCATCTACCTCTTTTGCTAGCACGTCTTTTTGTGTTTAATATGCTGTCTCTCCCCTCTTCTATTAAATATAATGTCCATGTAAGATGCTGGTTAGATGGGAGAAATCCCCACAGAAGACCAGGGGCAGGAATCCAAATCCACATTTGGCCCCCAAATCTCCTTTTGTGTGACCCACAGAGCCCCTCAGAACACTGTTGCTAAAAATTGGAGGCATGATTTGCCACTGTTTTGAGATGGGAATATGCAACAGCTATAGAAGAGAACTTTGAAATGTTTTTTAAAATCCCAATAATCCCAGCCCTACCGGGCGTTAGCACTTCATTCATAGCAAACACCATCCCAGTTAGGAGAAATGATTGCACGGAAAGAGTGTTATGCCAACATTCATTTAGTAATTCAAAATAATGAGGGCTGTCCACAGAGTATAGTCCAAAATGACAAGTTGGCAGCTACTATGGTGTGATTGAACTCTGATGGTTTTTTGTGTTCAATGCTGTTGCAGCCACCCATCTTGACTTTTTGGACCCCTGAAAATGGCCATCTAAATATTGTGCTCTGCAGTCTCTCCCATAAGTCTGTGTCAGTGTTTATACCAGGAAAGATGCACTCCAAAAGCTCAAAGTAGCCAAACATCCCCATGCTTAACCAGGTGCATCTCATCTGTTAGCACTGGGTAGTATTTCTTTGTGGCCTGACCATGCAGAATTATTATCCTTGCCCTCTTTTATCTTGCTCACTGGGGACAGGGGACCACCAGGAAACACAAAAGAAGTCATCTGCGAGGGAAGGGGAAGAGAGAAAGCTGTTGGTACATTTCATCGTGGCTCATTAAAAACAACTCTAGGCATTACAAAGTTCGTACTATCAATATGCATAGATGAGGTCTCTGAGGCAGAGCTGCCTGTAAGGTATATTTTCAGTAGGACATCTTTTTCCCATGCGAGGCCAGGAAGAACAGTGAATCATATGTGTGGGAGGGAAAGAGCTGCAGGCTATGTACAGGATATATTCCCCTTTGTGTCTTGCTTCCCTCCCTCTTTCTCCCCTCCCTTTACTAATGGCTTTTGCAATTACTGGAAACAAGGCTTTGCTAGCTGGCAGAAAATGGGGGCTTTCTCACAGTCAGATTATTTCAAGGGATTTGTCTCTAATGTGAAATGAAAAGATTGTTCATTGCTCTCCCATGAAAAGGCTCGGTGAACATTTAAATGGCAGAGTGATACATCTGAAGGTCTAGTGTTGCTTAGAAAAAAGCCCGGCGTGGCAGGAATTTGCTTGAGAAAAATATGAAAGGCAGGGGTCTCAATGCACCTCAGAAAGTTGGGATGCACGCACATTTCTCAGTGTGCCTGTAAGAAATGTGAAAAGTAGGGTAGAAACATCTGATTGTTATTAGAACATGAAAAACGATAGTGTTTCCTAGGCAGTGGTTAGGATTGCCAACATCAGGTGGAAAAATTTTGAACTCTCTTGTGCAGATTATGAAAGGAAAGCCTCATCCTAAAATACCAGCAGAAACCAATTTAGCATGAATAATTTCTGCATGACTTGTATTTGGTTTCCCTATCTTAATTTATTCTTGCAGCCATTATAAGAAGTCTCTGGCCAACAACCAATAAATCTTATGACTATGCATGGATTTCAATCTGAGCTTCCTGCACCACAAATCCTTTATTAAATAATTAGAAGGGAGAGAGTGGCTGAAGTTGTTTGATTCAGTTATTTAAAATATTTCTGTACTACCTATCATAGCAGTGAATAAAATGCAGATAATTTTTTAAAAACCACAAAACAGACTTATTTTAAAAGGAGCATTAAATTACTAGAGCATCTCAAAAGTGTAAAAGATGAGAGTAAGGCCATGGGGACAAACTGAGCCCCTCCCCACCAAATGTGTCCCACAGTTTGGAAGTGATTGTGTTTGATCAGTGATTCCCTGCAAGTGGGGAATTCCTCAAAAGAACCTCTCCAACAGATCTTAACATCTGGAAATGTTTATAAATAGGATGTTTCTTGGGCAGCATGACCATAACATGTTTAGCTATTTAACAGACAAACTAAATTATCTTGAGTGAAACCCAGAAAACAATTGACAACCAATGCAATTCTTTCTGTGATATCATGGGGATATCAAATGTTTGATATCATGAGGATTCCATGTGTGGAAATCAACCTACCTGCCAGGATTTCCACCAGTTGCATGGATGGATGTTCTTTAAGAATAGCTTCATACACAGTCCTTTGCAATAGTCTACCCATGATGAAATCAGGGTTAAAGTAACTATAACCAAGTCAAATTGAGTCGGGATCATTCCAATTTCAGTATATTGCTGCCAAAAATTAACTTAGGAACATTTACACCAAATTTACTAAGAAAATACATTTTTTGCTATACATCATGTGATAATCAACAGCAGAGACTCAGAGAGCACTCCCAAGCTACAAACCTGATAATTTAAAAGAATTTAAACCATTCTTTCTATATTGTGGTCTAGAGGTGTATCTCCCTCTAAAATGATTCTTCTGGTGATTCCAATACAAGTTTTATTTCCAATATAATACCAGCACTCTACATGGAGATGTGTGCACACCCACAATATTACCTTGGACCATGACTTGTGATTAAAATGAATTCTAAAATCAATCCTAATGAGAACAGATTTGAGAATTTTGATCCCAGCAGATCCTAGATGGGACAGAGACTAGCCAAAATGAATTGCAATTAGTACTTGTTCATTCTCAGAAAAAAAATCCAACAAAATGCATTATTTCACAAATTTTTAATGATATTTACGAGGTTGTTTCCTATCAGCATATCATATTCTTTGAAGAATAGTGGCTTCCTTTTCTAGTGCTTTCTGGAATGGCTATATTGTCATGCAGTGTGTGATCACACAGCATTGAAGAAACACTGGGAAAAAAAGACTGTATTTAAATAGCTAGGCACTCTGATTTTCAAATAAAATGTTGCATTAGACAACGAAGTCTGAAAAAGCAGATTGCAAAATCTTTGATCCTGATACAGAAATATTCTTCTCTATTTCTATCACATAAATTATACACATACAAGATGCCACAACGTTCATAGACAAAAGTAGGATAAATATTCCCATTTTAAGACGTGCTTACATTTTAAACTTAGTTAATAATATATTCAAAGTTTGGTTCAAAGAAGTACAGTTATAAGGATACTGTTCAATACAGTTACATACTGTTAAAAAATAATTTCAGTGCTTTTTTTCACTAAAGTGGAAAAGAATATGCCCATGTACACAAAAAGGTAAATTTAAGAAGGTTCTCTTCAGTTCTTATTTTAGCATATTTGATTTGGGACAGAGATGTATTATGGTCGCCAAGTTTAAGTTTTGTTAACATTTAACCATTTAAGCATGACCGTCACTTAAATCAACTGGATACAGTTTTCTCCTATGAGTAAATAGAATTAATTGGCAGTGCCATGTAGTGAAGAAGTTATACCATTATAAAATATAATTAGGGAGGTATTTGAATCATGAACACACTGAGTTTCTAGAAGATATGATGATGGAATTAATCCACCAACTGTTTCTGTTTTTCTCAGTGTCAGATTTAAATTTTGCTTTCGTAGCCCTGTTCTTTCTTTGCCACTATGAGAACCCTATCTGAATTCTAATGCAACCCTTCATCAAATCATCTGAACAGCAGTGACACTTATTTCTAAAAGAAGGGTTGTTTATGTTAAAACAATAGTAGGGTAACATTAAAAAAATGAAGCTGTTATGTTCTAAATTATCCATTACTCTTCCCAGAGGAAAAATTGTTTGCTTTTAATTAAGAGGTCTCAATCCCAACTGTACTAATACAAAATAATTTTCTGAAATACAGAGCATTCGAAAGGGAACATCAGTCCTTATTAAGAAGAAATTCTTAACTATGTGACTTTTTTAGATGCAACCTGTGCATGCAATATTTCTCTAGATTAAGATAAACTTTCTTGTTTTCAATTATGTCGTGTGGCTAGGTTGTCTACTGTGTGACCTCACCCAGGATCAATCAATATCAATATTTCTTTATTTTAGTTAATGACCAGGTCATTGGTCTCTCCCAAACAGCAAAACAATTTATAAATTTTCTATTTGTTTTGCTTATTTAAATCCTGCTGTGATTATGATCTGCAACATCCAGTTCCACTCTTGACCCTAGAATAACTCAAGTAAGATCAGAGTAAAGATATCACTAACATCAATAAATATTTCTGTGACCTTTGAAATACTCCAGGGAAATTAGATATTGATTTCTTGGAGAATGGGTGTGAAGATGGCTCCAGGGACAATGGAAGATGGCTGGTGGATGCTCTTTGTCATTAATCCATATGCCTGTCTGGTTGGGAATGGATGACAGAAATCACAGTGTGAATGCTGCTTTCTTAAACTACAATTCGAAAAAGTGCTTTTCAGCAAACATAAAATGTATGTTCTCTGTCTGCTCAGTTCATGTTGGATATAAAACTATGCTACTGCAAAACAGAAATGGCTACAAATGCGTGCAAAGGGTCCTTTCAAAAAACTCTGCTCAGTATGATAGCTTAATTCATAGGGATTCCACCTGCCTAGCAAATAAGCAACTGTAGACTGTTGTTCTATAGAAATGCAGACACTATAGAAAATATGGATTGCTTAACAAATGTATGCAGTTGTATAAACTTTACCTTATCAATATTACGTGTGCTGCTTTTTATCAACAATGCCTAAGTTTTCTGTTAATTGTACTTAATAATATTTCATTTAGAAATTTTTCCTCTGTTTAGAAGTGTATCTTATGAGCTTGTTGATTAAAGAAATGTGCCAGTGAATTATCCTGCTCAAATCCCATATGCATTTCTCCTTTGCTTGAAACAGCAACCCTAGAATGCAGTAGAATCTTGGGTTCTTTTTAATGATTCTGTAGTCATCATATTAGCTATGGCTTCAAAACGGAAATGAAATAACTGTTTTCAAATGAGGTTAAGAATTTATCCTTTGTTTTAAAAAAAGGATAGCTATTTGGGTTGTTTCTTTTTTTTTTCCTGATTACTGCAGTATTTTGTGCTGACAAGGTTTCTGATGGAATTTTTAAATGTTACCAGATACATCACCCCATATAGCAAAGAAATACTTGAACTGATAATGAACGAAGAATAGTATAGGATGCTCAAAACAAAGGAAACACTTGCTTGAAGGTGATTAAAAACAGTTCAACTCTCTGACCAGCAGGAGGAGAAAGAGTTCATTTAATGAGTTGGAGATAGATAGATAGATAGATAGATAGATAGATAGATAGATAGATAGATATAGATATAGATATAGATATAGATATAGATATAGATATAGATATATATAGATATAGATACACACACACACACACACACACACACAAATATATATATATATATATATATATATATATATATATAATGAGTTGGATATATGTGTGTGTGTATGTGTATGTATATATATGTGTGTGTGTATACATACACATACATACATACAGTACATACACACACACTTCTGTACTTTTTCAGCCAAAAGTTGTATTTCTTCCTTGGACAAAGTCAGTTTGCTTTATCTAAACACTGTACTATATGCCTCCTGTAATAGGAAAATTAATTTTTGTTTCATATGTTTTCTCCCGACACAGATAAGAGGACAAAAAATGCAATTCTGCTCCCTGTGCTACAACAATGGAATAAATCAGGTTGAACTTACAGAAATAATCAAAAAGTGAAGCACACTAATGCTAGACTATATCTGCTTTTGCTGCTGAATATCTAACAGCCTGTAAAAAAGAGGGGGGAAAGGCTTTACAAACAAAGGTGGAATTAAAGACCTAACTTGAGAAATAAGAAATAATTTGGAAGCTAAGAGAAATTGGAAGGTTATGTGTATTGCCACATAGCGCCTCTGATCATTATCTCTTGAATTTCAGCAACAACTTTGCTGACTTCATTAATTAAAATTAAAAATCCCGTGGCTTTGTCAAAGTCAGTTTGGTCCTTCCCATGCATGAAAGAATCTTTAGAGTTAGATCTTCCATATGGGATCGCAAATGTAACATGCAGAAAGTTCATAAGGATAATTGGGAGTTACCTAATTAAACATAATGGGATTACATCTGAGTAAACATGCATAGGTTGAGGCTGTACAGCAGGTCTAGCTACTGTTAGCAGATCTGTAATCAATGGTATTTTTCAGCTGACATCAAAATCTTTATTTGAGCTGTACACCAAAGAGAAGACACATCCCCCTGAGTTATGCTGTGTCTGTAGGCATAGCCCTCAGCCTAGAGAGTGGTATGTGCTCAGTGCAATCAGGAGGTATTCTGCCTGAGAGACAACCTTCCTCCTAATTATTTCTTAATCGTAAGATTTGGGCTGCTAGACGGTGTTATCCCTTGGCCTATAAGAACACTAAATTACTGAAACCACCTACCTTGCTTTCAGGCCATTCACCTCCACTGACCTCAAAAAATCTTCAGTGTTACCTTTACCTATCAAAACAACCCTTTTAAACTTAAAAGCACTAGGGCTGTACAAAACCTTCAAAAGTTGATTCAGAAATCACGTTAGTTGAACAAAGGATCTTCCTCCAAGTATTAAATTAGCCACATCCTTTGCAAGCCTCATAGTATCCCATTTGTCTGGGCATGATGCATACGTGCAGCAAATTTCAGCTGGGGCCACCAAAGAAATGAAGTGATTGTATTTGCACACATAGGAACACATAGCAAGGATAGCCATCAAAGCAGCTGAACAAGACTTGCAAAGGATGTTATAATACTTCAGATATGTACTTTGTTATTTCTACATACTTTGCAAAGCACTTCTTTTTCAATGCTTCACTCAGTACTAATACAGACGCTCTAAAAAAATAGGGTTTTGGGTCACAGTTAAGATAACTGCACTTAGTTCTCATAAATCAATGGGACTTAAATTACAAAAGTGAATGTCAGTGGAATATAAATGTAACAAATGACTCTACAAATCCTTATTTCTCTTAGGAATACACTTTACTAAAATCAATGAGTTATAGTCTAGATCAAGTTCATTACTGATGGATGATTAGCAATACCTATCAGCCTCTACTTATGAACTCCTTTTTATTTCTTCTCCTCTCATCCATTTTTATTACTCATAACAAACTCTGGAATGTTGTCCTTCCTTGTCTTCAGCATCTAAAATAGATCAGAGGATCTCTCTAGCTCTACTACCTCCATTCTGTGGTCTTAGCCCAACTGTTTGTTAGATCCAGGCCTTTCCTGGATGGTTAAGGCTGCCTGGGAAGTGACCTGAGTTTGGGCCCCTGCAGCAGTGTCTGTGTCAAGTCCACAAAGTCCAAACCCCAATTTAGAAGAATTCTCGTGAAATCAGGCCTGGTTCAAATAAATGCTCCTTTATTGGTTGGTACATGCAGCTTGAAGCAAAGCATTACTAAAACTAAAGCCTGTGTAAAGTTCCCTCTACTTATTCCCCCCCCCCCCTTACTACATTGGCACCAAAATCCTTTCTCACAGAATGGTGGCCTTGTGCATTCCTCCCATTGATAACACAGTTCTTTCTAGCCTTCAGACTACCACCGGTTTTGTCTGCATTCAGGTCTTGCTGTAATTTCCCATCTCAGTTTGAGCGCCTCATAGCAATAACTCAAACACAACTATAAACTACCATCCCCCCTCTCCCTCATACAAATGGCAGAATCAAATCAAGCAAACACCTATTGACTGCTACAACTTTTTAAATTGACATTTGATTGATGCAGATTGACATGCTGCCCCCTCAAAAAGGTCTTTCTTCACCTCGTAGATGTGGAAGCCTAGAAAATAATAGGTTAAGGTTATATATATATATATATATATATATATATATATATATATATATATATAACCTGGTCTTCAGTATTTTACTAAGGTTTGTCTGGATATTTTTAATAAAATTCTGAGAGCAAGTCAGGTGCTTTAACATGTTTCTTTGAGACCCATTCAGCAAAAGATTTAGGGAAATGTTTCCAATGCACTAAATACTGAATGTCCCCTCTATGTTTTCTAGAGTCCAATATTTCCTTGACCTCAAAGTGCTGTTCTCCATCAATCAAAATTGGGTTTGGGTTAGGCACTGCTGGTCTCCACTTATCAGATTCCTTGTATGGTTTCAAAAGATCACTGTGAAAAACAGGATGAATCTTTCTTAGAGTTTTAGGGAGCTTTAAATGTACTGAAACAGGATTTATAATTTTTTCCACTTCAAAAGGCCCTACATATTTGTAGCCAAGTTTTTTACATGTTTGATATGATTTTAGATTCTTAGTAGATAACCATACTTTGTCCCCCCCTCTCCAAGGTTCATGTGGGGCTCTCTTTTTATCTGCTTGTTTTTTATAGCTTTCTCTTGCTTTTGCAATTACTTTTCTGTGATTGGCCATAATTGTCTTATTCTGTCCCCCAATTCATTGATGCAGATTCTGACAGTCTGCTTCTCTCCAGGAGGGGGCAGTTCCCACAACCTTGAGGGAAGTAGTAGTATGCCCTCTTTTTGAGAGTCACTGACAATTCCTGCCCACTCTCCAACCTTCCCTTTCTAGGGAAGATGGTGGAGAGGGTGGTTGGGCTTCAACTCTATAGGAACCTGGAGGAAGCAGATATCTAGAGCCATTTCAGTCAGGCCAGCATTTAGTACAGAGACATCATTGGTCATGTTTGTTGATGGCCTGTGATGGAGCCATGATGGGGGTAGTGCATCTATCTTGGTGCTCCTTGATTTCTGAATGGCTTTTAATACCATCAGCTGTGCACAGCATTCTATTGGCTTGGCTTTGGAGGTTAGGAGTGGTAGGCATTGTTTTGTGGTGGTTCTCCTTTCTTTGTGTCCAGTCTCAGTTGGTGTTGACAGGGGTTGAGAGATTGTATGTACAGCCCTTCAGTTGGGAGGTGCTGCAGGACTTGTCTCTTTCTCCCCTTTCATTTAACATCTACCTGAAATCACTGGGTGAGATCATTCATTGGATTGGGGTGAAGTATCATCAATATGCTGATAATATACCCAGTTATACATCTTGACCTGCGCCGACCAAGCAGTGCCATCAAAGTCCTGACTCAATGTTTGGAGGCTGTGCTTACTATTTTGCTTCAGCTTTCCTTTGCACTATAGCATCAGAAGGATATGACCCCAAAGAGCCAGGTGAGCCCAAATGGCAGAAAAGGTTTCTGGAACTCGACTCACAAGGAAGCCGGGTAAATGCACAATTCTTATAGCCCTTTTTCCCACTCCCCCACCCTTTGGAATGCTCACCCCAGCTCTTGGATAATTAGCAAGATGGGAATTAATGTTTGTATTTACATTCATTGGAGAGCAAGGGATTACAAGAGAGTAAGCAGGCACACAATGAGGAATATACATTGAAAGGAATGTGCTAGCGCCAGCTGTTTGCCTAGTGCACTCATGGCTGCGAGCCACGAGCTGCTTAGGAGGCAAACAAAAGCCTTCACTGTAGAACTGATTAGGGTCTTGTCAGTGTCGGGTTCTAATCAACTAATTAAAGTCACAGAGGTGAGCTTGTTAACTTGTGGTTAGCACTTTTTAGAGACGTGCTGCACTGTGGAGAAAAGCAGTTCAGAAAGAGACAGCTTGTTTAGGCAATCACTCTGCTCTGTGGTGGGGGGGAGAAAAAAGAGTTAGGCACAGGACAACACATACAAACTGACAGTAATAGTGAACATGTGAATGAGAGAGAGAGAGATGCTGCAAAGGTCGTAAATGTGGGCACTGGTCGCAAAGTTACTTTTTTATCACCATAACTGTGAACAGTCGCTATCTGAGGCAGTCACTAAATGAGGACTACCTGTACTGTATATTTGCATACACAAAATCCAAGGTTCAACCCCTCTTAACATTGCTGGTTGAAGAATCTCAGGGAATAGGAATAGGAAATTCTTGATTTGTGATTTTAAGTTCCATAGAACAATTTTAGGATAACTGGATCAATAGTCTGATCAGTAAGACCGTTTCTGCTATGAGAATGATCTATCACTTGCCTCCTCAAAGTCTCTGTGGCTTCAGACAAGTAGAAATACCAAGCTTCAGTGCATGGCTACAAGGCAACCTTCATCTTCTAGTTGGGTTTGAACTGCAAATCCCAGAATTCCCAGCTTCCATGGTTAAGGGAAGGTTGTCTTAGGGCTATGTTCTAGTTTCTCAAAAACCCAAAACAAACTAAAGGTAGCTTCCAGATAATCACAGCAGTCAAGACTGAAAGAAATGTAAAGTGTGTATGTGTGTAATTGTTTACTTATTTAAAATTACAGGCATCCGTTGAATGTAAGAGCTTATGGCCCATTCTTTATGGAAGGTTTTATGCTTCATTATTTACAGCACACAACAAAATACAACTGTTAACACTGTTAAATAATAGCAGGGAGAGGAAAATTAAGAGCTATAGGCAAGGGAGAAAAGATGCTTTTTCTGATGAGATTTGAAAAGAAGTGGAAAGTCAATGAGGCAGGCAAATACAGAGAAGGCTATTCTGAGGGGGGGAAATGACAGTCTCTGGTACCACTAGTGCCATGTGGAGCACATAAACTTGGAAAAAACATATAAAGTACATTTGAGGTAGGGCAGGAGGGAGAAAATTCACTGTGACTTTGTTTCATCTAGCAGGCTGTATCTTTCTCCTACTTAGCATGTAATTCAGTACTATGAACAAAATAATCAGCTGCTTCAAAATGATTATTCTGGCATGTAATCTATGGAGTCCTATAAACAGTATCCACTCTAACATGTTTGAGCTTTCCTGTTGTTTCCACCTGTCTTGTGGCTTCTTTACACTTGAACATTCATTACTTGGTGCTTCATGTGGTAGCTCTCCTCTGTCCAGAAAGGAGCCATCTCAGAAAAAATACAGCGGGCAGAACTTTGGTGTAACGGGTCTTCTCATAGGTTTAGCTATCAAGGTGATTCCTCTGCTGCTAGAAAAAATAGATGGTGATGACATTTTTAGCCCTCTGTGTCCCTGTACAGTCTGCTTTTGATGGCTGGAGGCCATTCAGAAAACAATTTGAAGGCATGCAGAGCTGTAACACAAAAGCTGAGCTCAATCACACATAAGCTGGATATATTTAGAAGCTTATTTTAATGGTGATACATAATGACTTACAGATTAGATAATAAGGTCAATATTGTTCAATACTTGCTTCAAAACCACTGTATCCTTGAGGAAGAATATATCCCTGTCTAGATTAATTCAATTGCCTTTATCCTAACTTCTCCTCAGAAGCACTTATAATTTGAAGTCTTCCTTGATTGTCATGTTGTTGCCCCCCACAAACCAATTAATTTACATTAAAAAAAAAAAAGTATTTATTCTGCAATTTTTAAAATCATTTTGCTTGTGAGAGGAGGATAGTTTTATAAAAACAATACTGTATATTATTTCCAAAAAGTTATGACATCAATTCATATTAAAATACTTTCAATTTTACTTCGCTTTTTTCCTAGAAGGTGTCTATTTTCCTATGATATGATGTTTCATTGAATTACCCATGAAATCATCACTATTTCAAATCTTCCAAAATATATACTGTATGTTAAGAGGTTTTTTTCCTAAATTGGTGTGTATCATCTATTTGGAGTTCTTCATAATTATCTGGTGTAATTTGGCATCTTCCATAAATCTGGTCATTTTGCTAGTCATTCTGACTTCAAATCATGTATAAATAAATTAAATAACTTTGGTCTCAGTATTCAGAAAACCCCACTGCCAACTTCATCCATCCAACTGTCTGTGCTATCATCTGCATCTTGTTTTTCCATTAATCATCCCGTTGCTCACCTATCCTATGACTGGTGATATCCACAGGGAAGTCAAATCTGCAAGATGGCAGGCATGGTGTCACGATCCAAGCCCCACCCTTTTTGTGTGCGTGTCAGGCATGTACAAAAGGGGCTTCAACTGCAGTGCTGCACTGGGCATGACTTCTACCCCCTCTGCAAACACCACTGTCCATGTCAGTTGGAAGAGAGAGAGTGTGAAAAGCTTTTTTTTTTTTTGAAAGTCTAAATATTGAATGTCTGGTGAATAACTTTGAATTTTGTTGAAGGCTTCTGAAATAATTACAGATATCTAATAAACTACAACTTCCGTTTGTAGAAGTTATGCTGACTTTTCTTCAGCAATACTATGTAACTTTAACATAAAAGGGTAGTTTATATGCAGTCTTGTGCTAAACTTGCAGTTTTACACTGTAGGATTTTGTCTTTGCAGCAGTTAAGCCATAGATGCAAATAGATATCTTTCAAGGTATAATTTTGGTATAAGATTTTATTAGAGTAAGATGCTCTAGTAAATAGATTCAAAGTTACTGTACATGTGTGGAAAATATTAAGCCTTTCTTCCTCAAAAACAATTAAATGTTCTTTGAGCCCTCATTGGCCCTGAATAATTGTTTTCTTTCTGGATTTGGACTCCCCAAAACATATTTTATTTGATATTTTCCTAGAACATGTTTTCAAACTTTGTAGCATTATTTAATACCTTAGGTGGGAATAGGATATAATGCCTTAAATGGAAAAATTAAATCAGACAATATAGTATCATTCTATCTATAAATAACTATTATTATTTTTAAAAAAAAATCTGTGAAAATTTCTTTAAAAGTGGTATTTTGCAAAGATTCTCTTTAAAATTTTAAAGCAGCTACATTTTTTTCAGGTTGGCCATACTTTGAGAAGTGGCTGTGCTTGCTGTTTCCATAGCAGCTACATGGAAAAAAGATGTAGCTGCTTTAATGTTCCATATGTTCCAAACCACCTTTTTTCAAGGATTTGCACAATTCTATTAAAAGAGCAACCATGTTCAAATACATTCTTAAAACTGATCCTTAAAAAAGAGTTCATTACAGTATAAATTACTCCAGAATTATTATACATTTTAAGGATTTAATATCTACATATGGATGTGCATTTTTTTCCCAAACTTAAGGCCACCCTTGTCTTTCTGTGTGATGAATGCAGTAAGCTGCATTTCAAAAATGAATAGATGGAGCAAAGACAAACTTCATCCAAATGTTACTTAATCTGCATGTTACTGTAATTAAAATTAAAATTAGTTAATAATTTTCATTTTAGTTTATGCTCCAGTCATGTATTTAATAATGTATTTAATTTTAGTTATGCTCCAGTCATGTATTTAATAATTTTCCCCTTTTATCAAACAAAAAATTACAAGCAGATATAATTACAAATTATATATATATAATCAATGGATAAAAATGATATAAATCCTATTATGAAAGCTGGTGTTATAGACTAGTAACAAATGAATAATAATTGATAATTGATAAATATATAAATATGTGTTGGATAGATGACATGAGATTCTATATAAATGATGAGTGAAGATTATGAAAGGATGGCACAAATGATTGGTAACTGGCTGACACACGGTTTAAAATGGAAGATGGTTTTTTTAATGCTTTTTATGTTATTGTTTGTTTGTGTTTGTTGTAAAAAATAAAAAAATTAAAAAAAAAATATTACAAATTGCTAACAACTTTTGAAGTAGCCAAGGAAGATTTGAACCAATTTATGAAACCAGTAATAAGCCAAGTAAATTGTCAGCCTTACCATTACATTAAGAGATTGAGTTTTAATGCTGACAGGATGAACGAGGATCAACAGGGCTACTAAACCTGAAGGAGATACAGCTTATTTTTGCATAGGGTGCATATCCTTTCAAATATCTGGTTGACTGGCAATTAACTGTATTTTTAACTGGTTGGAGAAAGTAGAATTGGCCATGATCGTATATCTATTACTTAATGAAGATGGATTGCTTGCCTGTAGAAGTGCGCGCACACACACACAAAATGTGTTTTGTTTCACATACCCATTGAAACATTTCAAATTGGCTATGTTCCATTGGAACAAAACTTCAAACAGCCTGAATGTTCCAGCCATATGAAATAATCAGGCCTTGGAACTGATAGCCACTTCCTTGTTTTACCCCCCAGGGTTCAGGAATCCATGCTGATACTATCACCCAAACAGCAGAATATTTGATCAAGGGCATGATTTTTAAAACATTTTTAAAGCATAAAAATAAATCCCAGTGGGAAACAATGGGAATGAAGCTCTGCACACTAACTGAAAAATCTGTTTAATTTAGAATCTGTTATAAAAACAACAGCAACAACAGTAACAAGAATCTCTCCCTCCTCAACAGAAAGATCAAATAGCTTTTCAATTTTTTTAAATAACTGACCTTTTTATGGCAAAGAAAGCACCTTTTGCTGCTCTCCTTGCTGGACAAAGAGATCAACTAAACTCTCTAACATTATTTCAGTTAACATATGTCCTCTAAAAGGTTTTCTTATAGTTTTGAATTTTTCAGTAAAAATAATCTCTTTAGCCAAATTTCTTTTTTTTTTCCAAATAATTTTCATAAGATTACAAGTGGAGAGTAAAAACTAATACAAACTACAAAAAATATAGAAATAAAAAATAGAAAGTGCAGGAAAAAAAAAAGTATAGAAAAATAGAAAAAAAATAAAGAACAATAAAGAAGTAACTTCCCCCTTCATCATGACAACTATGAACAGTTTTAGTAAATTATCACTATCTCTTAAGATACAACAAATGCACTCTTCTTCCCATCACTCATCTCTTAACTATTAACAAAATCTTAAAGCCTCATCATTCATTCCTAGTCAGCAAAAGTCCATTAAGGGCTACCAGAAATAGCTACATAACTATTTAACCTTGATCAAATAAGCTGACTCTATATTCTTTCCCTGCACTATTAACAATCTTAGGTGTTAATCCCTTGAAATAATGTCCTCGAGCTTGATTTCTTTTCATCTTCTGTTTGTCTCCTCTCAGGAAATTCTTCAAAGCTTTAACAGATTATTTTTGTAAATACAGCAAAAAAAAAAATCATCCAAATCACTCTTCTGAATTAATACTTGTACAGGTAGTCCCCAGGTTAAGAACACCCGGTTTTTAACTCCATAGTTAAAAATGGAGCCTATTGTAGCAAAAGTTGAGTTAAATACACAATGATTCCAGTTAAATACATAATGGCTTGAGTTAATTACACAATACTACTTATATGGTATTATATAATGTTCCGGCTTACATACAAATTTGACTTAAGGACAGACCTTGGGAATGGAATTCGTTCTTAAACTGAGGAATTACCTGTATGTCCTTTTCAAATATCAAGACATTGATCAGTTTCATTTGTATATCCAGCGTATCATCTTTTTGCATATCATTCTTATAGCTTGTCATATTTAAATTCGCATTCAAATCAATTTCAGTTTTATCCAGTATAACTTCTTCTGTAACAGTGTTTGTCCACCATCCATCTATGATGTTAGACATTCTTAAAATTAATTTCTCAGTCCATGAGTCCCAAATCTCTATAAAAGCATCTGCTATTAAAATATTTTGTTCCATTTTATATCAATGTGTCTAATCTAAGTGTTCTTCTCCTTTAAATAATCTTTAGTTTCCTCTGGTTCCCTGTACTTTCCAACATTCAAAGTCCCTTCATATCATGTTATCTTTCCAGCAAAGCTAAACAATCTCATTTTCCCACAGAAAGGATTATTTAATTACAAATACTCATTTCAAAACCATCCAGACCCTTAGTCTGTTTTTAACTTTCCAAAATCATCACTTTGAACCTCCTTTTGCTGTTTATTCCAAAAAAACCAAGTGTTTTTCTAAATCCTTGAACATACACAAAGGAGAAGGAAATTCACCCAGTGAATGCAATAAAAACTTGCCTTTCCGAAGGTTCGTAATATTTCAAAAACAGCAAAAAATAATCCCAGAGGTGATTAAGAGGTGAGGCTCCATCAAATTTCTTTAAGCTCTGTGCTGTCACTCTCACTTGCTCTCTGGTGTGCTTGTTCTCATTCTCTCTGCGAGTTGCAAGCTCAGCCCCAAAAACTCCCAGTTTTGTTGTTTCCTGTTGGTTTTACTTGTACAGGTTAGGTCTCAATTAACGTGGTTAACGAATCCCACGAAATGTTGGCATTGTTCAGATTTGCACTATTCAACATGATACTGTATTTCTATGGAAAATAGTGTATTGGTTCCAGCTTGATGGAAATAGGCAATTAATTTTTTTTAAACGTAAATTGTTATGTGTTTATTAATGAAATACTGTGTAACAGTAAAAGAGGATAAACCCATATCCAAAGCTTACTTGCTGTCTCCTGTATTCTGCTGTAATCCTTCAAAATGAGACTCTTCTTTTTTGAACCTTCCTCAAACGGAACCTTCCTTTTCTCCATTTTGCACAAACAACAATTAGCATCTAAAACCCCAACAGCAACTGCAGTGCACTAGTCTCAGCCATGCATGTGTTAGCTTTGCACTAGCTGAATTTTGGCTCATATGAAACCCGACCTGGTATCAATTTATCAATCACACTAAATCAAATTTTGCACTATTTGAATTTGTGCTAATTGCAGCCTACCTGTATATGGGGAAGCCGCAGGGAGACACTCACAATTTCATTCAGAAATCATTCAGGGTTAGGGTTAGGGTTAGGGTTAGGGTAACACTACGACAGTAAGGCCTCAAGACCTTGCAAAGTGCATGTACCAAGTGTAATAATCCAAGCCAGCACTGCACTAGTTATCATCATATATACACAAGTCAGCAGCACTGGAAGTATTGTGCATGAAGCACAGTAGTGCATTTCCACATGCACATCTTTGCATGATTTGTTCATAAAAAAGAACACAAAACAAAATAATGGATGTCCCCTACCCACAGTTCTTGATACCCCTGTTTTGTTTTGTGTCCTTTTTTCTGAAAGCAGTAAATGTATTAAAGAGTCTGGCAGGCTTGCAGTTGTGAAGTGTTCTCTTCTGCCAGGCCCTGTGCTTTACAGCTTCTTTCCTGCATCACTCCAAACACTCTAAGACAGGGTTCCTCAACCTTGGCAACTTTAAGACAGGTGGGCTTCAACTCCCAGAATTCCTTGTTGGCTGGTGAATTCTGGAAGTTGAAGTCCACCCATCTTAAAGTTGCCAAGGTTGAGGAATACTGGTCTAAGACAAAGCAATAGGGACATAACTAGTCCTTACTGACATACTGGCCAAGGTAGAAAAAAGTGGGGTGGGGGGAAGCAGCCCAATCACAAGCCACAGAACAGTCCAACTGCAGTGTCTGGAATCAAGCATTAAACTCCCTTTGAAACAGACAAGTTTGTTTAATGCTCAGAACAAAACAGTGTTTTTGAACCATCTTTTTAAAAAGCTTCTCAAACCATACATGTTTTATTATATACTCAAAACATTTGAAATAGCCATGTTTAGATCAGACTCTTAAAATCTAAATGTTTGGCACATCCTTACAATTATACATACAGCTGGCTTTGAAGAGCATCTGATCACTCTTCCAAGATCTATAACTAGAATATATTGTTTGGAAGATGTATGACCCCGTTTTAATACCAGCTCATAGTCTTCTGTTTAAAACTCTGACAGTGTCAGACAAGAACCTACAAGACAGTCTGCTGCAAAATCAACTTTTTCCACTCAGTTAGAATAGATAATTTAGGAAACATTATAATGTATCCTAGCACTTTCTCAGGTTCACTAAGTAGAAATATGAGATAGGGCAGAGACTGGCAAAGTGGTACAATAATACCAGAAGGCATCGGCGGAAAAGTGAAATTATTATTTTTTTTTTAATGATTGAAATCTCATGAGACCATCAATCTTCATATCTTTGATTCTTATCTTTCCAGTTTGCTCGCTGTGTTTTACTATGCATTTTGATTTGCTATTGTACAGAGAAAGGAATGCCTCCTCTCACCTCTTCTGCAGTTTCAACAGCACAGTGGTTAAAACACTTGCCTGATGTATAGAATATCACTTGTTCCAAAGTAGGTAAAAATGTTGTTGTCATTGTTGCTGTTACTGTTGTTACAAGTACTATTATTTTTCTTTACCTGACCTAACTACTTTTCTGTTGTCCTTTTTTTTTTAAGTAAGTCCACCCATGCAGTGCTTCATCATTTTTCTAGTCTCTTGGAAAAACTTGTGACTGAAAAAATGATGAAACAATGCCCTGTGGACTTTTAAGAAAAAACAAACAAACAGAAAAGTAGTACAGTAAGAGAAAGAAAAACAGTAACAGAGATACATAGAGACCAACCAGGTTTTGAACCAGCGACATCCTACATGTCAGGCAAGTGTTAAAACCACCATGCTATGGAGATGTCCACTTTTCAACTGTAGCTGTGGCAAATGTTATTCAGCAAAGTCAGGAAAATGTAGGAAACATGGGGGGGGGGCATTTTATTTGAAAGCTCATTGTTATTTGTGCATATATGTGCATTTTGATGCTGTAAATTTGTGTATATGTAATTTAACTTTATGTACATATAATTTTATATGTCTGTCTGTGTATCCACGAAGACCCACCCATAGAAAAGAAAGGGAATTTCAATGGACTTTCTAAAATGATAAATTGAGAGGGCCCAGATATTGTTCGATGGAGGTCTAAGGTAGCCTGCAGTCCAGACTGAACACCTTGCAAGCTGTGGCCAAAGTGTCACAGATCAAACGGGTTTTTCTTAAACTGGCTTAGATTTAAGGCAGCATCAGCATGGGACAGAGCGCCTTAACGGTGCAGGATGGATATGTTCAGTGTTGAAGGACCTTTATGCTGATTTTCTTTCATCTTTGACCTGCTAGCAATGTGTGTGTGTGTATTTTGGCCATTTGCTATTCTTTCTTCCCTTTATCTGCTATTTATTGCTTTGTATTTTTATTATTGGTTTGATGCAAGATTCACTGGAGCCTGTCAAACAGAAAAGGTTATTGTCAATGTTTTTATAATTAAAACATGCAGTGTAGTGGGACAAAAGAAACCTATTTATTATTAAATTTTTAGACTGCCACAATCATATGATTCTTGGCAGTTTCCAGAAAATAAAATGTCCATAGTAAAATAGTATAATAATATACATCTATGCATAAAACTGCACTTACAACAATATAAAAATAATCTCTGTTGCTAGCTGTCCTATGTGGTTAAAAAAAACTTTCCAGAAGAGGGCATTACTCAAACATTATATCCTAGCTAGAACTTTATATGTTTGGAGATCCCAGTAAATGATTTAATTTTGCCCAATCCTACTGGTCCAGTCTTTTCATGTCTATTTGCTATAAAAACATATTTAGTTAACAGCTATAGCTGGCAGATATCATAATGCAACATTGAGTCAGACCCCTTCTTGAACCAACTTCTGAAACTAAGTTTAGCAATCCATTTGGCAGAATTATGCTCCTGGGAGGTCATAGAGGGCTTCATTATTTTCTCTGTAATAGAAGCTTAATACCCCATGCTATTTAAATTAAAATAACACATTGACCTCCATTGCATTTTGTTATATGGATGAATGATGCAATTCAGCAGCATCCACAGGGGGGCAAACGGTTCAGACTAATGAACCAATGTTGTGGCATTGTGACATAAGCCTGACCCCTTTCCTATGTAAATTGTACCTGTGCACCAAAAAGGGTGCACGATGCAGCATGATGCAATATGATGCAGCTTTCATTATGCTTATGAAAACAACAAGATCCTGCAGACTGTGGATTGAATTATGAATTGGAATTAATTAGATAGGTGAGTTTTATACAAATCACATCCTTTTGTTAACTGAAAAACTTGGTATATTACAGGTTCAGTTTTTATCTGTATGTTTTGGCAGTTATTTTCCCTTGCTGTTGGACATTCAGCTTTGATTCTACATAATTGAGAAATAAATAAATAAATGTGACAGCACTATATTCCAGATATTTTTATCAATTTTCACAATATTTAAATAAGGTACTGTAAATCTAAAGACTCCCTTGAATCAAGCTTTCTTGGCAAAATAGTTTGCCACTGCTACCTTCACAAAAGTTTTTTTTTTTTTTTTTTTTTTAACTATGAAGCCAACCCTTGTCTCTCATCAAAATATTAACCAAGTCCAACATTCCTGAACTTTTTAAAGATGAGCCAGCTAGGTTGTACCACCTACTATGATATATTAATATAAATATAAATTCTACAGTTATGCAATTCTGGTTCAGCATTAACAATTTATCAGCAGGATGCATGATAAAAGTAACATTAAGCAAAGATAATTTCTGCCCCCCTCTGCCCATTTATATTAGGTACAGGTGACTCCCTTACTGTGTTGAAGGAATGTAAATTACGGAAGCAGACATCATGTGATGTGGACTGATTCCACTCACTGTTGCAACCACATATTTCCAGTGGAATATGGTCTACATTATGTGGCTCTAAGGAACTTCCTAAGCATTCAGTGAGCATGAATGTAGGTCATGTATGCTGCCTAGCATCTTTGGTTAATCATGTTTTTTAAGCAATACACTTTTCAGGGTTTATAATGGGATGTGGGGAAAACCAATAGAATCTTCATACTACTTTCAGTTACTCCAAGTTTTTTTTTCTAGACTGCCCAGCAGAGTTTCCTTCCTTCTTTCCTTCCTTTTCCCCAAAGTATTCTTGAAAAGCTCAAATCATTAGCATAATTTTACTTGCCTTTTCTAACGGAGACAAATAAATTTTATTTCTGCAAGGTGAACTTTTCTTTTAGTTATTCTATTGAGCTACCAATACCGTCACAAAGAGAAAAAAAATCAAGATTGTATTCAGTCACAGAATCATGAGAAAGTCAAAAGATAGTTCCCAGAATGCCAGAGTAACTTTCACAGAGTGGTTAAATTAAGTCCATCTTCATATCTGTATTTGTCTGCAAAAAAAACAACACCCAGTGCCTTTTTGGTGTTCTCGTCTCTCACATGGGCATTAGACTCTTTAAAGCAGGAAATGTGTATTACTCTAACAAGTCTCAGAGCACAGATTTGTTCTAAAGATGTATTGCAGCACCACTTCAGCAAAGTGAGATGCCAATAACCTGAGTAAGAAGACTTGATGATCAACTTTATTATTTACAGCCAGATGCTCATGAGAAAAGAGTGCAGGTGCACCTGCAACAGATAAGATTTGGAGATGAAATTCAAACACTGTACAGAAGTCTGGAACAGCCTTTCACTAGGAAACTACAGGCAGCTCATATAAATTAGAAGAGTGTCACTTTGTGTAGTAGAACTAGTGAAATAAAATATGGGATTCTGCACAACACTGTACTGCACAGGCTTTATGTTTCTTTTTCTTTTAAAAAGGTACAGTATTTCTTAAAAATCACATATTAGGAACCTATTTAGTATTTTTATTTGGTATGCCCTTATATCTAAGCACAATGCAAGATCTATTTTTATTTTTATTAAGTGGCACTTTTAATATCATCACAGAATAGCAGTTGGCAAGCACTTTATACCAACCTCTTCAGTCCATTTTCAGCAGTAGGTCCCATACTTACAACACACTCTGCTTGGGATCTTGATACAGTTTTAGAGGAAATGAGTTATCATTATTCATGCCACTGAAAATGGCATTATTATAATTTTTTGTTTTTGTGTTTTTAAAAATAGGAACCACATGATTAGAACTAGCACATGGGGACAACCTTTTAATCATGTTACCAACCCAGTTTTCAAGGCTGCTGAGGTTCTAGGAAATGCTACTACAGAGGCTAATTACTGGAAAAATGCCTCCACTCCAGAGAATACCAAAGAACTCTAAAGTTGCCTGAGTGCTTCAGGAATAACTAAAAGGTCAAGAGAAGGGTGAGGAAATCCAGGACACATTGCCTTACCACAGCTATCAATACAGAAAAGAAACCTGTATGAAGCACTAAGCCCAAAGGAGTAAATAGAAAATGGAGTCATGGAAAAGATATGTGACAAACAGATTAGGTCCACTTTCTAGAAGTTCCTAAGCTAAAATAAAGATTAATGCATTTGTAAGGTTCATACATAATATAACCAGTTTTACTGTTAGATTTGGCAGTGGTTCATGACACAATATTCAATCTATTTTAGTGGAAAATATCAATCAACATGTAAAATACTTAACCGTTCGTTCAGTTCTCATTTTTAGCCTACCCAGGATAACAATTTCAGTAAGATTCTGCCCATCAATAGCTTCAATCGTCATGGGTCTTATACCTTCACTCTTCTTCTTCTTTTTTAAACAAATAGGTCTTAGCTGAATGCTAATAATGTGATTCAAAGAAAGCCAGCCACATTTAATTGATTACAGCAAAATGTAAGCATAAACAAGGCTGTGTTCACATGATTTACTGCCATGATTAACTGAAGCACAGTTCTCAGATAACCAGGTTGGCTGGGTTTGCACAATTTGTGAATCACAAACCAATCAATCACATTTTGGTTTATTGTGTGGTCTGCCCCCAGCTGTCAGTGGATTGTGACACAATACTGTAACTGAAGTTTTTGCCAAAATGGATTCTCCACGCATAGCTCGTTTGCTTTATTATTCAACTGGGTGCTTAAGTTGCTTATTTTTTCCTCAGTGATATGCAAATTCCTACCTTTCATATGTAGGCCAGGCAAGGGCAATCAGAAATATCTTGGTTTCTATGGACATGAACTAAGAGAGGTATACTATCTAGTAATTCCTGTGATTATTTTATTTGGATTTATTTATTTAGTATTTATATATACAGCCTTTCTGTCAAGGTAGTCAAAGTTCTGTCAGTGCAGTCCTAAACATTAAATCCCAGGGAATACATTTTAGGTTTGCAACCACACAGTACAGTAAGCATGTCTACTGGAAAGCAAGTCCCACTGAGTTAAATTATAGTTTACCCAGATACAGTAATTCTTCACAGGATTGCAGCTTGAGTGAAAAAGCCCCTTTTAAAATGGGAAATCCCACATCAGATCTGGAGAAATCATCCTGATTTCCTATGAATGGGGTTTTTTTTATTCCTTTAGAGCCAGTGGCCAAATTCCTGCAATTGTTTCAGGAGCTAAAGGGAACAAGGGAAGTTCTCATAAGATAATTGTAAGACCTTGAAGGTTTTTTTTCCTGTCCTTTCCTTATCTCCTGAAGGAAGAAGACACTAGACCAGTAAAAGATAATAGCTGACTAATGCAACATCCATCAACAGGCAAACACTTTGTTTTCCCATAAATCAGGTGTAGGAACCAAAGAGGATGGGAAGGCACTCTTGGGTAAGAGAAGGGCAGAAAGCAGCAAGCCAGAACAAACAGAGGATGTGAATTCCATTTTACCCATCATCTCTAGAAGCACCTCGTGTGTATTCTCCTGTTGAGAACATGCAACAATTCAGTTGTGTCATCTTCCTCTTTCTTGTCTCCTTTTTTTATGTGCATATATAATTTTTATTAAAGATTTTTTTAAAAGGAAGATAAAAACTAATACAAACTAATAAAAAGCGAGACAAAGAAAAGAAGAAGAAAGAAACCAAAGAGTAAAAGTGCAAGAGAGGAAAAAAAAGTAAAAGAAAAATAGAAAAGAAAGAAAAAAGGTACAAAGAAGTAGCTTTTGATCTTCTTTACAGCAGTTATATAAGTGCAATTATAAATTTGCCTCTTACTCTATGGTTACAACATAACTCTCTTCTTTCTATAATCTATCCTGTCTAATTATCAAAACCATAAATCATAAGTTCATTTTTTTTCTGTTTTACGTAAAACGGCCATAAGGGGTTTCCAGTCAGCAATAAACAAAGACATTGTCTTTTCTCTGATCAAGGAAGTCAATTTAGCCAACTCAGCAAGTTCCATCATCTTCACCAACCATTCCTCCATTGTGGCTAATGCCGAATCTTTCCATCTTTTGTGCATACAATAATCTCACCTCTTTCTTGTCTCCTTGAAGCAGGTATGCATGCTGTAGCAAAGCATGGGCCAAATTAGCTGAGCCAGCATTTCTGGGGGATGTTAGTAATTTCAGGTTGGCAAATACCAAGCTCTCCACACCCATAAGGAGGGAGATGGCAAAGCAGGATTGCCTGTGGGGCAAAATGCTTCCTAGAGCAATTCCCAAGGTAGTGTAAATTATGCACCACCTTCTTCTGATGCCTATGCCTAAAGTGGCTCAATTCTGTAGCCTTTACGTAATACAAGGATACTTTTCCTGTTTGTGTTCTTAAAAAATCAGATAAACAGGGCTATACCAATCTAGTTTGAAGTTTCTCCTCCTTTCCTTGTAAAGAAAAAGTGTGTTTCCAGTTTTAGCAGGAGCCCTGTGCCATAAATATCACAAGTTGAGGAAAAATTCCTGTCGGAAATGGAAACATCTAAGGGAGCTAGTCATGAAGGGAACTAGTCTGAAGCTTAAGACATCTTCTTGGATTAGATTCTCAAACATTAGGAATATTTTGTTTTATTGTATCCTTTAAGAAATCCAATAGTGGAGCACAATAGAGGACCTTAATGCCTCTATTGTGGCATGGAGGGAGCTTACAGTTACCCACAAGAGTCAGACAGGGAATTTTCTCCCCATAAATATGTTTCTGTTGTGCCTTCTGAAGCCTCCAACAACTCTGAGTTCTAGAAGACACATGGAATATTTGAACATCATACCAGCAAGTGTAGGTATTTTAATACATATTCTCTGCTACTATTATGTAGGGTTGGTGTGTTAAACTGAAACTAGACATGACAAGGAGATATGAATGCTGTTTCTCCAAAAGCTCTTTTTCAAGAGGAAATGCTTCTGGAGGAATGATCAAGCAGGGTCAGGAAACCATGTCAGAGAAGGATTTCCTTAATATTTTCTGTGTTTCTAGTTTCAGCAGGGGCTCTATGCCAAAAATACCACAGGTTTCTGTTTCTCTTTCTGATCCAAATCACTTTCTCATGCAGACTTTTCTTTACATCTACCCATATTTGGAGCTTCAGAAGGAGGGGAGAAAAAATTGGAAACATAAAATAACCTATAGGGTTAAGCTTCTTATCTTCCACACTTTTTCTAATACTAATTTTTCCTCTGGAAACTGTTTGCCCTGTTCTTAAAAAATCACAAGCATAACCACTTTTCAGCTGTGAAAACAAAAGTGGTAATTAGAAAATAGAATGGTAGACACAGCCTTCACATTTTCAGATGTGTTTTATGGATTTCATTCCCTCCCACTACTTTCAAGAAAGCAATTTTTATGAAGAGTGCTGGGTCATTTCTGCCATAATCATGTGCATTCTTGATTTAGGCTGCTAGAAAGATTTTAAGGACCAGTTTCATATTGTGGCAACAAATCTTGGTATGGGGTGCAGGCTTAATTCTCATTGCAAGTAGGGTCTCACATTGGTTAGAATATAATGCTTTTACCATGAAAAAATAATCAGCACAGAAAAAATGAATATATCAGAAAAACAGTAGGAGCTTAGTTTTCCTCCTGTTTGTAGGACAATATTTCTCAAACTGTGGGTCAGATGATCAGCTTAAAAAGTGGATTGCAATATTTTTGAAAAAAAAATTGCTTCAGGTATCATAATTGAGCTTGGATTTGGGGTATTATTAAGTTTACAAATTGGTTTTCCATCTGCTTACTTTTCATAAGAGTTCTATGAACCAGCAAAAAAATTGGATTCTTAAACTATTATTTAGATTATGGAATGTTATTTTGAACTAATTTTTTTAATGCTTACTATTTTATAAACATTTAAATTTGTTAAAATTTCAAGAAAATGTAATCTCAAAAATGTTGATAAAATTTTGTGATCTGCTCTAATTAAACCATGATGTAATTTTGAGCACACACACACAAACACACACAAAATAGAGCTCTCATTTTTGCAGAATACAACAGCTGGTGCACATTAATATTGCAACTGGATAGTGAGGATCCGTTAACAGTGAGAACTGAGAGGTGGGTTCAACTTCCGTGGGAAATAATAGTGTCTCTCTAGTGGCATTGATGTAATATATCCATAGTCTTTGGCGTGTCTATAAAAGTAAATGTACTAGTGAAATTCGCCACTTTTATCTATTTGTTTAAGTATTTATACTTTCAAAAAAAGATTTTGTTGGATAGTAAGAGGAAAAGCTAAAGAGCTATCTACTGGTAGTGCTGTTGAAAGTAAGTCTAAGTCCAGAAAGGTACATATATTTTGGTTTCACAAGTGTTTGTGGCTTGAACCTTATGCCTGGATAAAGGGCTCATTCAGGGATAAACTGATAGCTGACAAACTCATTCCTACCAAGGAGAGACAATTCATTGATGTTTCTTCAGACACTGTTCTGAAAAGAAAATTCCAGACAATATTTTACCCTAAATTTTGGATCAGTGTACAAACTGAGTATAATTAATTCAACAAGAAGTCTTATTCTATTCGCAGTATCCTATTTGTGAGAGTCAGGGTCTTCTGCAGCTTCTGCAATAAAGAAAAAATGTTGATTTTTTTTTTTTTAGACTAGAATGAGAAATTAGAATGGACGGGTCTTGAAAATGAAAGCCAGATTTTAGTAATTATGCAAAAATAAGCAAACTCATCCTTCCCATTAAAATTATGGTTTTAAATTCTATTTTATTTATTTCCAATGAAATTGTTTTATTTTATATGAATGTAAAGTTGTTCTATTTGATATATAGATTAAAATTTAATTATTAAAAGTGCATGTTATATTTCTTGTCCACTGCATCTACTGGTTTATCATAAAGTTTGAGAAACCTGGTATAACGAATTATTTGTATGGAGAAGGAATTCTGTCATGCAAGTCCCAGATATAAAAGATATGGATTTTGTCTCAGGGTGGCTGTGACATGATCTAGTAGTGGAGGACATTAACATCGGTTCTTTGCCATGGACAGATCTTAGTTTGTCTTTCAGTTCACTAGTATCACCCCTCCCTACAGGAAGATAGACCTGCCCCAGGCAATTGATGAACCCAGTGGGGTTCCAGAGAGAGCTTTGGGTTTTCCCCAAGGATTTGGTGGACAGTTCACTGTCACTGCCTCGAAGTGGCAGGCAGTTGGGTCCTTGGCTCTTATCGCCCCTATGCAGACCTACACCTCAGTTTATGGAGAAATGTCAGGAGATGAAGCATCAGAAGAGATGCCTGGAGTGTCATTGGAGGAAGACTCAAAGTCTGATAAAACATGGGTGAGAGCCCCTATTAGGGATTACTTCATGGCAATAAGGACAGTTAAGTGGCAATATCACTCTACCGTTATTACAGCCCTGTTTAGGGTGATCTGGTAGGGAGTGCCCCAGGATCATCTACAGGGTCACTGGGAGGAGTTTGGCAGTTAAAGTCACTGAGATCCAACCAACGTAGACTGGGCAGATCTGGCTGAGGTACCTGGGACCCTGTCTTGTGGTGTGATCTGGGATGAATTTGACTCCTGAGAAAGTGAACAAGGTTCTCTATGCTGTAAGCATCGGCTGCCTATTTATTGGATCCAGGGCCCCTTGTTGATTGTGAAAGTGGCCAGGGAGGTAACCTGAGGTTGGGTTCATGCTGTGGTGTTGGCCTCATTGAGGGAGGGATGATGCAGCCCTTCCTCAAGAGGCTGTCCTTCTACCCAACAATTTTAGATAACTATAGTCCTATCTTCAACTTTCCCTTTTCAAGGATGGTTGTTGAGAAGATGGTTAGTCTGCAGTTGATGACAACTCTGAAGGAAGTGGATTATCTAGATCTATTTTGGTCCGATGTCAGGCCAAGATTTAGTATGGAGCCTTGGTCACATTTGTAGATGATCTGTGGTGGAGCCAGAATGAACGTAAAACATCCGTCCTTGTGCTCCTTGATCTCTCAGCAGCTTTCAGTTCCATTGACCAGCTCTGGGAGTTGGGGATAGGGGTCATCATTTTATTATGGTTTTCTTTCTTTCTCCGGGGCCAGTTTCAGCCAGTGCTGGTTGGGGGAGCGGGGAGGCCACCCTCTAGGCCTCTCTTCTGTGGGGTACCACAAGGCTCAACTCTATCTCTTTTATTCAACATTTAACATCTACATGAAACCATTAGGTGAGGTCATCCACTGGTTAGATAGCATCAGTATGCTGATGATACCCAATTATATCTTTCAACTCCAGGCTGGTCAAGTGATGCTGTTGAGGTTCTGTACCAATGCCTGGAGGCTATGCAGGTTTGGATTGGGAGGAACTGTCTCTGACTCAATCTTACCAAGACTAAGGGGCTGTGGATGTTAGGGCCACCTAGATATGGGATATTACATTTTTAACCTTGGATGGGGTAGCACATTCCCATTCAAGAGTGGTATGCATTCTGGGAGTCTTCCTGGACTCACAGCTCCCACTTGATGAGCAGATGGTAGCTATGGCCACCCATTTCCTAGATTGGGAGGCTCTTCAGACAATCAGTGACACCCTAGTCACCTCATGACTTGAGTACTTCAATGCATTCTACATAGGGATTACCTTGAAGATTACTTGGAACTTCAACTGGTCCAGAATGCAGTGGCCTGGGCAGTGACAGGTGTGCCCTTAGTTGCCAATTTGCTTACAGGTGCAATTTAAGATGCTCGTTATGACCTATAAAGCCCTACATGGCATAGAACCTGGTTACTTGAGGGACCATCTATCTATCATGGTATCAGCCCAACCCATTCGATCAAACAGTGCCATCTATCAGGAATCTGGAAACATGCCTTCTCTGTCATGGTATTTGCTCTCTGGAATGAAGTACCCCCTGAGATCCAGGTGGTCCCACCCTTATGGCATTCTGGAGGGCCTTAAAGACCTGGTCTTCTACCAGGCCTGAGCTAGGGTGGCTGGAGCCTTTTGTAGGATGTATGAAGGTTGCTCTTGGCAACCATACAAGTTTCACCATTTTGTTCATTGTTTATTTTACCTTCATTGCACATTGCTGTTTGCTTTTATGCTACGTGCCACCCAGGATTGACTGGATTTGGGTGGTGTCCAAGTTGAGTAAAATAAAATAAAATATTAAACTAAATTAAATTAGCTTAAGAACTAACACTTAATAATATTTAACCTTCCTTCTCCCTCTCCTGGTCTTTTTGTGGTTGAACATTTCCCCAATTACTGAGAGACTACTGTGTCTGGGAAGTAATATTTTAACTTTATCAGCAAGAAATAAAAGAATTCATAAAGTGACAGACAGTGTCTCATTATATCTGTCATCTCCTGTTTCCTGCTATGACATGGAAAAAATGCCATCTGACTTTGATGCATTATGACATGACACATAACACTAGTTATTCAATTTGTAACTCATTAGAGAAAACATTGAAGACATAAGACAGCAGTAAACTAGGCTTTACTTATCTCCTTGTTCCTTTTGCTATTTTCATTAGTTCCATCCCTTCTCTTTCTCTCTGCCTGCAAATCCCCAAATAATCTCCTATTTCCAATGAGGAAAAAGATTGAGAAGCCAGCTTGCTCTTCCTTTTACAGTAAAGCAGATTCGGGGTTTGTTTGTTTGTTTGTTTATCAAATTTGTATAGCCACCCATCTCACATCATGGGAAATTACTTATTCCCATCATAAGAACCCAGATTTAACGGGCAGTAGGCCTCGGTATCCTGGTTGCAAGGAAAAGCAGCAAGAGAGGAATACTTCTTCATCCAGGTATCTGGCTAGCTCTACTAACAAAATGCTCTACTAAGCCTTGGTCTAAGCCAGTAAGCATAGCCTGTACTTAAACTCTTAATCATTATCAGTTTTAAACATCAAGTCCTTTTATGTAGCTTCTCCAGATCTAAAGATATATGCATTCTCTCTAGAACTCAGAAATTAAAATCAGGGATATTTTAAAAAAGAAGAAAGAATTGTTTTGAGCTACTGCCATCCAAAGAATCACAGCCATGTAAACTTGAATATTCAATGGTGCAATTTTTCATTAAATAAATATTCAAATTAAAGAAACATCAAACATGTGGGATCATTTTCATTCAGCTCCTGGAAGAGAATCACACTCAGGGAGTCTCTAGAAAAATAAAACAAAATTAACTATTCTGCCCTCTTTAAAGATCTTGGTCTGTTCAGTTTAGCGCATTGCTGCAAGAATGAACTTCCATTCCAATTAAACAAAGAAAAGGTTAGACAGCTTCTGTTTATACAATGTTCCAGATCAGAGAGTGGGAGTGGAAACATTCCGTACTCCCGGATTATAAATGTTTTTTAGGGTTAGGATAGACTAAACTAGGCAGATTAAACCACCGATGCATCTAAATCACAAGGGCATCTGCAGGGAAACTCAAAAAAGTCAAGATGGCAGCTGTGATTATGTGATTGAAGCTCTGCTCTTTTGCATATGCAATGCAAATAAAAAAGAGGAGGGGCTTTAATCACACACTCACAGCCACTATTTTGACTTTTTAAAAATCCTCTACCCTCGCAGATACTCCTGCTAACCTGTCCAGATGCATGGGAAATTTCTAAGCTCTTTTCCCAAGTGAAAAGCAAATAAAAGTTTTTCAGAGCAAGAAAGAAATGTAATTAAATAATTAATTAAATTGATTACACACAGTGCATTTTATTTAATAGTTTAAACTTTTTACTGAGCTCTTCAGTTGATAAATCCCACAGGAAGCTTCCACAAGAACACACTAAACTGCTGCAACAGGCAATTCAAAGAGTTAGTAATTATATACATTCATTTTTTCTCTTCTGCTCACAAGACAGTTAGTTTTGATTGTCTTGAATAGTAGAAACAGGGCAGTGCAAGACCCAAAGAAAGATGGGCAAGGTAGAAAAAGATTTGTGGGGAGATGAGAAAAGGTAAGTGTGTGGAACACATGTACACAACATTCCAAATAAAATAACATTAATTTAACGTAGGTAATATTTATCATGAGAGCCAGTTTGGTGTAGTGGTTAAGGCACCAGGCTAGAAACTGGAAGACTGTGCGTTCTAGTCCCATCTTAGGCACGAAGCCAGCTGGGTGACCTTGGGCCAGTCACTCTGTCTTAACCCAGGAAGAAGGCAAGGGCAAACCACTTCTGAAAAAAAATCTTGCTAAGAAAACTGCAGGGACTTGTTTAGGCAGTTGCCAGGAGTCAATACTGACTTGAAGGCACACGCACACAGACACAAATACTTATTACCTGCTTGAAAATACTGAGAATATTGTACTAACATGTTTCTATGTAAACAATGTTACAGACGGTATCCCTAAGAAGTGCCCAAAAATGTTAATCAAGTATGTACCATTTGAAAAAGTTTCTAACTGTAGCCAAGACGATTTGCTCTGGAGGCTAAATAAAGATCCCAAAGATTTCATAACAATAGCAGATCACAGCAGCTGAAGAAAGCAAGGAAGACATGGTCAAGGCATTACGCTTAAAGGATGTCCATTAGATGCAGCTGTACAGTAACCAAGAGTGACATTCTTCATGTTGTATCAGTTTAAAAATCCCAATAGATCTAGATATAGATGTCAGCTATCAGGACAACTAGGCTTCCATTGCCCATAGACATCCACACAGCCAGCACCTGTCTACTCAGCAGGTTGTATGCCTTGTAGTGAAGTAATCAGTACAGTCTGCTTCCCCCAGCTTTCTCCTCCTCCCTAGGCGAATGCACCAGTCACACACAGTGGAAGGCATGCATCCCACCAGTAAGAGAGGCAATTTTATCACAATTTGCTGTGAGTTATAGATTTCACTTCATCACCCAAATCTATTATATGGATTTCTGATTTAGTGTATAGGCTGTATTTTTAATACTCCCTTGTTAATTTTGAATTCACATAATGAAATGTTAGGCTGATTCAGCCCCACTTAAATGCAGGAAGACATGCAGTAGATGTACTTCTAACTGTGTTCTTAGAAATTGCACGTATCAAAGTATTGGCAAAAAAAGTGAGAAAGACTGCAGAAAAGAGATCAGTACATCCATGCTTTTTTTAAAAAAAGTATTGCTTTATTATATTAGAAGATGAGGGAAAATACAAAAAAAAGAAAATAAAGAAAACTAAACTAAACTAAAACACAGTTTGATGTTTTAGAATAGTAGAGAAACAGCTCAGTTTTTCATCACAGCATTAAACCTTGACCACACAGAATAATATTGATCAGTTTTTCCATTGTATTAATAAAGAGCCAGTTCATAAGCAAAGACCAAATATACTGTATATCATTAATCCAAGATTCTAAATTTGGAATTGTGCTTTATTTCCATTGTAGAAGAGTTTGTTTATTTGATAAACCATGCTTGGTAAATCAGTAGTCCTCCCTCCTTCCCTCCCTCCCTTTATTCCTTCATTCCTTCCTCCTTCCATTGTTCCCAAATCTAGAGGGACTCCAGGTGGTTTACCATTATGTAATGATACATTCCAAATTTTTAATATGTAAGTCAAAGTCACATTGACTTTTTAAAATTGTATTATTTTCCCCAAAATCATATTAACAAACTCTTAGGGATATTAAAACAAAATGCCCTCCAAACCTAATAGGCTATAAATTGTGTGTGTGTGTGTGTGTGTGTGAGAGAGAGAGAGAGACAGAGAGAGAGAGAATGAGAAAAAGAGAGACAGAAGACAGGAGTGGGGCAAGCCTATATCGTGTACTTAAGCCCATATCATATATCCCCCCTATTCATTTAACACTTCCAGAATAATGAAGTGGGCAGACAACCTTTTAAAAACATTCTCTAAGAGGTCTAGTAAACATGAAAGAAAAAAAATCTTGTGTTGAATTAGTTAATTCTTAAGTTCCTAAGAAATATACTTAATGAAACTAGATTGCACAGGATGGCCATTCAAAGATAATATTGTCTGTAATTTACATGGCAGGGTCTCTGTCAAAATCTATATTTAGAAAGGAAATGGACAATAGCTCACAGTTGCACACCTTAAAACAATTGAGAAGAAAAGTCCTTTTGTGAAAATGAGACCAAAGAGGGGCCTTGCTAGCTTCACAGTGAATTCAAATGGTTATAAACAGTAACAGAAGAAATAGTTTGCACTTTCTGTTTAATTGTTTTAATTAGACCAGTGTTTCTCAATCTTGGCTGCTTGAAGATGTGTGGACTTCAACTCCCAGAATTCTCCATGCTGGCCAAGGCTGAGAAACACTGAAGTAGACGATATTGGGGGGGGGGTGTAGGGGAGTGAGAAAGTTCTTTATTTTTTTTAATTTGAAAAATACAGCAAATGAATAAAAACTAAGAAATAATGTAATGGTTCCTACAAGAAAAAAACATTAATGATAGTACCAACATAAAATAACGGAATTAACTGGAAATGTGTTATGTGAACAGTCCAGCATTTGTTTACTTGTTAACTCCCTGTCTTTTTATTCAGTCTAGCTTCTTGGATTCTTTCACCAGTCAAGTCAACATTACTGTCCTTTTAAAACAGCTGTAAATCTCTTTGATTGGGACTTGAGGCTGGAATCATTCAAGTTGTGTTAAACTAAACTGTCTTATCTCCTTGAGTGCCATGAAGCCACTGGCATGTCCAGAGTTGTATATGTACGTGGCCTAAGGATGCCAACATTTGAAAGCTATTAGGACAGACATTTGAGGAGGGAACAGAAAGATGACTGCTTTTCTTCCTCTCTGTCTTCTCCACACGGTGCATTTTGTTCACATAGATGCACACATGAATCCATACATGCACATGTATGAATGTACATTATATATATAATATTACAGGATATCAAACTGAAACACAGTAGGTTTTCTTGCTTGCTCTGTAGATAGGTTTTTCTTATTCCATACGAAGCAGGCAAATGTAAACGTCAATGTCTCCTTTTGTGTTACTGCACAGGACATATAAACAGACACAATCACATACCCCAGACTCAAAATGTTACTTTACACTCAGAATCTTGAAGTTAAATTCCTTCTATTTTATCTTTTTTGTGCACTGTGTTGCAGAGCAGACAAATGTAAGTTGAAGGATTGCTTTGCAAAAGCTCAATTTGCTTTTTCTGTGCAATAGATTTCTGCTGTGGAGAAGCATATAGGCTCAAAGAATTGCTTTTTTGTGTTGTGGCTGTGAAGCAGAAGTGGAGACATGATGGCTTTCCTGATGCTGTTGAATTACCAGTTCCCCTCACCATTAACCATGCTGATGGAGATGACTGGAAAGTGGACTTTGGCAATCCCTGGAATTACACCCCAAAATTGTGGCAAATAACCCACTTTTGTTTCCAACTTGGAATCAAATTGGACAGCACATAAATATTTCAGTTCAGAATAAATACTATTTTTCAGTGTGGTTAGATGCTACATAACTAATACATTGCTTACAAATGTTTGAGGGAGAAGATGGAAGAGAACTGTATGTAGGTGGCTTTGTCTACTGTGATTCTTGGTGCACCTTGATTTGGCCCCTGGTTCTGTCAACCATTAGTTGTCTTGAGTCCCAGTGAACATCAATCTTTATCAGAGATTAGATGAATTTAACTCAATATAATCACAAGTTGTACAGACTTATCTGAAACCTGAACACTGTCTTAGTCACCAATTAATTTGTTTTCTGCCGCTATTCAGTCTACAGCAAGATCATCCAAGCACTCTAGAATGGATAGGAGCCCAATGATTATCACATCCATTAAGCTGGGTTTCTCATCACTAGTGTGGATGTCTGTATCCATTCCAAACACATTTACAGAGATACCCTATTGATTTCAGTTGTAATTAATAGCCGTTTCAGACTTCAGTTCTGATGGAAAGGCAGAGTATAATTTTTAAATAAATAATTCAAAGCAATAGAATCCCATTGTCGTCAAATTGACTAGACAGCTGGAACTGGAAGAGGCAGCTCATCACCCCACATCTGCTATAGGGCCATTAACGTAAAAGTGTTTAACTAGTCTTTTTTTTCTACATCTCAGTTCTCAGCAATAAAATGAGAATGCCTACTTCCTAAAGCTGTCATTTGCAAACACTGTAAATAATCTTGCGGATTTTAAAAGGTGCTATACAATGTATAAGTGGTAATGCTGAAAATAAAGGGCAGCCTTTCATGTCATAACCTTTGAGGACCTAAAATTAGCTATTAGTCTCAAGTGATCTATGGAGTAGAATGTCATAAATTCAAGAGTTTCATTAATGGCAGAATGATCCTCTATCTGAACATTTCACAGTCTCAGAATAACAGAAAATATATATTCTGACAGATGAAAATAAGGGAGAAAGACACAATAACGTCATTTTTCACCCTTCTTTTCCAAGTTATATTTCAAAAGAAGACTTGAACATCTACTATAAACAGTCTCAATGTCAATTACAGCAGCCAAACAAAACTCCTTTTATAGATCAGGTAGTTGTTGCTTTAAAATGTGGAGCTTCTCTGGAAGGCTTTAGAATTGCCTTCAAATCAATATCAGAATGAAAGATAAAACTCTCTGCCTTAATTTTAAAGCTAAGCAATGAAATTATTTTGCTGCTGTCGCTGAAATTCAAGCAGTGGAAAAGCTAACAAGCTGTGAACTAAAACACACTTAGGAGTAAGCTTGATTCATTTCCACAAAGCAGAATTTAAAATAAGGTTGGCTGAACAAGGTAGTCACATGCTTTGGTTTGTTTTTAAGCAGAAATTCTGGTAGATATCTGACACCTATTTTACTGATTGCTAATATACCACTTTGGTGTAGGGGTTAAGGCAACAGGCTAGAAGCCAGGAGACTGTGAGTTCTAGTTCCACCTTAGGCACGAAGACAGCTGGGTGACCTTGGGCCAGCCGCTCTCTCTCTCAGCCCTAGGAAGGAGGCAAGGGCAAACCACTTCTGAAATCTTGCCAAGAAAATTGCAGGGCTAGTCAGGCAGTCACCAGGAGTCAACACTGACTTGAAGGCTAGATAGATAGATAGATAGATAGATAGATAGATAGATAGATAGATAGATAGATAGAGCGAGCAAATCAGAGCAACAGAAATGCAGAATTGACGGTTGAAACAAGAATGTCCAGGGGGGAGGCTGGAGGTGTCAAAAAGGTCAAGAAAAAGTCAAGATGGCAGCTATGAACATACATCAAACCCCTGCTCTTTTTTTACACATGTTGCATAGACGTAAAAAAGGGGCAGAGATTCTATCCCATGGTTACACCCATCATCTTGACTTTTTGGACCCATTGCTGAACAATATGAATGTAAAAAGGGGGGAAAGCCATAGTAAGTATATTTTTAAAAGAAGATATAATAATGGAATGTTAGTAAAGGAATATTGATTTGTGTTGATTTTACAAGAACTAATCATTTAAAGTCCATTGGTTTTAATTATTCACAAATAATTTCAATAAGAAAATGAAGGAATTTATACCTGGCATACATGGGATTTGGGGGTGAGGATTTGTTTATTTTTTATCTGATTTTCAAACTCCTTTAAAACACGTATTCATTTTTCCATAATATAAAAACCTTACTGCTAGATGCCATGTTTTGAATGAACTTTCTCCCTCTTATAAAAAAATCCCTCCTAGAATATAGGTGTTATTTATTTTTTCTTCTGATCTATGGTAAAAACCTGAAAGATTCTTTTCAAAATGTAAGCACACTTACCTTACATTAATTTCAGAGAAACATTTGCTTCTGTATTATTCTTTCTTCACTGCTTCCCCCTGTCACCTGCAGTCTGGAAGTATTGCTTGACTCCCACGTATCTTTGGGTCTCCAGATGGCAACAGTAACAAACAATGAGTTGGCACACTCATGTTTAGTGCGCCAGTTGTGACTGCTCCTGAACTAATCAGATCTGTCAAAAGTTATCTATGACTTGGTTATATCGTAGTTAAATTCAATGGGGATTGTTCAGAAGCTTCAATGAGTGCACAACGTGCTAACTAAGCTTTTAACTAGAGTACATAAATGCCCATATTTTTAAAAATCCTGCATTGGTTGCCAGTTAGTATTTGGGTAGATTATTAAATGTTGGTTAACCTCAGAAGCCTAAACAGTTTAGGGCTTCACTATTTGAGGGTTAGGGTTCATCCTTGTTTGAAGCTATTAGTTCTAGACATTACAGTAAAGTCAATCAGAGAGGTTCTTTTAAAAATATACTCACTTTTTAAGTCTGATTGTAAGGCATACAACCTATGGAATAATTTCTCTTAGAAACTGTACTCAGCTCCCATTCTTCCCAACTTCAGGGAAATTTATCCAATTCAGAGGACTGGAGAAATTCATGGAGGAAAATCTGTTGAGGCTTTTAGTCTTTAAGACTCAATATTTCTCTGACTTGGGACATCATTCCTCCAAATATCAGCTGCAAGGGAACAATGATGGGTCATGAATCTTACTTCATCTCCTGCTTATGAGCGTAGCCTTTGTGAAAAGTAAAACCCTGGGCCAAGATGGGCCTTGGATTGATCAGGCTGGGACACACCCATATTATTCTGAAGTAGTCAAGACCTTCCTCTTCAGCCAGACCACTTCAATCTGAGTTATGTTAATAATTATTTTAATCGTTTGAGGGGATTGTATGTGCTTTGTATGTACATCTACTGAGGGTTTCAGAAAAGAAGAAACTGCATAGATTGCGCACGCGCACACACACACCATACTGCTCCTTTCCTCTGATGCAACTGAAATTCTGTTAAGCATTATTCTAGTTAATAGGTAAATAACAGAAACAATAAAGAACAGAGACAATTTATAACCCAGAAAGGATGTCTATATTTTTTATTTTATTTATTTATTTAATTTATATAGCTGCCCATCTCACACATGATTTTAAAAATGGTTAGAGTGATTTTATAAATTGAAAAAAGACATCCTGGTCTGACTGTTATCACAAAAGTCATCAAAGAACTTAGAAACAGTGTTCTCTATTAATTGTGCATTGTAGTTCAATTAGCCTGAATTAATACATCATAGTTTAATTCAATTTGGTTCTTACTAGTTTTTAATTTATTTTGATATGTATTAAATTTAAATGACTATTTTTAATGCTATATTTATCTGAAAGGAAAATTAATTTTTCCCCAAAGAATTTATTTTTTAAAGAAGAGGGTCTTCTTAGATTCACTGGCAACAGAATAAAGGATGAGTTTGGGTTTTTTTCTAATTTTCTATTTGGGGATAGGGCAGGAATTATCTTACATAATTCCAGATAAATAATGTATTTTGATTTCCCCCCCTCTCAGTTGTTTTTGCTATAATAATCACAAAAACACACCACATAATATGCAGAAATAATACTGAGCATTCATGTTCTGTTGTACACTGTCATATGTTTTTATATATGCTGCCTTCTTCTGCATAAGTAGATTCGGCAGCAAGTGCCTGAAGGCATGTAACACATGTTCAGGTTTTTGTGGCACACAACAGGATAAAGGAAGGCTAGTAATAGCAACTAAGAGAACATTACATCCCACAAGAGACTTGAATTTCTTTTGTGTCTCCTTTCTATACATGGTGTAACCCCTTCGCTGACAAGAGAACCCTGATTCCTCCAAGGTAGGAACTATCAAGGCACAGAATCTGTCAAGTGGAAGCATTTGCTTCCCAGTTAACTTTAAGCTAGGAAGAGAACCCTTCTGTTCCGCGATTCCTGTGCCCTCAGTTTACATTCAAAGTCATCTGCCTGATTAAAGGAAAATACACCATAATCTAATCCTTGCAGCCTCAGCGTACAGTTAGAAACACCAGTTAAGTTGGAATCCCTGAATTTGAACTTTAGGGCAGGTTAAACTTCTGGAGCACCATACTTGTTACTTATTAACTCATCTTGAGGATTGCAAGGAAGTTATGAAACAATATTAATTCATGCCTTATTTGTTTTAGTCTGCAATCTTGTAGGCTATGGAACAGCATAAAGGCAGGTTTTTAAAAATACACATAAATGTAACTGGATAAACATCCATGGACCACTTACTCTGAAACTTCATGGAGTACATTTCCTTAGAAAGAGCTATTTTAGAGCTGAAAGCTTCTGAATGTATCTATCAATTTTCCCAAAAACCAAAAGCTGTATAGGTATTTATTCACTTGTTACTGAAGCTTTAGATTTTTTGAAGGATGGTTCATGTTTAGACTTGAGTCAAAGCAGGTAGCCTCCAAAACGGTCCAATCATACCTCTTTCCAAAACTCAAAATCAGAGTCAGAACCAAATCATGTCTTTGATATGTCCAACTAGTTGGAATGGAAGATGACTTAAGAAATGGCAACTGCAAAAAGGAACAAAAATGGCTAGGTTGAATCATGACACTGAGGTCAAAATGTCTACTACTAAAATACTAAAAGTTTCTCAAAAAGACAACAGTTCCGAGGATGTTGAAACAAATTTTATCTCAAAAAGAAATCAAATGAACCAACCCATGATAGAAAAAAACCCCAATTATTCCCATTCTCCCTGAGAAGGTAAAATATGAGTGAATAAGAAATAAATTATTGTCTTGGCAAGTACTTCGTTTTGCATGTGATTCCATGGTTCATGAGACGTCATGTCTTCTGATGGGAATAACATTTTGTGTAGCCATTTATTCTTTCTTGCTACGTCATGGGGCTGGTCCAGTTGAGTCCAGTCTCACTGGTGCATTTGGTGATGCCTGAAATGTGACACTCTATGCAATACAGCCTTTTCTTCTCATAACTAGATTTATGCCAAGAAAACTCTGTCTTCCACATTTAGACAAAAGGTTTCTCTTTCTTTCTCTTTCCCTTTCTCTTCTGTTCATCTAAATGCTGCAAGATCCTGGGAGACAAACTGGAAAAGCTGAACCTCACATCTGTATCCCTACATCCTGAGAAGAGGAAAGCCAACCATCTATGTGTGCTGCTATCATAATTAGCATTGTTGAAGCTGGTTGATATTTTAAAGGACACACTGTAGGTATCAATAAAGCATCAGTGGCAATAATCAGGATTCAAATGATATGCTCTGCCAAGCTTTCAATAGCAACAATATAACAGAGTCCCTGCCTGCTGAGAAAACATCCTTAGGACTTTCTCATTAATAGTGTCCAAATCTAGTATTTGCCTGTTTTGGAAGTGCTCCTTTTCCTCCCTCTAATATTTGTTTCCCTTCGTGATGGTGTATTTTACTTTCTGGTGGTTCAGAATTGATTTGGAGAAAGATGTAGAGTGCAAAAAGTGAGACAGCCAAAACAAAGGCATGGCCAGCTGGGCGGATTTTCTGCTTTTTCCTGGATCTGGAAGAAGGAGTGTTCAAGAAGACTTTTTGTTTGATTTTTTAAAAACTCTGAAACCAGTATTAAGGCTTATCTTTAGTTTTGTGTATCCTATGGATGAAACCCATGTGGCCAATTTTTGACAATTACGGTCGGATGTTTTTCCCATCCCACTTTCAGGTTATAGTATGCAAAGAGAGGAGAAATCAATAATTTACTGCAATGCTGCCTTGACTTTTCTCTGAGAAAGCCGAAACTGTGCTATACTCTTAAAACAGCTGAATAAGATAAGGATTAGTATCTTGCCATTAGCCAGCCAATGTTCATTACAGGGGATGAATCTCAGTCAAGGTTCTCTCTGTCCAAACACAGCACTCTGACTGAAGTACTACACTGATGTTTAAATTTATATGGCACTGTGAGCCCGAATCCATATCTTTATTGTAGTTCTTAATGCACCTAGTTGGCCTATCCTTCAATGAACTTTGCTACTTTTAATATATTTCCAATAAATATATACTTTTCCCTCTTGAGAGTATGAATTGCAAGAATGACAATCTTTTTTAGGGCCACACTTATTTTGTTTCTGTTTTGTTTTTGTTTTTTAAACAAGAACTCTACTGAGGGTTGAAGATGGCAGGCAGTTGGATGGACGGGGCCAAATATTTCAGCCTGGTTTAGAAGTGCTATTCTCCTTATTGCCCTGCCAATATAGAAAAAGTATAGCAGCACTACCAGTTTCAAGGACGTGTTTTGGGGATGCTTTGGAAACTCCAGAAACGTGGCTGGAAACTTCATTCAGCCCACTGAATGTTAGTTGCACGCTCTTGGTTTAGAATAACAATGAATGTACACAAAAGACAAAGTAATAAACATAAAAACATCAATTAAAAAAGAAAGCTCAAAGCATCTGGGCAATGGCAAAGATTATGAAATACATTTGGGGAATGCCTACCATCCACATCAATAGCCAAAGTTACTGCCTTTTTAATGAAGTACTCATTTCTACGTGAAAACAAAAACGTTCAACCAGAACAGAAACAGAACTTCAGACAAGGTGTCATCTGCATCAGCTGGTATGATCTGCCTGAATCCTTATGAAAAATAGCTGGTACTGACATTTTCATAGTTAAAACAACTCATCATGGACTGTTAAGAAAGCTAATCATGGCATTCTTAAAGCCAGATATTCCTCAGGACATACCACTGAGTGAAAAATATATAACGTACTGGAACAAATACCACAATTGTGAAAAATACACACATTGAAACCAGTTTGATTCTGGGTAAATTGCACAGTGCTCTGGGTATACTCCCTAGGGAGCCTATGTGTGGGATGTATTAATGGACTGAGTCTACCCTAGAAAGAAAGCTTACACCTGCAGTGCAATTGCTACAGATCTGCAGAGCCAGACCTTGTTAGAGAACTTCAAATTAATCAAAGGCATGATAGCTTTTGCTACTTGCCAACAGATCACAATCTCAGATAGCTGAATAAACAAAGGGAGATGCTTTTGGTCCTTTCAGCGTGTAATTCTGCACTCCAGCTGCCAGGTCAGAGGGCCTGTACTTTCCTTCTCAGATAAAAAAAAAAAAAATCTCTGTGTTCCATTTTGAAAAAGTTTCTCTTACTAGTAAGGTTTACATCTCATGCTGAGAAGGGGAAGCAATACTCCTTTTAATCCTCTTCAGAACGTGCCTGTGTTCTGAAAAACTCTAGAAGAAATATTTATTAGTCTGTTACAGATAGTACATAAGTCTTGTGATACTTTAACTCTTTGTTGTGCTATACGTTTCTATGGATGTTTCAGAAACGGCACATTCTGTAGCCTATAAAACTGTCACTCAGTTATTGAGCAAGATTCATTCATTCATTGGATTTGTATGCTCCCAAAACCATCCAGTCTCCCTGATAGAGAATAACCATGTATTACAGTACACATAAATTAAAATGTTCACAGTAAAAAAAATCTGCATCAAACAACCATCAGAACCAAGCAAATAAACATATACAGCAACATGTCATCAATCCTCAGCTGCCTTCCAGAAGAGCTCCATTGTAATCAGCTTCCTGAAGTTAATTATGGAGGGGGGCTAATCTAACTTCAAGAGGAAATCCCAAAGAATTGAGGCCGTCAAGGAATAACATTATTTGGACTCAGCCCCCTATAATTTTACAAAAATGATGCACCCCGCAGTTTCTTCTGGGAGGAACTCTTTAGGCAGATTGACTCTGGTTGGAGGAGGTGATACTACATGTACCTTGGCACCAAGCCATAAAGGGCTTTATAGGATTAGGCATTTTGAATTGCGCTTGGGAACTTATTGGCAACCAATGCAGAGCTTCCAATATAAATAGGATCTATTCATGGCAGTGAGTTTCAGCCAAGAATTGGGTGGTGGCACTTTGAACCAATTTCAGTGTCCTTCAAGGCAGCCCCATGTAAAGTTGTCCCCAGAACATTAAGGCTGAAGTTACTCAGCACCAAATGGCAATAGGACTCCAATGCTAGTTTGGAGACCAGGCTGATGAGCTTGGGACACTCTTTAACTAGACAGCAGGCAACTGGTACACCAGGAGTGTTGTTATGGCTCAGCTTAATTTGCAGGCATTTGTATCCCATCAACTTAGGAGCAGGGTATCTGGTAAATACGGTGTTCCTGAAGATAAATGCCACTGCACTTCCCTTGCCTTGATGTTGAGGCTCTGCAGAGCCTGAAAAACATGTGAGCAGATATCAGGCAGGCAGATATAGGAAAGGGCCTCACCACCCACCCAGTTTTTGGTAATTCGCACCAGGTCTGCCTGTCCCTCCACAACCAAATTCTGAGTGAACTGTTCTTGTTACAAATGGACTTAGCATTCACCAGCAGCAACCTGAAGTGAATATGAGCAGCTATCCAGCTACCAGGTCCCAGGGCTGGAGCTTCTGTGCCAGAAGCAGAAATCAGTCCCAAATTGCTGATTTCCCTTCTCCTGGAATGGCAAAGATCCAGATTCCTCTACACTGTGTTTCTATTGCATGGTTGTTTTTAATTCTCAGAGCTACAAAATTTTGACACAGGGAGGTTATTTCTTCCTTTCCATAGTTCTAAGTATAAAATACAGCATGGACTGTAACTACCTATTGTGATGACTATTTGTACAAGACCTGTAACCCATTTGGTGGCAAGGGATACGATTCCTTCCTAATGTATGCAGCATGTTTAACCCTGGTTTGAAGTTATTTTATTCTTACTACTATTATTATTTTAATAATGGTAACTTCCTTTTTGCACCATCTGAACACAAAAGTGAGTTGGGTTTAGGAAAAAGAATTGCACATACTAGCAAAGTTCCCACCACGCTGTCTTCTCATATCAACTAATATATTTGTTCATCTGTCTAAATTCTTTAGATGTTCATGTCCAATATTGCTTTAAAGAAAACAATTCTTTGGGCTAATTGCAGGCTTACTAAACAACTAGTTTCACTTTTATATGTGTAAATAATGTGAATAAATTGAGATTTACACCAAACATTCATATTAGTCATAGGTAATGTCCATGGCGGAGTTCACGTATGAATAGTTAGTGCAGTTTTTATTATCTGCATTGAATGGATTTTGTGAATGGAATATTTGTGACAGTATATAATACAGTATGTTGAGTTGATTCATACACTGTTTTCTTTATGGGACACTAAATGAAGCCTTATAGTGCCTGTACTAGCTTTTGCAATTGGAGACCACTATGGGCTCAAGGAAGCTTCTGAATATATGTTTCTTCTGTCTCATTGAAAACATTTAAATTAGTCTAATACATATTACAATTATTATATTGGGTATTTTAATATTGTATGCCATAAAATGTTACTTAAATGTGTTTGTCACTACAGTTTTGCACAAAATAATGAAAGCTGAGATGATGTCCCCTCCTCCAAATCAAGGTTTCTCCCATTGCTGAAATGAACTGGCCTGTAGGCTGGAATGCAACTGCTAATATTATTACATAGCAGAACTGTTGGAGAGGAACTGAAGACTGCTTTATCCAGCTGAGATTGCCAGGGGGATTTTCAGAAGGTATTAGTTTTATTTCTTTCAGTTTGTTTCTGAGTCTGATTGACTTTTCTATAAGATTATCAGGTAGAAAGTCTCTTTTCTTTGGGGTTGGTGTTTTATTTAGCTTGTTTTTGGAAGCTGCTGCCAAGCCAGTCATGGTTCAATAAACTATTTATTGCTTACATAAATTAGGAGGTACAAAAAATGTCATAGTTAAAGCCGTATCTCTATTATTTATCTGGCAATTTTTCAGGAGCAATATTCATTCTAACACTTAAACCTCTCATGAATTCCTGCTAAGGATCTTTTTTTTTTTTTTCCTCAAGGGAGACTGAAGTTTGCAGAGTTTTTATTATTTTCCACAATGGGCCTCTTTTAGTGAACTTTTCAGCTATGGTCACATGGTAACCAGTATTCAAAAGAGTACAGGCTGAAGAAAGCAGGCTCCTTTTGTTATACGTTGCCTGTATTAGCAATTGCTTTAGGATTTCATGGCTATAATATCATACCTATATTATGGCTGAAACCGGGAATAGCTGAAGGGATTTATTTATGAATGAAAACACAAGGCTTGCATGTTAGCAACCTTCCTGGTGATGAGTGAAGTTATTTTACAGGGATGACAGGTGGGAATATCTGTGGTGGAGATTCGAGGTCCCTCGAGCCAGTGTGAACATGGCAGGAGATATGGAGCAACAAGTTTTGCATTTCTTGAACAAACTTTTATTGATACTAATTTGAGATAAATTAACAATGTCAAATTCAAGCTAACACACTTCTATCCTTTGGGGGGATATGTTGGAAGAGGACTTTGAATTTCAAGATCCAAGACTGCCCTTAACATGTCCATTGAACATTCTGTTTTGAGTTGTAATATCAACTGGAACTACATCAGTAACACAGCTACATTCACAGAGCTTTCTGTAGATGTACAAGGCTCCTTTGATGGCTTACCTGTTGCATAGATCTTCTTTGCCAATGAAGCAGCATTTCCATAATACTCTACAAACTATTAGAGAGCAGCTGACAGCTTGTAGGTAGCCTTTCAGTTTAGTTCCTTTCTGCCACCTGCACATTCAATATTTTTGAACCCAGGGAAGATTTACAATTCTGAACCTTGGTCCTTTCAAATTTCCCTTACACTTCATTAAAGATGTTGTAGGCACATTGAAAAGATAACTTGGGTGAAGCAGATCACTGTAAGATGTAAGCAAAATTGTGGTCTGGGTGGTTATTCTTGTTCTTACTATTATTTGAAAGTTATCCTTTAAGAGCACTTAGTTCCTGAGTTAATAAAAAGATGGATTCAACAATAATCATGCAGTTTACAATAAAATTATTATAAATATATCATTGATTAATACAATACCGACAGGGGGCATATGGAATTCATCTCAGAATTTGGCAACTTGTCCAAACAGCCAATGGATTATGGCCAGGTTCTTCCATAATCATTAAAAACAGAAACAACCCTACCATAACCTTTTAGCAGTGCTGAGGTATTGGTTTTCTGTAATGAGTTGGAAAAAGATTTAAAACAAACATTTTCATGCAGCAGTGAATAACATGGTATATTATACAGCATTGCCCTTTTCTGTGGACAAGTAGGTCCTGTTCAGCAAAGGTCTCTTTCAAAATTATTATTCTTCTTCTATTAGCAAAACCTGCATGCTTTTTACTGCTTCCTTTTGAATATAGTTTGGCAGTTAAGAATGAGTAGCTCATTCCTCAAATAGCCTTTCTTGAGGCTACTAGTGAATGTCCATTTCTCATCAAGGACCCAGAGAGATTTGTTTATCATCATCATCATCATCATCATCATCATCATCATCATCATCATCATCACCACCACCACCACCGTGTATTTTGGATATCTGCAGCTTTTACTTACCTTAACTATATCCCTGAATAACTGAAGAGATGGAAAATGATTCTTTTCTTTAGTAGTTTCAGTTTATATTATACTATGGGCATTTTCCTTTTCTTAAAAAAAGCACAACTGTTGGAGGTCAGATAGGAAATACAGCTTCCTTTAATGAGAATGTCCTACTAAGGACATATGAAGTGATCGCTCTATTCTCACTTCACCTCCAACAGTTTCTTAAACCTTTGTAGATTTCCTGTGCCATCTCTCTTTTTGTCAGTCAAATTCTCTGACTGAGAGAGAATGCCAACAGTGGTGCATCGTTATACAAAATATAAATTTGGTCCAGAATGGTCTGTGGGCTTCTTATTTCATTAATGCTATATCCTTCCAATACTATCCTTTGCTGCCCTCGGGGACCCACTCAGAGTTTATGAAGAAATGCTCAATCCCTCAGTTACATCCATGCAGAGAAATTGAAGCAGCTCTTTCTGGATGCTTTCTTTTCATTTGAGCTGCATGATCCCAAGACAGGCATGAAACAGAATAAAGCTGCTAAAGGCAGCCATATGTTGCAGTTATAAATGCCTCAATATTAATTACTTTTCCTACATTGACATTCACACTTACGCCTTTCAAGGGCTTAATATACATTTAAAGCAGGGGAGGTGAATTTCATTTGAGTTTCCATTTAAATCTAGCATTGAATTGCTTTGACCAGTATTACATTTTAAGATTCTCCTCTGGCTCTATAGTCAACTGACTTTTCATGAAGTCTGGTACAAAATTCAGATAAGCAAATACAAGGTTTCTCCATGGAGGAAGGCCAAAGATCTTTAATCTGCTTCAGAATAGTAGGATTTCATTAATATTTTGAGTATTCCATGCTTCTCAGCTCTTGGTTTAGTCTTCCTTAACTTGGTGCCCTTGAATATATTGGGACTACAACTCCCAGAACTTTCAGATGGCACAGCCATGGGAAAAGGCTGCTATAGAAGAACTTAAAGTCCAGGTAATGAACAAATGAGTTTACTTTAATTGCACTGGGCATTGAATAAAACCAAAATTTAAATCTGTGTCTGGAGTACAGTAGATATCCTGTTGCATATCTCCAATCTCCCCATATGCATAATTTTTATATACTTACACACATCAATATACTTCTCAATACTTCTGTTCTTGCTGGTGCTGGTTGTGGGAAAGATGGAATGAAAGTAAAAGTTCTCCTTTCCTCCCCAAAGGTGCCCCATTTCAACCTATCACCAGCTTTTCAGTGAACAATCTGGAACCATGCTGCTGTGTCAAGATTCACTGTAGGTTGCATGGACTGTCTGTGGAGATTACATTTCCATCCCTGCTTTGCCTGCATCTCTGGAAGCCATTGCCTTTCAGAGTAGATAATACATTGTTTGAAGGACTTGATATGCCAGCTTCCTATACTTACTGTTCAGAGGAAAGCAGCATGATAGGATTTGATTCTTACATTAGTGAAAAAAGAGGGGTTTCTCGTTTGACCTAAAACTGCTTGCTCAATTATAACAACAACTGCATTAATGAAACATCTCATGGGGTTGACCTATACTTGCAGATCATGCCACATCAAAAATGCATCAAATGCACCAGGGACCTTGATGATCTGCAGCAGTCATCTCATGCACAGGGAACTATTAGGAGTGATACGAATGCATAGGCTTCTTTGGAGATATCCTTCCTGTTTAATAATGATGTAGACTTTCTCACAATATCATAGCATTGTATACAGTGAAGAAGGAATGTGTGAGATGCTCTCTGAGGCAACCCATTTTTCAAAGGCATACCTGAGAATTTGATATATGAATCCCATTATTTGTTAGGCTGTGCACCTATCGTCAGGCTATCCCTTGGGTTGTTGAACACTTCAGAGCTACCATATAGTGCATCCGACTGCTGGTTCATTTAAGTAGCATCTTCTTGTCTGCAGTGCCTAGCCAGAACCAAGAAAAGGCAGGCAATTACAAAAAGTAGGCTTTCCTGTGTTCCTCACCCCAGACTTGGGACTGTCTGAAATTAGGAATTTACAAGCAGCCATGCAAAGTTGTATGCATAAGGACAAGGAGATGGTATCTCTATGTTCCACTGAACTCTGTAGACTAGCACAGGATTGCATTAAACGTATATAATTTTGCCGAAATAGTGGGAGAATATGTCTGTCCCTCTGGTAACAAATAATTGCTGAATTGATATTTACTAACCAAGCTGGCTGTGTTTCTGAGGGCTTCAGCTAGGATAATGGGTAACTTCTAGGTAATGCTATCTAGAAAATAAAATACAGCATAGCCATCAATATGTTTGGCATTCTAACAAAAGTAGTTTGCAGTAAGAGAACTAGTAAGTAGTTCTCCTGGTCTTTTGTTATTTTTACCTATTATCTTGCTTTATTCTTCTGTGCAACATAAATATAATCAAGAGTATATTGCATTGCCTTATTTAGATTAAGTAAGTTTTATTAATGTACATTGTAGTCTTCTAGGAAGAAATAAAAAAATTGAGGAGCAAAGCAATATGGAGAAAGCAACAACTGCAAAACACCCAATGCTATGAACATCAGACAAAAACTCAGCTGTAAAAGGCCACACTTGCTTCTTTCTCACAACTACCATGACCCAAAAAGGGGATATGTAAACCATTGACTGTGAGTTTACATATAACTTTCATTTATCAGTTATTTATGAAAAAAATCCTTTGCAAAAGAAACATACATGCCCATCAGTTTTAAGGAGACTTATTCAGAAGGAAGTCTCAGTAATTAAAAAAAAAAAAGGCTAAGTCCCCATTGTGTATAAGATTAGTTTTCTTTAACAAGCATAAATTTTCATTTTTACCTTTCTTTAATTATAGCTAACTTACAAACTTTTCAAATCTGCAATAAAGGTTTTTGTTTTGTTTTTTAAACACAGCAAGCTAGCAATATAATTTTTCTTTGGTGCTTGGAGAACTGCCTCTTTTTGTTTACAATTAATTCTACCTGCTTGCCTTCACCTCTTTGCATTTTGTAAGTCTGCAATGAAAATTCAAGGCATGTACAATATATGATAACTTTGTGGATACAGTGTTCAAATAGTTCTCTTCCAATAATAATCATATATCATTGACAACATTCACACATGGACAAAACTAATACAAAGGGGTTTTCAGTATCATGTGTGAAAACTACTCAAAATTATTGCCTGAAGATCTTACAAACTGTCATGAGCAAACAAAGTTTCAGGAGAGATAAGGTGAGTTCTTGTTGAACCATAAGCAATCTGGCCTAGACTACCCCACCCACCCCCCTGAAAGACCAGCTACATAGTGTGGGAGTGCTCTTGAATATACTCATATATATGGATATATGGGGGAGATGGGCAGCATATACAATAAACAAACAAACAAACAAACAAACAGCACTGCTCCTGGAATGTCAGATGCTGGTCATGTACAGAAGTATATTTGCCCAGTTTCAACTGGTATAATAACTGCATCTTCTCCTGGGGAAACAGGAACCCAAATCACCTTTATTGATTATTGCATAGGGATAACTGCATTATAAATGGCTATAATAAGCCATTTGCTTATCTGCTCTTGAAAGGTGTCTGGTACTTACACCTAAGTGTAAAACACTGTGGCCACACTTTATTCAGCCAAGCACGCTTTATTGGTTTTAGACTAGTTTGGAGCCAACTTCTCTGGCTTCCAATTTGTTTCCAAACAGTACTGGTTTTTACCTATAGTCCTGAACTTCATTATCTTTATTGGAGGCCTTGCTATATGTTCCACCACCTACAGAAGCTACAGGGATACAAGTCAGGACCTTTACAATGGCCTACCCTGATTCTGGACTTAGATGTCCCCACCCACTTTAGTGTGCTTCAGAAGAACAGCAAAGACGGGGGTGTTTTTGTTGTTGCTGCTGCTGCTATTGTTAAACGTTTAATGGTGTTTGAGGTCATTCCATAACTACTACTACTACTACTACTACTACTACTACTACTAATTATTATTATTATCACCTTCATCTATATACCACCTTTCGGTTTATACAACATGCAAGGTGGCTTATGGCAATTACAAATACAAATTATAACATGTGATAATACATACAATGTAATTAAAATCAAGGCAAAATTAAAATCAAAACATTAAAATCAGAATCAACTCAAATAACAAGGAAAAGCTTGGTGAAATAATGAGTTTTTGCCATTTTCCTAAATACTGAGAAAGTGGGGATCAAACTTGCCTTCTTGAAGAATGCATTTCATAATCTGAAGGGTGACACAGGAAAAGACTGTCTCCCATATACCAGATAGGTAAGCTGAGAGCCAGTTTGGTGTAGTGGATAAGGCATCAGGCTAGAAACTGGGAGACTGTGAATTCTAATGCCGCCTAGGCACAAAGTAGTGGGTGACCTTGGGCCAGTCACTTTCTCTCAGCCCTAGGAAGGAGACAATGTCAAACCACTTCAGAAAAACCTTGCCAAGAAAACTGCGGGGACTTGTCCAGGCAGTCTCCGAGAATCAGACACAATTTAGTGGATAAAAAAAAAAAAAAGAAGGCTTGTAGCAGTGGGAGGATTTTCAAAACAGCCTCTCCTACTGAATTGGGTAAGTTTCATGTCATTCCCTCATTTTCCCTCCCTTTACTTTTTTTTTTTCCTAGCATGACTTGATGATGTTTGAGTTTCTATATTGCTTCAGGCACTTATAAAACAGAAAGGGCATTCATACATATATTAAATAAATACACAATTCAGTTCAGGGTGCTTCTCTACTGCTCAGTATTATGCCAAATGTCGAAAAGAGCACCAAATGTCTGGCAATGTCAGTTCTTCCCACATTTTAGAATTTGGCTGCACTCCAAACCAATGGATCATGGAAACCAGATTGTCTGTTGGAACTGTGCTGCCAAGGACTGTTCATTGCAAGGTTTTCCAAATGCTGAACTACTGTGCCTACTGAAGAAGAAAAAAAAATCCATAGCCTTTGGGCTATAAAGTTGATTTTCTAAAGCTCAAATTTTAAAGCTTCCCTTAGGCCATCTTAGCACAGATGCTTAGCCCTAAAGCCAGCCTTTCTATGAAAACTCAGTAGCTAACTCCAGTGCACGGCAAGGAGCTAGGGGACATCTCAAGCCAAGCCATTATATTATCACAATAGATTAGGTATTCAATTGCTGGACAATAGTTCTCAACCCCTTGAAGTCAGACTCTTGACCTATAGACAAAGGACCACAGCATCCATCATTTTTATGGAAGAATAAATAAATACAGCTTATCCTACAGATGGATCCTTGACTAGCATACAATAAACAAAGTCTTTCTGTTGAACTCAGATCTTTACGTGTTTATTTATAATTCTACTCTGTGGATATATGAATGATACAAAGTCAACAAAATTTACTTCCTTTTGTACAGAAATAAATAACTATCCCCAAGGCAAACTGAAATAACATTCACCAATTCTGCCTTGGGGCAGATCCATGAAAAGAAATCATATAACCAGGCCGGGCCTACATTTATTGTCCTACGTGGTTTGTCTTGGAGGGCTTTTCTTTTCTTTTTGAGACAGGGGGAAGCTAAAGGGAGACAATGTGGCTACATAAAGCCATCTGAACAGCTAATGCTTGTATATAATTTATACAATAAACGAAGTCATATGTTCTCTAATAATTTAGATGTAAGCAAATGTTGATTTATTCAGCAAGGCTATTGCCAACAGCCAAGCTTGCAGCAGTGAAATTTGAATTAAACTAGGACAGAAGCAGGCTACTCTATAATAACATTTGGATAATTTTATTTTTGCCCATGGCTCAGTTCATTTCCTTCTACAGTAGATGCATGAAATTGGTTCTTCAGCCACCTTTAGCTGATGTTCATTGATATCAGAAGTAGGTAGAGAAGGAAGAGAAAGAATGTAACCTTTTTAGATTTCTTGAAAACACGAAGACCAGCAAATCCTGTGCCATTTTAATTTTGACTTCCACCCCACCTTCTCTCCATGAAACTTACCTGGTATTGTATATTCTTCCCTTTCTCTTCTCATTCCCTCCACAGTTTCTTCTTTGTAGAGAATTAGAGCCAACCAGTCAGAACGTAAACTTTTATTTATTTATTTATTTACTTTCTCTCAATAGCTGGAAAGTGAAGAGTAAATGTAGTGTTTTGTCTGTGTTTTTAAATGATTCTGAACAATACACATTATATAAGATGTGTGGAGAATTATTCTTAAATCAATCTGAATTTTGATTTTTCATTCTGGAATCATCATTGTCATCATAACCATCATCGTCATCATCATCATCATCGTTATCATCATCAAAAAGACAGAAATGTAGCTGCCATCAGTAAAGTAAATCCATCAGGGAGGGAGCTTAATCTCAGAGGCTTTTAAACCCTCCTTTTATTATAATCCAAAAATAAGATGGATTTCGCTCACTCCCTTGTATATGCTTAAGGTCTAACAGGCTACTCACTGAAATATTTACAGGAATCATATTCTTTCACTCTGCTTTCAGACTTGAAGGAGCCTCATATGAAAGGGAGTCATGCTTTGCTACCATGATGTATTGGGCTTCAGGTATTATTCTTTCACAATTTTTCCCCTGCAGTTTCCAGGCACTCAGGGAAGTCAGCTTTCTATTCTCATGAGGAGCTTTGCTTAGCTTCTCTGAAGCCACAGCATGGCCATTGTATTGTATGAGCCCTCAGGGTCAGAGGAAAGCTAAACACGGAGTGCTGAAAGGGAGAAGGAGGAGGAGGAGGATCTGTTTAACTGGAAGCCCAGCAGACTGACCATTATAAAGCACAGAGAGTGAGGTTTGAGCAACAAGTATGACAGAAGACAAGCAAGGTCCAAGAGCAAAGCTTGACTCAAATGACTTCATGCCAGTTTTAAAAAAATCTTAGAAGAAATGGAACAGCAGTGATAGAAAAGTTTCAGGAAATGACCATTTTATACTACATTCATGTCAAGCAACTGTCCCAATATATCCATCAACCAACCTCCTCTAGCTGTGCATTTATAACATCTTTATTCTTAAAATATATCTGATTTTACAGAGCTCAGTGCTGTATTTGAGGAACCACCAAAGGACTGTTCTTTATTTGAAGGCACCTTCTTTATGAAAGACAATCTGATCCAAGCTTGGCTTATAAGCGGGGGAAGGGGTGGGCAGGTATATTGAAGTTGATGAACAATTTGTCCCTGGGGCAGAGGAGACATTTGCAGGGCAGAGTAGCGAGTGTGCAACTCCTCCTATGCATGTAGATTGGGTCCTGCAAAAACTTCCCTGTCACTGTTTCTCCCCAGCTAAGCTAATTTCTGCTTTGGGGCATGTCAGAAGTAAAAACAAAACAAAATAAAACAGAAAGTGAGTGATGTGAGGGAAAATCAGTGCACAGAATCAGGGGGTTAGCTTTTTCTGCACCTACTGATCCTATCCTAAAAGAGCCCTCAAAACTGTGCATTAACAATATGAAGAAAACAGCTTCCCTTGTTTTTCCCTTGCTTCTGAGAGCAATGTTGAATGAGTCAAATCAAAATTTTTACAGCATCTTTCTGCCTCCTCCTTCTCCTCTGGTTTCTGACTGAAGCATTTTAAGTCATAATCTATCACTATGACATCAAATCAACAGACTGTAACTTTTGTGACATTGGAGCAATTGATTATGGCTTTTTTATGTGACTCACCATGCAATTAATGCTCTCATCCATTTGTTACCCACTAACCTCCTAGAAGAACTCTGAGGATAAAAAGGAAATGCTTCCACCATGGAGGATAGCAGTTGCAAGACTGCCATCAAATTGTCATAAAAACTGTAAAATAAAAATGCCTTTACATATTGCTAGCTGTTTATCAACATTCTGTAACAGATGCTTCTAAGTGCATGTTTAGAGGAGACAAGATTTAGTGTACTTGTGAAGTAAATCCAACTTTCTCTAGTTGTACTCTAAGATGACGTAAGACTTTTTGTTACATTTACTTTAATAGTCACATGGGTTGTTTTATCCATCCACACTGCAGAATGGTAGCATAAATGACCACATAATAGAAAGCTCTGTCTGTACACAAGATATGCCAACAAGACATACAATAACAAAAGGTTCTTCCAACCCAATTTGTATTTCCAACTTTGGGGTCCTGTTCTTGATTTAACCTTGGCAGACCTATTCTTTCTTCACAGCATCTCAGATTACAGAAGAAAAGAGAGTAGAAGACTGATTAACCAATTGTGATTTATTAATTTTTAAGATTTTTGTTGTTCCTAATCAAATTCAGGAGGCAGGTCCACATTGTTATCACAGCATTTGATACAGAAAATAGATGTGTCCTATTATTCAAAGCAACAAAATGCTCTATTAATATTGCATTTCATTCACTGTATATATATTGGCAAGAAAAGAACGGGGGACAATGTCACATAATATACATTTACCATAGGAAAAACGAGAAATGATACCACTTTATTACAAGTTCTACACTCATAAGAATATGCTTGGATTGCCTCATATTTTGTTTGGTAACTATTGTTAGCATATACCTACCAAGATGTTTACCATAAATTTACAGCATCTCCCCCATATATCTAGAATATAAAGATTATGAAACAATAACTGAATTATATTCACGGTTATCAACACTAAGGCATCAGAATGCACTACATAGCTACAGGATATATAATCCAAAAATAACTCTATGAGGGTAGTAGCTTCCATTATTTACCTTGACAAACAAGCATATTGGAAACACTACAAGCATATAGATGTAATCTAATCTTAAACATTCCAAAACAATTCATGCTTTTAATACTCATTGTAATCACCAAACATGTATAATTTAGCTCAATTAATGAAACCTAGGTTATGGTTAAGTTGGTCTTATCAACTGCTACTTCACTTGTATCAACTACCACAAGGAGAATGCTCTGTTACTCAACCCAGTTCCAACACATACATTAAAGAATGCTAATCCCACAGCAACTGAGACTAAGAATTGACCACAACTCCAGCTAAATAAGTAGCTTTCCAAAGATAAGGATGCAGGACACCATGTTGCAGTTTCAGCTTTAGAAACATACCCTTTGTAAGAATATTTGACTATCCACCTCACCATTGCTATGAGATGATAGCTGGTATCTCCAAGATTGGGAGAACTCCTATGAGGATTCTTGGACTAAAGCATTATTCTGTTGGATTTGATTCTTTGTTTTTACTGACAAGTAGGAATGTATCTTGCTAGTCTTTGAGCATTTTAATGTTTGTAATCCTGTTGATATGCCTATTTTGTTCCTTTACTTTGCTGTATAGTTTATTTATGTAATCCTCAAAATACATAAATACATTTCTAGATTATTTATCATGTTAGAGTAACCATCCAAACTAGAACCTAAGAAAGGAAGCAAATTTATTTCCATGGAAAATAGTTTTTCTTTTTGTTTATTATACATGAAATGTGTGTAGAAATATATGTGTCTAATTTTTCCAAGGAAATTTCCAGAATACTTTTGTCCATAAAATATCACATTGCTATACTGTATTGCTAGAAATAATGCTTTTAAATAGTAAATTCATTCTTTTTTTAAAAAAAATGGATATGTAGAAGATTTACTCATAACAGATTATTACCTGTATCTAGTTTTAAAAAATATAAGGTATGGCATAAGATAATATAACTTTTCGGTAGTCTATTTCTTGAGTACCATACTCAGTTTGGTTACATAATTTGGTGTTTGAACCATATGATGTGCAAAACCAATTCCTATAAATTAATGATATTCCATGATAAGGACATTATCATGCATGTACCTTGTAATTCATGGTGTCATATGCTATTGTTAGGTCATCTTGGGTTGCAGCATCTTTTGTTGATGACATGGTTATTAAAACAAAAATAAAAGAAACCTATGGCACATGATATACTAATACATTTATTGTCACATTAAGTTTATATGGACAAGAAAGATGCTAATTGTCAGGGGTGAGAGACTGAGTCAAGAAAGGTTTTTATAAAGCCATATATTTAGTTTATTATTATGGGGCAATTGTGACTCACACACTAGTAAGCCAATCCTGACCATAACTGAAGGTAAAATCTCTTTCAAATCAACCTTGATCGATAGTGGGCTTCATGGACACACTCATGTTTTTTTCTTGCCAACAATACTGAAGTGGAATAGAACTACAGTACCTTCTTCCGGGGTTTGTTTGTTTTTAAATTTTCAGTCTTGTTTATAGTTTTAGTACTTTCTGGTAATATCCTTTATAAATACTTCTCAAACTCAGCCAGGGTCAGCTAGATGCTGGTTACCTTGGCAGGGCAGTCATTATTTCTCCAAATAATATGGATTGAACCAAATGACCGGAGGATTCGTTTAGGACAGTGTTAGCCACTATGCTACATCAGCTCTGATATTTTTATTTATTTCCCAAAATGCATGTATTTTCTCAAAATTTGAAGAAGACTCTAATCTCCATAATATTATACAAAAATCTTAGTAATCCAAACCTATCTCCTGCAGCATAAATGCCACTTAGCTGGCTGAGGGTTACAATAGTAGCTGGAGTACATTAATGCACAAGCAGAGACAATAACCAAGCCCAGCTTAGAAACCCACCTTTAACTTCATCTCATTCATATGCAGGCCTAGCAACACTATTATTGTTCAGCTGGGGGCATATTTAATTGCTGAATATTCTGCAGATGTCTTGCAGGCTATACAGATAAAGGCAATGAACTTGCTGGCTTACCACAACGTGTCTGTCTGTCTGTCTGTCTGTCTTTCCTTCCTTCTTTCTTTTCTTTTCTTTTTTCTTTTCTTTTCTTACTTCAACATTTTTCTTAATTTAAGGATCTCTAAAATTGAGGCAGAAAAAGAAATACCACTATATTGTTTGACTCCAGCACTTAAAAGAATTTTAACCGTGTGGGATCTGTGAAAATCACAAGGTATTTTCATTTCAAAGATAAGCTTTGGTTTGGGGGATGTTGCATTTAAGCAGCATTTTGATTCATTATTGAAAAAGAAAAAGAAAGGTGACCCACTATTAAATGTTGACGGGCTCCATCCCTGCACAAAATTATATGCAGATGTTACCATAGACAAGTATCTAATTTTGTTTCTTCTGTTACTTAAAATTATTGAAATATATAACCTCCAAACAAATGCTTGACGAGCAAGGGGGAAGAGAAAAGAGAGCTAGGTGTCATTTGAAACTACAGATTTTGTTGCACAGGAATTCAGACATGTTGCCTCTCTGGCTGCTTGGCACCTTGCTTTTTCTTTTCCTCAAAAATCCAATTCTTTTCTGGAAACAACAACAAAGCCAGTTACTTTGGTGACTGCTAGGAACAAGAGTACATTGTTAAGAGTGGCAGAAAGATTCTGAGCTTCCTGTTTTGCTTAATTTGCAGAGAGCTATGTTTCTTGCCTCCACTGACTGGATTAAAGAAAAAAATATTTCTCAAAGAATTGCTGATAAGGATAAATTCCATACTGACTGCCAGGCCACCATCAATTGACTCTTCTACAAGGGTATCTGAAAATTAGCCAGTCCAGAACCTGGTCCAATCTTATGTCTGACATTACCAAGACAGATTTTTTTCCAGTAGCTTTATTTCTACAAACTGATGCCTACTTGCTCTTGTAGCATAGATTTTTTTCAGACAGATCTGACTCAGTTGCATAGACAAGAACTCCCCTTTTATAACTCAACAGAACTATTCACCCTTTCTCCAGCTCAGTCTGGAACACAGACTTAAAGCCACTGTGTATTCTTTGCTTGGAAGACTATAATTGCTTTAAAGTTCAAGATATCAGTTCTCTAACTTGTTTGCTCCCATGCCTAGACTGCCAACATATTTATAGATTTTAACTCAAGATTAATCCAGAGTTTGCATTGTCTCCAAGCTCATTGCATCTGGCTCTACTTTAGTGCTGATAGGTTATTTCCAGCACCAAAGTGACCTGTTTATTCTTTTAGATTATTATGTCACTTCATTTACCTGGTGGGATTGTTTTCATTGCAATTCCCAAAAGCAAAGATCTGCTGACTATCAAAGTGCATATTAAGTCCAAAAGCTGATTGTACATATAGTATGATATTATCACCAACTTTTCTGCATTCAATAAGTCTTTTCAATGTTTCCCATCCTTGCAGTATGCATACATAAGGAACACTACTTTGTTCCATCATATTCTTTTGCTAGTAATTTACAAAATGCAAAAAACAATGAAAACATGGGGCTATGAGTAAAGGATCAGCATAAGTTCCCAAGACTGCATTAACTGGCTTCATTGAGCATGGAGCTGTGACTGATCCCATATAGCATTTCCTCTATGGTAGCTTCATTCACTTTGGTGGTCAGCAGCTTTTAACTAGGAATGCAAACAATGGTTGCCAATATATGGCCTTAATCACTGGAGCCACATTTTGGGCTCCAAAGATTTGGTAGCACATTTTCTGGAAGCAAAAGCTTCAGGCTAGAAAGTTCTTGGTTGAGATTTCATTTTTGCTGTGAACTGCCTGTGTAGCCTTAGGAAAGTTATACTTCTTTCAGTTCTTTCACTCATCCTGACCTACTGGAGGTGATCATAAGGGTCTATCAGACAGTGATGTCTATCAGGCAGTGGTAAAACTTACCAGCATATCTGTGAATAAACTGGAACATCAGGCACAAATATTTTATTAATTATCATGACTTTGCTTTGCAGTTTTTCTATTAGGAATGAGCTATGTCTGAGAGAGAGAGACAGACAGACAGACATAGATGATAGAAAGATAATTCAACTTTTGACAAATAAAGCACAGATAAATATTTGAGTATAATGAGAAGTTATCACTGTGGGAGGGGACAATTTTGTTTAGTAATACATTAATGACAGCAATGCCTCCTTTTCTTTTTTCTTCCATATAGCAGGTTCAGAAAAGAACCCTTCTGTTATGGTTACATAGGTGTCTGAGGATTTATCAAAAAGCTAGCCATAACTTAGGTAGAAAACTGGACTCCATTAAAAAAACATAAAAGCAGAGAGAGGGGGGAGAGAGTGAGAGACAACTTGATGTGGCATGGCTCCTAGCAATGAGGAAACATGAGTGCCTACTGAAGCTTCGAAATATAAAGTGATGTCCTCATAAAAACATGGCTCCAGGCTGGTGTGCCACTAGAAATTCTTCTGCCAGTTTAGAATTATTTAGCTCAAAGGGATCTCTACTTTCAAATGTATCTTTTGATGCAAAATAGGCTGCATGGAGTGAGATAGTGTTCAAGATGGGAAAGAGGCATTTGCTCTCAATTGCCATTTGGGTAAACTGAAAGTATTTGTGTTTGGCTTATGAAGGATGGAAGGGGCAGGTGGATTACCTTACTGGTGTGATGTAGGTCTCCTCCAGGTCCTTGCCTTATAGTCAAGTGTCACTGACATGAGGGTAGTTAAATAATATTGAAAGCTTCAATGCTGCTGGTTATCAAGGGAGCCTCTTAGCCTAATTTGAAAGCTCAGAGCTTCAGGCAACTGTTTTTTTCACCTTAGTCCCAGCCTGTGTGTGATTTCAATGCAGTATATCGAATCAGTGATGGAATATCACATACAATGTCTATTGCATGGGTTTTATTCTCTCCCCCTTCTGCCATGTGGTTTATATTTGACTTGTTAAATTGCCCTGCCCCCAAAGAGCTGAGGATACAAAACAGAAGGAGAAGGAGAAGGAGGAAGGGAGAGGGATTTAAAAAAAAAAAAAAAAAACACCTCAGGTCCCTTGCTGCCAAAATTTCAAACAAGCAAACACATAAGCCTCAGTGCTCAGAGAGAAATGAAAACAGTGGAAAGTAGAAATACATACATATGTATAGACTTGAACAAAAACATGAGCTGCCACCATGGCAATCTGGGCTCTGATGTACCAAACAAAAGAAGTTATTACTGCGAGCAATCTTCCTACCCTACCTATAGCTTGGGCAGAACAAGACTGAATTCTGATCACATTTGCAGATTTTGCTATAAAACTCTACAGTAGCAGCATAGTAGATTCAGCTTGAGATTAAAGCAGAGTATTCACACAGACCCTTTGGGGTCATCAGTAAATAAGGGGGGATGCTTTGGCTCATTTAATCAGAATGACAGATTTTTAAATCTTTTTTTAACAATGGAATGTGCTTTTTTGTCTTGCATCTAGTTCCTCATTTGTTAAAGGAACCTTCTCCAACTCGGTGCCTTTTAAAAGTGTTAGGGCTGCAAGTCCCAGGACCCCCAATAGATAGGCTCAATAGACACCTTCTAGCCAGGACACTCAATAGGTAGGCTTCTTGAGTATAACAAGATTCTTCTGCTCTCTTACTGGGATTTAGATGACCATTGGAGCTTTTGCCATATTCCAGCAGGCAAATGATTTGAAAGAAAAACACTCAGCAGGGAAGAAATTAAGAACATATAGAGGAACAATTTAATACAAACTCTCCCTCCTCACCCCAGTGCTAAAATGTATGGTATATTTCGTTCTTTGGAGATTCAAGGGTTTTCCCCCTCCATTTGTATTGTCTCTGTCCCCAACATAAAAATTATCTGTAATAGTTTTAGGGGGGAAATGCCCACAGGCCATACTGTCTGTTCTTGGCATAGATGAATGTGTGAACTTAGTGCCGTCTGAACTAATATCATCCTTTGATTTACTGTTAATTATTGACGGAAAAGGTATTCTTCAGAATCAAGTGTAAATCAGTCCAGCATTTCAAAAACAATCATCCTTTGCTGTTTTGAGTATAACCTGAGAAAATATATTTCTTTATGTGAGATTTTCTACCTCTAGTTTTCTTTTAAGATTCTCTATCAAATCCATCTGAAAAAAACTAAAAATGTAAATGGCACTTCTGGACCAAGCCTTTTTGCTGTCTAAGGTAAAAGTCATACGCTCCCTCCTGCCCATTCCAGAGACTTACCAACTAAATCTGATTTCAGCATTATCTGTAGCGTAGTTCTTCCACTACAGTTCAGGCCAGTATATCTGGCTCAAGCAGTGAAGGAAAGGTCATATGGCAAAGATAGTTTTGTTCCCTAACATCTTCCCCAGCATCTACTTCCTGAGAAACTTACCTCACTTGTCTAATGATAGTTGATGATTCTGAGCTCTCATTAGTTCTTGCTCAGAGATCAGTTAGAAACTGGAGATAATTGTGGGTGGCAGGAGACTACATCACAATACAATGGGCAAGAGATTCCAAAACTTCAAAAATTAGTTTTCTTATATCTACTGTATAAAAGAATCATAGTGCTCATTTAAGCCTAGTACCTGAAAAAAAATCTATTTTTATAGGTAATACAAATGAAGTTAGCATAAAATCTAATGTGTAAGAATAACATGAAATAATGGATGGCAAGCCAATTAAAAAAGATTGAATCTGTTAAAGTCAAGCAACATAGTTTTATGAATGGTGGTATTGATGATAACAAACTCCATTTTAGAACTCTGTATTGCTTTGACAGCCAATCATCACTTTATTGATGGCCAATCATTGTTGTCCAGGGCATCCTGGGGGTGGGGAATCAAAAAATCAAGATAGAGGCCACGATCACATAACTGAAACTGCACCCTTTTTGGGTATCATGGGTATAGTACATGTACGTAAGGGGCAGGCCTTGTATTGTATAGTCGTCACTGCCATTTTAACGTTTTCAATCACCCTGAGGATGCCGCTGATCATTGTATAGTTTGCAGGGGGACTATGCAGCGATCTGATTCAAGGTGCAAAATGTGATTCCGAGTGTATCTAGGCATGCATGTAGCATGTGTTGGGAACACATTCAAGCCACTATATCTTCTTTTGAGCCCATGCATGATCCCAAATTTTGCCCTTCATTTTTAGCCATGCACTATATCTTCTTTTGAGCCATGCATGATCCCAACATATTGCTCTTCAAATTCTTCACAGTCCTAGATGCCAAATATTTTTTTTCTTCCTTACTTTTCTAGCATGATGATTTCTGGTATTTAACTGGCAGAGTTGATTCTTCGTGTTATTTTTCATTAAAGGAATGATAGTCCTGCAAAAATTATTATGCAAACATTTTCAGGTTGCCATTATGCTTTAAATTATTTTTCACTTACATATGCAAGCAATCCTTGGTATCAGTAGCACTTCTGCTACACACACACACACACACACCACACACACCCCTTCCAAATGTAAGGAACAGTTCAGCTTTGGTACTAGTGATGCTTTAGAAAGAGGGGAAAAATGAAGGGCATTGTTGTCAAACCCATAGGAAAGCAGTTGAGGCAATAGAGAGGAATTCATTATAAACTTAACCCAGCCACTGAACCTGAATAAGAAGAACATGCAGAAACTGAATTCAACAAGAGAATTCCACCAAAAGCAGAGGAGATACAAGCCTTCCTTATGGCAAGATATGGCACAAATACCAGAGAAGCTATAGAGGAAGACAGTGAATTTCCTCCCAAGACCCAGACATGAACACACCACAGATCGACCTGCAGGAAGAAAGGCTGTAGGATACAAAAGAGATTTTAAAATCAGGCCTGGACCCCTAGGTGGGGCCTGAATTTGGCCCTTTTCACCTAGCCCCCATGTTTATCTTCCATCAGTGCAATACAGCATAGTGTTGTACAGGAAATCAGAGGGGTCAGAAGAGGAAAGTGAGTGGCCAGTGAGAAAGAGGGAGGAGAAGGAAGAGTGTGGGGAGAGCAAGTAAGTGAGCAGTCAAGGTCTGAAAGGGAGTGGGACTGACGACAGCAGCCTCCAGTCGAAAAACGCATGGAGAGGCATGTGTGTGGCCAGGAGAGACAGCAGCATTAGGGATCATGGGAGGCAAGCAAAAGGATCTGGAGGGGTGCGTATGTGTGTTTTCTAGAGAGCAAGGTACACAGGAGAGTCAAGTCAGGAAGGGTAGAGAACATAAACCTTTCGGTTTTGAAATTATCAATTGCCCTTTATATACTTCTCATGTAACTATATTAAAATAGGTTCAAGTTGGAAGTTAATATTTCCCAAAGCAGAACTATATTTGCATTTTTTAGATATTCGAATCCTTTTCTATTATTAACTGTATGTTTCTCCTATGATTCTGTTACTGTTCTACAGCATATTTGGCTTATGGAATTCTGGGGATTGGAGTCCACACATCTTTGCAAATCCCTGGGCTAGAACATGGCAACTCCATTAGCAACTATGGAATAAATCCCCAAATATGATGAGACATTTTCAACAGTAAACTTTTGAAGACTTTTATAAGGAGGCTCCTCAATATTCTAGTAGCAAATGTAGCTCGCTTGGATGGGAAGACTGCCTTCTCACATGGAGGAATCAAGGAATACGTTTGCATGGAGCAATTATCAACAGCCAAAGAATCTGTAAAAGAGGGACTGGTATTCAAGCTTCAAAAAATGTTTATGGCCTGCAACAAGCAGCAATATCATGGAATGAAAAACTGAACCAAATGGTGCTTAAGGAGGGGTCATGCAAAGCAAATCTGATCACTGCCTATACTCAAGTCACAGGAATGCAAACAAACATTCATTTTTATTTAAGTCCTTTGATTATATGTGATGAGGAGAAAGAAGATAGTCATAAAGTACTTAAACAAGGGGAAAAAATTCAAAGACATCAGATACTACCTTGGCCTTCAGACAGAATCAGAAGATGAATGCTATCTTCTCAATCAGAAGCAGAAAATAAAATATGGGTTTAAATGCCTACAATTAACAGAAGCTAAGGAAATTAGTATATCAAGGAGATAAGCTTTCTAAAAAGGAATGAAAATAATTACCTTCTACCAAACAACAGGAAGTACAGAAAGGTAGAAGTCGGGAAACTTCTGTATATATAGCCACAGTGACTTTGCCACAGTTGTAGGGATATTTAACAGAAAGATAAGTGTGTCAACTAAAAATGACTGGGCTGCACTAAAAAACCTGGGAAGATATCAAATAATATAGTGCATCTGAAACTCAGACTGCCAGCAAGACATAATCCCTGACTCGTGGGATATATGGATGCAGACTGAGTTGAAAACAGCATAGACCACAAGTTCTCATGCGGGCACCTGTTTTTCTACAGAGATGGCATAATCAGTTGGGCCATCCAGAGATGCTCAACTGTGGTTCTTTGATCCCACAGTATATTAGTGGCCTGGGCTTGCTAGGAAGTTGCATGGCTAAGCAAACTGTTATTAGACTTTGCAACTGATGAATCAAAGCCAACTCAGATGCTTAAGAACAAGGAAGGATTATTCAAGTCTCAGATGAAGAAGATTAAGTCTCAGACAAATGCTACTATATATGGAAATTAAAGAGAAGGAATATGTAGTATCATCTAGCTTATATGTTATTCTTTGATTTTGGAAACTATCATGAGACTCTGTTAAAGGCTTTGCTGAGGTCCAGGTGTATTATGTGTATAGATCCCCCTGATCTAATGAGCTGGAAGAAGATAAGATTAGTCAGGCATGATCTGTGACAAACCAAGCTGGCTCCTGTTAACTGTAGAATGGCTATCCAGGTGCTCACAAACTTGTTGCTTTATAAATACTCTTTCCAGTATAGATGTCAAGCTGAGAAGTCTGCTCTGTCTTTTTGAAGATGGAGACAACTTTTGCTCTCCTCTAGCCTTCTGGAACCTTGTCAGTCCTCCAGGAGTTCTCAAAGCTGACCAAGAGTAATTCTGCAATCACTTCCACTACCTTCTTCAGTACCCTAGGATGTAATCCATCTGACCTTGGAAACTTGAACGCATTTAAATTAGCTAAGCTCTCTTATCCTATCCTTGTCTATTTTAAGCTGTGGTTCCTTCTTATCCCCAGTAGCATAATAATAACCATCTAGCTCTCCATTTCCCTTCTGACACATTTTTAGTCTTACTGCTCAAAAAAACCAAGAGCTTGCAATTTATCACTGAGCTATAGTCTTTAGTTTTCAATCAATTGATTTTATAGATATTTATTCCAAATGAAAGGCTTCTCTTCCTATATAAGTGTGCCCCAAATCTGTAATTCCCATCACTGTCTCATCACCGGGGAGACAATCTTTTTGGGCACATACAAAAAGTTATTTATTTGTTTGTTTGTTTGTTTATTAACAGCAGCAGCAGCAGCAGCAGTACAATTATGATACTCCCTCCTCAGGGAATCAGGCTGGCTCCATTCCTACTATATAAATGAGGTAAAGACTTAACAAGATTTTAATATTGTTTTGGTTTCTTTGTTTATCAGGGCATCCTTCCCAACTTAATAGCATTTAGCATTTATCTCCCAGTAGCTGAATGTATCTGGAGGGTTCTATTGGGGAAAGGCTATGCTAGATTATAGCCACCTTTCAAAACAGAACTCAATACTATACTGTCCAAAACTTCTTACACTTTCTCTTGCTTTCCTTCTTTGTATGGTGTATCTAATCCAATCTTAAAAATTGGATAAGCCTAGATTCATCCAATCCCATAGACCTAACCATTCAGGAATTTCTATGTCCCCCATACTTATCTCCTGCCAGTAACTATTGTCACCCAAGAGCGTTAATGATTCAAGATAGTAGAAATTTACTTGATATACCACTCCCCACCCCCCACAATAAATGTAAGATAAATGCTTTGGAAATTATCTTATAAAACAGATTTTATGTGGCTTAATCAATAACGTCATGACACCAAGAAGACCCCCTGTGCAGCAAACCCATCTAAAGAACTACATTCCTTCATATCTAAATCTATAGAAGTATACAAGTGTGCTCTACAAAACTGATGCATTTTGCAGAGCCAAAATGAATCAGGTAGAAAGAACAGTGGGTAACCTTAAAATTCTTCCAGGTACATTAAGAATCTAGAGATCACCAAAATGGGCAATGCAGAAGCAAGCCAGGGATGCTTATGAGGAAGAGGAACTGTGTGACTGAAAACAAGGCTTTTGATCATCCCCAGTTTCCTTTCCCAAAGTTTCCCAGATTTGCAAAGTACAAAAATACCGAACACTGCACAATGATTCCCCTATTTTTCCTATAATATATTTAAACTCTTTATTGGGTAAATAAAGCTCCTTTGAGGTGCTTTCAGACTGAGGGCTTTTAGTTCTGCCAAAGTAGATTGCAGAGTTATTTTCTCCTTCTCTCCTTAATAGATTTTCTATGGTAAGAAAAGGATGGAAGAAAAAAAGAGGTGACAGAAAAGCACAGGAGATAGTCTAATGAAAGGCAAAGACATCTGGAGCCTCCCAAAATTCATGAATAAAGTGCTTTCTAGAAGTATTCTTACTCACCAGAGGAGTATCGCATATGTACAGGACACAAATAAGGATGCAGTTTACTAATCCTGCCTTCCCTGATGAAAGTAATCACCCACCATGCAAGAATGATGAACCCCAAGCATTCCTAATGGTACTGCTGGGCAAACTTTCCTTAGAGGATTAACATATATGGCAGTAAAAGGAATAACAACTAGAGCTTCCAGCCTGGTCCCTATATTGGATAAGTGAGTACTACTGTATCTACACTAAAAGGAGAATCTCCAGGGTGACTACCAGTGACTGCACACTCAATGGGAAAAATACAGAACAGAAAGCCAGCCAGCCAGCCAGCCAAAAGACAGAGTCAGGATGTTCCTTGCCCAGTGCCTTTCCGATCACAACCATTCCTTTAACAAATAAGAAACCAGATATGCCCACATAAAGTTTTCACCATAGATGCCTGATGTGTTGGAAGGTTGAAGCCTTCTCTGTGTCCATTTCAGCATTTCTGAGAGCAAGAATCCAACCCGAGCAAGGATTACTGAAGCAGGTTTTAAAACTATAACAGAAAAGAGCTTGCTCTCAACCCTATCAAGATGAAGCACCTTTGGATTTTTGGCCCCCCAGATCAGAGATTTTTCATATTTAACTCTCAGCAGGTAGCATTCCCCAGACAGAGCTGGTGCACAATTTGGGAGTCCTCCTAGAATCACAGCTCCTGCTCAAAGATCTAGTGACAGCCATGGCTAGGAGGCCATGCTCAATGTCTGAGGCCATGCTCAATGTAACTCATGCCTTAGTTGCCTCCTAATTGGATTATTGCAATGTGTTCTGCATGGAACTGCTCTTGAAAAACACTTAGAAGCTTTAACTGATCCAGAATGCAGAAATGTGCACAGTTCTGGACGTACTGAGGTTCACCCAGGTTTCACCACTGCTGTGCAAGCTGCACTGGCTCCCAGTGGGCTTCGAGGTACAATTCAAAGAGCTGGTTGCCATCTTTAAAGCCCTGCATGGCACAGGGCCAGGTAACATGCAGGATTGCCTGACTCCAGATCTGACAGGGTAAGTATGCTCCAGGTCCCCTTTACTAAACGATGCCATGGAGCTGTGTGCTCTCTGTCACAGTGCTTGCCCTGAGACCCAGAAGGTCTGGACCCTCTTGACTTCCTGAAAGGCCATGAAAACCTGGCTTTTCCTCCAGGCTTCAGACCAGGGTAATAGATGAGCCCAATACAGGATGGTTTGTGTGGCTGAGTTTGTTACATGGTGCCTTGGTTATTGCACTATGATTATTTTAATCTTGCTTTCTGTTTGGCATACAGAGGTTTTATAATATTGATTTTGTTGATTGTTGTTAGACTTCCTGAGTTCATATAATGGATGGGCAGCCATATATATTTTCTAAATAAATAAATGTTCTAAATTTTTCTAAATAAATATTTATAAGTACATTGTAGGAAATTGATAAAGCCTTCTGCATAGCTAACTACATCATATCAGGAGACAAAACATCAGGAGTCTGGTATCACCTTTTCTGACTAACAAATGTTATTAAAAGGCGTATGCTTATTTTTTCGATATGAAGTTATTTTTGACATTGATGTATACTGCAAAATTTTAATATACCAAATCCCTAATGAAGGAATTGAATGCAATTTTTAGGAGGAGGTGTAGCAGCTGTTATAATACCAGTTTGGTATACTTCATAGCAAAATAAGTCTTGGTGATATTGTCTTGGTGATATTGAACAGAAACCCTCCTGACAAGAACAGAAAGTCAGTATTTAGAGTTTGTGTCATTCTGTGATGAATTCTCTTCCAGAATTGCTGAGCTTTGTGACAGTGCCACCAGGTATTAAAGAATGATCCAACTTGATTATTACATTTCCAGCAATTTTCTTTATATTATACATCTTGGCAATTAAGACTGGAGTAGTATACCAAGGAAAAAGTCTTATAACAGTTTTCTCTTAGTGTAATAGTCACTGTAAATTTGATGTTTGTCTTTCATTGATATTTCCATTGTTGCATATCAATCATCCTGCTTAAATTTTGCATCCAGAGCTTATATACAAGTTGCTATTGAAATATAGTTCAGGAACTGAACAAATCAAAGTTTGTATGACAGCAATTTTTATGGAGTATGTTGTGTTTTCAGCTGTTCAGTATTTCCATTTCATTTTCTGAACTTTCTGAGCAAAGTACTGGGTTTTTAGATTTTTACAACACAACCTAATCAAGGGAAAAACTTTGACTAATGAGTCACCCAGAATACTTTGAAGTTAGAATGGTTCTTCTCTTGATCCTAAATTAACCACTTTCTGAATTCTCACAACACACTAGATATTGAACATACCCAAAATAAGCTTGTTATACCAATGCATCAATCCAGCAACATCAAGCAATAGAAAGAAATTAACAATCTAAAGGGCAAAGTTTTTTAAAAGGAGTTAAATCTACATATTCTGCCTATAGCTATTTAAGAATATCATATTAAAAGAACAGATGGTTGGTATACTTCTGCACAAAATAAAATAAAATATAACTAAAGAAAGAATACCAGACTCGTAAGCAAGAAAAACCTACTTATGAAAAATGAGGATAGTGGGCTTTAAAATTTGAATAATCTTAAACAAAAAAACAGGCAAGAAAGATCAGAACTCACTAGCAAAACATACGTTTTGTACACACAGTTTTTGAAGATCAATTTGTATCATCTCCAGTTAAAGGAACTTGGACAGCAGGCTAGGAAATATCAGTATGACTTCTACTCAGAAAAATCACAATGGTTAAGTATCCTATAATAGGGTGCATAACATGAGCAAATCTCTCTCTCTCTTTCTCTCTCTCTCCCCCCCCCCCCTCCCGCTCTGCAGCGGAAACCACTGAGAAGAAAGGGGTCCAGCAGTATACATGCCCCCTGTCCCTAGGCATAATTGCATCACAAGACTGGAGAATATCATGTGGGGCAAATCTGCTATGCATGCACCCAGTATGAATAAGGATACTGTATACTGCTGTCCTTGACAAAAAATACTTAATGAGACACTGGGACCACCTAATGCAGTATTCTATTCCTGTAGTGCAGAGGTGGAGATACTGTGGCCTTTCGGTTATAGTGTTGCTGAACTAGACCTCTCAGCATTTTTCATAGCTGGACATGTTAGTGCGACTGCTGGAACTTGTAGCTCAGCAATGGTCACAAGTTCTCTAATCCTGTGTACAGTGGGAAACCACTTGTCATGGGAAATCCACAGGGAGGACATGGGCACAACGGCACTCTTGAGCTGAGGTTTTCTGGCTGCTAGTATTGAGAGGCATAATTGCTGTGATTGTTGGAAGAAAAAGTTATCTTACCAAGTCCGTTTCTGAGCCGGGAGTAAAGACACTGACAAATTGCATGAAGTTAGGAGATTTATTCTTCACCCAAGTGCAGAAGCAATGACAACAGGCAGTTAGGTGGGCAGCCGCACTGGGCCCCCTCCCCACAGTACCTTATATACCTTCTGTTACATTCAAACCCATGTTAAGATGTCATGACTTTCTGATCCAATCAAAGCCAGTTACCTTGATCCATACTCCTCCCCTTACCCAGGACCCCTTTCTCTGATGCCAAATAAGGTTCTTCCTTTCTGTATGTAAACTAATTTCTATCACCTTGAGTGTTAACAGCCATATGTAAACATACATCCCTAAGAAACAAGGTCAGGACCGCTTATCTTTCTTTGTGAGGGGTCATCTGAACAAGAAGAGACTATCAGGTCAAGACAGTTTATCTGCTTACATGAGTTGCTGCCTTTCCAGTCAGGAAGAGGCAAACCATGTCAGCAATTAACACATCCTTGAGTTTTGAAAAGTGTTAAAGGTCTCATCCTCAAGAATGCAACTTTTTGATAATCTAAAATACAGTTAACCATACATACAGGAAAGGGAATATTGGCATTTTGCTCGGCCTGCTTTTATTATAAAGATAAATGTTTAAACATCTAAATGTCTTAATATATAAAAATGTCTACATGCACCAACCTTCTAACATGATATTGACCAGCAGCCATTGGTAGACTTGTCCTCTGTAAACTGATGTAATTCTTTTTTAAAGTTGTTCGAACTGGCAATCATTGCTCTATCTTGCAGTACCAAATCTGAGAATTCAACCATATACTGAATGACAAAGTATTTCCTTTTCTTTTTGTGAATGTCTTATCATTCGTCTTTATTGGAAAACACAAATTTCAGTTTCACGCAAGAGAAAAATCCTTGAAGATCACTAGTTTAGTCAAAGGATTTGCATGGTGAGTGTGCATGTGAAACATTCAAAATGGGAAAGGTAGTTTTGAAATTATTCACTGGTTAATTGGATGAAACTTTTCTTTGGTCTGTTTACTTGTTATATTTCCCCTCTCGCAACACCTTGTGGCAGGGAAAAAGAGTCCATTATATTTGTTGCAATGGTATCATAAGCACAATCTTTGTTTGCTTGGATATGTTAAATAGGGCTTATTCCCACATAGTTCTGTCAGAATTGCACACCAATACATTAAACAAATGGCAATGTTAAAGAGACCTCCAAATGTGCTGCCTTAAATAACTTCTTTACTCTGCCTAATGAAAGGGCTGGCTCTCTCTTTCACAATCTTCCATGTAGTATCTTACAACACTACTCTGATGTACCTTCAGCTTTTCTGAGTCAATGCTGTTGGTCTGTTCCATAATAAAGGTGTGCTTCTAAAATATGACATAATAATAAACATTAATATATTTCAAACTGCTTCCTCCTTAATACAAGGTATCAAAGACCATCCATTCTATGTTGTCTGTAGAAAGAACATCAATTTGATTTGGAAAAGTCTCACTTTTGAAGTATTTATATATTTCAAGCTTATTGATTTGTTCTTCATTCTATTATTCTACTGTACCTGTTATCTCAGTAATGACAGGATTGACTCTATTGTAATTCTACTGTCTCATCTGTATATATGTTGTTAATTTTTCTGAAGTTTTTGTGTTAGCTGACAGATAAAATAAAACTTTCACATTTGCTGTTATGTTTTGGAAGATTAAGAGTACAAAATACTACACATAAAATTAGTATATTTTAATGTTGTTGATGTGTGTGTGTGTGTGTGTATAATTTTGCACCTATATTGGAATTACATGACAGTTATTTTCATGGTTAGCTAAGCTGAGAAGTTCTAACACCCAAAGGATGCCCAAAGAGATACACTTACATAAATTTATATAGTGCCTTCAAGGCAACTCTGTTGCATTATTAGGTATCTCATGAACAGTTCTGGTTCAGGCAATAGGACAATGAAGCAAAGCTAAGTAGTTCTATACCAGATGAACTGCAAACAAGACAGATTGTGCTACAAACAGAAGTGCCTTCAGATACACCATAGTGTCTTTAAAGCTCTAGATAAAATATATCATTTACACTACCCCCAAGTTGTGAATCACTGTAGATACAGCTGGTTCTAAGAATGGGAAGGGGACAGTTACACTACACTGTGATTTTCCAAAATTGCATAATTTTTAGACTAAGCCCATTGTCATTTCCATCCCAGACCTAGGATTCAAAACCCCGATCAGGATTATCTCTTTTCTACATTAAATAGCTCTTAGTTTTACTTCAGAATCTTCTCTTCCCACTTGCCCATTCTATTAAAAACTAAAACAATGTCTGTTGATGGTTATTTTGGGGGAGTAACTTGCTAACTAAAGACACTGAATACTGGGGATCAGCACTGCCAGGAAAAGCCATGGAGTGACTATATTGGTCCCTGAGAAGCCTGAGGGTAGCAGAAAAATTTATGTTGTCTGTAGTGCCAACTTAGTGAGGGCCAGTCTTGATTGCAGTCTCTAATTAGAACCATCTGTCACATAAATCCAAGCTATGTACAAGCGTTTGAACCAAACCTGAGACACACACTAAACTTCTGCAGAATTGGAGATTAGAATTTCATTAAAGACCAGGCTGAAAAAAATTGCTCTTTGGCATATATAAATTTATGATGTGAAGATAACAATTGCTTGGCCCTTGGTTGAAATGGCCAAAGAAGTTATATAAAATTAAAAAGAAAATATTGGTTTGGTTCAGAAGTAACACTGAAAGTCTATTATGGTTCTTTTGCTTTTATAGTAACATGACATGAGAACCCACCTATTATGGCTTAAAGTTAAGAGTAAAGGAGGCTGTTAAATCCCACATGTGTGAACAGTGTACCAGCCTCTATTATATTATATATTAGTATATAATATATAACATCATCATAATAATAATAAAATAACATCAGTATATTGTCTTTCTTTCTGCTTGAAAGTGCTCAGTAATGACAGTATTAATGTGAAAATTCCATATGGATGCAATTCTCCCCCCACCCCCACCCAGTGACATTATTAGAGGTGCATCTGTGTAACACTGAGAAGTCATGCAACTGGTCTGCAAATGGTCATGCAGCTGTATGACCATCTCATACTTCATCAGGAGGCTGGGAATGAAGAATGGTAACTGATGAGTAAAAAAGGATCCTTGTTGGCTGGGGGAAGAGATGCTGCCTCCAGAAATTTGAAGAGGAATTTGGAGAGAAAATGAAAAGGAAACATATAATTGTTCTAAAAGCAGCATTATGCTCTTAAACTTCAAAATACACATTGGGCATGGATTGTTAAATAGAGGTGTTTGTATTTGTTTGTTTTTATGTCTCTGCTTAGGTGTTATGTATTTTTGAGATTGGGATCAGGTTAACATGATAACATAAAGCTACTTACACGCTTATGGAGTTAGTTCTGATATTTGTTTGTACAAGGAGAAGCAAATAAAAATGCATGGACTCATATTGTCTGTGTCCTTTAGAACAGCCTATTCCTAACCTGGTGTCCTCCAGAAGCATTAGGGCTACAACTTCCAGAGTTCTTTGTCAAGAACCCATAATATTTGAAGGATGCAAGATTGGTGGAAGGCAAAGAAAATTTTCTGTTTTAAAAAAGTTTTCATTTTCTTGAGGGTTAATATTGATGATGACGTGAGGGGTGGAGGATATTAGTTTTCCATAAGCTAATTATAACCAGATGAGAGTTTTTAGTAAAAACTCAAAACCCAAATACCCCTCTCAGTTTGAGTTCACAGATTGTTCACAAACATGTTCCAGATTTATGTAAAATCTACAGGAGGAATTTCTCTTCAAAGTTAATGCCAGATAAAACAAAATTGAACATAGTTTTTCAGTAAAATTATATTCAACAATTAGACAGTATCTAAAAATAGGACCACAGAGCTATGGCAGCTGCTGTCAAGAACAAATTAACTGTGGAATAACAGAACAAATTATTTCTATGATAATTATGCTGTCCCTAGTAATGAAAGTGGTACCAATTTTTTCTTCAACAACTTCTGCCTATTCAAAATGCATTCTAGCCATCTTACTAATTTCAGATGTCTGTAAAATCATTCATGTGCTTTCTCTGATACACTAGGCTACTTCATGCTATCAATCCCCAGAACAGCAAGCATGTAGGAATCAGAGGTATATTGCCCTTGAGTAAGGAGGTAAAGATAAGAACCCCTTCAACTCAAGCTTGATCCTGATGATTATATGAACACAGCCAGATAATGTACTTGGCAACAACATATAGAATTGGTTTGCCACTGCTTTTTTCCAGCATGTTTGTCCAGCATGCTTGTCTAGCCTAAGCCTTGGGATTTGCTGGTCATCTCCCATCTGAGTACTAACAACGTCCAATCCTACTGACTTTTTTGAAGAACACCAGAGGTTAGCTACATGCTTATACTTGTTTTGATTCAACCAAGGAGACATCTGTCAAAATCCATAAAGAAATTAGAATTGGATCACTGGTCCTATCACCCAGTATCATTGAAACTGATTGGCAATGACTCTTTAGGCTTTCAAGCAAAGGTTTTTTGAGCTCGATCTAGAGATACCAAGGAATGATAACTGGGATATTCCGTATGCAAATATATGCTCTGCCACTGAGCTCCAGTCCTAACTTTTCTTAAATTAATACACATTGATTGCTGCATAAATAATTCTGTAAACAGAGATAGTCTTGTGGAGGTTTAGGTTCCTTGGAAGAAGGGCAGGATGTAATGAGAATAGTAGGAGCAACAGGATATTCTCTGACAATAGACAGGAAGCCAAAGGAAAAATGGCATGCAGGGCAACAATTTCTTCTATACCAAGCCAGTCCCAGAAGTATGTTTTCAATCTTTCCAATCAAAACCTGTCTTAGAAGAGGGTTTTTTGTTTTTTTTGTAAAGCTGCTCAGAGAAATGCATGTGAATATCAATAAATATGAGAAACTAATAAATAATTAGTGAAACTGGAAGAGGGAATGTATATAGGACACCAGATATGTTAAACTGCAGTGGGACACACTATTTTGGATAGTGCAGAAAATACCCATTAATGCCTGCAGAAGATACACCTATGGAAAGAACAAAAGGAATTTATTGGAGAAGCTATTTCTCAGCAAGGAACAGATATACCTTTGCACAAGGTATTGATTGGTGAGGCCGGATCTGCTATAGTCTGTGTGATGAATTCCAGGCAAAAATGATGAGGTGTCAGGTACAAAATTGGGAGGTATGTTATTGTCCTCAGATATACTTTTCCAGTTAAGATTCCAGTTAATGTTTCTGACTATCTTATTCAGGGTCAGATAAAAATTCGCCTTTAAGTCACATTATTTAATGACTCCAAGGTAGGCAGAGACTTTTTCTGCAGCTAATAGTTTGGTCCACCAGTTATCTGGAATGATTTGGTCTGCCACATTTGTAGTTTCCCATGGTAACTGAGATACCCCCCCCCCCAAATTATTCCCTAAACAAAAATATCCCAATGGTTTATATTTTTCTCATACAGAAGAGGGTTTGGGTTCCCAGTTTGTCAACTTATGTGTTATAAGTAAGGATTCTACTCTTCCAATAGCTCACTGTGATCTGAATTCATAGACCTTCAGGGACGAGAGAACAGACAACCTTCATTTGCAGAGGGGCTTCAGCAAGATGCATGAATGGAATGGGTAAAGCATTTTCTATCAAAGGAAAGCTAGAGCAATTTAGGCTTTTTTGTTTTAAATAAATAAATACATAATAAATAAATAAAATCTATTAGAGGTATGTTGCTACTATGGGAAGTTAAATGTTAGATCAGAAAAACAAGCTCTTTTCTTTTATCCCCACAAACTTTGATTCCTTTCAACAGTTTCTTTAGAAAATGTGTAATAACATGCAAATTATGTATTTGTGCTTTCACTGCTAGAAGAGATTAATACACTTTTATCTAGATCAATTGATTAAATCAACTAAATATTTGACTACCCACAGAAATAAAAGCAGCATTTTAATACTTTAATCAAGTTTTTTCTTTATTACATTTAAGTTATAAATGCAGATAAATCTGCTACTGTAAAGTATGTGTTTAAATATTCACATAATTACTTATATGGAAAATAGTCTGATTTATTAAATTTTGTCTTGTAAATAACATTAAGTAACATGGTGAAGTACACTTTAAAGTCATTAAATGAACCCCATTTTGTTCCTTTCTATCATTTAAAAACCATCTATTTAAATGTTTTTGGAAACAGAGTCTAACATTAACTACTGCTCACAGTGACTCCAGATTTCAACTTCTAAGTGCTTCTGATTACAACAGATTTTACCACCAAATATCTCTACATGGGATTGGATATCTGTCTAATTCTATCTGGTATTTTTTATTAGGTACCTTTAACTTGGGAAGTTGGCTTACAGGAAACTCAGACTCTTTGCCTCAATCACTCACAATAACACTGTTGAAAAAGAATACAAGAGGTGGGAGATGCCCCTTGGATTTATGGAAAAAATCTCATTGTTATTTGTTTTTTAATCATCCTTAATGTTACCTGATTGTGCAAATATGCTGGGACTGTGCATCTAAGTGTTGCAACCTAGTAGGGTTTCCTAAGTTTGCATAACACATGCTATACATGTATACATTTTGAATACTGTAATAAATATTCTGGTCAATAAGCTGTGAAAAAAAAATCCTTAGATTTATTTCACCCTGTAATGGCTATAAAGCAGCACCAAGGCCATGGTCACATTTATCCCACAGTTTTCGTCACATCTGAATGCTTTTCATATTATAAAGCCAAGTACAACATAACCATTTTTAAAATTAAATATAATATTCCAGTCAATGTAGATTTTATGTGCAGACCGACCAATTTAACCTTCCCTATCCAAAAAACCCCCAAACCTTTAAGAGTTAAACAGTATTGGAGTAGTCTTATTGAAATCAATAAGACTACTCAAGTTGTTAACTGCAGGTTCTTCAGAAAGTAGTTACCAGCCCAGAATATTTGGAGAGCTCTTCCACTTTAATTAGATAATTGGAGAAAGTTAGCCATAATCGATAAGAGGGTCACTGTGATCCTTCATGGTAAATTCCTGAGTAGGCTTTCAGAGATTTTATTTTTGCTGTTTTGAAATAAAAATTCAGTGGAACTCCTTCAATCTTTTTGCAATTCTGCATGGTTGAACATTCGAAATGAGTTTGTGTATCACCCCCAGGCACTGATTCAGACTTGATTGGGGCAAAGCAGACTCCATGTGCTTATTTTTATATACGTCATTTGGGAAGTTATATTGCCAAAGGATCAGAAAATAGGTGGCTCCCTTGCCAAATTATCACCTATCTCTTATTAAATTAGGAGGGCATCCTAATCAACAAGTTGGGCGACCTCGATACAGTGGTAACGTTAGGTCAACTGGGAAAAGCGTAGGGACCGATCTAAATGCCCTTTTAAAAAAAGAAAAAGAAACAACCAACAATCCTTATAATTATCATCATCTGCTGCTTTTCCCTCTTCTGGCAAAGAAACACGCCATCCATTTGCAGAAATCGCCCGCGGAAACGTTACATCAAAACTAATCACAACGATTAAAATCAGCTTTTCTGTGCAAGAGGAAAGTAAAAAGCAAGTTGGAGGCCGGAATGAGCCTGCTTTTTCCAAACAAAAAAAAAAAATCTGGAAAAAATACATACATGTGCGTGTGCGTTTTGAAAGAGATCAATTCAATGCCCGTGTGATCAGTTAATTTAATTTAACTTTTATTTTGGAGATTGATTTAGACTGGAGGTAGAGACATGAGCTAATTGTATCCTGATCCTTGCCTTGAGGGGTTTCAAAACCCCTGGAGCAACTATTCTTTGTATTTTGTTCTGTCTACCTTAGCCAAGCTATTGCATTTCTCTCTGGTATAGCGAAGAGAGCAGATCGCTGCCGGGAGAGAGAAATATCGGGAGGAAGGAAGGAAAAAGAGAGAGAAAAAAGGACTTGGAAAAAGAGACATACACACACTTCGCGGCTTCAATGTTTCAGGTAAGATCTGGATGGGTTTGTTATTATTTGCTAAGAAGGGTCTGCTTGGGACTCTGGGCGCAACTCGCTTTTACGCATGTGCCAGGCAATGGGTGAGCGCCGCACATTCCTAGAAATAGACGAGGAGAGACACCGGGCTGGCAAATCTCCAGCCTCCCGGTTCACTGGAACTGGGGCGCTGCGAGTTTGCGAGGGAGGGCTGGGCTGCGACTGGAACGCTCCTTCTGGCATCTCTCTGAGCGGCCTCTCGCGCAACCTTTTCGCCTACCGTGCTCGCCTGGTCCAAGCGGCTACTGATTTGGAAGTGATCACTTTCTACCCCTCCCCGATTCCCATAACCTCATCCCTCCTCGCCGCCCTCTTCCAAAGGGTGCAGCCAATCCATCCCGTTGCGTGGCGCCGCCATAAACGGCTGCTTTTGCAATTAGCCGAACTGCCGCGCGCGCGAGCCTATTGCAATTGCTTTTCCCAGCGGGCTGAGGGTTGTTTTGCTCGCTCTCCCTCTCCTCCGCCCCCCCCCCCCCGCCGCATCTCCTTCCGAAGAGCGTCGGTGTAACAGTGGGGAACGACGGGCCGCAAGCGGAGCCTAGACTAGTATTGTTCGGCAGCTCTCTCCGCCCCCAAGCCCCCCAGCTGGCTGCACGAGAGACGCCATTATGGGCGAAGCGCGTGCGTGTGTTGAGCTTTTGCCCCAGGGCCATTCGCTTTCTGTGTTACAGGAGGCACCTTCCCCACTAGGCGGGCTGGCGGAGGCGCGTCCTCCGCGCGCGAGCTAGAGGATAGCCCGGGCTTACCCCGCGACCCCGCCCCTTTTCCCATCTGGACAATTTTTCCTCTTCCCCTGCCTAGGTTGAGGCGGTTCAAGTTAGGATTGAGGCAGGCGTCAGGGTAAGGCTCTCCTTCTGCGCGCGGACAGCGGCGCGAGCTTTTCGGGAGGGCCCGCTTTTCCTGCGGAGTCCTTGCCGCCTCCCTGCAGCGCGCCACTCGCGGCTGCCCCCCTCTGGCAGGTTCCTTGGAGAACGAGCGCGTTGCCTCCCGCACCGTTCGCCGAGTCGGAACCTTTGCGAGGCTGTCGCTGCCCGCCTTCGTAGCTGTATACCGGGCGTCTTAAAGGGCCAGAGCTTTGCCTTCGGAAACATCGTCAGTTTGCCTTTACGGGAAGACTAGAGGCTGCATAAAACTCTCAGGGAGTGACTCCTCAGGAATTGGTGAAAGCTTTATTCTGTGGCACAGTACGCCACGAGCGGGGTTGTGTGGTGGAGGAAGGAACCCTTTTCCAAAGTAGCCGCTGAAAGCGGTGGGTGGTAATCTGTCGGGCGTGCAACGCGTTCGCGATGCGTCACCGGAGATAGAAATTAGTGATTTTCAGTGGACGTGAATACGGAAACAACTTGTGGGGATTTCCTACGGTGTAAACGTGTTCAAACGCGTGCCGTACGTAGGCTGGCCGCGCTAGCGAAGTAAAAGCAGAACGTCCCTGAGCGTAGGCAGAGTGTTTCTCAATCTATTTTACTGACAATTGCAAACATTCCCAACAAGTGTGAGATGAAGACGGTCCAAGACTGGTTTCAGAAGACTTGAGTGTTTTTATTTATTTATTAAATTTGTACGGCTGACCAATTCAAAACGAATCCGAGTGGCATACAGTTTTCAATTGTTTTTGAAAACAATTGGCAAAAGAAATTAATTGCTGAATACCAGCGGCTGTGTTTGCATGACACTCATAATTTTGTTAACCATGATTTACTCCTACCACAGCATATTGATCTGTAAATTAACCACTGGCTGGGGTTGCACACACGGTAGGCAAAAGTGGTGGTGGATTGGTTTCTAGATTTGGATGCTGATAAAGTTGAAAAATATGTGTTCATTGTTAGTCTGAACTTGGAAAAACCCACTCAGTTTCCCAAAGATATGCATTTGGAGGCAAGTATTGTATGATTTTACTATGACTGGAGATGATTTAGGGAGTTCCTTTAAGATCAGGCCCAATATGAGGAGGTGAACGGAATAAAAATCTTGTCTGAGCTATATATGTAAGATTGGATGGGCCGAAAGTTGGAGCTTGAAGATAGCTATAAGCGGGTATACCATCCAGTATCAGTGGCTTTAGCTGTTCTTCAGTCTCAGTGGCATCAGCACAGTGGATGAAACACAATTAGTTCAAATGAAATGCCCTAATGTTCTTTGGAATGCATGCAGTTATCTTCAAATAAGTCTTTGCTTGTTTTTTTCCCCTCCTTCTCCCTCTCTTAATTCCTCCTTTTCTGTTGAAATAAAGGAAACAGTTATAACATCACAATTCTCTCAGAAATGTTCGCCTTCTGGTTTCAATCAAGAAAGCTGGCAGACACATACAAGTTTATTTGAGCATACCCTCTGGGTACCAAGCATGCTTGGATTGTTTGAGCAAATTAAAAATAAGGAAAATGGCTTTTACCTTCTTAGCAGTTAGACTCCTTAAGAGTCCTTCTACTTTGAAAGTGGAAAAACAAACAAAAAGAGTGAGAAGGAATGAAGGGGATTTCCTAATATGCCTAAAATATTTTATATAACACATTTGTTTATGTAAGTATTTCAGATGCACATTTAATTAAAGTGTGTGGTTGTGCAACTTACTTTGAAGTACAGTAAGACCCTTTGAATTTAGTGGGACTTTCTTTTCATTAAATATCCAGAGATCCAAGCTGTTGTAGAACTATACATATACAACTGTGGTGTGTTTGTGTGTACATGCATCTATAAGACATACGTTGTTCTATAAAATTCAGTTAAGGAACCTTTTCTGGACTAATATGCACATTTGGAATGTTGAGAGTGTATTGTGGGTTCACTCACAAAACAGTCGTCAGAGTGGCCTTACCAAAAAAGAAAGCTGATGAAGTTGCTTCCCACTATAATCTCTAGCCCCCCAGGATGTTCTGTACTCTCCCAGGTTCCTTTGAATAAGGGATGAGAGTGTCTTTTGTTTTTGTTTTTTCAATGAAGAGCAATTAACCCACAAGAAAAAAAAGTCAGTCTGCAGCCAGAGTTAGTATTACAGCACTCAATTATAAATTATGCAATTCAGGAGGACTTTTATCTAAGTGGGGTATTTACAGGATTGCTGAGTTAAAAAAGAAACAGGGATTAGCTAAAACACTTGAGCCTGAAATAATTCCTTTAGTAACCTCAAATTAGTCAATTTACCATCCTTCTTTTCTACAAATGTAGAATCCCTCCCAATTTAATCATGGCAGGAACAAGACAAAAAAAACAGTTCTGTGTTAATGCATCTCCCTCCTCCAGAGGAGAAAGTTAAGAGGCTGACCATAGGTAGAGTGAGCCCATAGGACTTCCCTTGGTGCTCGCTAACTCCATTTCTCACGTTTCTTAAAGGAATACTGTGAAAGAATAAGGTGAATGAATGAGAGAAAGAGAAAGATGGGTGGATGCATAGATGATAAATAGGAAACTGGTTTGCTACAAAGCATGGGGCTCTACTACCATATTTCTTTATAAGAATAGTTGAGTAACACGACGTTTCCATGGGATGGAAGCTAGTTTGGCTTCAAATAAATGAATATTTTATGGCTGGACATGCTCTTATACTGCCCATTTTCTAATTACACATATCTCAGATGGCAGCCATTTTGCATGCTCACCACAGGCTCTCAAAATTTTTAATGTCCTTTTGGCCAAGGAAAATTTGGCTATCCCTGTTCTATGCTCTGTGTTTCATTTTGGCAACTTTCCATCAGCAGTTTATTGGAATTTCTTACTGCTTTTCATAAGCTTCCAGTGAGCCCTTTGAGGTAGGCCATGTCAGGAAACAGAATTCGCAGGGACTGCAAGAATGTTTTATTGTTGTAGGGCATAATAACAAACTTAAACGTCTGCCAGAGCTTCTCCTACCCCCTCTTATATTAAACAGAATCAAGGCAGACTTATTTTGATTTTTTTCCTCACACCTTCCTCTTTTCCAGCACTAAGTTGTCTTTTTTTTTCTCTTAATGGCTCCCACATACTTTCTCCAAGTTTATGACTGCATTTGTCTATATTTCCTTAGCTCTGATGGGTCATTTTAATCTCTCCCTTTTCCTTTTACCCCCCTCCTCCCAGGTGCCTTCAATAATAGTCCAGCCAATGCCCAGAGACTTCAGAGTGGACCAAATAGGGCTGTGACAATAAAGCTATGACCCGTATGTTACAGGATCGCCATCCTACTTTTAGACTCACATTGCTCTGTAGGCTCAATCTCTTTCAGTATTTTTATGGCCTGATAGCTTGCTGTTATTTATTGGGGATTTTCTGTTTAATTATATTTTTTCTTATTTGCAAATGTACATTTCTAACATCATTCCAATTTTGTAGAAACCTCTCAATTATTTTGGGATAGTGCCATTTTGCTTCCAAATTAAAAGACTTTCTGAATTTACTATTAAAGACATGGGTAGTTTTTAAATAACTTTCACTATCTTAGCCAGCCATACAGCCCCCAAATATGTCAGATTTAGAGCAGGAATTAATTTCAGATCCTATGTTCTTTAGTTTTAGATATGCATACTGACTAATGGTCATTAAATAAATCAAAGAGACTAGTTATTTTAAACCCCACCCTACAGCATTCAACGGAATAAACAATATAGGTTTATAAAATGCTTTATTTTTGACATTTCGATCTGGCAGGAATACAAGACACTGTTAGGCAAAGTCTTTGTGATCTTGGATATAAAGGTCTGAACACTGCTGGTGACCTTTTGATCATTCAGCTATAAAATCAAATCATTGAAACTGATCAGACATAATGCAGAAGCTTTGGAAAGGAAGAGTGGGTTGTTTTTACTCAGTCAGTTTTAGTCTGATGCCATTTGAGTTAAACTGCACACTTAGGAGGACATTTAAAACTAATTCACTCAGAGAGACACTTACTGAAATTTAATATCACGTATGCAAAATGACTGCAGTGATTTTGGTGTATTAATTATGCCTGAAGCATGACACAAGATGTTCTAGCACACACTAGAGGTCTCTCTCGTAGCTAAGATGTGTCTTGTTTACAGTTATTTCTAATCTGAGTTTGAATAATATCAACTAGGGCTATAATCTTAAAACACATTTATTTTTACATAGCAATGGATAGAATGAATGTATACACATTCAGTGTATTTCTTTAAAATTGGTTAGAAAATACTGCACCTTTAAAATGAAGATACTAGCCTTGATTACAAAAAAAATCTGTGGGAATCTAGAAAATGGATGTTTTGTACAATGCATACTTGGAAATAAGTTAACAGGGATCCAGTTACCCCATAACAAGCATTTATACTTCTGTACAGATAAAATGTGTATGGTTCTAATAAAGTTTGAGAAAAGATGGAGATTTAATTATTTACATGCTTACACGTGGATTGGATGGGTGATTTAGTCTAGTAACAATGTTTAGGGTTTACTTTGTAATGTCTGCAGATGATTTAAAAGGTGCAGCATCACTAGGTGAACTGCTGAAATAAAATCATGACAATACAACTTTAAGAGATACAAACAGATCTATTTATCAAGATCTAATGGATTTGAATTTGATGATCATACAGTTGCAAAATTATACCATAGCAATTGATGTATTAACTTTTAATCACAGTTCTTGCACCTCTTGCATTTAATAACAGCCACATTAGAAGAGCAAATAGGATAGTACCTGCCAGTCCCTTATTCATGATGCTACCATATGACTGTTTATATTCTGTATGTGCTTAGGTGCCCTGCATCAGTGGGAATCTTGTATAATTTGTGTTTCTGCTGATATTGAGAGCTATTCAGTGCATATATTTGTAGATCACTTCATCACCACCACCACTGATTTTCTGTTAAATGTGCAATAGTGGGATGGGAAGGTAAAGTGAATTGTGGGCCTTGCATTCAGTATATGTGTGAATGTTGCTAGGAAAACAATTCTGACCCATGCCATGCCATGCCATGCCATGCCATGGGAAGTGATAGCTGATTTTTGCAGACCAAGCTTTAGTTAAAGGCACAGGAGCAAGTATATTGTCCTGCCCCCAGTCCATTAGCAACAATAGATATTTATATTTTACACGTGTTAAGATATTTTCTTTCAGGTTTATTTACATTTTTATCCTGTTGTTATATGCTTAAAAGAAGAGGCAAAGGATGGGTAATGCCATAAGTCCATCTAGTCTACCATCCTGTTACAGTGGCCCACAGATCCTCTAGCTAGCTCATAATCCAAGCGTGAAGATCCAGTGTTCTTCCTGAGATTTCACCACTACAGTGGCATATTTCCTCAACTCAATTTATGCAATGAAAGCTTTTGTGCATTGTGAACCCCTGCCAGTTTCATTGGAAGGACAAAGCTTTTTTAACAATTATGCTCATGACAGCATAATCATTGCATAGAGAAGGTGAAGGACTTACCTCCAAAAGTACAACTTTAAAAAGTTCCAGCTGTTATGGCACATAGTAAAGATGCTGAGAGTTATAGTTAGGTGAGAGTGAACTCCATCCATTGCATCCTCTGGCAGATTCATGCTATGCTACAGTTCAGCAAAAGTCAGCAATGAAGGATCCTCTTGAATTTGTGTAGGTTGTCCTTCATCTCAAATAGAGTGATCAGAGACACAGATTGTGAGAAAGCCATATGCATATTTAGCTCCTGAGTACCATTGTGAGAGATGAACTTATTTTTATCTATATTCACACCAGATATAATTTTTAAATTGCCAGCCAGGTGTCTTCCCAATCTTTTTTTAAAAATATTCTTAGCTTAGCTTAAAACATCCCAAACTCTTTAGTCTTGACTTTACAGGTGTAGAATGGGTCATTTGTCTGCTGCCTGATAAGAGGACGTTGCATCATGTGACTCTTTGTAAACAGTAACAGCTACCACATTAAGTATCTATATTCACTTATTTGAATTCAAGGTAGAAGTTCCAAAAACATTATGTTCCGAAGTTCAAGCAATTCAGTAGAAACTACTATTGACAATAAAAAGAGGTATGGTAGGATTAGCAGATTCTTTCCTCCAGGGTGACTTCATAGTTTCCCAGTGGTCTTCCAACTTGTCCTACTCTTATTTTTTGAGAGACACAGTAAACTGCAGGAAGAAAAGACAAGGAGCAAACATTCCCCTCTCCCCACTTAATTGAGCCAAAGATTCCATCAGCAGAACTGAACTCATCAGTTCTATGCATCCAACACAATTATTTCAGTGCACAATATCCTAGATAACTTTAGAGCATTCACCAGACTAATATATAAGGCTATGTAACTGGATATAAATCTCAGTGAATGACCAAAAAAATAAAAAACAAAAAACCCACCTTTGCTATAAACTTGTATTAAGGAATATCAGGAAGAACTGTTCCATGATTTTGGGTAATCCGTTGAGAAAAGGTTGTATCACAGTGTTTTCTGAGTTGTGTAGTTCTGCATTTGAGGACTTTTTTATAAATGTGTGGGATTTCAAACACAAAATCTATCGCAGAAGTCTAAAATGCAGGTGCTGCTCCTGAAGTAGCGTGCATATGATATTTCAGTTTTGACTTCCTTTTAGATGTTTTTAGAAAATATGTGCTGCCCTTCCTTTATTTTTTCAAAGTGCTGCTTTTGTCAAACACTTATGTGAATATTGACCCACACTGCTTGTGAATATTATGCAAATTGGTTTTCAGCTCACTCACTAATCCTTCAGTTTCAGAATGGCTATCTAGGAAAGCAATTGTTTTATATAAGGAAATGTCCAGTTAAAAAGCAGCAGCAGCAGCAACAAGAATGAAACCCCCTGCGTATGCAAGATGAAAACTTTGCCTGACTGATATACACCCAAAAGAAAAATAGAGGAGAAAGCCCTTCCCTTTGCATTCACAAAAGGGATGTTGCACTCAACTGTGAATAAGATTGATTTGCACATTTATTTATATAAATAACTGAATATATACTTTGCCTTTCCATTTCTTCTAATATTCAAGGTGGCTTGCAATAAAGCAGAATTACAAACAAAACAGAACAAAATCAATACGTTTAAAACCAAAATAAAAATCCATCACTGATCTAGAAACTGAAATTGGAAGAAAGCCAATGACTGTAATGTGGATATGAGGTCTGTTTTCAAAATGAAAAAAGTGAATAAAATAAAATTTAAAGATGCTCCCTTACATTCCAGTAGTATAGTACTCAAATATATATGATGGTAAAGTCTCACTAGAGTATTAATGTGCTAACATTAAAAAAGAAAAATCTAAGACTATTGAAAACACTTTGAATTAGAAACAATTCATTCTTACACACACACATAACCAACAATGCTATTCTTGTAGTTGTTCAACTCTTTGCTCTGCATTTGAAGGAAAAAATCTCCCAGGAGAAAATTCTCAATTGCCTGCTGATCCCTATTTGGAGGGCTTTTTTGCCATTGCTACATAGAGGCACATTGGATCTTCCAGGGGGAGGGAAAAGTCCTTGTTTTTGCAAACAGTTGTGCAATTCTTGAAGTGTTTGCATTTCATTATAGTTTTACATTTAAGGCTGGATAGCATCTTTTCTTTTCCTTGCAGTTTCAGTCAGCCTTAGTGTAACAGTTGCTAATACACAAGAACTAATTTGCCCTGCTCTATTACACTTTAATTCCTTGTCCGACTTTTTGTAGGTTATAAACTAATTTTTCCTGCTCAGAAGAAATTCATTTAAAATGCAAAATTTATTTTAATTTTAATTATTTGTGCCCCCTCTCTTTACCTGCAACCCACTGGGGGTCATGACCTGCAGTTAGAGAATCTTTGCTCCCCGCATTTTACTGTAAATAAACAGTAAGGACTTCATACAGAACTTTTCATTAATATGACCAACATATGATGGGATAAACAAATTATGAATACTGTAATTATTTTAAAGTTGCCACCCTTTTATAAAAAATGGGAACATTAATTGATATTCTTTAAAGTTTAAATAATCATACAAAATTTTGTTTGCTTAATTTCCCCAGTTTATTTGAACTAATGGGTATTAAACCATAGCCTTAGTTGCACAGTACATGATACAAAAAAAATTACCTTAAATTATTAGCTTGCCTTTCTTTCAAGAAGCTCTGTCCCATGCTGTTGCAAGTTCACAAATGCTGACTAGCTGATGGTCATGTAGAAAGTGAACAGGTTTTTACTGAAATCTTCTTAGTCCAAATAGGATATTTTACAAATAACATCAAGTTTTTGGGGCTGCAAGTTTCTTTAAATAGGGACCTGCCTTTTTAAAAAGTGCAAAAATAGTAATAGTGATATGAAATTACATTATTTTCTATCCATATTTTTATGGCCGCCCATCTCACCAAGATGATAATAAGAATTAAAATACAGTATAAACACAATGTATATTAATTTTAAAACAAATACCATACCCAACTAACATATACAAAACAACACGCTTTCAAGTTAAAGAAAATTAGATATATATTTTGTGAAAAAGTAGGAAAAGAGAAATAAATGATGAAGAAAAAAATAAAATAATTAGTAGTTCAGATCTTATTTATAATATCACTAGATGGCCTGAGCTATTCTAGTAGTCTCTCAGTCTTTTACATACTGTAGACTCTTTCTCTTTGTTGGTATAAACCTGTTGAGTTACTGACATAACCAGAGTAAAGCATTTTGAATTTAGGAACTTTATACCTGGCTGAATATAACTGTTGTGTGGTTATTGTTACTGTATTCCATTTTTTATCATGTCTGAGACACACAAAAGTCATTCTTTTTCCAATATGGATAATAACTCAAAGAGCCATGGACATACAGGAGATCCTGCTTATTACTTGTAGCATCTAGGTTGTGCAATATGAAGTTACTCTAGGAAGGCACAATTTGACTGAATTGTTGAACTGAGACCAGTGGGGGTTTCAGTTCCTTTATTGCGTCCCTCTTGGCAATCTGATAAATCCAGTCACTTGGACTCTTTCAAAAAAAGTAGTCAAGAGTTAGTTTATCCTGAATCATATTTTCAGAAAACTCTGGTATGTTTCCCTGTGTTTAAGTGCAGTTCCACTCTGTATACTCTTATATGTTGTATATACTGTATACATAATTACTGATGTAGACTTTGCAAATAGCCCGACCCACTTTACACATACCAGGAGATTATTCTTGCTGACTCATTTCCATTTGTTATCAATAAAACCCAGCTCAAGTCTTCAGAAGCAGCAAAGTATTAATGTTTTTGCAAAAACGGGTGCACACACATTAGCAATGAGGTGGACCCAAATCTTAGCAACTGGTCTTCCTTATATTCCCTATCACAGACGCAAAAAGCCCTCCTCCGGTTTCCCATTGGTTAGGTACTAGGGAGTTTACAACCTATCCGATACGCCTAATACAATTTCCGGAAGTCCTGCCTTAGTTTACATCTCCCATTACTCTACTCCAAAGCCCCCTTACCCCTATTTACAATTGTCCATATTTGGTACTTCTACTTATGTGTCATCTTAAAGGCTACTGTGTTCCTGTAAATACCTGCAGTTTGTGGTTAAGCTAACTGCATCCTATTGTAGCCATTTACCTTCTTACCTTTTTCTGTTTTTCCCAGTTCTGCTCTAATGTAAAATTAGGTTTCTTTGTTTCTGCTTGTCCAAAGCCATAACTATTATGCCATAAACAATTCTTCATATTCATTTATTTCTTAAACTACTGTAAAAACAACAAACCTACCTATGTCCTATTTCTTACACATTTCAGAAGCATGAATCTGGAAAAATGCTTGTTGTTAAAAATAATAACTATCTGCCTCCCACCCCAACCAGGGGTGTCGCTTCCTTAAAATAAAAGTTAGATGCAAATTAACTAAAGTTAAACAAGAATAGGGATTAGGATGATGAAAAACAACAGTTGGTCATAATCACAATTTGGAAGGAAGGTGGTGTCACACAGAACCTTTCAGGATGAGAGTTGGGAAGCAATGAGACATGACTAAGCAAAGCAAAAATAAATCTCCCTCTTGTCATTTTTTATGATTTTCTACTCATCCTGAGTCTGAGATTGAGGAACCAATGGTGGCCTGACTGCAAGGGTCACACCAATTTAAGGACAAATCTATCAGTCACTGAAACTGGAACTCCCCTCTTTTGTCCATTAAGATATTTTACTATCTAAACAGTAACATATCTATTAAAATTATCCTTTTTTGTCATGTGGCCACATATATGAAGTGTATACTGGAGCAAAGCTTATCAGATAATTTTGACTGGGACAGCCATATAAGAGAACCTGTTCCCTTTCAAGTGAGTTAAAAACTTGCAATAACCGTGATCTGCACTGGGTTTGGGCTTTGTCTTAAGTTTGGAGCAGAGTTCTTATCTGATGCTGTTTTGTTTATGTTTATTTTTGTACTGTTTTGGGAACTGCAAGCTGCAAGTCACATCCTGTAGGAAGAAAAGCAATGCATTTTACAGAACAGTCCACATATGAGATATAAGTGGGAGCAAGTATAAAGTACATACACACAGCAAATAACACAGTCTGCTCTGAAGCATCTCAATTTAAAGAACCAAGTGACCTCCCTAGGAATCTCAACACACTCCTTTGAGAAGCCAGCTCTCCTTCACAACAGAACCCTAGTTTAGCCTTCCATGATGTTTTGCCAATAGCGCCCTTTTCCTGATATGACTTGCAAGGCCGGTCCCAGTGTCAGAAGAAGTAGAAGATGGAGAAGTCCAGACAAGATTGAGCTCCATGATTTTCTCTGGCTTTGTGGGGCAGGGTATTAAGGAAAGGAATCAAAGCAGGAAACTCTCAGAGGCAAACCACTACTATTTTTTCCTTTTGACACCCCCAAAACAAATATAAAAACTCAAAATGTGCTGCTGAAAATCAGTCACTTCCCCCCCCCCCCCCAAGTTTTGGTGGTGTGTTCCCAGGATGATCTGGTGCTGCAACATACTGAGGAGTGCTTGAGTTTGACCCACCCTTGAATTAGGATATGGGTGTCAACTTCAGGGAGTGACAGGACACTTGCCCCAAAGATTCCCTAGAGTAGGCCATATCTATAGATACTTTGAAGCTGATTAGAAAGAATTTAAACTATGAAAAAGGATTACTAAGATAAATTTCTGAAATCCTTTAAAAGTTGGGCAGCCAGCTCAGAGGAGAGGAAGATGGGAGGGAAACCCTGATCTCAATTCAAGGAATTACTGATCCAGAAAGGAGCAGTTAGTTTAAAACTGTATGAAAAGCATCAAATTAAAAAATGAAAAATGGAAGTTAAACTTATTCACATTCATAAATAGAACATTTGATTAAAAATAAATGTACATTGCAGCAACCAGTAGCATTACCAAAATATGTGGCCTTGCTAGCAACCCTTATTTCTTCTATAGTACAAGGTATGTGCTCTCATACTGTAAACACAATGGATATTACACTATATCTGTGCCTATGGAGCACCACTTGCATTTTGGAAATCTCATTGCCTTCCACTCAGAAGGAGCTCCAGATGTTGAAACCTGGTTATTAATCAAATTTTGAAACCTGCTTATTAATTAAAGCTGTGAAGGAAAGACACTAGCACAGTATTCAGACTTTTTTTTTTAATGAAACTTAATCTCAACTAAAGTTCTTAATGGTTATAGCCCATAGAAAAAAGCGTAGAGCCACATTGACAGCATGTACTTTTATCCAATTTTCTTTCCCTATTTTGTCTTTTTAATCTCTGGGGAAAATGTGTATGTATATAAGGAAGCCCAGATGCTTTTAGCATCCTGTATACTAGCTCAGGAAACAATCCTGAAGAGCAAAAAGAAAATCTCTTTTTTGCTCCTTCTCTGCCAAGTGTGATGCATTATTTCAAGGAAAGCACATATTCTCAGTAGTCCAGACATCAGACTTTGTTCCTACAAGGAGTCAATGAGGCAGTAGAGCTGTTTCTAGACAGTAAAACTTCAGAGTACCAGAAGGTCTTATAAGAGGGCATGGCCCTCAGTGTAAAGGGATGAATGAATGTCTATGCATAAAGAGATTTTGACTTAGCAGTTTTTTAATTCAGTATTTTGTTAAGAATTCTGCTAATCTCTTTTTAGAAATAATGTATATTTAAGTATCCTTGTCCTTCAAAAGATAATGAAAAAAGAAAAATGTTATAAACACTTGATTTATGTATGTAGTCACTGAGAAATAAATTATGGGGTGATTTATTAGAAGCATTTATCTCTTTGTCCTCATGCAATAGAAAATGTTTTTTTGTAAATTCTATAGGGTCATATAGGTCCATTTCTTTCTCCATAATTATGTACGTTAGGCACCCATTGCTGCTCACAACTGGCTGTACTGCCTTTTTTGAAGAAAACAATCCTTAAATTGAATATAATATATGATCCTATACTTGTAATTTCAAAACGGTTCCATGGATTGCCTGAATTACGGAAACAACAAAGGATCATGTAACATTCTAAAAATGAAAACATTCATTACAGCATAACACTTCATAGACTGGCATCTACTCCATCAAATGTATATTATCCTGGGCTGTCAAGCATGAATTTGTATGGGTGTAGAGAAGAAAAATGATAAACAGTACACTCAAACGGCAAGGGTATCCAAAAAATATAATCTGTACAATTCAATTAAGTGGTCATTCACAAATTTATGTAATTGGTCTAGATTTTTCTTTTTACATCTCTTTACATTCATTGCCATTTAACTTGATTATTTATACTTTTTTTCCCCCCTCAACAACTACATGTATATGTGCTATGAACTGATGGTAGCATTTTATACATTTGGATAAAGTGTATTCTGTAAGGTTTCAGTATATAGATAAGTTGAAGAAAGCCAGCAAATGAATTTTTCTCTCCTTTCAGGGAGGCGCAGGGTGTTTGTACGGTACTCCTTCACATGCAGATTTTAAAAAGAAGCAGTTTAGCATGTGGCACCTCAGAAGTAGGTCTTCCTTCATGTACATGGTGTAATATGTCATGTGTTGTTGTTCATCTGAGGTTGTAGTTACCTACTTTTGAGAACTGCTAAGGACCAGATGATTTTTATTATGTCCTGATACGTAAAACCATAGAACTCAATGAGGGTGTACTTTCTTTTTCACACGACTGTATATTCTCTTCTATTGGTACCAAGTTAATTTAATTTACAATATATATTATTTTCATGCAGTTATGATACAAATAGGCATGGTTGCTGCAGGAAAAATATGAATTTTGCTGTTTGTAGATTTTGCTTTAGCTATATGAAATACTAACGGGCAGAATTAGTAATATCCTTAATAAACGTTAAGGAAATGCTTTTCCTCCCCCAACCCCAACTGTATTTGCCCTGGATGGACATATAGGATTATGGCTAGAAAGCAAGAAAAGGAAAACTCATGCTGAATCCAAATGAACCTAAACAAGAGCCTCTGTTCTGTGTATTTACAGTGGGAAAAAATCCATTGTATCTCCACATTACTAGCCAGCAAAAGTTTTCTGATGGTGATGGATCTGTCAAGGTGACATATTTATGATCAACTATGAATACACAGTTATTTCTTTCTGTCATGGCTTAAACTTATAGTTAGTGTAATTACAGTGGTATCTAATCTATAATATTCAGTATATAGGCTACATTGTATGTAGTCTACAATATTTTGTTCAGATGTGTCAGATAAATTTCAGTTTCTGAGACCTGACAGTGCAGATATTGATGATACTTAGTCAAGTTTAACCAACCACTTGTGTCTTGACCTTGATCCTCCTGGCTTTCTGCACCTTTGGAAGAGAAGCAGTGTCGACTTCTTTGAAAGAGGTAGTGGTCAGATTAGAAACCTAATATGTACCATAACAGGAAAGCAGTTATAATTGATTGCCATCATCAGCTTCCTGGGCAAGCTGCTTAAGTAAATAGTCACTAATCAACTGCAGGCTCACTTGGATGAAATTTATTTTCTGGACCTGTTTTAACCTGGCATCAGACCTCAATGTGGAACAAAGTCTTTGGATGATATATGCTGAAAGAGGTTATGGGATAACAACCTGGTTGGTTTTCTTGTCCTCTCAGCAGCTCATTGACATCATCAGCCCTAATGCTTTTCTGCGAAAACTGTTAAGGTTGGAGCTCTTAGTGGGATGGCTGATTCAGGAAGGTAATATAGGAGACTGTTGTTTTGCCTGTGGCAGTTGCTTTAAAGTTCTTCAAGACTTTCTTTATCTTTTGCACTTTACCATTGTAAAACCTCTGGGGTGATTAACTTAATATGATGGCTAGGATGTGATTGTATAGATGATATCCAATTCAGCATTTATTTTTCTTCTAATACATGGGATGCAATTGATGTTCTGACTCATATTCTTGGGCAGGGTTAGGATCAATCAACTGTGATGTATGCCAGGAAACTTGAGGGACATCCATAGCAAGCTAAGATTTTATCAAAGTGATAAAACGTGTCATGAGATCATAACATAATGGCTGCTCCTTACATATAGTACTTGTGTGCAACATTGCAATACAAGAACAAAAGGATTGGAATTTGTATTGTGATGTCACAATGTATATTTCATAATTTGTCCCTCTCTGTAAATGCCCATGGCAACATCACAACAAACATTTTGTGTTCTGTCCTTGTGGTTAGGAATGGACACCTGTGGGGAGTGGTTAAATAATCAGAACTGAATTTATGAAAGTTCTAGCAATGCAGTTCTGTTTTGAAAATAACACTAATACACCCTTGAAGAATGCCAAGTTGTGAGGTATTATTATAATAAGTTCTGTGATTCTTTATTGTGATCTATCAGTTGAATTGACATTTACTGAAAAATTTCTGTGATCTTATGTTCATTTATATGGGAGTAAACATTAAATAGTGTTTCATCTAAGTATGCTGCATGTTTTGAATTGTGATTATGAGAAAGATGGAAGTCTTTTGTGCGCATATTTCTCCTTACATGAATTGAGTCTACACCTTTCGGCCGTCCTGCTAAACAAGCAACATGTTTATATCAAATAAGTGTCTACAACTCCATTCAAAGGTAAAATAATCTGTTTATTTAGTCAAATCAGAAACTAAAAAGAATCTAGCTAAAAATATCCAGGTGAAACACAAATAAAAATATCTCACATAGTTGATTAACTGCACATATTTGTATATTTTAATATACTGTAGTTTACATTTCACATTTTACATACTGGTAAAACAGTTCTGAAATTAGAGGCATGGTTTCTTTGATTTTAGGTGTGTCATAAGCATATGAATGTGACTTTAAGATAATGCTTACCATCTGTGGCTTTTGTATTTATTGCTGCAATCTGCCTTGATTGTCAGATATTATTTATTATTTATTAAACCAATTTATATAGCCGCCCATCTCACCATAGGTGACTCTGGGTGGCATACAACAAACCTAAAAACAATAAGTAAATACATTAAAAATATAAAAATCAAAATAGAACAAAGAATAAAAGGATGTTAAAAATAAGGGAGCCACCTCACTAATTCCCCTATCAGATAAATAGAAAGCTGGGGTGTAAATTCAATAGTAAAAATAAATGAAATAATATAGTGGAATATCTGCTGACATGTCAGCCATATAATTTGAATACTCATGTCTTCTCTAGTGTGGTTTTTACAAGCTTTTTGAAACAGTTGAGCATGTTCAGCCTGAAGAAAAAAGAAGCAGTACAGCTCCTGGTGCCCTCTTCAATTGCTGTAGCAAAGCAGAAAAGAGACTGAAGTTGCCTAAAAGATACTGGAATAAATAAATAAATTTAGAGAAGAAAACAATTTTTTTCCAAGCCAGCCAAGATGCTTTTTCTATAATGATGTGAGCATTAACATCTTAACTGAAAGTTTACTCCATCACAATAAAAGGATTGGCAAGATTCCTGTGATTTGGTTGCATGCATAATAGCTTTTATTTGCATATCTTTGCTCATACACTTGACCCAACGGAAAACTGGATGCGAACACTATAGTAAAATAATTTGTACTGATAACAGACACACAACCACTGCCAAAACTCTGAGATAAATCATTGATGTAAGAGTATCTACTGTATTCTCTTTGGATCATCTAGTGTTTTTGGTTGTTTTTAACAGCAGTAGAGAACTCACTGTGACAACCCAAACTGGAATTGCCAGAACGTTCATAATTCTTGCAAAGTTATTTTAGGAGAAATGAACATGTCATTCACTCATTGGGTTTGCTTGGGACAATCACTTTGTCTCACCCCAGACTAACCCACAGGGGTGTTGGGGAAAAAAGTCTGAAGAAGAAAATACATAAATACAAATAATGAATAATCAACCAATCAATCAACCAACCAGCCAGACAATTCATTCTACCGTTAGATTTTATACTAAGCTTATTGCTGAACTTCAAGTATTGAGGAAATATATTCATTGTGCTATTTTTTAACTAGGGGTAGGTTGAAACCAGCCAGGCAGACTCATTCTGATCATTCTGCTTGCCAAACTATATGGCAGTACTTTGTAGCTATTTATTTATTTATTTAATTTATATGCCACCCATCTCCCCCAGAGGGTGACTCTGGGCAGCTTACAGTTAAAATCCAAACCAATAAAAATATAAATATCCATATTAAAATAACTAGTAACAATTTTATATAAAAAGCCTATATACAATTCAAGATGATGGGGGGGGGAGCAGTATCGATCATCCCACCAGCCAATTCCAACAATGCAAGCCCCCAGCAGGCCACCAGGCCATCTGGCATAGCCATGTTTTCACACATTTTCAGAAGGCCAGAAGAGTAGGGGTAGCCAGCACCTCAGGTAGTAAGTTGTTCCACAGGGTGAAAGCCATGGCAGAAAAGGGCCTCTTCCTAGACCCCTCCAGTTAAATTCCTTGACTGGTGGGGTCCACAACATGCCCCTTCTGCTGGATTGAGTGGGGCAGGCGGACATAACGAGCAACATGGCTCTTCAGATAACCTGGCCCTGTATCATGAAGGTCTTTAAAGGTAATAACCAACACCATGAATTGGATCTGGAAGCAAACCAGCAACCAATGCAGCTCACGCCGTGTGAAGCTGTACCTTCCTATTACTCTTCAAGGGTAGCTCCATATAGAGCGTGTTGCAGTAATCCAAACAGGAGGTGACCAGGGCATAAGCGACCACAGGGAGGGCCGTCTGATCCAGGAAGGGGTGCAACTGGCATGCAACATGAACTTTTGCAAAGGCCCTCCAAGCCATGACTGCCACCTGCACTTCAAACAGGAGTCGTGAGTCTAGGAGGACTCCCAGATTACGCACTGGGTCTGTCTGGGGTAGTGCAACCCCACCCAGAACCAAAAATGATAAGGTCCTAGATCTTGAGGCTCCCCGTACCCACAGCCACCCCGTCTTACCAGGATTCAGTTGAAGCCTGTTGTCCCCCATCCAGGCCTCTACAGCCCCCAGCCACCGTGAAAGGGTAGCCACAGCATGACTTAGGTCACCTGGGATGGAAATATATAACTGAGTATCATCAGCATACTGATGATACCTCATCCATGGTGCCGGATGATCTCACCCAACGGTTTCATGTAAATGTTGAATAGGAGCAGCGAGAGCACCGAACCCTGAGGCACCCCACAAAGTAGGGACCGTGGGCTGAACCTCTCACTCCCTATCAACACTGATTGGTATTGGCCTCAGAGGAAGGAGCTGAACCAGCCCCAACTCCCACAGCCGACCCAAAAGGATACCATGGTCGATGGTATCAAAACCTGCCAATTAGCATTAATTAGCAAAAACCACAACAATTGATATGAGTGGATGAATTTATTTATTTATGTTCATTTATTCACAGGTTCTTTTGAATGCACCAGCACAAGAGAAATGCACTAGAGAAATAGAGTTGCATGCCCAGCCTCCTTCATCTATGTTTGTTTATAAGTTGGATAGTTAAATCAGCTTATTCTTCTGGACAATGGAGAGAGTTATGCTCGTCTCCCACTTGTACTGATATCCTGCCTGGGAGGTTGCAGGTGGGGCTTCCTTGGTCCTTGATTCCCTGACTGATCTAAGACATTGGATAGACAATGAATGTTCAGAAGCATGTAGGTACTGTCATTCTTTTCTGATCTCCTGAGCGCTATATTTATTTATTCTACTACATGTCCATAATTATATTGGTAGGACTTTTTTTTATCATTTTATATCCCTAGATTTTAAAAAAAATGAAACCCAATGTACAATTCTAAATTGTGTGAACAATGCTGTTGATGAAGGATAGGACTTTTTATTTAAAATATTTTTATAATTTGAATGGATTTTTTTTTAACATTTTCCCATAATGCTAGCCTCCTCAGTCTTTGTGGTACAGTAACTCTCTAAAATGATACATGAATTCATGTGATCCTCTTCCATAAATAAAATTAATGATTTCATTTGTGATAGGATTGGGGAAGTTTATAGCATTTATCTGTAATAATTAAATTTGAATCTGTGCATCACCGGGATTCTTAGACTTTGTGATATCCCCTGTTGTGGGTTTTTGCAAGTAAATTGGGGAGCAAAACCTAGAGTGAGTTTTGACAATGCTCCCATTTTGCCTGGTAAGCCCACAGTCAGCTTGTACTAGCAAAATGGGAACAAGTTTCAACAGTACTACTACTTTGCCTGCACAAATTTTGTGTCTCTTTGGTTTATATGCTGGCTTACCTAAATTAATAATAGATAATATTAACCCCTATTCCAAATACAGACAACACAGGAAGCTTTAGTTAATCAAGAACAGAAATCAAGGCCATGTTGAAATAACATAGCTGACCTAATTTGATCTGAAATACATGTAAGTGATTTTGTAGCAAACAAAGTTGGGAATTGATGACTGCCCCAGTTATATTGAAGGCAGCTTTTTTGATAGCTTCTAATTCCCTTTCTGCTGGGTTGCACACTGTTACTTCCTGGTTTGTTTGTTTCTTACACTAAAATTAAATGTTACATTGGTTTAGTGGACACACTTTGAACCAGGCATAAAGACTCTGATATTTCTGTGTATGTTCTAGTGATGTTTCCAAAAGCTTATTTGCAAGTTCCTGTGTTTTCATGGGAAAGGGCGTTTGTAGAGCATAAATTTGATTTTTATTCCCTGTAGCCCAAATTCCACTGATTTCCTCGGATATGGTTTGTAACCTGTTTAGATCAAGTATACCTGTGTTGTTTGTCTTCTGATCTCTGACAAGTGATGGCAATAGAAGTGCTGATGCCAGGTCTGTGAGCTATACTTAAAATGCTTGGTTTTCTTGCCCTCAAGCTCCAAGATAACCTGATTTTCTCTTGGTGGAAACAATGCAATCATTTGGCTCATTGTCCACATATAATTGTTAAGATGACCTTTCTTTCTTTCTGAAACCTGAAGGTAGGAAGGAAAAATGGAAAAGTCTGCTGTAAGGTTCGCTTTTTATTCCCTTTTGCCTTCTTATTCTTTTAATACTTGCTTCTGTCTCTTGGTCTAATCTACCAGATTACCTTTATTTTACATGTCCATGTACACACATACATTTACAGTTTAACTTCTCAGTGTTTGCAAAGGATGCCTTGCTTTGGAAACTGATGGGTGCATGAGGGTTCTTTGTTTTCCAAGGACTGGACACACCACGGCATACAAGGTAACTGTACAAAATACTTTATTGTAGTACACACCTTTCCTGTTGCTCTGGGTTACCTCCACTCCCCCCAGGCTTTGCAAATTGGTGTAGCCACGTAAGTATTTGATGGTTAGACCTTGTAACAAATAAGTCTTAAAGTCAGTAAAGTGGCATACACCTTTGCCTCCCTCTAAAAGTTCTTGTGCTTGTTGGGATGAGTTGCTGCCTCAGTATGGTTGCTCCTCTTCTGGTTGCTACCCAGCTCCAGGCAGGAGTCAACCACAATGGGCTACCTACCATAGCTTGTGGTCCTGACAGTTGACTGATGGCTCTCTTGCTTGCCTGTAATAGTCCTACATCCCAGACATCGCTTCACACCTCGTCGTCTGCTTGTTGTCTTTTTCTTCTCTTACACGTCCAACTTTTGTGAGCTAAGGGCCTGGGTGGGGTGAAGCTGCCTATGGATGTCGACAGGATCCTGAAAACACCAGGGTGTGGCTCAATTAGCCAGACAGCTGGAATGCCAGTGTGGATGCTTGTGAATAAACTGTGAATGGGGGAATGAGCCCATCTCCTCTCAAGTTTCTGTGGCTGTAAACTTTTTTTTTGGTGGGACGCAGTGGCGCAGCGGCTTAATAACGCTGAAAGTTGCTGGCCAGAAATGGTCAACGCTTCAGCGGTTCGAGTCCAGCCTTCGTGTTAGCAGGGCGAGCTCCTGTTTCCTCCCCAGTTCCTGTCAACCCAACAGTTCGAAACTCACGTGAGTAGATAAATGGGTACTCTCACTCGGGTGGGAGGAAAAATGCTGGCGGTGCCTTGCAAAAAGGAGTCAGGAGCAGTTGCCGGTAAGCGCGAAAAACCGCGCGTGCCCGAAAAGGGCGCGAAGCAATGGAAACCCCGCCTCCTGCGCTCGCCAGCTGGGCTCTGCTCTAGGAAGGAGGCACTGGCAAACCACTTCCGAAACACTTGCCTTGAAAACTGCAAAGGACTCATCCAAGCAGTCATTGCAGAGTTGGTAACGACTGAGCGCAGATAAAAACTTTTACTGCCCTTTGGGAAAAAGCATGAGCTATGCTGAGCCTTGGGAAAATGGGGGTGGGAAGTGTTTCTGCCTGGCTGCAGCTGCTTTTCCCAAATACAGACAGCAACCCCAGCTTCATTCCCTTACAGTGTGGCTGTCTAGATTATGTGAATAGGTGCAATGTTAAAATAATACTCTTGTTGAGTACGTACATGCATCATGCTAAGCTAAAATGTGCCTTGCTTGGATTGGGCTTTGCGTGTTGTGTGAATCCAGTTGCTGTGCTTGGTAAACCATGGTTTATGGATTGACACTGAGATCATCAACATGTTGGTACAAACATGGTCATACAACTTCTCTTGATGCCTTTCAAATTTCTTGCCATGCATGATTTTAATTTTTTTTTTAAATTAGAAAGTGGCATCATCTTTTTATCCAGGAATGTTTCTGAAAATGGTCCCCATAAGCTTGGCTCAGTACTCTGTTTGTAACTGTATCCAATTGTGTAGAAAAAATAAAACAAGGAAAAGTATGCAAATGTGATATGGTGAGAGTGATTGGTGGCATTCTGGTAAAATAGTGCTTTAAAACCATTATAATCTCCCATGAGAGGTATTTTATGAATGAACAACAGCAAAGCTGTTCTCAAAATTTCAGATGGGTCCACCAGCCTAGAAAGGTCGGTGACCCCTGGCTCAATGTCAATTGTAGTTTATTCAACAGACAATATTTAAATAGACCATAGCTGAATATGATATATGAACCCAGAATCTCAGTCTCTTTACATGTCAAAGAAAATGGCTCTTGCAGCACATTTTCTAATCTATCTTTTCTCGGAGGTGAGGTCACCAAATTCAGTAGATCCTTGTCAACGTAGCACACTGTGTCCATGAAGTCACAGCTTAGTGGCCTGACTCAGAGAGAGAGAGATGTGGTGAATCTATTCATTCCAGTTGGAATAAAAGTGCCCAACCGTGCATAGGAATTGGCCTTTTAGAATTTTCAATAATCTTTTTATAATCTGCAACATTGGTATTTGTGCTCAATGCCATGTTATGATTCCCTCTCAGTTCTCTCCTGTTTTTCTTCCAGGGAGCTTGAGGCCATTTGTGTGGTCTTGCCTCTCCCTCCCTCCCATTTTTATTGTCACAGGAACCTCAACAAGTTGGCTGTGCTCAGAAGTAATCACTGTCTTATGATTATCTACCGGTCAGCTTTCTGGCTGAGTGGTGATTTCAGTCTGGGCCTCCTTTGTCCTATCCAATACTCTAACCAAGGAGCATGCAACTTCATCAAGTCATTAGAGACATTTGGAATTTTTAGAGCAGGTGGTTGGTGGTCTCACAATATGAGTACTATAGAGTCAGCACATTTACAAGATAGCTACTATGAGGGAAATGGCCTGTCACAAAAACACCAGGTACTAGAAAGCAAATTGGTAACGTTGCCTCTTACCACCTTGTTTACTCCTACGGAATACTTTCTACCATTGTCCAATGTATCTTTGTCTTCCCCCCTTCCCCACTCTCAAGTAAGTAGGGGCATATTTTGAAGCAGAACGCTGGGCTACAGCTGCCTAGAGATGTTCTTAGAGATAAAGATGATTCTGGAGACTGGCATTTTGCAGAGTGCCAGCTTCCTTTTTTTTAATTAATTAAAAAAAAACTTCAAAAGTGGAGTGGGAATTTGATAGCAAGGTAAAGTATTTACAGCATAGTGATGCCCATAAAATCCAAGTTGTGCTCTAATCACTTCCATAATAGAAATCCATTTGTTGGATTTCTTATTTTAGTTCATCCCTTTTTATTTTATTTCATTGTATCATAGATCCTCTTTTTCTTTTTCTTAAAGAGAGGAATCACATTGGCTCTTACTCAGTCTTCTGGTACCCCCACCCCCAGTTCTCTAGGATTCTTCAAAGATAATTGGCAGGTGTCCTGACAAATCTTCAGTTTTTTCATTGTTTCGACCTGAATTTCATTAAGCATTCAAATTCCCAAAAATTCCTTACACTGTACCCAGTTGTATTCATTTCCATTCTGAACTATTTAAATGACCATTTCCTTTGGATATAAACACAGAGGTAAAATAGAAGTTGACGTTTTCTGCTTTTTCTTTTGTCATCTGGTAAAATTTCTCCATCTGAAGTAACCAGTAAGCTCACCACCTCTCACCACCTTATATATGAAAATACATGTTTATATTTAAATATAATTAGAGATTTAAACATATTCATGCATTTACATCATTAGTTTACATTTAAATGGAATATGGTGATTCTAAAGCTAATTCTCATGTTACAAATGTATTTCCTCTTTACTTGGGCTCCTGCACATGGTCTGTTTGAGCCAGAAGTGAAATGTGAGATCTAGGAACTGTTGCAATGAGGCTGCAATGAATTATGTGTTTGACAGATCTCAATATCACCAATTATGAAGGTTTGGGTTTTCTAATTTTTGTCATTAAACCATGAATCTGAATTATTCTAAACAAATGAGAGGGAATAGAAATCTGAATCTAGAATATGGTCAAAACAATAGCTCTGGAAATGAAACAGCAGTTAACAGCGTTTTCCTTACTCATTTCAGCATTAAAATAAGTAATGTTATTTTGCATGGTACATCACACTGAAGAATTATGTTTTCAGTGCTGATATGATGAAAGACCAGTTCAGATTATCCATTTGAATAGCTGATTTCAGACATAAAAAATATTTAGATCTTTCCCCACATAAATGCCTTACCCCTGAAATGTTATTCACCTCCATTGCCCTAAGCAGTTTGTAGGTCAATAGCCCTTTGAAAGACAAAATCCTGTCATCTCCTCCTCCCTGCTCTCTCGGGTCTTAAGAGAAAAATGTATGTCTTAGATAATTGATTTCAATGGCTTAACATATTTTTTGCAAGGTTTTTTTTTTTTTTACTGCTTGTAACTTTGGCGTGACTACCTGAATAGTGCTGTGTGCATTCTATTTCCCCATGAGAATTTGAGCTGCAGACTTACAAGACATTTGTAATGGTTCATATATTTCATAGCACACTAAAGAAGGAATTAATATTCAATAATTTCTATAGGCTTTCACTGTCTAGTTTGATGAATACTATGTATGTCTAGAATGTCATTTATAGGAAGAATGCCAGAGATTTATGGATGAAAGTGATCTAGTTCCTTTTCAGGATCTTCACGGGAAACGAGGCCAGTTGCATTTACTTTACACGACTTTGTGATATTTTTATAGACTATCAATCAGATAACTGCTTGTATATGGATCAAGAAACAGGAGTGTGGAAAATGTTTCAAGATCGAAGCACTGCATTTTAAACATTCTGGAAATGTTTTGATTATACTGAGCTCAAAACATGGTTACATTGGACTTGGAACACCATTTAAATGGTTGCAACAACTGCCTCAAACTAAGAAAAAAGAATTTAAAAGGCGACATTCTCAATAGACGGAGGCTGGAATTTAAAATGTTTTAAATTTAAAATGCTCTGTCCCAGGTTTGAAACAGCTGTTCTGATCATGTCTTGTTCTGAATTTGGAACATTTTGAATTTGAAATGTTTTATACACCACTACTTTCTTTGGAGTGAGACTACAGTCTCTTTAAAGACTCAACTTTGCATATTGGGTTGTTCCTTAATCAGGATTTTCTATATGATGGAAGTATTGATGCATTAGTTACAGCTATTCCTAAAAAAGAAAAATCTGGCTATGTGACAAATTTCTTAGTTACTTTAAGAATGTACTATGGTAGTATGTTTTAGGTAGGGCTGTAACAAGCTTTACCTATCACAGCATGGAAACATTGCCGCAAATATGCCTTATTTCTTATGTTACTCAGGCTGATTTATTTCCAAACTACATTATTCATCTCATATTCTAAGTAAATATTGTGACCTGCTAAAATGAGTAGTTCTAAACTGAAAAAAATGCTAGGTACAGTAATATCACAAATACTGAAATTCTGTTAATATATCCAATGGAAATGGGTGGAGGACTGCAGCCTAAATAGTTGTGCATAGAACAGAAGAGGTTTGGTTGTGCAGCTTGTTATGCAGTAGTGAAAAAAAACTGCTTCCTTTTTTTATACATCTGTTGACAGTGCATATGTTCTGTTAACCTTTGCTTCTTGTCCCTAACATCCAATGAGTGCATGAGAAAACAACTTTTAGGGGGAAAGAATACTATATGTACATCAGACCTTAGGGGTTTTCTAGGAGACTAATAATGGCCTGTTACAGTTAGAAACAACAAGGCCCATATAAGAGCCATTAAAATAACAGCCCTTGCATATTGTATTGGGAGCTTGTTAATTCTCCTGGAGGATAACTAACAGTATGAAGCAACAATAATAATAAACCACAGACAAGCCACATCTCAGCAATGGAGCACACCGTTTGCCTGCATGAAGTCAGATGTTCAATCTGTACTATCTCTAAAAGACTTCCGCTTGAAATCCAAGAGAGCTGCTGGGAATCAGTGTTGATAAAGCTAAGCTAGAGATCTGGCTTGGTATCAAGCAACTTCCTGTATAATTGGTTGAGTTATAGAAATAGCTCCATACATAATGTATTAAATGCTTCAACAGATTGAAATAAATAATTTGACATAACCTAATGCACCTTCTCCTAGGATGCGTTAATGGATACAATATGCACCTGCAAATTCTAATTGCAACAATTTTTCTAAGTCTTGAAAAATAATTGTTGTTTGCTTATTTAACAGTAGCCTTGCAAGCAGCTCCTATGAACTCAGTACTTGCAATTAAAAAGATACTACAACTATTTCAATCTACTTTGAAATATCATTGCATAATTGCCAGCTGATAGCAATGAAACAGACCAGTTTCTTACTGTTTAGTTATAAGATCAGAACTTCAAAAAGAACGATTTCACTATTAATGTGCACAATTCACAAGGCAGCTATAAAACATCATAAAATGCAAAAATAATCATGAATAAAACATTCATTTTCTGTCCAACACCAGTTAAATTACTTCTTTATTTCTTTATCTAATACATAATAAATATGTGGAATTCACTGTCATCAAATATGGTGATAGCCATCAATTCAGACAATTATAAAGGAGATTGGTTAAATTCATGGAAAGGTAGTGCATCACAGGCAACATACCTTAAATACCAGTGCTATAGAGCACGTGTGGAAAAGGCATATCCCCCTTCTGTCCATGCTTGTAAGCTTCCTGAATGCATCCAGAGACACTATAGTACATAGAGTACTGGGCTAAATGTGTCTTTGATCTCATCTATCAGACCTCCTTATGGTCTTAATCATCACAGCAGTAACATTCCAAAATCTGTACTAGGGGAATATTTTTATTAGGCTAATGTAAAGACAAAGTAGCATGCAAGCTTTTGAGTCCTTCCATTGGGCAAAATGAAAAATAAAGCTGAGGGCGGAGAGAAAGGGAAGAAGGGAGGAGAGGGAAGCTAGCTGAAAAGCCTTGAATTAATTACAGATTTGGAAGTATGAGGGGAGAAAAAACAAATATTCAATATACAATGCCAAGATGTGCACTTCAGATTCAGATCTGAAGTACACATCTTGGCTTCATATACAGTATAGGATATTTGCTTTTTCTCCCCTCATGCTTCAGATTCAGACCTGAAGTGAGAATAGTGCTTCAGATCCAGGATACAGTATACTTTTTCCATTTCAGCTTCTATAAACTGCACATTATGGCAATTATGAATGTTTGCATGATAATTTTAATGTGATTGTGTGGTGTATAAAAATAAACAGCAAACAATAACAAAAGTAAGGCTAAGCTTACAAAATATAAATATAGATGAATGTAAGCTTTATTGCTCTAAATCTTAGGATAAAATGATTACTGAGTTACCTGATTGCAAATCTTTAGTTCATGTGAGTTCCAAGGATACTATTAAGCAAACAAACAATTATCACCCATTCATCCGCGGAAATGTGTTGCAATATTATTCACTACTGCTTCGGCAGATAAGATTTACAGCATTCATAGTCCATTCTATTGTTTCATTTATTAATTGATGTCAGTTTTCTAAACCTGAAGAAATAATTTATTCTATGTTTCATCTTAGAAATTTGAAAAGCGCTGGATGTAGAACTTGAGCTCATTTTGTTTGGCTACTAACCATGTTCTCTGTTTTAAAACACCTTTAATATTTATTCTAGAGGGCTTTGGTTTACCTCTTTCCCACACTCACTTCTGTAAAGATTATCAGTCCAATTGTCTAGGAAAATTCATTGAGATCAATGGTAGTAATCCCCTAGTGAGGTTTCAGTGTTATTTCTCTTACTAGTAAGATCCAGTGAACTTGGTTATTTTTTGTGAGGAAGTTTATAATTTAGGTGCTATGAGGTCAGACCCAATCTCTGGTGACTGTATGGACCATTGCCCAACATCTCAACTTTTCCAGTGACTATCTGTAGCACTTCCAACAATTCTCTTCTAAGGACGTTTCTGAATCCATCCATCCAGCTTATCTATTGTCTTTCCTTTCTTCTACTCCTGTCAATCTTGCTAAGCATTATAGTGTTTTCTAGCCCAGCACAAACTCACATTGTATGTCCAAAATATATGAATTTCTACTTGCGGATCGTTGTGTCTGGAGAGTAGTGTTTATTTTGGTTCAAAATGGACTGGATAGTTCTTTTTGCAGTCTGTGATACTGTTAGTAAAGATTTCCAGATACCAGATAATTTGAAGAGGCATCTGTTTTCTTTTTCTCTCTTTCTTAATATCGAACTTTCACAAGAATTCATTACCAGTGGAAAATCCCACTGCTTTAACTATTTTGATCTTTGGTTGTCAGAGAAATATCCTTATACTGCATGATCTTGTCTAAGCTTGACATAGCCTTCCTCTCTAGGATTAATTTTTTTTTTTTTTTTACTTCTCCAGCACAAGGTTTATCTTATTTATTAGGACGTGAACGCTTTGGATCTGAAACAAAAAGTGCTTTAAAGAGGGTGTAGGTATGCATGCTGCATTTGTAGGCACCTCCATAAAGAAGCTGCATCTATTCCTAGATTGCCACTTGGTCCCAGGAATAGCCATATTGTTGCAACCTATGAGCTCAAACATGTATTTTCTTGGGATCATGCAGCGACCTTTAAGGAGATGACAGAGGCAGCATGCATCCCTTCCATATCACCTTTTCTGCTTCAAATCTGACATACTATACATTACTTCTCTAATCTTTATCTATTCTTGACTTTAAAAATACAGCACTATACTACTTCCACTCCATTGCAGTCACCTGTAAGTTCACTAAACATGCCAATTGACATTGCTTTTAATATATAATATTAATCCAGAGTTTGCAGTTTCCATTTTTGTTTTTATAATAAGCTCTTCTAACCCTTCTTCACTATCAACTAACAGAATGGTATTGTCTATGTATCTCAAATTGTTATTGCTTTGATTTCAATTTTTTTCCAACTGTCATATTTTCCAAAATGTCATTCTTATATTTGCTTTCTAAGTTAATCAGTATGATAATATGCAGTTTTATCTTACCTTTTCCTATTCTGAACCATTCTGCTTCCACTTAGTTCTTACAGTACCTTCTAGTTCATTATAAAGGCTCCTCAGAAAAAAAATAAAGATGAAAAGGGCATGAATGAGTGTTGTTAACACCTCCCATTCCAAGAAAAAAAAACAACAGATTATAAACCTACCTTTTCAGAGGCAGTGCAACCCTATCTAGAGCCAAAATTGGAATCACTCTACTATGGAATAGCTTCTTGTTACTATTAGACCTGAGTTTGTTTCTTCTCTTCCAAACCCTTACAGTTTTCAGACACCAGGTCCAGTCTTCCTCTACCATACAGCTGGGTTTCAGCAGCATACTGATACCTCATCCCATGCTAATGGATGACTTCTTCCAGCAGCTTCATGTAGATGTGAAATAGTATGAAGAAAAGGGCTGAGCAATAGGGTATCCAATAAAGGAGTGGCCAAAGGCTCAACCTTTCTTCGCCTGCTAACGCTGATTGGAACCATCTGCTCAGGAGTGGCCAGAGCCACTGCAAAACAGTGTCTCCCATTCTCAATCCTTGCAGGCAGCACCGAATAGCATCTATATATCGAAGGCCACCAAGAGGTCCAGCAAAACCAAGAGGGTTGCAATCTAAGTCCTGCTGCAGATCATCAACAAGAGTAACCAGTATGGTTTCTATCTCATGCCCAGGCCTGAATCCAGACTGAAAAGGGACTAGATTCTACTTCATCCAAGAATTCCTGTAGCTGCAGCCCTACCACTTCTCAACAATTTCCCCCCAAAAAGTGATAATTAGAAATAGTGGTAGTGTACAGAGTAATAGTCTAATATGAATCAGTTGAGAGATCTCCCTTGAGGAAGAGGTGTACCATTGCCTCTTTCAAGGCTGGTGACTTCTGTGCCTCATTCAAAGAGGTGTTCAACAAACCCAGCTCCTCATCTCCCCTTAGCAGGTTGTACCAGGATCTAGCTTGGGGGGCGGGGGAGAACTTGCCTCACAGAGATCCTATCCACTTCATCAAGATCCACAGGCTCACATGAATCCCAGACAACATTAAAGACACCACCTCATCAAGTCTTTGGACTCCAGGCACTGTCCAATTGAGTGAATATGATGATTTTATTCCAAAATGCTTAGTAAAAAGGTTACAGCAGCCGACTGCAGGCTCTTCCAGTCCATCTTGCCCCAAAATGTTCAAGTCACTTTAAACAGTGTTGCTGGAGGCACTTCACAGATGCTAAAAGAGCTGAGAAATCCTGGTGCTTTGTTTCCTTAGTGCCATAGTGCAGGCCCACATCTGAGCTCATACCTATGCCCAGTTGGGTTGCTTCTTGTTTTCACTTCAAGTCTCTCTTCTGTTGCTTCATCTCTTGGAGCAACTCAGTATATCAAAGAGTAGTCCTGGATCTGTGAACAAGGAGATGCCACTTGGGGGCAATCCTTATTTATCAAGCTTTACAGTTCAATTATCAAATAATAGTAATACATCTTTTCTAGATGTTGCATTAAGAACTTCTTGCAATTTGCTATAGAATTATTCAGTGTTTTCCATCATTGCATCTGTAGTAATACTTTTGTTACATTAATGTTCACTGGATATCCACTAATTCTAATAAATATTACCCTGTTGTTTACTGGGATATAGCAAGATACATATTTAGTTATGTCTTTTTTGAATATAATTGCCACTCCATTCTTAAGTTTCATATTATGGATATCATAGTAAACTTATTTAAAGTGGCCCACTGTTGTTCATCTACTTTCACATTTCCAAAACACCGTATTTTATATACTTCATTTCCATTTTTGAGAATTTCAGATTTTCTTGGTTGAGCATTGCTTCTTATATTCCATGCTCCAGTTGCAAAACAACTCTTCTTTCAGTATAGAAAGTATACTGTCAGTAAAGTCAGTATAGTGATCAGACTTCCTTGTGACTTGGTCCAGTCACATCATCACCTCCAGCTCTATTTATAAAAGTTCAGTCTTCTATCCCTGTAATGAGGAGTGTCTTCTCACCTAGAGATGTAATCACCTGGCACCCAAAGTTGTCTATATGTTTCAGCCCTGTCCATATAGTGGGATTTTTGGTAACAGTACAAAAGTTGCCAAAACTTCTGTATTTGCCACTGAGTTCCTGCAGGTTTGATTTTAGAGTTCAGAAGGATTGGCTTCCTTCATGCCTTCAATGCCTCATCTGCTCTCACTCTGTCAATTATACTTAGCTTCCCTGTTCCTTTATGACCTTAACAGCAAGGGAGATGCAACCAAAGACTCCTTCTGGGATGATGGTGGTGGTGATGGCCAAACTAGGAAGACTCAAGGCAGCTTACATTAAAAACTCAATAAAAACTATCAGAATGCAACGTATACAAATGAAATGATGCTATGACTAAGTAAATGAAAAAAAAAAAACCAAAACAGTTTCAGCCATCACTTCAAAAATACTTCAGCCCATGGCCTGTTCAAAGCGCCTGTAATCTACCTCATTGAAATGTAGTAGGAAAAAAATACCTGTCTCTGTCCTATCACTTTGCCTTTGCTGGAGAGCAAAGACAAGAACATTCTGACACAATGCTGCTGTGCTACAGTATATTCTCCCTTGGTCCTTTCAGTTATTTTAATAAAAGATTTTAGTAAGTCTTGGGAATTTGCAGGTTTATTATGTGATTTTTTTTAAGGTGCTGAAATAGACTGAGGAATTTTAAAGCAAGGTTTCCCACAATATATATGAAAGAGAGAGTGAAAGAAAGGCTGATGCTGCTAGCCAGGTAGGTCTTTTTCTGAAGCGTAAGCTAAGTATCTGTTTGCTGTACTTGTGCATCAATTTGGGACTCCGTGAAATAAAAATGTAATTCAGACATAAGTTTCCCTGCCACAGGATCTTTCCATTGGCATTAGCCAATCTTCATGAAAACAAACTATATGCCACCAAGTTACATGCTTCACATGACACATATTTCATGGTAAACTTCTTTTAGTTCTTTATTGCAGGTGTACATATAAATGGGATGTATGGATATGCCTACATTAATACAAGCTTAATAAAAATGTATAACAAAGCAAGACCACTGTCTGAATAAATATACTTCATTCTATATGCTTTTGGTATCTAGATACAGAAACTATTGGCTGGCACTACAATACTATTATAAAATGTAAGACAAATATGTAATGATTGGGAGTTGATACAACATTCCTGTTTGGAACTCTGCTTTTTTTTAAACCAAAATAATGATGAATAGCAAAATCCCATTGTAATACAAAGTCTTTCCCCAGAAATATTTTATAGTACTTTTATATTTTGAAGATGGAAACAGGTGAATGCATACACAGGGTTCTAAACATCTTTATTAGAAGACTGATGGCCAGTTAAACTCATTGCTGTTACCAAGTAAACATGCATAGGATCAGGCTCATGTTCTACTACAACCTACCCATCTTCAAACCTCTGCTGAGAAAAAGATGATATAGTTAAAAAACATAAATATTTAATAATATGCAAGGCATTCTCAGTGGAAAATATTTTGAGCTCAAAATGTGCTATCCTAAGCTTGAAACAGTTGCTCCAAGTTTGAAAACAGCTTTTCTCACCCCACTAGAAGCCTTCCAATGCTGTTATCACTGTGCTGGAAATGTTCTGAGTTTTGTGATTTTTTTTTTAATTCACACAGCATTTAACTATTGCAAAATAGGATTCTTTCTTGTGAAAGAAAAGGAGTATTTCTTACAGATAACATCATTTTTGCAACTCAAACATTTAACTTTGTTTTTTGAATTACTTTTTGAATGGGTGTCATCTAGCTTTCCCAAAATAGACTCAGTTCCATTTCACTTTTTCAAACACACACACACACACACACACACACAGATTGTAGGTCAGTGTTGTTAAAATTATCTCCAGCCCATTTTAGGGATCAGAATAGCAATAAACTGTCATATCTGACCTTATCTGTGAATCATATCTGGGGTGTTGCGATTGCTCGTTGTGACTTGTCTGCTGCTAAACAAGATTTCCCCACAATTCTGTTCAGTGAAAAGTACAGTATCGGGAAGTGTGGAAAGGGATTTTGCTCCATCTAGAGAAGCGCAAAGACCCTGTGGCGTCAGTTTGGTACCGCCAAGTTTGTGAGCGGTGTGGTTTGTGCTGAGAAGTGGGGGGAAAGTAACGTCTAATCTTGGGTCTGTGTGTGTGGAAAAGAAAGCGACTGGCTAAATTCAGATGCGCTTCTCCCGCTGACATAGCAGGGAACTGTCAGGATGCCCGTACGTACGTGGCTTGCTTTTCTGTAACCCTGCTTTTGTTGAGAAAGCCCCTGCCCAGGGGCCCCATCCTCCTGCTGTAAAACAGCGAAGGGAGCCCAGTCGGAGGCGAGCAGGCCGGCCGGCACGCCCCTCTCGCTCAAAGTTGGGAAGGAACGATTGGCGGCATCTTCTGGAAATGCGCGGGGAAAAGAACTTGGGACTGGCGGGGAAGAGACGGGGGGATCGGCAACGCAGGGATTCTAGCAGGTACTAACTTGAGGGCGGCTGTCGGCAGCGCTAGGGCTTGCCGAGTCCCGCCTGGCCCGAGGGAGATGCCTGCTTCAAAACCTAGAAATGGTTTTGAGGACTCTGGAAAGTGAGGCGGGAACCGGGAGAAGAGGCAAATATGCACGTCTGTGAGAACGAGACATGTAGATAGCTATGCTCTGCAGGGCTAGGCTGTGCCACGTGTGTGCGCGCGTTTGTGTGTGAGAGACAGCCTGTGTGTGTGTGCGCGCGTGTTGCAGCTGCCTGTCCCCGCAGGCTGGGGAATAGCTCTAGATTTGCCTTTTGGCTGCGGACTGTGTGGGCTTTGCTAGCCCTGACGGCTTCCTACGCTACTCGCTGCTGGCTCCCTTCAGCGCACCAGCGCCAGGCAGGAAACAAGCGGGTTTCCTTCTTTTGTAGAGAGCCTGCCCGGCGTACTCGCGGGCTTTGGTCGCCTCCCGATCTGCAGCAACGGCGGCCGCTTGGGGAGCGTTGGAGAAACCTCTGGGGATCTGCTCGACTCTCCCCTTTGGCTTCCCTTTTTGGACGAACCATCCGCCTTCTTGCGTGATCCGCCGCCTTCGACTCCGGTCGCAGCCTGTCGTGTCTGGCTTGTCGAAGATCGTTCGATGCCTTCGCCGTGAACTCGAGGAGGAGCGAGATCGGCGCGCCTGGTATGCAGTCGGAGTAATCCTCTTTTTTGGGGCGGAGGGTTAGGTGGGATGGTCGGAGGGCGGAGGCGGTGGGGGAATCGTTTCGAAGTGCTGATGATCCGAGAAGTTTCTCCCTTGCTGGCGACAACTCCGAACCGCTGCCCTCAACTGCTGATTCGGGGGCTGCGAAAGAAGCCGCGTTTCCGCGCCCGTCTGCCAGAATTCAAAAGGGAGGAGCTGCCTTGTGCGGATAGCTGCCTGCCCCCTTTCTTCTCCCGCTGTCCTGGTGGGTCTCACCTGCTGCCGCCGCTGTTACTACAGCTGCTCTCTCCCTAACCCATCCCTTTCCTTCAGTCGCCAGTGGGAGTGGAGTGGGGAGTCCTTCTTCCCTGCCTCCCCTAAGCAATGAGCGTGCAGGGGTTGCCGTGCTGCTCTTCGGGCATCACTTAACGGACGGCAGCTGGCACCGTACCGAGGCTTGGGTAAGTGAATGTCAGTCTCAATCTTCTAGCGGGTGCTTGCATGGGCCAATATAAAGTAACCCTTTGCACTACATTAGCTTCCCATATAATGAAGCAGCTGTGCCTATTTGGTGAGGTCTCTCCCCACCACCACCCCACGCTTCTTTCCAGTTCTGTCTCTCTTCTGTTTCCCCACCCCATTCATCGCACAGCAGCCACCGCCACTGGGAGCGCGCGGCCCCTTTAAGAGCCCAGCTTTGCCTCCCGGTAGCTGAAGGTCATTAAACACAAAAGCTCTCCAGCGCTGCGGTCCAATATAGCGCATGCGCCCTGCCCGAGGACTGGCAGGGAGACGGCAATATGGCGAGAATGCCTGGCAGCGGCGGCGCCGGCGGAGACTGGAGCACCGGGGGCGGTAGCTGTGGTGGCGGTGCAGGTGGTGAGAACAATGCGGGGGACCGGCAGCCCAGCCGGGGCGGCCCCCACCGGCCCCTCCACTATTGCAGCGCGGGAGAGGATGAGGACGGGGAGGACGAGGATGAGATACAGGAGGTGCAGATAACGGGGGACGAGGAGGGCACCGATGGGGGAATTCTGCTGCTGGACGACGACGACGAGGAAGAAGAGGATGTGATGATGGGTCTCGCGTGGGACGCTGAGGAGGAGCCGGGCCATATGATTCGTATGGACCAGGGTGCCAGGGCGCTGCTGGATACAGCTGCAGCTGCTGTGTGCAGCGCCAGGGGCCGCCTCGGAGGGGTCAGGAGAGGGGGGACAGGGCCCATCGGGGCCGCCGCAGGTGGCGCCCCTTCGGTGCCTGTTAGCGCCCGCGGTGCGGCTGCTTCGATCGCTAGCAACGCGGTGGCGCCTCTTGCCGCTGAGGACTCAGACCCGGAGGCAGAGTTGCTCCTGCAGCGCCCCGAGCGGGCTCGGCTGAGCGAGAACACGCGCTTGGCCACCCGGTACGCGGTGCGCATCTTCCGCGAGTACCTGAGCGAGAAGGCTCAAAGCCCCGACTTCGAGACCATGGACAAGGGGGCGCTGTGCCGCGTGTTACGCTCTTTCTACGCCGAGGCGCGCTCCAAGAGCGGGCAGCTCTACTCCAAGTCGTCGCTCATCAGCATCCGCAGCTCGCTCAACCGCTACCTCAACGAGCCGCCCTACTGCCGCACCCTCGACCTCACCAAGGACCCGGAGCTGCGGGCCGCTAACCTGACCCTGGCCGCAGTCATCCGGAAGCTGGAGGAGCAAGGCGCCGGCCCGGTGGTGCAAAAGCAAGCCATCACGCGCGCTGACCTGCGGAAGCTCTACACCTGCAACGTGTTCAGCACGCAGAGCCCCTTCGGGCTCCTGAACAAGGTCTGGTTCGAGACGTGCATGTACTTCTGCACGCGGGGCCGCGAGAACCAGCGCGAGCTCGAGGAAGACTCCTTCGGGTTGGCCATGGACGAGGACGGGCGCAAGTTTGTCTACTTTAAGGCCCTGGGGCCGTATCATAAGTCACGCTCGTCGTCTTGGAGCAAAAAGCGCGCGGAGAGCAGCGACGAGGAGAATTTGCCGCGCATGTACGAAACCGGCACGGAGTTCTGCCCTTACGCTAGTTTCGTCAAATACTTGGCGAAGCGCAACCCGCTCTGCAAGGCCTTTTTTCAGCGCCCGCGGGACCACTGCAGTGAGGGCGACGTCACCTGGTATGAGAACAAGGCCATCGGCAAGAATCTGTTGGGCACCCGCATGCAGATGCTCTCCAAGGCTGCCAAGCTTTCCAAGACTTACACTAACCACTGCATCGGCGCGGTCTCCATCGCCACCCTCAACAGTATCGCCGGCATTGGCACCAAGCTGACTTCGGGGGCCGCTGGCGGAGGAGGTCTCTACGGCCTCAACGGCAGAGCCCGCCTCCCGCCCGTTCCCGCCAACAACACTTACATTCTCCCCAAAGACGGCGACAACCATCCCAGCGTGAAGGCCGAAGCAGCTGCAGTCCTGGTGCCTACCAAGCGCTCCCATGAGGCCATGTACGCTGTCGGGGGAGGGGCCGCGGTGGGGGGAGATGCCTGCGGCCCTTCCTCGTCCCCCAAAAGACTTTGCCTGAGGCCTGCTGAGCCCCTCGACACCGCCGCCGTGGTGGTGGTTTCGGTGAAACACGACCCCTTGCCTCTCCTCATCCCTGAAGCCAACGGGCCGAGGAGCACCAACTCTCCCACAGTCATTTCACCTGCAATGGTTTCCCCTACACAGGTAACCAAAAAGAAAATGCCTCCTCCTCCTCCCCCCATATGCACACCCCCTTTCCCCCTTTTCTTAGATCCGCCAATCGGTTTAACAGAAGAATCTCCCACAAGATAGATGGCTCTTGAGCTTGCCCTTGATTTCAAGCAGGCTTTTTGGAGTATGAATTAACAGTACAGCATTTGTTAAAGCAACTTTGGGGACTGTACTAGTTTCCCTCACCTTGGGATGGCAGTTGTCCTGATTCTCTGCATTTAGCATTAGATATCATGAAACTAGGCAAAGTTTTTATTACATTTATCCCACCAGGTGATGAAAGACTTGGGAAATCTCACATCCTTGTCAGAGAGAGTCAAACTTTTTTGCACGTTATGAGAAAGTTATGCGACTGGTAGCTATTAGGAAATTGGCTTTTTTTAAATTTCAGAAATGGGGGAAAATATTTCAGAAGGTTTGAGGATCTTACTAGATCTGTCCGGATTCTTGTCAAAATGCCAACATCCTGTATATCTGAAATTAAGCAAACAGGTTAGTTCTCCAATTGCAGTGGCTGGTAGTATAATTTCAAATTTTGAAAGCCATCAGCAGATGAGTTGTCAAGAATCTTTCTCTTGGTTTATTAAAATGGAGTATGCAAGTTACTTTCAAGAATATGTAGTATTTTGATTTTAATCACATTTGTTCCTATAGTGTCAAAATACACAGTTCTTTGTAGACCCATAAAGTATGTTTGAAGTATCAAAAACATTGCAGTTGACTCTTAAAATTATCAATGATCTTGGCTTCATTGTTAACTGAATTCAACTGAGGGTTGAAAGAGCTGTGCTGTATGGATACAGGTATATAACATGCCTGAGCAATTTCCAGAGTGGAAATACCAGTTTTGTACAAACTGACCCTTTCAGAGGAGTTTGCCAGCTAATCAGCTAGCCTCAAGGCTGATTGAAGAAAGGGCCTTTTTGTGAATGGCTGCATCAGCATCTGTGTTCTGTGAAATATATGTGACCTCTCTACTGTTTGGATTTTGGGGCCACTTGAGTAGAGTATTCTATTTTGGTTTCCTGGTTTACAGCATAAATGATTTGAGAACCACTGATGTGTAGGTAAAGTTGGTGTATGAAACATTGTTTTTCAGCATAAAAGTATTTTAATTAGTGAAGTTGTGGACAGCTGAAAAGTTTTTTTTTTCAGATTTTTGTTCTTGTGTTGCAGGCCTGGAAATAATACAAAGGAAATCTGTTTTGAACAAGTATAGTTAAATAAAAGTGTAGCTCATCAGTGTACATCACTGAAATTAGCAAGAGACTCTCTAAGCTGAGAATAATTTTTGCTAGATAATTTATATAAACTTTTAATCTAGTAATTTATAACTGTATTCCCATAACTATATAGGAAGCTTGCCTAAAGTGAATTTGATTTATATAGTCAATGTTAATGCTGACAGTTTAAATCAGACATTTCAAATAAGAAAAGTAGCCAGACTCAGGAAATATTACATGTTGTAGATAGAATACAAACATGTGTTGTTCTGTGTTAGTATCTCTCCCCTGCCCCAATCTGTAATAATTTAACATTTAATGAGATGTATAGAGATAGCTTAATAATACTACCATCTTTTGAGTGAGGGTGATTTGTTTACCTACCCATTTCTACAGAAAACTGTTGGGGAAGTAAAAAATATTTCATTTAGGGTCTGACAATATGTTTTTAATTAAAAATGTTAATTATCCACAATTAATTTTTTCTAAATAACTGCAACATTTATCACTCACATTTATAGATGGTCTTACAAATTTGAGTATAAACGTCAAAATAGAAATAATAATAGATATATGCTGTCCTCCCTTTTAATATAAACAAGGCTATAATGTTATTTTTTATAGAACATTAAAAGAAATAAATGACTGTTTGGGTTAGGCCATCAACAGGTCATTAACCTGGAGGAAATGACTTGACCTATAATTGTTATCCTTAATTGTAAACATAGATGTTTCAGGTCATAACTGAATTGATTTCATCAGGTAGCATGCCACTGAATTCCATGATTGACAAACATTGCTGCTTTCATGATAGCTTTGAGGTCTTGAAGATCATAGAATGAAAGCTTTATTGACTCATAGTACTATAAAGATGTACTTACTGCCAGTCATATGAGTAAATGATACACTCTAGTTTTAATGAAAAGCAGAATTAAAAGGTTGATTTCATCTGAAATCAGGAAAGGTAAATTTCACCCAAAGTTACTTGAGGAATTTAATAATTGTCTAGATAATTTATAATATTGGTATTTAATCCTAATGTGCCTATGCTGTGATATATACAGTGAAAAAGATATTGAATTTGATGACCTTATACTATGTTTATGCATTGATCATTACATCAACAGTTCTTATATAGAATTAATGACTCTGATTTGTGAATGGAAAACAAACCATCCTTAGTTTCTGTAATGAAACTGTATTGGACATTTCAGAGCAAGGAAAAAAGCATACATGTATGCTTACTGGATTCTTTGGCATTACCTCTAAGTAAAGATAACTCCATAGTTTCTGTGAAAAACATAATGGTTTAGTGTATTACAGTCTTTTCCACACAGGTAATATATATTTATGAAATAGTCATCATCTACAGTTAGATTTAGGAGTCACTGCATAATTATACTTGCCACAGAGAAGCATGGTTCAAATATATGTATACAATTCTCTAGCTTTATGCAAATTCACTATTATGCAATTGATTATTTTTGCTCAAGAATTCATTTTATGAAAAAAAAAAAACTGTTATGTAATTTACACCAGCATAGTCAATTAGCACCAAAGGTCTGGAAATGTGCCAAGACGTTTTCCTGCCAAAACCACTTATTTATTTATTTATTTATTTATTTATTTATTTATAAATTAAATTTATATCACCGCCCAACTCCCCTACGACGAGGGACTCTGGGCAGTTCACAACCAAACACTTGAAGAGTTTCCCACCAAAACCCCTTTGTGTCCACAGTCATACATCTACCATCTTGTTGTGTGGTTGCTCTAATTGTGCGTCCTGTTTCTAACTTATTTTCATACTTACAATAGCTATTACTATACTGTAGCTATGCAGTCAGAGTGGCCCTCAGCCACCCCCTTACCCAAAAGTAAAAGGTCCTCTCTAACACCAGAAACAAATTTGAACATAATATGCCACGTCAATGCTAAAGAAAGAACTTAAGCCTTCGAACAAGATTTTAACCTGGATGAATCTACTGTGTGCGACAACAAGAATGCTAGTATTTGTAATGCCATGATGCATTCTACCTCTTTGTCTGCCATTATAATCATACACATTAAAAATCCAACTATAGAAAGATGGAGAGAATGTTTTCATTGTATACAGATCACTAGACAAGGAAACATATTTGAGTAACATAGCGCTTAAGAATAAGGCTTTTTTAAAGCATATTTGTTAGCATATTTGTTAATGGATTCGGGTTACAAAATTTGACCTCATACCCCACAACCGTCTTTTTTCCACTGGTTCAGTGCCTTGCTTTATGCAAATCTGCTTTATAGAAGGTTTTTGGAGAAAGTAACCCTTGCATAAAGTAAAGGAAGACTGCACCATAGTTTTTAAAATAAAAATGCTACTGTAGAACATCATAGATATGTAAAGTTCAAATATTTAGACATGGTACTGACTTCTAAATATGAATGTACTGAAAGTTTAGAAGTCATGTGTTCTGGCCCTAATAGTGTATTTTCCCTTATTCTTTAATTCACGAAGGGTGAACAGGAAGCGCTACATGACAGCAGTTGAATGGTGGAAAGGCATATTAAAATGTTTATTTGATCCATTTCTAGAGAGGAAGCGTTCTAACACTTCAATCATTAGAAATTATAAACCAGAGAAGATCTTCATCTTAAAAGCATTGCTAGGTATAGAAATCCATCATAATGTTATAGCTTAGATGTGCTCTTATGCTTTTTGTGAATAATTGCTCCAGTATTTGGATGCAAAAGCAATCAGATGGCATGTTATTTCGTCTTATTTGTCACAAAGTTTTCTTGCAGTTGAAAAAGTAGCATAAGAGTGGGTTGATGTTATGCTAGAGTATTACACAAGTGCTTGATCATGTTGGGATCTGTATATAAGGAAGGGAAGTTTGCCCAAGGTCATGAATATTTTCACATTAATTATTTAACAGTATTTGTCTAGCATTATGTACCTAAACGATGCTGAAGACAAGATCACTGTTAAAAAAAGATTTTAATCATTTTTTTAAAGTAACATGTATAACACTATAAGCAGCAATAAAATTAAATAGTTTCATAACTATTTAGACAGCCAAAAAATTGCCTTACATTTCTGCAAAAAGAAATACCAAAAGTGAGCCTGAAAGATTTCATTTGCAGGTCTATTCCAGAATCATGGTACCACTATATAAAATATCCTGGTCTTCTTGCTTATTTGTTGATCATCATCATCATCATTTAAATTTATATGCTGCTCAACTCCCAGTGACTCTGGGTGGTTTACAAATGATTTAAAACATGAAAAACATGACAATAAAAGCAACAAGAAACAAAAAAGGGTGGAGATGGCAGAATAACAAACCAGGTGGAAACAAAAGAAAACAACCTAAATTAAAAGTAGGCTTCAGTCATCCCCACCGAAGGCCTGATCTTCAGGCCCCTTCTTCAGATCTTCAGGCCCCTTTAAAACGCCATCAGGGGGGGGACCATTCAGATCTCAGAGGGAACCTCCTTCCAGAGGGCAGGCACTGTGACAGAGAAGGTGCACTTCTGGGCTCCCAATAGATGACATTGCTTAATTGAAGGAACCCAGAGTGCACCAGCCCTACAGATCGAATTGGCCAGGCAGGTACTATGGGAGATAGGAAATGACAGTGAGAACAAGGCCTCTGCCATTGATTTTCATTTTTAGCATGCCAGTACAGGAAAACGTTTTCTTGTCTTAAAGGTAAACTAGTTCTAAATCTTTTAGAGAATGAAGACTAGAACTAGCACTTGAATGGGTCTTATAAAGAAATAGGAAGCCAGTGAAGTAAGTGTTAGAGTTAATCAGACATACGTGGAGTTTTTTTATGTTAGCTGAGGGGGCAGAGGTGTTAAGAGTATTTGAGGTGAGGCACTTCAGCAATGTAGTGTTATGTGAACAATTCTACTGTGTTATCACTTGGGTTTTTCCACTTGTAATTGTATTTCTCTTAAAGTAATTTCTTTGCAACTTCTGTCATCATAATTCATCAACATTTCTTTTTAAAAACTGATAAAACATTTAATTTTGTGTTGTTTTAAATTCAGACAATCTGTGGATCCTATCAGGTGTCCTGCAGTGACATCTCTTAAATTCCACTTTTCGCAAATAGTTAAATAATTTATTACCCCAGTATACAAACATCAAAACTCTAATTCACAGACTAGTATGCTAGGTGCCTGAAAGCATTTGCCTATTAAATGAGGCTTCTGTGCTTTTGCTGTGGAAAAAGATTCCCTTTTGCTCAGTTCTCCTTGCAGAGGCCGAGAGATCAGAAAGTGTTCAGTTTTAATTGGTGAATTTTTGTGACAGTACACTGCTTTATTTCATGTATGGTCTAGAAATAAATGAGTGGCTAAACTAGTTGAAATGTGCCAACTGCTGCAAAAGCCATGAGCTGTAATTAAATTGAATATAGGGTTGTATTGTCTGATTGCCTTGAGCTATAAACTTGATAAGAGACCCTAGTATACCAAGTATTGTGTTAGAAGTTGGTACGTAATTAGTTATGCAGTTTTTCAATCACTTTGGAAGACCTGTCTTTTTCACCACTTATTTTTCTTTCCATCTTTCTTTTGCCTTTTGTAATGTCAGAAACATGTATTCTATTCTTTTTCAAAAGGAAAGGGGCAGTGAAGATGGCTCTGAAATATCAGTTACTGCTTAATGGGCCATATGTTGTCAATTCTGTGGAAGTGATTTCAGTATAATTTGGATTCAGTGTCATTTGAAGGAACTTATCAAGTGTATACCTGAAGGAAGTTGTGATGTTTGAATACTGATTTTATAAAGAAATAGGGGTTGCTGCATTTATTATTTGTGTAATGCAGTAGCACTTTTATAGGACTTTATTAAATGGGGTGGTAACATTGGTGACATAAGACTTCTACATGAGCACATTTGAAAGAAAACCCTCCTTCCTGACCAACTTTTCATTATGGTAGGAAACATCATGTTACAAGAAAAAATTAGTCATATGTCAGTTACAGTACATGTCCAGTGCTTTGAAGCATTACTCCTGTACACAATTTATTGCCATGAATCTTGAAGCCCTTTTTGTGGACAGAAACTATGAATGTGCTTGATCTAGAACTAAGAAAAGGATGGAGACAGTTTTTGCCAATTCTTCATTCATACTCCCTGACTGGGAGAATATTCCAAGCCTTACAACAAAGATGGGCAGGGCAAGTGGCTGTAGGGAAAAGAGCAATGCAACTAAAATTGTCTCCTTTCTGTCACTAGCAAGATTGTCTTCTGCTCATGGATACTTTTACCACTAGAAAAACTTGGCATCCAGAATGCATGTGCATAGTTCCTGCATATTTGTACTGATCATACCTTGGGAGACTGATTTTGTAGTGAGGGAAAGCAAGAGAACCATAACATTTATTGAATGACATAAGTAAATAGTTTGCAGACTAAATTTTTTGACACTGGTGAGATCATAATTCTACTTCTGATTGAATCATATTTGTCTTGATACTAGTATTTTCAAGAATTGTAATTTATTGCACTTTATAGCAATATCAAATATTAGGGATGAGATCTTATGCCCTAGTTCTCTAACAGGATCAGCTCTGATTTAAAAGAGATGATGTTATGATAGTAAAATGTGCTTAATGTACTGGCCTTAATGTGGGTGAACCCAGTACATTCAGTTGAGATAATTAACCATGAATAAGCATATTGCATTAACCCAGTGCTATATCTAGTCCTTTGGTTCTTGTTGCTAATCTTGTCACTTAGTCATGTTGAAATTTCTCCCAAATTGGATGTAATGAAGAAATAGTGATTTGAGATTTAGAAGAAATGATTTTAAAAATATCAATACAAAATAAAAGCAAAGTACTACAAATTTAATTAGCTTTTTTGTATTAATTGGTAATTAATTGGCACATTTTACTTATCTCCAAACCTCTGTGCATCTGTCTTTTCTGAGAAGCCCCTGGCTTTTAGTTTTTAATTGATTAAAAATTCCATTACAAATCATTATAGCTAGCAAAGAGAGAGATTGTGGAGATTCATTATATCATATTGTGTTTCATTATGTAAGTGTAATTGATACATGTTTTTATGTATGGTTTGCAATAAATCACACAGTATATATTGGTAGCCAAGTGTGAATGGTATGTATCATATTGTCAGTCCAACAGTACTTTATTTCAGAGAAAAACTAAATTGTTAGTGGTAAAAGATTCTGTTTATTCCATTTTCTGTTAATGTTTAGGCAGACCAGTGACTCAAAAATATTATGGAAACGGATATCTTAAATATAGATTTAACTACCTTATTCTTAGCTTCTGTTTTTGTGGCATATTATATAAAAGTGTACATGCACAAAGTGATGCCTACTTCTTTTGACTGAGGGATGAGCATCAACCTTAACTGAATTAGAGTCCACTGGATCAAAGCACTGTAGAAATTTTATAAATAAGTTTTCATATTGCACAATGCTACAATGCGGCTTACCTGGTTTTGATTTAGCATAATGCCAGTACATATCAATTGTGACCTGTTCAACAAACCATAGTTAATAAAATCACATTTTAGCATGATACTTGAATCCAGATAATGTATACAGTAATCTCTGGGCATAACTAGAATTTTGTTCAAGTTGGTGTGGAAGGGAGAAATTGCTTGGATGCCTGTGCTCCTCCACACTTAATTTTTCCAGTTTCTTGGATGGCTAAGTACACAAAAAACATATAATACTGCTAAAAATGTGTTAAATATTGGGGGTGGCTGGTGTCTTGAGGATGCTCTCTCTGTCTTTTAACTTTGTTTTAAGGTCTTTTAACTTTGTTCTGTAGTTTTTAAACTGTTTTTATGCTTCTTATTTGTGAGCTGCCTAAAGTCATATATATAGTGAGATGGGCAGCGTATAAATTTGATTTATAAATAAATGTGCATTTTTATGTAATTCTTGATTTCATACATGCTTGGGTATTAAAGTTCTGTATGATAAATAAAGCAGTAATTTCATTGACAGTTGGCAAATAACAACGTGGCAAAAATGTTTAAAGGTGTGATTACATTGCTCCTATCTTATTTCCTTTGCACAGGATAATGCTTGCATTGTCCTTGTGTATGTTTATGTGAAAAAAGTTGGCATCTGATTATTATTTTTAAACAAAGCAAAACTATCTGGGTGGAGGAAAATATGTTATTGTATTGATGTTAATACCTTTGTATGTGCATGTGTATGCGTGAATGTATGTGTGTGTGTGTGTGATTAAACAGTTGGCATTGCAGTGTTACATCTTTCATTCCTAACATTACAGTTATTGATAAGAAAAAATAGAGGCTAAGGTATAGATTTAATCATTAAAGATTAACACATGTAAAGTTATCTTGCCACTGCATATAATTCTTTTTAAATCTTTTACAGGTCTATTTGTTAAGAACATCTCTGTCAGTTCCTCACTTTATTCTTATTTATAAACTCTAGAGATTTCTACTTTTTCTCAATTCAGGTTTTTTTTCCTAAACATAATATAAGCTAATTATCTATACAAATCTTGTCTTCTTGAGCATCTAATATTTGAAGGCATATTGAAGATGCACAGGCATGAAGGAAGTGGACAAAGATTTTTAATAATGAATTCTATAGGTTAATTATATGATGTGTGAAAAAGTTCTGTCGTCAAGATTTAGAAAGAAGTTTCAATCAACTTCATTCTTTGACCTCCCCGGTCCAAATTTCTTAAGGAAAGAAGAAAAACCACTCCCTGGCTACTATATCCATGTCATTCATAATCTTCCTTATGTCTAGTTTCCATTCAACCATTCAAATCTATTATTTTTTCATATAGGATTCATATCTTCTCTTCCAGCAGCCATTTTGCTTTCATTCTACTTTCTTTTAAGTCTTTCATTTTCTTCCTTTTCTGGTTTGCCTCCAAATTTATGCATAACACTACCAAACAACTGTCTGTCTGACATACAAAACAGACTTTTTTTTCTAAAGTGATACTCACCAAACAAATATTCTTGCTAATTCTTGGGTGACTTCCTGCATGCCCACTCTTGTTCTTACCCTTCTATCCATGTCACCAAATAGAATAACTCGCCCCCAGTTGCATTAATCCAGAATGTTAGATAATTTATTACCATTCACTACAATATAACATGCAACTGTTACCTAAGAAGTTCTACTTTCATATGCAACCATACTATTCTAAATAAAACTACAGTAATTCACACTTTCATGCACATTCTTAACCCTTTCATTCATAAACATTTGCCTTCACACACACACACATACACCCACGCACATATGCACACATATATAATTCCATTCCATTTAGACTATGTCCATTCTGATTGATTGCATCCTTTATTTTTCTTTCACAAGCACACAATGTATCCATTTTTCTTTTTTCTCATTCATTAGTTTATGCCTTTTGACATATACTACTTCTGCATTCCAAGTCACAATCTTACATATGCCGTAGTCACCAACAGATGCATACGTGCATATTGAGCTTCACTGTCTATCATGGCTTTGGTTAACCAAGGCTTTCTCTTAATGTTTTTGCGAAGATAAAGAATACACTAGGTTACCAGCATTGGTCATAGAAAACATTTAATGCTGCTTTCCATTTTTTTTACCTACCACAGATGTTAAAACTGATTGACATACAATTTCTTGGGTTCTGCCAGAATCTCTTCCTAAAAACCTAAATTATACTGGCAAGTCTCCAGAAATCCCAGTAACACATTAATATTTTTATTAGGATATCAACAATTTAACACTGAAGTGTTTCAGATTTCTTAGACCTGGTGACATTTATTTACTTTCAGTATTTCAATAACTTTGAGAGATTCCTTTTCACTATTTGCTATTGCTTCTCAGATTTTTTTTCTTTCAGTATTTCTAGGATTTGGCTGTGAATTTTGTTGGCTGTTTTATTCAAAAATCAGAGGAGAAATACACATGCTTTAGCTAATGTATTGTATTTGCTGACAACTTCATTGAAACATTTGGTCCAAATGAAGTGCTGCCTTGGATGTTTGTGCCATTCTGTAACATACATGCATATGTACACTTGCTTGTTTGCTCTGGTTTATATGACACTCCAGCAATAATGGCTCTGATTGGTAACAACAAACCCCCACAAAGTAAAGAGTCAGCAAAACACAGTTAAAATCAGTTACATCATAACTAACATCCCCCATCCAGTGCATCACACTTCAGGGATAGAATAGTCTTAATTTGTCCCCAAAAGTCTTGAACAGCCATGTTCTTACAGCTCATCAGAAATGTAAAGGAGGGAGTGGTCCAGATGGCCCAAGAGAGGGAGGCTATCTCTCAGAAGGCTCACTCCCAGAGTTACTACAGATTATATTCCCTTGGGGGAGGGACCCTCAGCAAGCCTTCTTTCCCTGGTATCACTGGACAGGCAGAATCAACCCAGAGAGGCAGTCCCAGAGATATCTAGGCTCCGATCCATGTTGGATTTTAAAAGTGACAACCAACACCTTGAATTTCATATGGAAGCTAACTGGCAGCCAGTGCAGTTCTCTCAGTAGTGGTATTACATGGGTAAATTTAAGCATACCATAACTATTCAGGTCATTGCACGCTGCACCAGCAAAAGCTTCCAGGTAGTCTTCCATGTAAAATATATTGCAGTAATCCACATGCAAGGTGAAAAGGGCAAAGCACCCTATTTCAGAAATTGCTACAACTGGTACACAAGATGTAATTGTGCAAAAGCTCTTCTGGGAAGCAGGAAATGCAAATTGGAATCAATTAGCTTTCAAATCCATAGCCACTCCATTTGTGGGATTAAGTCTAAACTTGTTTTTCCATGTCCAGATCCTAACACTCTCCAGGCATCAGGTCAGGACTTCCACCACATTTCCTCTCCAGTGTGGTCTGGATATCATCTGTATATTGATGATATGTCACATAACACCCAGTGGATGACCTCTTCCAGTTGGTTCATGTGGATGCTGAATAGCAAGGAGGAAAAAGGGCAAGCTCTGCAGTTCCTCACATTGAATGGTCCAAGGACTCAATTTCTGTCACTATTTCATACACATACACATACTGTTTGGAACGGTCCATTCAGGAAGGAAAACCTCCACCAAAAGATTCCCCCCATTTAACCCTTACAGCCAGCCCAGATATTATAGTTAATGGTACAGAAGGCAGATCCAACAGAAACAGAAAATTTTCACTCCCCATCCTGGTCTCGCGATAGATCATCTACAAGAGCAAGCAGTATGGTTTCCACTTTACATCTGAATCTTGACTGAGAAAGATACAAATAATCAGTTTCATCCAGGAGTTTTTAACTGCCAACCTATCACCTTCTCAACAACATTCTCTAAAAAGAAGTTGTAGGGAAGTCAATAATCAGGTCAATTATTGCCACATTGCCACCTTTTTCAAGACCAGTGGCATAATTTGCTTGTTCAAGAATGCATTAATCACTGCCCACATCCAGACTCTCATCAACTTCTTGGTAGCTTTCACTAATCAGATAGATTTGAACCACAGGTGGTAGAGTTAACAGAGCAAAGAACCCTGTCTGCTTCCTCAAGATCCAGAGACAAACTGATTCCAGATAACATCACAAGACAAAACTCTGTCATCTTAGCTGGACTTCTCCAGCCAGCCATAAACTTCTTGTGAATGTAAGTGGTTTTATCCTCCAGATCTGTGAGAATTCATAGCAACAACCCAGCAGCCTATCTTCTAGCTTTCCCTATAAGGGACTGTATAACTTTAAACATTGCTGCTAAGCTGCTATCAGTAGACACAACAAGAGTGGGAAAGCAAGCCCACTTCACTGCTCTTAACTGTCATGATGTAGACTCACTTGAGCTCTTATGCCTATTCACTCATAGTCATCCTTATAGGAAGGGGACTGGGCACTTCTTTTGATGCTTCATTGCTAGAGTTCTTCTGTAAACCAAAAAGCTCCCTTGAATTGCCAGCAAGGCCAGACTTCTTGGAAGCACTTCTCTCAAGTGCTGCCATTGCCCCCCTTGTTCCATAGATCAAAAACTGAATAGAGCTACTCATCAGGGCTTTGGGAAAATCCTGAATTGCGCTTTTGAAACCAAAGGGATCCATTAGATATCTGGGCAAACTGATTAAATGAGTCCATTCTCCCTGGAGAGGTCCATGGTGCCAAAACCAAAAAGTGATCTGACCATGACAAGAGATGACAGTGTCCTCCTCACACTCAGCTGTGTCTCGGCTACTCTAAGACAGAAACTAGATCTAACATGAGCCTCATTTGTGGTTCAGGTCCATGATCTGGGAAAAGTCCATGGTTGTTATGTTGGCTATGAACTTACAAACCACTTCTCACGAGAGAACAAATTGACTACTTCACAGCCACTGACATCCTCTTTCAGCTACTTATATTCCCTTCCATACATCTTCATTCTTCACTTCCACCTGAATCTGATAGATGTGGCCTCCTGGACTTTCACTCTCAATGTGGCACTTCAGTTCCCCCTTCTACCCTTTACTTCTCACCCAGAGGATGATTTGCACATATACTACCTACCGCTTTCACCAATCTCATGCACCCCAGCCTCTTCCAGACTCCAGACAATTTCAGACCATTCACTTCTCCACATTTCACTTCAAAAATCAAGTCCACTTTGACTTGTTCTCCGAGTCCCAGGTGTTTTTCTCACTAATTCTTACCTTCAGGTCTATGGCTGCCCACTAGTAGGCTAAGCTTGTAATGGTGAAACTGTTACTGGATGCTGCTTTTCCAGTGATCACAGTTATCCTCACTGAAATGCTCAGCTCAGCTACTGCAGCCACAGTTACCAGGACAAGTAAGGTTTCTTGATACTGCCTCCACTGCAGATGGGATTCCAGCTTCTCCAGAGCAATGGTCCTCTGCCTAGTTCCTATTTTCTGCTGCCATCATTGACCTACAGCCACTGGCACCTGTAGTACTCTGTGCACTGCCAGTCACCATCCTTTTCTGGGTACCTGTCAGACCTCCAAGGTAGATCAGACTGGGAAACCAAAGTTATGCATATTGTTGTTATATAGATGTATGCATGTATGTATGTATGCCATCTCAGGGCAGTGAACATACTTCTTAAATGGTTGCTCCCCTTACTTCCTGCTTGTTGCCTTAATTCTATTAATTAATTAGTGACCATATAGGTGTATACTGTGCAAGAATCTCCCTTGTAATCTTTAGGAGTGGAAGAATGTAACTCCAGATACAGACAGCGCACAGAAATAGCTTTTAGGGAAGTTTCACCTACTTTCACCTGTAGTCACTATAATTTATTTATAGAATTGTGTTGATCTGGCAAGATGAATTAAGCTGGTTGAGTTGTTTAGACAAAAATAATAGCTTCTGAGAAACTATTTTTTACTGCAAATAAGCAACGTTCACAGTTAACTGAAGTAAAAGAAACCTATTGAGAATTTCAAGGGTATCTGTATATTATTTCAATATGTTGTGTGTGTGTCTTTGTACCTATCTTTAGCTGTCTTCCAGGACTGCAGTAGTCCCCCAAAAGTATCTTGAATCAGCTAGTAAATACAAGGCTTGATATAAGTGTTGGCTGCCTGACTCAAGAAACTTTCTCAAGAAATATAAATGGTCTTGAGACATAACAGTTCATTTACTTTAGTCATCTTCAGCTATTAGATGAACACAAACGAATGTATATGTATGTACACACACACACACATGCATACACTTTAAATACTTATAATGAACAATCCTATTGGTTTTCCAGCCACACAGCACTAGAATAGTCTGAGGAGCCCACTGATTGGTTCAGAGTTTGGCCATTTCCAATGGTAATTAACTAGGCTGCAGGGAGACCAGAAAAAGATTGTCTGGGAAGTAGAGAGAGAGAGAGCACCTGAGGGCTGAATTCAGTCAATAGCTGTCAGCAGCTTGTGACTCACAGGTTGCTTCTGTGAGTCCTACCATATCTTCCTTGGGTAATTCTGACGACAACAACAACAACAATAATAATAATGGTGAACTACTTTTCATTCATCAGATGCAGGGTTTCTTGCCATTGTTGTCCTGCAGTGTACTTTCTTTCTGTTGGTAGCTCATGGTGGTTTGGGTTGAATAGATGAAACACCCTGCTTTGAAAAAAGATTAGCTTTGAATAGCTTTGTGGTTTCTTCCATTTCTGTGAAACTACAAATAATTCACTCCAGGGCTAATGACAGTATATTGTTTTGCTCTGCCACAGTGGTCAGTCTGCTATGCTGTAGGCATTCATTTATTACCAGGAGAAAACCTCCCATGTGACAGGATGGCAACTGTGAGTGCTGATACTTTACAATTCAGAAAAGCTTTCTGACATTACTGCTGACAGATGGATGTTCCTAGTTAATAAAGGGTTGATTCAAATTTTGAATAGGAAATATTTCATTTTAAAAAGAACTGTAAACTTAGTGGTTTTTTAAAAGTAAATTTTGCCATGCAGACTTAAACTAATGACTGAGATCTAGCAAATTGCTAGGAGAACTGGAGGAAACAGGGTAATAATTCCTTTCCTGATGTTATCTTGTCCTTGGAAGATATGTCAATTTGATTCTCAGTCATTTTCCCTTTCCTTCGGGAGTCTTTTGCCCTTTACCCCACCCTATTCAAGAAGGTATCATGACAGGCAGTGTTGGGCTTCAGGGTTTAGTGACTGTAGTCTGGACAACAGATTTTTACCTGGAGCCCAACACTGCCCAACAAATACCACCCGTGAAAGCCTATACCAGGTATCATGACCTCCAGAAGAGGTTTTTAGAGAGTCTGCTGAAAGGGATCTCTTTTTGCTTTTCTAGACTGAACCTTTAAACAGAATTTATCTTCATAGCATCTTCGTAATATCAGATTTCTGAGTTTTTCTTCAAATGAAATTGAGTGATGTGCATCAACCAGTGAATGCTAGTGGAATAAATGCACTCTGCCCTCAAAGCTGCCCCCCCACCTCTAAAACCTCTGCAGGTTAGATGATACTCTAGAGTGTATTTATTGTTAGTGGAGAGGAGAATGTGCAGAGAAAAACTAAAAGTCCTATTGGCTGAACAGAAGTTTTCTTTTACAGTACAGTATTGAGCAGATCTGCTCTATTTTAAATGGTGCAAACCACACAATCAAAACCAATCTACTCTGATGTCACAAACATATTAAATATGTGTTATCTTTTTATCTCATTTATAGTTTAGCATAGCACACCCCACAATGAATTTTTGATTTATTAAGTGTTTAATTATACTTTAGAGAGAACCCAGGACTACTGCTTTTTGGTTAAATGTTGCATTGATAGTTGACTTTGGGTGAAGAGGAGGGTTCCTATCTGATACATGAGGCAGGCTACTTTGCCGTCAAAACAGTAAGGTTGATCCAGCAATTTCTTTTCTTCAGGGCAAAGTTAAATGTATATAACATGTAATGTGATATTACAAATTGTGCATTTGGCAGTAGGGCTAGGGAAACCCAGAAATTGATATCATATATTATCCATGGTTTATTTAACCATGGATAGTAAAATAATATAAGCTAGATTTCACAGGTACTAAACTGTAAAACAAAGTTTGTAGATGACCATAGGTGAGATTAGGCAACGTACTTATTTAAAATGTGGTATGTTTAATCAGGGGTTAGTTAAATGTTGTAAACCTAGCTTCAGTGATAGCAGATTTTGTATTGTGTTGTATAAACCTAATAGTTTCCAGGATGCAAAATACAAAGCAGCAATAGTTTGTACCCTTTGTAAATGCCTTGAAAATGAAGCAATATTACTGCAATGCTAAGAATAGTGTTTCACAATTTTTTAACTGTAACAGTGCATGGTAAACAACATGATGAAGTTTCCAGATGAAGTTTTCTATTGTAATAAAAATACTTTTCCATTCTAATGCGCTTCTTCTAGTGTCCACTTATTTGCAGTAGCAAATCCACTGCTGTTACAATCAAGGCTGGTTGCTGTTTGGTACCATAGAGTTCACTTGACCATCTTTTCCTTCTGGTAGTTCCAGTTATTTCCCATTTACACAGATCATTGCCAGACTTACATCATTCATTATTTCTACACAGTCATGGATTGTTTTCTGTTTAATATTGCTCAAAACAGGAAAAATGAAACCTAATTGCTAAAGTATAACCCCCCCCCCAAATTTAGTAATCTAGTCCATTTTTTAGCATTTAAAGTACTTTTTAAAAGCTGTGCAGAGCAAATGACTAGAAACACTTTATTTATAAATCTATGAAGATATTGTGAAACATGTTATATTAAATTGTACTTTTAATATTAAGGCATAATATATTATATGGCACACAATTTTTCTGTAAACTGAAAGGATACATTACATTGAAACATAAATTGGTTTATTGACAACAAAGATAGGTCTAAAGAGAGGAGGACCTACAATCCCTTTATAGATGTATGCAAATTAGAATATACATGAGATTGTATACAGCAGCAAGATATTTGGGTATAAGCAAGTATTTGATTGGATATAGACATCAAGTATTTGGATATAATATATGTGTCTAGTGAGGTCTGAGATGCAATTAGGGTATAATTGTGAGGTAATGAAGCAGCACTACAAAGACAATGAGGTTTTGAAAGAACAAAGAGGCAGTATTTCATGAACATAGTTTCTTTCTAGGGAGTTATTCCTCTTGCCTCCCAGTATCTTTTCTCAGCTTATCAGCATTCCTTGGCCTTCTAAATGCTTTATGGCTGAGCTGAGAGTTTTGGTTGCCCTGGAAAACTGTATTTGGGTTAAAGGCTCTTAGCTTGATCACCCAAATTCTCTTTCAGGATTGACTGCTTGACCTAGGATAATAATAAAAAGGCACCTTTTTTTTACCTTCTCAGAGGGTTGTACCATATTCTGGAATCAATTTTCATGAATATTTTTATTTTCTCTAAAATGTTTTGGAAATGTGGGTCAAGACAGTATACAAGTAACTGACCAACACACTTTTCTGCATTATGGTAGTGAAATCAGTTTATGTCAGTAAAATGTGGTATCAACCTTGCTTGATGCTGGTGAGGAAAACAATGGATACAGATGTTGAACACAGTAACGATAGTGACAGTAATGCAGGGGGGTGGGGGTTTTGTATTCATTAAAAAGGATGTGTTCTTTTCTTAATATCTACAGATAAAAACATGATTCAACTCTGTTATTTTTAAGGTAACTTTTCAAGTTATCAAATAAAATATTGATTAGTTCAGTAAATCTGGAACTAGGCCAAGTTGGAGAATAAGCTAAGCTAAAGTGTCGAAGGTGAATTTTTGCTCATAAAATGATTGGCTGTTACAGAACTCACAGTATCTGTCTGCAATTTCTTGAACTAAACTCTTTTTCCCAGGATTGCACTGCAGCTGCTGAGAGAAAAGATTCACCTGCTTTAAAGAGTTGCAGAAGGGTGTTACAGTGGGGCAAAAAAGTATTTAGTCAGCCACCAATTGTGCAAGTTCTCCCACTTAAAAAGATGAGAGAGGCCTGTAATTTTCATCATAGGTATACCTCAACTATGAGAGACAAAATGAGAAAAAAAAATCCAGAAAATCACAGTCTGATTTTTAAAGAATTTATTTGCAAATCATGGTGGAAAATAAGTATTTGGTCAATATCAAAAGTTCATCTCAATACTTTGTTATATATCCTCTGTTGGCAATGACAGAGGTCAAACGTTTTCTGTAAGTCTTCACAAGGTTTTCACACACTGTTGCTGGTATTTTGGCCCATTCCTCCATGCAGATCTCCTCTAGAGCAGTGATGTTTTGGGGCTGTTGCTGGGCAACATGGACTTTCAACTCCCTCCAAAGGTTTTCCATGGGGTTGAGATCTGGAGACTGGCTAGGCCACTCCAGGACCTTGAAATGCTTCTTACGAAGCCACTCCTTCGTTGCCCGGGCGGTGTGTTTGGGATCATTGTCATGCTGAAAGACCCAGCCACGTTTCATCTTCAATGCCCTTGCTGATGGAAGGAGGTGTTCACTCAAAATCTCACAATACATGGCCCCATTCATTCTTTCCTTTACACGGATCAGTCGTCCTGGTCCCTTTGCAGAAAAACAGCCCCAAAGCATGATGTTTCCACCCCCATGCTTCACAGTAGGTATGGTGTTCTTTGGATGCAACTCAGCATTCTCTCTCCTCCAAACACGACGAGTTGAGTTTAGACCAAAACGTTCTACTTTGGTTTCATCTGACCATATGACATTCTCCCAATCCTCTTCTGGATCATCCAAATGCTCTCTAGCAAACTTCAGATGGGCCCGGACATGTACTGGCTTAAGCAGGGGGACACATCTGGCACTGCAGGATTTGAGTCCCTGGCGGCAGCGTGTGTTACTGATGGTAGCCTTTGTTCCTTTGGTCCCAGCTCTCTGCAGGTCATTCACTAGGTCCCCCCATGTGGTTCTGGGATTTTTGCTCACCGTTCTTGTGATCATTTTGACCCCACAGGGTGAGATCTTGCATGGAGCCCCAGATCAAGGGAGATTATCAGTGGTCTTGTATGTCTTCCATTTTCTAATTATTGCTCCCACAGTTGATTTCTTCACACCAAGCTGCTTGCCTATTGCAGATTCAGTCTTCCCAGCCTGGTGCAGGTCTACAATTTTGTTTCTGGTGTCCTTCAACAGCTCTTTGGTCTTGGCCATAGTAGAGTTTGGAGTGTGACTGTTTGAGGTTGTGGACAGGTGTCTTTTATACTGATAACAAGGTCAAACAGGTGCCATTACTACAGGTAACAAGTGGAGGACAGAGGAGCCTCTTAAAGAAGTAGTTACAGGTCTGTGAGAGCCAGACATCTTGCTTGTTTGTAGGTGACCAAATACTTATTTTCCACCATGATTTGCAAATAAATTCTTTAAAAATCAGACAATGTGATTTTCTGGATTTTTTTTCCCATTTTGTCTCTCATAGTTGAGGTATACCTATGATGAAAATTACAGGCCTCTCTCATCTTTTTAAGTGGGAGAGCATGCACAATTGGTGGCTGACTAAATACTTTTTTGCCCCACTGTATGTGGGTACCAATGTGCTCTCTGAAGGATCTTTTGTCTTCAAATCCAAAGTGCTTCACAAACCTGTTATCTGATAGCTTCCTTTAGTCAATTTTAGGTGACCTAAGAATAGATTTTTCATTCTTTCTCGATAGAAGAATTGTTAAATCAACTTTTAAACCTCAATGGTGTTAATTTTTAGAAACCAATAGTGGTGTGAATGCTATGAACATGTTGATTGGAAACTGATTACATGATCTGGGCAATGATTAATTTGCTAAGTCATTTTTCACATGCATGAGTATAATGAGGAATCAACTTGCAAAATAATAAAGGATTATTACAACATTTTTCTGCTTTTCTATGGATTTCCTACTACTGAATTTTTACATCACTTTGCAATTATTCAGAGGTTTTTCTTAATGCAAGTGAAGTAATCTGTCATACTGGTAGGCAACATTTTTTAAGCATAAGTAACAATTGGAAAAATTATTACAACAGTTAAATTCTATTAAATTAATTTATTTTGAGAATATAAATGATGATAGTTACCCTTTGATTCTTTACTCTACCTTACCTCACAGGCTACAGTCCTATACTGTCTAGAAGTAAGTCCTTTGGAAGTCAATAGAGCTTAGTTCTTGGTACAAATGTATATAGGGCGGCACTGTTGAATATAGAATTAAGAGTATATAGTCATAAAATGTTGAAGCCTCAATATTTGAAAATGTTGATCACTTCTATTTGTTATATCAGATAGAATGGTATTTAATGATATATGTTCAATTAATATAGCTTTAAATAATACAGAATTACAGATTTTAAGAAGCTGACATTATTAAAGAAGAAAATGTGAGACATATATAATAAATAAGGATATTTATTTATCCTTAAATAAATAAGGAGCATTTAGAATGGTAGAGATTTATATCTAATGCAGATAATTTAAAATCCATTTGATAAATCATGTAAAGCCTTTACACAGTAATGAAACTATTTCTTCCACAAGATTTAGAATACTGATGGATTTTACTGGCATAGGCTTTTATGGCCAGCATCTCTCAAGCACTGATAAAGTTTTAGCTGAATGACTGTGGTCTAGTTTTCCAGTGTCCTGACTTTTGCTGGCAGCTGCAGCTTGTGTCTTTAGAGGCAGAGTGCTAGTGTACTTCTCAGCAGCCCATAAGCAACTGAACAGACTAGCTGGACACTTGTATTGTGCCTGGCAAACTGTTCTCTGATTAGGTAGACTTCCAACTGGTAGACCAAGAAAGCTGATTCCTGGTTGGTTCCTTGTATAGCCAGACTTCCAATTGTTAGACGAATTGGAAGTCTACCTAGAAGAGGAACCAGTTGTCAGTGAAACAGCAGGACACCAGAAAATTAGACCATGGCTATTCAGCCCAAAAGCTCATGACTGCTTGAGTGATGGAATTCATTGGAAGTGGTATACATGAATACATGCATGTAGGCACTGGATTGTATTGGGTATATACACATACTTGAGGGTCTGTGTAGCATGGGATTTACAGTATCTTAAGATATGAAGATATTTGTAGTATCTTAAGATATGTACATATTTATGCATGCTTATTCAAATTTGCATCGTATGGGATGTTTTAAGCTGAGCAAATAATTGAATCATATACATATCTGCATACATTCTTTTAAGCCACTAGAAATTAGAGAAATGGGTTTGGCAAAGGTAGAAAAAATATTAAAACAATATTGAGGTGCTGGGTTCCTAGGTGTGATGGAAGTGTGACAGTTTTGAAAGGCTCAGTTTTTCCAATAATGGTTTGTTTTTGCTATTTTTCAGTTTTAATAATGCTGCAATTTGTAGAACAAATACTCCTTTTCCTATTGTCAATCTCATATATGAAGGCCCATTTTCTAAGATTTCATGCAATACATTTTTCTGATGCATTTAATAGCATTACATGACAAATTATTGCTTACTTGCAATGTAAAATCAGAATTAAGGTTTGTATTTATATATGCCAGGAAATATATTCCCTTGTCATGGAAATTTTGAACATTTTCTATTTTATGGGGTATTATCCTGTGACTTTTAAAAGACAGGTAAATACACACGTACACACATGCATAATGGGCTGGTTGAAGTACAAAGTTCCTATAGAATTATTTTCTATCCTACTGTTCCTTGCTATTTAATGTGCCTAATAGACATTAGCAAATAGATTCCTACCACTTAGTCTGGAAAAAAAGATTTCTACTAAAATAAGATGTGTTTTAATATTTTATTCTTTAAGACATGTTTATTCTTTTATATTTCATAAGCAAACTAGGTATAGTTTTATAATATATTTCAATCTTCATTTATTTTGTTTAGATTTCTTTTCTGCCCCATAATTAAAATTATTTTAGAATCTCAAACATTAAAATAAGCTTAGAACATTAAAATTTTATAATTCTAAACATATTTAAAATAAAATGTATTAGGGTCACTGAAGTTTCAAGAAATGCCATGATAAACAGATAGGTCTTTAGCTGTTTCTAAAAATTTAAAGTAAGGAGACCTCCCTCAAATCCATTGGAAGTTTAATCCAAAGGTCTGGTGCTAAACTCCTGCTAATTGATGTTTTGCCCTAGTGATCTGTTCTATAGCCAGGATTGTCAGAAAGTCTTTCCCATCAGATGTCAAATTACAATGTGACCAGTACTGGATAAGGCAGTCTCTGAGATAGCCAAGTTCAGAGACATGTAGGGCTTGTAAATTGCAGCAGTTTAGGATTCCAGATACTATTGGTAGCCAGTACAGAGCTCACAGAACAGGGGTAACATTTACCCATCATCCATATAGTCCACATAATACCCTGGCCACAACATTCCACATCAGCTGTAATCTCTGGACCATCCTCAGTGGCAGTTCCACACAGAATATATTACAGTAATTTACTTTGGAGATGTTACCACCATATGCACTACTAAAGTCAGGCTATCTCTATCCATAAATGGTTGCAGTTGAGTCAACAGCTAAAGTTGTGCATAGATGCTCCTGGTCACTGAAGTTACTAGTGCCTTCAGTGACAGTTTGGCATCCAAGAACACCCCAAAATCCCATACCTTGTCCTGGAGAGGGAGTGCCAATCTATCCAACAATGGGGTTAGACCAATTACTGGATATGGGTATTGTCCAGCCAAATGGTTTCCATCATCCAGGGATTCAGCCTTCCTGTATTCCTCATTGAGTCAGTCACAGCCTGTACACAGTGCTGTAGCAGTTCCCCCATTACTCCTGGTTCAGATGGAAAAGAGAGAGAGTGTGTCACCTCTTCATTGATGATATCTCATCCAACCTCTAGATGACTTTTCCCAGTGGTTTCATATGTATATTAAGTAGCATGGGGGACAACATTGAGTCCTGTGGAACTTTATAGCACAATTGCAGTAAGACCAAACAGAAGACCAAACAGAAGCTCCCCAGAAGCTCCCCTCTGCTTTTGAGAATCAACCCCTGGGTAGGAATCAAATGACTACAGTATAGTGCTTTCATTTCCCAATTCATGGAGCTAGCCCAATAAGATTCTGTGGGCTACAGTTTCAAAACCTGCCATGAGATCAAAAAATGAATGGCACTCCCATTGCCTCTCTAAAAGGTCATCTGCCCAGGTGACCAAAATAATTTTTGTGCTGAAACCACCTCTAAAACCAGGCTGTGACAAAAAAATCATTTTTATCCAGCATTTGCTGCAGTTGTTCAGCCACCACACTCAATTATTTTGGCCCAGAAGGAAACAGGGCAGTAGCTTGATAAAAGCCCTTGGGCCAGAGAGGTTCTCTTAGGAGGTGTTGGATCATTTATATTTTTAAATCTATAGATCTCATTGCCTCCATTAATGAGGTATTCTCCACTGTTTCTACGCACTGACATCCCTACAGCTTAATTAAAAACTATAAAGGGCAAAGAACAAGAAAGCAGGTACCTACAAGAATGCTGTCCAGTTCCTCAGGCTTCAGTGGCCGAAAACTGATCCCTCAATAAATAATCATATAGTTTGCTGATAATTTCTCTACTTCTGGTTCGGCTCCCAGTTCAGTGCAGTTTTGAGCAAGTTTGACCACAAAGCGTATCACAAACCTATTGTATTGCTTCTCCAAACGGATCCAGCTGATCTGTCCAATCAACACTTGCCACATCCTTAACTGCCTAGAAATCTCTGCTGAGGGGCTCACTGCAGGCACAGTAGTTTTAAGGGCTGAAACTGGTGAATGGCCAAATATTTTTTGACTCAGAGAAATGGGAGAAAATGCACCTCTACTGTAAACCTTGGAGCATAGACCTATAAATGTCTATAAACTACAACGGGCAGATCCTCTTCTTGTACATGAGTTCATTTTGTCTGCAATAAAGTAAGTGATCTATCCTTGTCATGTCTGTGAGCTTCCACTTAAACAAGTTTCTCAATATGGGCTTAAGTGTCTGGAAAATCAAGATTTATTGCTACTATGCCTAAAATGTCCTATTTCCCTACATAATTGCAACACGGTATACATTATAGTGCATTCTCATCTGTGCTCAATCATGTTCTGACTAAATATGTGCCATCTGTGCTCTGTACCCTCCACTGTTTTGTGCTCCTTAGTAAAACAAGGAGAACTGTGAGGGATTATTCTGTAAATCACCTGAGCCTTCTCATTATTACATAGTAAGGTTAAGGAGACTGGTGCAGGAGCACCAGTCATATCCGTTGAAAAATCCTCCAAAACATTCAGGAGTTGCTCTGCTTTCGTAAGTCTTGGAGAGACTGGTCCTTCATTCCTGAATTCAGTTTACCTAAAATGGCTGGATATAAACCATTAAACATTTATTACATTTGTTGCTTGGCCCCAATGTCCTTGGGGCCTCTGAAATTCCAGAGTTTTTGAATGTATTGGCAAAACTTTTACCAAGTCTAAACAAAGAATGTATTTCACCATATTTTTAAAAAAATCAAGAAATAAGTCTGAACAATATGTAAGAAATTTAGAATAGAGAACTGGAATATCTTATGTTATCCAGACAATGGTTTCAGGTTTAAAGAGTGTGACCCCAAATTTAAGGAATTATGACCTAAAAATTTTATTAGCTCCAGGAACAAAAAGTATTTTACAGATTTATAGGGCCCCATCAAAGAATTTTTAAGAAGATTGGCACGCATCCTTTCTGTGCCAAAGATGTAACAAATTTAAAGGAGTTTTGTTGCCGTAGGCATGTCCTCTTGTCCCTATTGGTTAAATATTATTGTGGTGAACCAGATTATTGGAATGGTCAAAGACTAGTGAAGTTTTATTAAATTCTGTCTGCAAAATCTGGAATCTTCAAACTATGAAGAGCTTTAGGTATATCAGGGTTGGACTATTGAGAAGATTATTGTGTAATACTGGAAAAATAGTGTGCCAGACTATAAAAGTTGGCTAAATGAGATTTGTTGACTCTTAGCCTTTGAATTAGCTTTGTATTAAAGGTGAGGCAAGCCCAGAGAGTATGATTCCATGTGGTTTAGGTTCAATATACTGTTCAAAAACTGAAGTTGAAAATGTAATGTAATTTTAATAGAATAGCCAGATATTTTAATTAATGGTGTGTATGTATGTGGGATAGGAGTAATTTTGTTTGTTTAGGTGGTCTTCATTAATGTATTTTTCTTCTGGTTTTTTTTTCCCCTTTATATTTCCAAGGGGTTTTTTTACCCTTTACGTAGCTTACTGCAAGACTTTAATTTTTTAAGCATATAATTTATTATATAATAGATTTGGGGTTTTCTTCTCAAATACATATGCTTTTATAAATTAGTAATCTAGTTATGTAAAGGAATGTTAATTATAATATTTTTAAAACTCAGTAATTTTTTTTTAAAAAAACTCTAATTTCTCACTGTCTTAGAATAGACAGGCAATCAACCCAAACTATACCAGAAAGTGATCTGATCATGACAACAGACTAACATGCGCTCATTTCTTCATTGGTTCAACATCTGGTCATGTGTGTCAGGCTCCTGATACAATAAGACAGCCTTTTGTTGTGATTGTGCCCAAATGGTCCTAAATTCATCCATTTCCAGGGTTCCCGGCATGGCCATTAAAGTCCCCAAGGGCAGAATCCTAGGAGTTTCCAATATTCCCACACAGTAGACCACTTCCAGTTCAGTCAGGTAGTTGTTGGATAACCTGGTGGGTGGTACGTCAATGTCAGCCCTGTTCTGTCCCTCTGACCCAACACGAAATACAGGTCTTCTTCATATCCAGACTGCAAAGTAATTGGTTTCCTGGTGAGGGAAATGGAATCCCTGTGGATGCCTTCAGTTCTGCCCTTCACCCCGATTACAATGCTCTACCTTGATGATGTACAATGTATCCAGATTGGTATAGCTGGGTTAAATCTGGGCAACCCAGCACTGCTGTCCAAGTCTCAGTGATACAAACCAGGTCAATCCATTCATCCACAATCAGGGTGTAAGATGTTTGATTACAGACCTATCTGGCACTCTGCAACAGCATCACAAAATGGGCGGGTTAATACGACTATGAATCTCTGCTGATACAATGGGATAACACAAACCTAGGGACAGTCCTGGGAATGCTGTATTTTCAATATCTGGAAAGAGTGTTCTAACCTTCTTAATAGCATCTGGGCAGTTCCTCTCCCCATTTACCAAAACATATTTTAATCCCTTCTTAACAAATCTGATGTTGCATAAGATTTTTATTTTTCCCAGAGTCAAGGGGATAGCTGATAGCTTTATTCTCCCCCAGTTGGGCAGTCCTCTTTGGTATCATTTTGTCAGTGGCAGGCCCACCATCACAATTAGTGTTCTGTATACTCCCAGAGATGGAAGCTCAGGGCAGGTGGAATTAGGACTCTTCACTAGGTCAACAGCAGTCGCCCCACTAAGTAGTCATAGTTACGGAACGTAGTTCCATGTACATCGTTCACAAAATCTGAATTGGGTGAATAAATAGGCTTGTAAGGTAGACTGATTAGTTGTCAGAAGTTTAACTCTGGCATTAATAATATTGTTTATATTCTAATGACAAATTGAAAATATTTTATGGCAGAATATGATGGTTAAAACTTTTTTTTGTGATGCTGTTATCCAAAGCTTAATAGTGATCTGTTTATTGGAAGAAAAAAGTTTTATAAAGGAACTTGTGTGATGTTTTTATTCTGTAGGGCAATTTTTCTTTGCTTGTGATTATTCTGTTTTGTATGAAATAATCTCAGCTCCTCCAAATACATTTAAATCTAATTTAACTGTGGGATATTGTCAAACTTTACACTTTATGAATGTCCTCTCCTATTCCTAATATTAAGCATACAGTCACATGCTTTACATGCTGGTAACAGTCTTCCCACTCCATTGATTGCTTGATAAAGAAACTAATAGTAGTTCTTCTCCAAATAGGTCTTTCCAGCATTGCCAGATCCTAAGTTCATAGCAGTCTGCCAGTAGGGATGAACAGAAGTAATGAAATATTTTCCTCTTCACACAGATTTGCTTTGTTTGCTCTCTTTGGAACTCATTAGCTGGATCTAGTGTTAAATTGCTGTGTATCTGGGATCCTTAAACATATCTTCAGCTACAGAATAAAATTGCTGTTCTTTCTTTCATTTGAAAAAACTTGATATAAAAGTATAATATAATTATTTTTTTCTATTTATGCATTTTCCTATCTTGATATCCTGTAGTGTGACCAGGATAGTTTGTTCAGTGGAAGAATTTGCCTATTTTAACAATAAATAACCCAGATAATTCATTTGATATGCTGGTCAACATCACACACTTAGGTGATGCCTCATAATTCTAGCAAACAAATACTTTAAACTATGAGGGAGGCATAATTTAAATATATATTTCAATTATTGTAAACATTCCACTGTTCAGAGCTGGAAATCCTGCTTCATAATTCTTATTCTGTAGTTCCTATAACTCTTTGACATAGTTTCAATCCTGATCTCTGTAATGAACACAAAAGTACTGTTGTATTCAGGAGTAGTCTCCCTTGAGTTAATTGAGACTGCAGTTAAGCCTATTTCTGAGTAGATACATACATGACTACACTATTAGAGGGATGCACATGTTCAAGGCCACTTAGGAAGCACTCCTTTTCTTCCCTTAAATGTTACTAAATTATTAACACTTGTTTTGTACAACTAAATGGATTGGAAGATGAACAAAATATATGGTACTTCAGAATGCTTACTGTGATATAGTGTTTTTCCTTCCTTAAAAATCAAAGATATACCTGGTATCCTCAGTCAATATATCCCAAATTCATTATTGCGTATGTATGTTAAGAGTAAGTAAGACTGCCTTTAGAAATGTGACCAGATTTAGATCTGTTTACATTCCATAATTTGAAACTGGTCTGCCTTGCTGGCTTCAGCAAAATGCTTCCTTTTGCTCTGCCCCACCCTAACTGTGCATAGGTCTAGTGCTTGCTTTTTACTGACATTGCATTTCCAGTTTGACTAAGGTGTTTGTTTCATCTGCATTTGCTTGTGGTGCTCCTTTTTTGGAGATTTCTTTGGGAAGCTACTGGGAATAGTGGCATACTTGGGCAGAGAGGGGCATCTGTCACAACTTGTATAATATTTACGTGGAAAATGTCTTTCTCAAAGGCTCTCGGTGCCCCATGTTTTACAGTACATGAACAGTTGGCTAGTCCAGGTGTTTCCTCTACTCTTTGCGTGATATGTGACTTGGAAATTCAAGAGAAGAGTTGGCAGAATGGAAGAGCTGAGGGTTTGTATTTACCTATTCTAACCGCTTAGCATATTGAAGGGTTTGGGGCACAAGAAACAGCTACTTCTCCCCCTTCCTGGAAACTGTATTTTTGAACCGGGGTGTTAAATCAATAGACTTTAATGACTTAACCAGCCTCTGCAATAAGAGCATTGATCAGTTTTTGTTTTTAGCCAAAAGCCTGAAAATACAGCCTTACCATCACGTAGGTTTAAGCAACACTATATTTATTGGACTTTACAATTGTAGGGCAACTAAATTTCAACTTTTTAAACCTTAAGTGATTCTTAAGACTATATTTAAAGATAAAAAATTGATGGTAACTTTTTGTTTTATTCACTCCTAAATGTGAGTGTTTAGTGTTTTATTACTGTTTTTTTTTAATTCATTACTGTTGTTATTATTGTGATATTACTGTTAGCTTTCCTAAAATAGATCAGATCCCTAACATGCTTTGTGTCTTTTTACAGGACAGTCGGCCCAATATGTCAAGACCTCTGATCACTAGGTCCCCTGCATCTCCTTTGAACAATCAAGGCATCCCCACACCAGCACAACTCACAAAATCCAATGCACCGGTTCATATTGACGTGGGTGGGCACATGTACACCAGCAGCTTGGCCACACTAACTAAATATCCTGATTCAAGGTAATTCTGAGGACTGTGTTGCATTTTTCCAGAAGCTCTGTTAACTTGCTCCGTTTTTCCTTTCAACTTTTGTGCTAAATTTTTATTTGGTATTAAATCTTTTCACTTGAAAGTGTGCCCTAAATTTCTGGGTGCCTTAAAAGTGGTTGTTGGAAAACATTTTACTAAAGCAAACCAAACAGTGTTTCTTTGCTCAGGAGCCACTTATTTGCATCATCTACCTGACTCACTTCACTGGATGTTGATCTTTTATATTGTACTTTTCAATACATCTGACAACTTGTCAATCATTTCTACAACACCATTATGTATCGATGGGAGGCTACTTAGCATTTATCATAACTAATGATGCAGCTGCTAAAAAGGCAAAATGCTATTTTGGGGTGCGTTAACAAGAACATAGGGTCCAGATCATAGGAAGTAATTTTCCATGTGACTTTGTCCTGTTCAGAGGACAGGGCAAAAAAGACAGGGACAAGTTGTTGAAATTCAGAGGTGGACAACCAAGATGGTTAAGAGTCTGGAAACCAAGCCCTATGAGGAACAGTTAAAGGATCTTGGCATGATTAGCCTATTGAAAAGACAACCAAAGGGAAATGTGATAGCATTTAAATATGTTAAGGGCTGTCACACAGAAGAGGGAGTGGACATATTTTCTGTTGCTCAAAGGACAGGGCCAGAACCAGTGGGTTAAAACTACAAGGAACTAGACTCAAGCTAAGCATCAGGAGGAACTTTGTAACTGTATAAACTGTCAACCAGTGGAATAGACTGCCATATCACATAATAGGTTCTCTTTCATAGTAAGTCTTCAGACAAAGGCTGGATGGTCATCTGTCACAGATACTCTAGTGGATCCTTCACTGAGCAATGAGACAATGACCTCTGTGGTCATTTCCAGTGCTATAATTCTATTATTTTACTTTATAAGAAAGTGGCTTTTGTATTGCTGTTCTTTTCATATGGATGTCTGGATTTTTCAGACAACACATGTGTTAATCAGGGTCCTGCCCTAAAACATCCCCTTGCTGTCTAAATCAAAGCTATCCAGTCAATTTAACCAGAAAGATGTTGCTACTTCCATGAAGATACTTTATCCCAGAAGCTCCTTAAACTAAGCTGCTTCAAAATAATTATGGTAGTTGCTAGACTTTTCTGTGTGGCTCCACAGAACTAGTAAACAAAAGCATCTGGTATGCAGCAAGTTTGTAATACCAGCAGCACACAGTTTTTAAAGCATGCAAGCAAGCAGCAGGAAAAAAAAAACAGCAAAAAGAAGAACAACAACTCTCTTCTTCTAGCCTACCCACTTTGTGTAGCACAAGCTAACATAGTCTCTGGTACTCAAAAGGTAACACTAATTCAAAAGAGATGATTAATTAAAAGGTATTTATTTCATCAGATTCTCCTATACTGCAGGCTATTTCTAAAGAATCAAAGGCATGAAATAGCTGCTTTTTAAAATATTTACTGTCCAAAATATACTTGATAAGCTAAATAATACTTTTTTCAATTGGAAATTTTCATATAAGTTCCTAGTGTTCGTATAATCTTGGCACTCTTGTTAGGGAAAAATGCAAGTTAGTTGAGAAATGCCCCAGTAAATTATATACGGTAGATGGTCTTGGGTAACAAAATATTTAAAACCCACAAATATTTTTTTTCAGTTTCAAATCAAACCCTTGCTTGATCTTGATGCCTCTGTGCCAGTCAGGTGACCAACACTGTAATTGTTGACAGCATTAATAACAAATTAAGTGAGGTTAGTAGAAGATGGAGAGGGAAAACCTAAATTCAACATCTGCCCCCCCCCATTTCCTGCAAGCATGTAATTAGTGACTAGTATTGGGTGTTATATTAGTTAATTTCTCGACTTTGATCTGTTTTGGGAACTTCATATGAAACCTGTTCTTCATATACTGATACAAAGAACCTACTGGATCTAGAATAGTACAGGTAGTCCTCAGTTAACAACGGTAATTGGGACTGGGAACTCCATCACTAAGTGACATGGTTGTAAAACAAAAAATCACACGACTGTGCCAACTTATTCTGGCACTTCTGGTTGCAGTTATTAAGTGAATCACACACATCATTAAGTGCAACGTCATGTGACCACGACTTGCAACTTCCTGCTGGCTTCTCCATTGACTTTGCTTGTCGGAAGCCGGCAGTGAAGGTCACTAACGGCGATCTTGTGACCATAGGACACTGCGACTGTTGTAATTGGGTACCAATTGCCAAGCACCCGAATCATAATCATGTAACCACAGGGACACTGTGATGGGCACAACTTCAAGGACTGTCTGTAAGTCTCCTTGTTCAGTGCTGTCATAATTTTGAACAGTAGCTGAATGAGTGGTTGCTAAGTGAGGACTACCTATAGTTTTGCATGTACAGGTATTCCTCGTTTAGCAACCCCAATTGTGACCAGCAACTTGGTCATTAAGCAAAGTGGTTGCTAAGTGAAACTGCAACTGTGCTTATAATCTTACTTCAGCTTTGTTTTACAGACCTGTGAAGGTTGTAAATGTGAGGATTGGTCACAAAGTTACTTTTTCATCAGGGTTGTAGCTGGAAATAGTTGCTAAATGAGGCAGTCGCTAAACAAGGACTACCTGCAATTCACTTCTGCTTGAATCACAACAAAAATCAGTTGTGCCTGCTTACAAACAATAGTAATTGAACTTGTATGGTGAAATGACTGACTCTTTTTAAGGGTTACATATTTTTTTCTTTGTTTTTAATCTGGATAAGAGCTAATTTATAAAGTATTTATTTAGCTTTGGTAGAGAAGAACAAATTGTAAAGTAACCAAATATATTCATGTATTCTCTTGTATCAACTTTCTTTTCTGGAGAAAGATTTCATTTTTTATTTTCATAAAAAAATGATTAGAATTTGTTGGTGACAGATAGGGGAAGGATTGTAGATTTCTAGCATTTGGATTAGGAATGCGCTATTTCAGATTTATTTATTTATTTATATTTCAAATTTAGTCACCGCCCATCTCACTCAATGAAATTATAAATTGTGAACATTATAGAATTTGTAGGGAGAGCATGATATAATTGAGAAACAAAAGATAATAAAGTCCCTGAAATACTTGACATAATAAAACAAAAGCAGAGTGGAATTTAAAGGAAATTCAGATTTTGTCATGATGGATTATAGTGTTGATCTGGGGTGATCCAGTCTGACAAAAAATATATAATTTTAGATAAGTGTAAAATGACTTGATGCTTTTCTGACTAACAAATATGCATAAATGTTAAAATAATTGTGATGATTTGATTCACTAAGGCTATTTTGCTATGTTAGTTTTCCATTTCTTCTATCCTATCCAGACCAAAATCTTGGAAGGGTTTTTCACAATATAAGTTGTTTTCATTTAGTCCTACCTTCACAGTCCAGCTGGGTGCATCAAATATGCCTTCTGGCTTCTGTATAGTTAGCTTACAGTTTAATTGCTAGCATTAGTTGCACTATCCAATTTAACATGCCTTCAGTTTATAAAAAACTAAAAATGTGTTCAGATTTAGTTTTAGATTTCTTGTTTGATCTTTGAAATATCTGTATTTGTCTTGTTAAATCTAACATGGCTATTAGAATTGGGAATAAAAGATGAATGATACACTTAGATTGCCACAAATTGGTCAGTCACTCTCTGTCCTTTTCAGATAAATTAACATTTTAGCTGTATTTTCCTTGATATTAACAATTTGTAATTGAATCATCTTGGCTACTGATTGATACAGAAGAGCTGAGTCAAAAAAACAGGTAGGGAGTTGTTTTACAGAGGTAGTTTTCACTTAACAATCACAATTGGAACTAGCAACTGTCACTAAGGTGGTCATTAAGTGAAACACCATGTGATTGCACTGGACTTAAGACATCAGTTCTGTGGTCGCTAAGTGAATCTCCCACATTAAGCATGACATCATGTGACTGCAACTTGCGACTTACTGGCAGCTTCTCAATTGACTTTGCTTGTTGGAAGCTGGCTGTGAAGCTCGCAAATGGCAATCTTGTGATTGCAGGAATGTTGCAACCGTCATAAGTTTGAGGTTGTAAAACTTCTTTTTCAGAGCTGTCATAAATTTGAATGGTTGCTAAATAGGGCAGTCATTAACCAAAGACTACCTGTAATGTCTCCTCAGAAGCTAATGGCTGGAGCAATTATTATCTCAAATAGCAAGTTCTGGTTGCAGTGACTGAGTATTTTTAGATACTAATGATATGTAAGAGTTCTGAATTGTAACTGGTATATGCTCTTGTTTCTGAATACAGGCATAATGAGTTCAATCCTGGCTACATATTGTATTAGCTTTTATAGTCCTAAACCTAGCATCTTGTGTTATAACATTTCTATCCTGCTTTTTCATTATTAAAACAATCCCAAATACTATTTTAGTCATGATCGCTCTTGTCACCTTACTCTTGCAATATATTATTATTTATTCATTCATTGTATTTCTTTCCTGTCTTTTCTCTAGAAAAGGTCAGAACAGTGTACAGTATAGTGCTTGTATTTCCAGTTTTATCCCCACAATTCTCTCACATCAAATGCTGGTATAGCTTTTTACTTAAAACTGAAGAAAAGGCAGCTGTGGCTTCTTCATGGCTCCTCATTCATAATTCTATTATTTTCTTCTTCCCTTTCTTTGACATTGGTTGTGAGGAAGACAATTAGAGAAAGAGAGTCTCAATGTCAATATTGTAGAAGATAAAGGTAAAAGAATTGTGGCTACCTTTTCACCCTTCCTGGTTCTTTTAAAATGCAACAGTTTCTATAAGAGATCTGATCTTTATAGATGCATTGAATAGCAGATATTTATAGGGCTACTGTCAATAGGCAGGATACCTACTGCTTACAGTACTGTAAGTTGTTAAAGTGGATATTGTCTTAGAAGGAAAATAAAAGAAAAAAGACACGGATGTGTGTAAGATGGAACTTACCTGAATTTGGAGACTAAAGAGTCTTCCAGATGATATAGATGTAATGGGTTCAGAAGAGTAATTTGTTTTAAGATGTTTATTTCATTTTATTTTTATTTATTTTATAAGGCTCTTTATGTGGAGGATAACTTTTACAGGGAAAATACTTATTTCAAACTCATTTCACTCCACAGACCCAATGAGCTTTTTGCTACTAATGGGTTCTTTGCTAAAAGCATCAGTCTTGTTTTCATCTTTCTTTTGCCTGGATTGTTATACATTTGTTAAATCCAGCATAGATATAAGTTTTGGTCACAATTCTTTAGTATTTTGAAGCATAATAATTAAATAATGCTTAATTCTGAAAAATGTTTCTAAGCTCCATCCAGTACATTTCTAAATGAAAAAGCTTGTTATGCTGATATTTCCTAAACTGCTGTATAGTTGCTAAGTAGTTTAATATACAATGTGTATATAATTGCAGGACTAAACAGACTCTGTTTGTAGCTTTGCAGCCAACACCCATGGCCACCCACAGGGCATGTTTGAAGCTTCAGGATATAGCTGCCAAGTTCCAGAATGTTTCTTGCTGGCTGTAGTCCACCTTTTTGTTGGCTTTGTATTTGGAAAGGTTTATCATTTGTGGGATTTGTTTCCAAGTGCTTAGTTAAAGTGGAAGCATGAAAAGATGAAGATATCTTGGATCTGATGCCATTTTCTTCAAATTGATATTTTAACAATCAAAACTTTATCTAATCATATAGAGTGCTATCAGGGCTTGCCTTTCTCCTCTCTTATTAAGTTCTACTCAGACCTCCTTTTTTTTGTTTTTGTATTGTTGTTGCTACTCTTTGCTGGCATACATGGTTTTTGTATGGGTGCTCCTGTTGGTTGACGTACATTTGCCCAGGACAGCACATTTCTCTGGACCCCATGACTGCATTTTTGAGAGCACCATCTAATATAAATTTTAATCACAATTATTTCAAGGTGATTAAGCCTGTTTTTTTCATTGTACTCAAAGTGATCAAAATTTTAATTGCCATTGCAAATATTTTCCTATGAATGAATATGATATTTAGTATATTTGGACTTCTACTCCCAGGGTTCTTAGCAATGGCCCTACTAGCTTGGATCTGGGAGTTGGTCCATATAGCATCAGGTTTGGGAAAGCTGTTCTATTCAGTTAAAAATAAAATAGAAGCTAGGGTGATGACTTCTATGGATCTGAGAAAGGATATGCTTTGTCACAGACTGGGGTAAATCAGATTAAAATCCTAATGCCATTTAAACTGTACCTGGACAGTTGAAATCCCTTTTGGTAAGATGCCTCCCTTCAGCCTAACTCCAAGGGGGAAAAAAGAAGTGCAAAAGTCCCAGACCAAGGAACACAGAATGTAACACTGTCCCCCCCAAATTCTTATAGAATATATTAAAAATTCACAGGGCAGCTGCGTAACACAAAGGGTACTCCTGCAACTAGGGAAAATTTTAGTAAAAAAAAAGTAAGCAATTTTTAAAATAATAGCCAAATGTGCAGAAACTGAAATAAGTTAATTTGGAAAAAGGTAAAATAGAAGGAAAGATGGTAGTTTTGCATTAAAAATCTAGGTTAAAAAATTGAACACGATTGTAGAGAGGATTATATGAGAGATCCTGGACTCCAGCTTAAATGTTTGATTAAATAGAATCTGAGGTAAGTGAAAGCTAGTTGCTAGTGGAAGTGGTCTGGATGTCATGTTTCATTTCTGATGTCAAAGTTCCAGTCAGTGAATCAGAAAATTACTTACCTGTTGACCTCACTTTCTCAGCACTGCTCTGTTCTTGAATGATAAAGGAATTGGATAAAGTGTAGTGAGGAAGAGCAAGTCTTTCCTTTGTATTACAGAGAGAGAGAAAAAAAAAAGATTGAACCAGATTGGAGCTGTGTCAGAAGAAAGGGATTGTCACTAGAGCAGAGAGCAGGCAGGGCATTTGAAAAAGTTAGAGCATTCTGAATTCAGAGATACAATTATTCTCTTAAGGTGGTAAATATTACAATCCTATATTAATAATGCAATTAAATATGACATTTAAAGTATGACATTTAAAATGTTATTTTTTATTTAGTAAAACAATTCATTTTTATTCAACATTTACATTTGTCTTTTTTTTTTTTTTGGTCCCTTTAAGTTAGTGTTGACTCTTGGCAACTGCCTGGACAAGTCCCTGCAGTTTTCTTGACAAGATTTCAGAAGTTGTTTGCTGTTGCCTGCTTCCTAGGGCTAAGAGAGACTGACTGGCCCAAAGTCACCCAGCTGGCTTTGTGCCCAAGGCAAGACTAGAACTCATGATCTCCTGGTTTCTAGCCTGGTGCCTTAACCACTACACCAAACTGGCTCTCTTTGTCTTTCTTACTTTATGTAATTTAACTCAACTTTGAAGTTTCAGTAACTTAGGAAAATAATATTTTTACCAATTCAAACATTTTTTAATATTTTCCAGAAATCTTAAAATTTGAAGAATGAGTTGGGAAATTGGGAACTGAATTCCTTGAAGATTTTACAAAAAATTAGGAGGAGTCTGGTACCACCTTTTTCCAACTAACAAATTTTATTAAAAGGCATAAGCTTTTGTGAACTGCAGCTTACTTCTCAGATGCATAGAGCGCCTTGACTGATGTAGAATTTAAATTGGGATGACTTGTGAATAAATAAGGGAGGGGAAGACCAGATGCAGGTTACATGTGAGACAAATTATAAGTACTATTGTAATATTTTAAAAAAACACTGTGTTTCTTGAGACCTTTTGAAATAGACTGAACCCTTCTGATGTGTGTAAGTTCAGCAATGTTTTGCTCAATGGTGCTGTTAAGTCTCATTTTTTCAAAATTGTCATTTTGAGATCTGCAAGAGTATCCTGGAAGATTGAAATGCTCTGCTGTTATTTTGTCCCAGTTTTGAGTCCTGATGTCAAACCTGTGTCTATTACTACTACGACTACTACTACTACTATGCAAAGTTTGTCCCATTATGTAGAATCCAGAGGGGCATTGCTTGCAGATGATTGTGTGTATCACATCAGAGGAAAAATATGTAAAGATGCCTCTAATCTTGTGTGTGTATTGTTGAGGCCTGTGATTGTGTTGTTGGGGTAGATGTGGGGACAGAGTAGATATCTGAGTTTGTGGCAGGATATGGTTCCCATGTTAGCATAATTTTCCTGTGGTTTCTTTTTGCTTGTGAGAATTTGCTTCAAGTTGGGTGGTTGCCTTATGCAAGTATGAACCTGCCACCCAGTTCCTGAGAAAGTGCAGTGTCACTGTCCAGTAAGGGCTGTAGTTTATTAATAGTAAGTTTGAGTGGCTTGAGCAGCCAGTGTAAATGGTGGAGAACTAGCATATGTTCATAAGCTGCTCTTTTTTGAACTAATGGAAGTTTCTGGGCCATTTTGAAGGCAGAGCCACATACTGTATAACACATTGCAATAATCCAACCAGAAAGTTACCAGGGTGTGAATAACTGTTGTGAGGCTGTCTCTGTCCTAGGAAGGCTGTAGATGGTAAATTAGCCAAAGCTGGTAAAAGGTATTCCATGCCACTGTGGCCACCTGGATCTCAGTGACAAATGATGGATTTAGGAGCATTATCAAACTGCAAACCTGCTTCTTTAGGACGAGTGTGCACCCATCCAGGACAGACAAGGCATCAGTCAACTGGACAGATGCATCACCCATAAACAGTAACTTCATCTTGCCTGGATTGAGTCTCAGTTTATTGGCCCTCATCCAGTCCATTACCTTGTCCAGGCACTGGTTCAGAACACCAACTGCCTCACCTATGTTAGATGAAAGGGAGAGGTAGAGCTGGGTATCATCCGCATATTGATGGCATCTCAGTTCACATTGCTGGATGACCTCTCACAGCAGTTTCATATAGATGTTTAAAAGAATGGAGAATAAATAAGGCAGAAGACTAAACTCCAACACTATTTTCTGGAAACAGCCTTCTAAATAGAAGTGGAACCTCTGTTATACAGTGCCCCCACTGACAGCCTATCCAGGAGGATATTGTGATTGATCGTATTGAAAGCCACTAAGAGATCTAGGTGGACAAACATGGTCATACTCCCCTTGTCCTTTTCCCAGCACAGGTCATCCCACAACGTGACTAAGGCAGTTTCTGTTCCATAGCTTAACCTGAAATTGGATTGAGATAGATCTAAAAAATCAGTTTTATCAAGAGAGGGTGGATTTGATTGGCCACTACCTGCTCATGCACCTTGCCAAGGAAGGGAATATTGGCCGTAGGCCTGTCTCTGTCTTTATTTATTTAGATCGATCATTCATTCATTCAATTTATATGGCCACCCATCTCAAATTCATGATTCAAAGCAGCTAACAATATTAAACACACACACACACACGAAAAACAGAAGGACAACACACTTAAAAAACAGCCAGGGTAAAAAAAAAAAACCTCATCAATAACAAATCAGCATAACCAATGTTATGGGTCCAGATTTGGTTTCTTCAGAAGTGGCCTGATCATTGCTTCTTTTAGACATATTTTAGGAGCCCAGATGCAAAATGCCCTCAATTTCATTTGATATCCACCATACTAGTTGAGCTATGCTTGCAGTTAAGTTGTTTGTGTTCCTTCTGCTACAGTTTTCCCAAAGACATTTATATTGGGCAGATTTTCCTGTCAGTGTTCCATCTTGGGAACAGAAGAAAGCTCCCTTTCCATAGCCACATAGCACACATCTGGTATAATTTAAAAGCAAAGGCTGTAATATTATTTGGAAAAAAATGTACAGTGTCATGGCTGCTTTGTGGAGTTATCTGAAAATAATAGTTACAGCAGTGGGGCAATATTTACATGGTCACAAGATACAGTGTTTTCCTTCCTCATACATAAATATAAAGATCTAGTTTGCACAACTGCTTTTCCTTTTATTCTTGTTAGAGGTAGTAATTAATTTACACTCTTGTGCAAGTAGACATTATGTTTTGGGTACTAAGACAGTAATTTATGGCTTCAGTCAAGGAGCCATAACCACAAATTCTAAACAGTAGCAACAAACATTTCCAGCCCATAAAGTCTCTTTTGAGAAGTAGATTCTAAACTTGCCTGGCTTTATTGTTAGATTCAGCTGAATGAGATCCAGAATACTCTACTCAGATTCATTAAGACTTTTCTAGGCTTCTTTTACCCATCTGAAAATTGATTTCTTTTTAAATAGTTTAAGATGATGCTTCAGGGCTTCACAGCTTATATTAAAAAAATGAATTCTCTTCCTGTCTTAGAGCAGCCCAAATAGTCAATACTAAATTGACAAATGATCCTTTAAGTATTTCTGTTGAATCCATTATCTTCAGGCCCTTGTGTGAGATAATTCATCAGAAGTATCACTATCTTAATGATATATTACCGAAGAAAGAAACAAGGTGAAAATTGGATAACTGCCCACCTCACTCCTAGATTTGTAAGGAGAGAATCACAAACATTGGGATAAACTAGTATTAGCCAGAGTATGTGTAAAAATAAAATGTTGGGATTGCTTTCATTTCTTGCCCTTACCTTTGATAACATTTATCATATTTTAAAACAGAAAGAAACAAATGGTTTTATGTTGCAACCTTCTAAAGTGTTCTCGAGTAAAACATGTACAAAAATGTTAAATCATATGAAGGAAAACTTCAACTGTATGTCTTTCAAGAATAGGCTTCTGTTAAAGAAGGCTAGAGAGCAGATGCCTTCGGAAAAGGAAGTGAAGGAATGTGTAATTTCAGCTATACTTTCTGTCCCTAAATTGCTTACCTTTTATTGGGAATGCCTAGATATTCCAAGGACCATGTTTTAAAAATTATTTATTTTAATTTTTATATGATCGTATTAGTGTTAATCTTTCTTTTTCCTTTGCTATTTATTTAATTCATTTATTACACTTACATGCCATCTTTCCTCCAAAGTTCAAGGAAATTTACAAAATTGCTTATTATATCTTCACAAGAATTCAATAGAATGTTAGGCTGAGTGATTGATTGGCTTAAGATTTCATGGTTTAGTAGATCTGCGTATCCCCAGTCTTAGTCCAGAGATATAGCCACTACATGATATTTGCTTTTTTTAGTTTTACTGATTTTTCATGAGTTAATATCTTGAGCATTCTGTTTTCATATCCATTTGCTTCATAAAATGGAACACAGACATCAGCATTCTTAAGTCCTGTTTCACGGGTCATTTGTTATTTTCCAAGCAACAATTAAGAACAAATATGAAATTATTAATATATCAAAAGATTTAATTAAGTCTGTAGAAAATGGGCAACCTTAAAAATCTGTCAGACTTTCCTCCTAGCAATATGGATAGGAAAAATCCATCCAAAGAACAAAACATTCAGAACTTGTTAGTAACATTAATTAGAAGGAAGGTTAAGGTGATAACACAAGAATTTCAGCACATAACTTTTATTTTCAAATGAGGCACCTTTTATGGACAATTTTTAGTGGCAAAACCCTCTTCCAGTTTTTCTGTGCTTTTATAGTGGAGGGAGCTGGAGGCCTGACACTTTTGTGAATGAGAGTCTGCCTGCATCTATTTGTGCATGGCAAAGATCTTTGTAAACAGAGCAGTAGAAAGCTGGCTAGCAAGTAACAGAAAGCAAACACTGGACTCTCCAGAAGTGAAGAGAATTTGCTGAAGTTTATTCTCCTAGTCCCTTGAGTATTCAGGGACAGGGTTTGAAAACAAAAACAGATTCTTTGGAGCCTCAGCAGTCCAAACTATGAACTCAAAAGAACATTCAAAATAAAATGCCTATTCAAAGAGGTAAGCTTTTTTTATAGCAGCAGTTTGAAGTTGCTCCCTTGTGCTCTCAGCAACAGTTATTATAAATTTTCCAGCCTCAGGTGTGGGCATATAAGCAGCTCCTTACTTGCAGAGTCTCTGATTCTCTTTCCTCCCTCCTGAGGAAAACTTTTCAGCTTGAGGAATCAACTCTCTTCTCTACTTGGGTAATCAGGCCAGGCAGCATACAAGAATGGCGGAAGGCGGTTTGTATAAGCCTGATAATAGTAATCCAACATGTGGTTTCCCTATAGGTTTCGCTTTGTTCTCCTCTCACATTTGCCATCTCCCTCAATCTTCATCTCTAACCCCTCACCTGCTTTTTCATCAGAGCAGCCTTTATGCACAGCAGGCACTGAGTCTGCAGACAATTGTGCTTTGCTGATGTGGTTCCCTTCACCACATTGTGATTGTGATAACTGCCACTAGACTTCTTATAAATGAGAGAACCAATTGTTGTTTATACTTCTGGACAATGCAGAAAAATATGTTTAAATACAAAACTGAAATATGTTTGCCTAATCTGCATTATTTATAGTCTGAGTGTTAGACCTAATGGGGATTTGCAGATTATTTAACAGTAAACTCTGGAGTATTTTTCATTCAACGTAGCAAAACTGATCTGTTAAAATATGATTCCAAGATGTGTTTCAAGTTTCTGAAACTGACCTCAGTGGACAATCAATCAATCAATCAATCATAGAGAAAACCATTACATTGATAAAGGATGTTACAAAAGTGGAAGAAGGTGCTCAAATTAATGTTCTGCCCCTAGGCCTTTCTTTAAAAGACATGGGTTAAAAGGCATGATAATCTCCTTAGTTCTTATTCCTGGGTCCTATTATGGCAGCTGATCTAATAGCATTTTTCCATGTTTTATTGATAGTTATAAGAAGAGTTTAGTAGAAACAACCATATAGTGAAATTCAAAATGGAGTTTAACATTTTCTCTATCATTACTCATATTTTCAGTCATGTTTGGTATGAAACATAATTGAGGGGCAAAATGTGTCCTTGTTTTGAAATATCTAGGATTCTGAAAAATGTCAAGGGGACCAATCCATTTATTTCATTTTTAAATACTTTATTTGTTTATGTGCTTGCTACAAAAGCAACTTTTCTAATCTTCAATCTTTTTAAATTTGTGAATAGTTCATTGTCCTATAACTGTATAGCTGTTTCTGCCTTAAGCCACAGTGAAGCTGACAAAAATTATCAATTTCATCATGCCTCTGCTTGGAAGTTCAGAAACAAATGTTAAACAAATGCAGGCATGTGTGAGAAACTGACCTTTCAGGAAAAAAGGATGAGGTACAAACAGGGAAAGAAGCATCAAGGCATAATTTAAGTATGAAGAGACTTTATAGTGAGAGAGCCACTCATAGAATGAATGGTCCTGGAAAGTAGGAAAAAAATGGACAATGTAATTGAACTGGCAAAAAAGTTTTCCATATGTGAAAATACTGATTAAAATATCTTTGTATCCACAAATACTATCACTAATACAGATTGCTGGTGCTATCTGAATTTCATTCTCTACAGTTTTGCATACGCATGGATAGAAAATGCAGACTGGACATTGTTATCTGCAGTAAAAGGTTGCATGTTTCCACATTATAATGTGTGTGTGCGCGCGCGCAAGCACAGAATGGCAGATGTGTAAAGTATGTTTTTCACAGTCCTGTTACTTGAAGTTGTTTGGATAGAATAGAAACCCTGTCAATAAAGAGAGTCAACTCTTTTAGAAGTTTGATTTGCTAGAATGGTTATGTGTAAACTCATAGTTGAGCCTTTGTCTTATTGCCATGAATAATGGTTGCTGATGAGGAACAGAATAGATTTGGATAGGGAATAGGTAATTACTTTTATGTGATATGGGCGGCTGTATAAATATGATAAATAAAGTAGTGCAGGGGAGACAAAGAGAAAGTTGGTGGAAGAAAGAGAGTAAAGCATTTTCTTACAGGCCTGAGGAATAGAATTTTGAGTTTGTGTTCCATTGATTTGAAATCTTTGGAAAAGTTGTGGAAAGGAAAGCCTATCATGGCAACAGGCCATAGAAAATGAACCCAAATCAACATTATTTATTATAATGTTCGTTCTGGCACATAGTTTTAAGACCTTCACAGAAGAAATAAGCTGTGAACCTTCCAAGAAAGAAAAATGAACCTTGCAGAATAGGAATAGGAAGTCGATACCTGAAGGGCAGAAGGGATACAGCTGTTTTCCCAGAGTTGAGATAGTTGATAATTCACTACTAGGATTAAAAATAAACATGCACTACTGAACTCATCAGCTCATGAACTAGGCTCTCTGCCAGAGCAGGTATTGTGGATGTGACAAAACTTCCAATATTCATCAAGCCTACTAACAATTATTCCTTCCTGCTAATATATATGGGGACAAACCATCACAGACTCCAAAGGTTTAGGAAGGAGTCTTAAGAAACTGGTGGCTAGTGAAACTATCATCCTTCATGCCAATAAAAATACTCTGAAAGGGGGGAAAAAAAGAACACATAAATGAATAACTGGTTGTGCAAATGGTGTCAGTGGGAGATTTAGTTTTTGAAACAATGGTATGAATTATCTAAGTGATGAATTACTGGCACAAGGTGTGTTGCATTTCTTAAGGACTACTAAAAATGGGTTTGGCCAAAGCATGATATGCTTGATCCTGAGGGCTTTAAACTGAATTCTGTAAAGGGTAGGAGATGAAAACCCTAAGGACCTTAGATAAAGAGTTGTGTCTGTAGAAGGAAAGCAGAATGTTGCTTTAATGGGGAATACTAAATCATTCATTACAAAAATCAGAAAAAATATTAACGTGAGAATAACTTGTGACATGGTAAGAACTCCAGCAGTTATCACAACAATTAATGGATGCAGACTGCTCTGCCTTTACAACAGAGACAAGCATCTTCCTCCTTGCACTGAAAATACATAAGAAAATTGACCAGGGCTAAACATCACTAAACCATATATCTCTACAAAGTATATGGAGTTGTTTTTGTTTATGATAACAGCTGCCAGGATACTTTATGCTTCTTAGTAGACATTGCATGTGATTCCTTCTCTAGAAGAATGACAGACTAAGTTTGTACATCACTGCCAAAAATAATGTATTTGAAAAATAAGTTTGATATAGAATTTAATTTAATTTGGGAATAATTTGTAATATAAGTATAATTTTACACATAACCTTGAATAGACCTGTATTGCATCCAAAATTTGGGTTTCTCTTAACATAAGGCTTTGTAATATTAGAACTTGCCAGTTTGGTCAAAGTATGGATTTTTTAAATTTAACAGAAATGTCTTCCAATTTTTTATTCTGATTGATGATTATTACTATATAAGCTACTTTCGTTAATTATTGATCATTGATGTGATTCCGATAATACTTAAGATTGTTTTATATGTAGTATTAATCTAAAATCATCTTGAAAATTCTTGTTCAATTTTACACAGTATATAAATCTTTTCTAAGTCTTTTGCCACCATAGATTGCTTCTATTGGTTTCTTGTTTGAAAGTAGAATACTGACTGGAATTCTTGTGTTGAAACCTTAACCTCCTTCTAATAATGACTAAACACAGCTTTGAGAGACTTGTTCTGGGGATTAATTGTATCCAGATTGCTAGGAGGGAAGTGTGACATGAGACTCATAAAGGTCATGAACTTTCTTGACCATACACTGGTGTTAAAAGAATGGAAAATAAGATGAGCTAATATATGAAGACAGATATGATTTAATAGATATAATGGACACTAGGAAGGTTAATTATAAGTGATTAGGGTAGTAGAATGAAGACACAGTTTGGAACAAAAGCACTAGAAAGAGAAAAGAATTTGTATTGCATGTTAAAATATTCCAAGCCTGCTCAGAAAGTCAAATAAATTATTTTGGCAATACTCTAGAGATCACCTGAGCTAAAATATATGTAGGAACAAATAAAAGCAGTATTGTTGTTTATTGTCTGCAGTTGCCCATTAAACCGATGTAATATTTTCTAATAGCGAATGGTATGTTTTTAAGAAGCATGAAGTAGTAGTAGAAGTGACATGGACTTTAATTACACTGACTGGTAAAAGAGAAATTCTGCTAAGCATGATCCTTTCTGATTTATCTTACTGACAGTTTTCCCATTCAGAGAGAGAGGAAGAGTGGTGAGAGAGTGAAGAAAGGCACAACAGGATAAATAGAATAGAATAGAATAGAATAGAATAGAATAGAATAGAATAGAATAGAATAGAATAGAATAGAATAGAATAGAAATCTTTATTGTCATTGTACTACTTGTACAACGAAATTAAATGCCACCCCAGTGCAGCTTTAAAAATATAAAAACCATAGAACACATAAAACACATAACACACATAAAACACATAAAGACATAAAACACAACCTTCACATTCCATATTGCACAACCCCTGATGCTGCATTAATACTGCACTATACGATAGAATTCAGTATAGTTACAGCTCTGATAGAAGCTATTCTTCAGCCTATTTGTCCTTGTTTTCATTATCCTGTACTGTCTGCCAGATGGTAATAGTTCAAAAAAAGAATGTCCCGGGTGGGATGGGTCCTTAAGAATGTTTTGAGCTTTCTTAAGGCAGCGGGAACTATAAAGTTCTTCCAAAGAGGGGAGAGGGCAACCAATGATCCTCTGGGCAGTGGTGGTAACCCTCTGGAGCGCTTTCCTATCTGCCACTGTGCAGTTAGCAAACCATACATAGGTCACCAGCAGTTTTTCATTCAGTTGTTGTTTCCTGAGAAGTCTCAGGTAGTATAATCTCTGCTGGGCCCTCTTAACCAAGGCTGCAATATGAATGCCCCAGGTCAGGTCCTCTTTTATAGTAACACCCAGAAACTTAAAACTGGCCACCCACTCCACTCGGTCTCCATTAATAACCAGGGGCTGGACATCTAATTTATTCCTTCTATAGTCCACTATAAGCTCCTTGGTCTTATTGATATTAAGAGCCAAATTATTGTCTCCGCACCACGAAAGCAGCTGGTCCACCTCATCCCAGTAGGCAGACTCATCTCCTTTGGAGATAAGCCCCACCACTGTTGTATCATCTGCAAATTTAATGATAATATTGCTGAAGTGAGTGGGGGTACCATCATATGTATAAAGAGTGTAAAGTAAGGGACTCAACACGCAGCCCTGTGATGAACCAGTGTTGAGAGTAAGAGCTGAGGAGATATAATTGCCTAAACTAACCCTCTGGGAGCGGCCAGATAGGATGTCCAAAATCCAAGAACAGATTGAATATGGAAGCTCAAGATCCATAAGTTTAGACACCAGTCTATGTGGAAGGATTGTATTGAATGCAGAACTAAAGTCTACGAAAAGCATCCTCACATAGGTCCCCCGCTGTTCCAGATGAGTCAGAGCAGTGTGGAGAGTGATGGCTATAGCGTCCTCTGTGGATCTATTAGTTCTCTATGCAAACTGATGTTTATCAAATGTATGTGGAAGGCAGGGAATGATGTGCCTACAGACCAATTTTTCAAAGCACTTCATGATGATAGGCGTGAGTGCCACTGGTCTGTAGTTGCTGAGGTTGTTAATAGGGAACTTCTTTGGCAGTGGAACAATGATGGAAGCCTTCAGACAGGATGGAATAGTGGACTGGGATAAAGACCGATTAAAGATCTTGGTGAAAACCCCAGCCAACTGATCAGCACAGTCTTTAAGCACCCGGCCAGAGATGCCATCAGGTCCGGCAGCCTTTCTAGGGTCCATTCTTGATGTGGCAAATAGGAAAACATAGTCTAGGATGTAGGAATAGTGGGTATATTTGGGAAAAGAGATCATGTAATGCTACAGTTCTTGATCTTAAGGGAAACTAAAGCTGATTGAGAGCCAGTTTGATGTATGGTTAAGGCCCCAGGCTGGAAACAAGGAGACCATGAGTACTAGTCCTGCCTTGGGCACAAAGCCCACTGGGTGACCTTGGGCCAGTCCCTCTCTCAGCCCTAGGAAGGAGGCAATGGCAAACCACTTCTGAAAATCTTCCAAGAAAAATGCAGGGACTAGTCCAAGCATTCGCCAGGAGTCAACACTGGCTCAAAGGCGCGCGCACACACACACACAAAAGCTGATTGTAGTTGAATGTATATCTTAAACTTCAAGAAAGTGAATGTTAATAAACTTAGAGCAGTGGGAAGTAAGATTCTGTAGCAGATGGTATGCTTATGGAAAAAGAAGCTCAATATGAGTGGCAGTTTCTGAAAGTATAATTTCAAAGAATTCCAGTGAATGACTGCCGAAGAAGCCAATGTGACTGCACAAAAGGCTTAGTGAAAATCTGAAAATAAAAATAAAAGGCATTTTAAGACATGGAAAGAGGGAAAAGACAGAGAAAACTACTCACAGAGAATCTAATATTATAGTGTTGGTGTGACAACAACATTTGCATCCTTCACCAATATCAGTTTATTTGAGCTTTAAATTTACTTAGAAAAAGAGCTTATTTAGGTAAGTAAAAAAGTAAAAAAGAATTAAAGTATCAGCTGCTCAATTAAGGGCTTCTCCACATAGTCATTTTGCCTTGCATTCTTCCCATCCCAGAGCCAATCATGTTGGCATAAATTGCATATCCACAACAGTGTGTCTTTAACATGCATCTGGAACAGGACCATGCTGTTCTGCTGTTTGTACAACTCCTTTGAGTAACACTGATTAGGGGTTTTCCCTTGCTGAAATTAAAATGTCACCAACCACAGGGAAAAACACCATCCATCACCATAGAGCCTATATGCTGGGGTGGTGTTGTAATATCCAGGCACTCTGTTCAATATATTTTTAAATTATTTTTCTCCAAAACATGTATTCAGCCTGTCTATGAGACATGTCCTCTGGAAAAGATAGGTGGGGTATTGTTGCACTGTGGTATGCAGGCTGTGTGGATGAGCCCTAAGATAGCAAAATGCTTTACAGTAAATTAAAAGGAAAACTATTTAGTTCTTATTTTGGTTTTATCTCAGAAAAGAGGATACGTGTTCCATCTGACTACTATGAAGAACAGAGGGGCCAGATTGAGGCTTGAGACTGAAAGATACATGGTCAGGGAATACCTCTTGGGTTTGAATATAAATCTCCAAGACTAGATGAATTGCTTCCTAGGGTACTGAAGGAATTAGCTGGCATTGCATTTTAGAAAAGGTGGATTGCGACCCCCAGGGGAGTTGCAAGACAATGGATGACAGGTCACTAGAGAATGCTTCTGAGCAGGCTTACCAGTTTGATGTAAAAGTGTGCTGGATACAAATCAGCATGATGGTTCCAGATCATTATATGAAACCTGCATGTTCTTTTTGATTTTTTTTAACACACCACATTTGCATAAGGAGTTCTAAAGGAGATCTAAAGGCAAAGCTCTGACCATCTGATCTGACACTCATTCTGTAGGGGGAATTATGAAGAGAGGTAGGAAGAAGGGTTTGAAAAAAGAAGGAAATTGCAAGAGTTTGGGGATGAGCTGATTATAAGCACCAAGATGGAAAGCAATGAGAAGATGAACTGTAATGGTTATCTCAGTGTGACTGTACTGGGAGAAAGTACTTTGCAAGCTGCAGCATTTTAAGAGAAGGTGATTTAGGGCAAGGAAACACACTTTTCCCCTAACTTTAGTGTAGAGAGTAGCTATTCTCAAAATGAAACCGAGATTTCAGGTATAATATAAAATTGAACAAGATCAATTCTTCCCATTAAAATATGAATTTAAATATTATTGGGTTCTGCTTTTTTAAATTCCAATGAAATTGTATTACAGTATTTTAAAAGTTGTAAGGCTGTTACAACTGATTTGTAATGTTTCAGATAGATGGATGGATGGATGGATGGATGGATGGATGGAAGGAAGGAAGGAAGGAAGGAAGGAAGGAAGGAAGGAAGGAAAGAAAGAAAGAAAGAAAGAAAGAAAGAAAGAAAGAAAGAAAGAAAGAAAGAAAAAGATGGCATATTTCTTTCTTGCTCAATGAAATTATTAGTTTTATTCACTGGGGAGAGATTACCATTTGGGGGTAATAGTATCACAAAAATGATAGGTCCGGAACCTCTGGATCATTACATAATTACCTTAAAAAATCCTGAAGAAGTGTCTGTTTTCAAAAAGGAGAAACTAGCATACTAACTAGACCTGTCACTCTGATGTCAATAGCTGAGAGGATTCTAGGCCAGATCATAAAGAGGACTATTTATCAATCTCTTAAAAACAATGTTGTACTTACCAGAAATCAGCATGGATTTATCAAGAATGTTGACTAATATTATATCATTCTTTTAATTGGGTAACTTCCATGAAATTTTATTTATATGGCTGCCCGCTCAACAGAAAACACTGGGTGGAGAGTAATAATTATAATTAACAATAAAAGCATTTTAAAAATACATAATTGCAGGGATGACACACATGTCCATATCCACAACCCCTGAAAAATGGGCTGATTAACATTCTGGCCCAATGCTGGAGAGAAAAACCATTTTTAACACCTTAGGGAAGACCCAGCAGGGTTGGAGCCATCTGTTTCACAGGGCAGCAACAGAGAAGGCATACTTTCTAAGTCTTATAATACATTGTTTAATCAAGGAGAACAAGAGCATCCCCACCCTATTGGTTCATCTGAGATAGGCAGAAATAATTGGAGACGGTGTCCTGCCATGAAGACCTTTAGAGATGACAACCAGAACCTTGAATTCTACCTGGAAAGTTACTGGGAGCCAGTGCAGCTCGTGCAGTAGTGTTAACATGGGCTTATCAAGGTGAATCCATAACTACTCATCCTGTCGCATTGTGGACCAACTGCAGTTTCTGAATGTCTTCAAGGGCAGTCCTATGTAGAACACATTGAAATAATCCAAGCAGAAGGTGAGCAAAACACGAGTGTCTGTGAGTAGGGCCTCCCAATCCAGGAATGGGTGCAGTTGGTGCATAAGATGCTAAGGCTCTCCTAGTCACAGCTTCCACCTGTTTGAGCAGGAATCAAGCATGTAGGAGGACTCCCAGGTTGCACACCAGTTCAATCTGGGGCAGTGCAACTCCACTCAGAACCATTAATGGAACATCCTCAGAGCTAGGACGTCCTAAAAAAACTACTTGGTCTTGCTGGAGTTGAGGTTAAGCTTATTTTTTCCCATCTAGGCTCTCACAACCTCCAGACACTAAGAAATAACGTTGATGGCATCATTTGGTCAGCCAGGACCTGATATGTACAGCTGAGTATCATTAGCATACTGATGACAACTGACCTTGTGCAGTTGGATAACTTCGCCCATTGCCATCATGGAGTGGGAAGAGGAGTGGAGCCTGTGGGAGCCAGCAAAACAGAGACTTAGGGCTAGATCTCCTGTCCCTCACCAACACCAACTCGAACTGATCCTGGAAGGAGGAGAGCCACCACAAGTCTGTGCACCCCACTCCTAACCCCCTGAGCCAGTCCAGAAGGATACTATGACTGATGGTATCAAAAGCCACTGAGAGATAAGGGATGCACACCTGCCACACACATTCACAGTTGTGATCAATGTTGTCTCAATATTACGCTCAAATCTGAAACCCGACTGAAAGGGTTCTAGATAATCTTTCTCCAGTGCCTGACAACTATGATAATGTCTTCACTTCAACAATGTATTTAACAAAGAGCCCCATGGAATTCTTAATTAGCATAGTATTTAAGTGTGGCCTGGATGGATACATAGTGAATACATATCTGTCTTGAAAATCATACTCAGAAAGTGCTCATCAACTGTTCCTCATCAAATTGGTGTGTTGAGCACTAGTCCACAAAGTTCAGTTCTGAAGCCTGTACTCTTCAACATTTGTATTAATGACCCTGGGTGAGGAGATAGAGGGAATGCTTATCAAATTTGCAGATTGCTCAAAATTAGATGGGATAATTAATACACCAGAACAGAAAAATAGAGCAATTGGCTGAGAATAACAAAATGAAATTTAACAGATAAATGCAAAGGTCTGCAACTGGGAAACAAATCAAAACCATAGATATAGAATGAGATTTAACTTGTTGAAAAGTTCTTGGAATACTAGTTGACTGAAAACTGAGTAAGAATCAATGGTTCAACATGGCTGCAAAAAAGTGCAATTTTAGGATGCAACTACAGAAACTATCTAGTTTCTGAATCACAGGAAGTAATTACTTTTGCGTTGGTCAGGTTGTATTTTGAATATTAAGTCTAGTTCTAGGTACCACACTTTTATAAAGGTTCAGACAAACTCAAATGGGTTCAGAGGAAGATGATCCTAAGAAGAGTGAAAACAGGGAATGAATAGCTTTGAAAAAGGGAGGATAGGATGGTACTCCATTTCTGAGAGGATATAATGCAGAAGTTAGTCAAGACATACCCTCTATTCATGTAGCGCAGGGTGCACTATCCCACAATGCAGGGAACATAATAATGGATTTGAAGTTCAGAAATTCAGATTATGTGGAGGAGAGGTGGTGAGTTCCACTTTGCTAAATGGCTCTTTCTACTTTATATGAATGGCATGTAGCTCTATTTCTATTTTATATGCAGCCAGATAAGTTTTTTTTGTTCTAAGTATCTGATGGCAGGCTAGGTGTGGAAAAGAAAATAGAAACTTTTTCAGACAAGGTAGAAGTATTCTTAGTCAGGAAGTAAACAGCTGAGACGTAGGCTTTCAACCAGCTAGGATGGATTTCACCATTTGGACATGTTTCTGGGTTCAGCTTTGGGCCTGAAGATTCAGATGGCACCTTTGTCCAAGTGAAGTTTGTGGATCAAGTAAGTCCATTCCTGATAATGTCAAACCTGGCTATCTGACACGTTTCAGTTAATCCAAACTGAATTAATGCAGGGTACTTTGGGTAAGGCTACTTTTCAGGTGTCCTCACAAAATGCCAGAGAATGCAGCTTTGAGAATGTTGTTTCATGTTGAAAAACAGGGCCATATTATACTGGTCCAGCAAGAGCTGAATTGGTTAGTAGTTTGTTTCAGGCTCAGTTCAAAGTGTGGGTTATGATCTTTAAAATCTTTAAAGGTTTAGGTTCAGGGTACTTAAGAACCACATTCTCCAACACTGGTCTGACCACTCTCTCAAAACTGATGTGTTCTTATGTGAGAGAGATCTGCTCGAGAGAGAAAGGGCCTGCTTCATGGCCACACCAAATGTGGGGAACACCGTATTCTTGGAAGCTAGGTTAGCACCCTCTCTGCTACTGTTTTGCCAGCAGGTCAAGACTCCCTCCCTCCCTCCCTCCCCCCCCTTTTTTAAAAGACATACTTTCTATAGGCAAACTTTTTAGGGACTCTTATCTGTTCGCTTTATAATTTTTATATATTCAATAGGTTATGTTTTCTGTAATTTTTTGTGTGTTTCAAGTTTTCTTTAAAATATAGTAAATTTTAAATGCTAAAAGCTGCCCTAAGTAATGCATATGCATTGAAGTCAATCAAATGTTGATGGAAATTTGAAAAAAAAAATTAGAGTTAATAATTTCATTATGTGATAGCTAGAGTTTATTATGGTCGCAGACCAGAGTTCTTATATTATGTGTACAGTAGCTGCTTTCTAAAATAAAACCAGTAACCAAACCAAAAAAGCACTTTTACTAAAAATGGTGTTTAGTAAAATCTTCCTAATTATTTAAATTGTATTTTAAATAATTAAATTGAATCTTTTAAATTGTGTTTTAAATAAAATCCACTCTACTTAGCATTAGCTTACTTTCTAGTTGTACACTTTTTAGCATGAAAATCAAAATAGATGTTCAGGAAGTTCAATAGAAGGTCAGTGATTCCACAAAGTAAAGACAGATGGTTTGAAAATACAGTCACTCGCTTTACATTTTCCACTACTTCTCCCTACTTTAGTTGATTACTACTGAAAATGGCCATAGAAATTGTCTGAAAAAAGCACACATACACACACATCAGAACATTGGATAATAAATATTGTGTTCTAAAGGTGAGGCAGCAGGTAATTAGTAGAAGCAGCAGCAACAGAGATATAGTGTATGTCCTTATGCTACTAAAACCTGTTGGATATTTATGGAAAACAAATGGATTCAAACATTTTATTTTTGCCCAAAATGTTATACGCTGACTTCAGGTAGTATCAACATGCAGATGGATGCTACTGAACCTACAAACACTTTTTGTGATGTTTACTGAATTTCCCATTTCAGTCTTTTTTCAAATGCATAACTAAAAATAAATAAATAAATAAATTTATTTTTAAAAAATGTGATGGTGACAAGCAGCAAACACCAGCTTGTGAATCATCTTTATTTCCAGGAATTCTCGTAGATTTCACATAGGCACCATAGCCATTTTTAGAGAAAAAAATGATGGGGGACTGTTTTTGTTTACAAATGTGTCCACATACTTAGCAAAAAGACAGAGGTAACCTATCCTGGGATGCTAGAGAACACAGCAGGGAACAACATAATCAGTTTGTTTTTTTGATTGACTTTGTAAACAAGGTAGTAATTCATGGCAATCAATTTCTTTGAATATAAATAACATGCTTTTGAAATAGCAAATGTTCCCCCTAAAAAGGCCATGAAACTCAAAAGTATAAAAAGGTGGTGATATTTGAATTAGGCTAAATTGTTTTAAGGTAACTTTGAATATTTTCTTATGAAGCAGCTATCATTGCTGATTATGGGCATGGGAGGGTAAAATCCTTCAGTGCATAAAAATGTGTCCCTTTTATGAGGCAGGAACCTAGTTTTTATAGCTGTTTAGTGAGGCATAATAGAAAACGGAGCCTAGAAAGCCTTTATTGTCCTTGACTTTTGGAACCAACAATTTTTCCACCTCTTATATTCTTTCTCAAATCTAGCAGTCAGAACTGTACACATTATTCAAGTTGCAGACATACCATAGATTTGTATAAAGGCATTTTAATTTTAAATCCCTTTCCTAATGCTGATTTTTAAAAATATTTAATCATTTTCCTAGTTATCATGGAATGTTGCTTTTTTCACAGCTACAGCTCACTAAACCAAAATCTTTATTGAGCTATTTACCGTGATCCTGATACCTTTTTATTTGTTAATTACAATTAAGTCAGACCTCAGCAGATTATATGTGAAGTTAAGTTCTTTTGCCCCAGTGTGCATCACTTTATATTTACTTAAATTGAACTACATTTATCATTTTCTTGAACATTCACCAATATATCAATATCCTCCACAATAACTTTTGTATTTTAACACTCTGAATGTTAGTATTAATCAGTGACTTGGCCAAACTCATCCATCCGTAAGTTAATATAATTTATAATAAGTTAAAAGCCACCAGTTCTATACTTGGGGGACTCCACTTCTTATTCCTTTCCACTGAGATTTGATTGATTGATTGATTGATTGATTATATGCCATCAAGTCGTTTTCAACTCCTAGCAACCACATAGATAGACATGTCCTGTTATGTTATGGCAATTTATTCAAGAGCTTTTGATTAGGAATTTTTTGGTCAAATTTGAAGATCATAATAAAAATAATTTCAGGTTTTAAATTATTGGATTATTTAGATGCAGAGAAGGCTATTATAATCTCTATGTTATAAGACATTTTAACCAAAGAAATGGGTAAGAGTCCTTATAACTGATAGGCCCTTCATCTAGTATTAGGGAATATTTTATAGTACAACCCTATGCATATGTCCCCAAAACAAAACCCTTACTTATCTTGATTGGTTTATTCCTAGATCAGCCTTAAAAAGCTATAGAAATGGAGGTGATATCCTTGTTGCTGTGTTTTCATTGTAACTAGCTGACTAGACAATGCAAAACTATGAAATAAAGCCATTAGAAGGATAGGATTTATTTCCTACTGATGGCTATGTGTGCTGATGGCAAATTTATGCTGGTCTTGATTTCTCTTTTATTTTCAGAATTGGGAGGCTATTTGATGGCACAGAGCCAATTGTTTTGGATAGCCTGAAGCAGCACTACTTCATCGACAGAGATGGCCAAATGTTCAGATATATTTTGAATTTTCTACGAACTTCAAAACTACTCATACCGGATGATTTCAAGGTGAAATTGTATTTATTGTCATAATCTTCACAATAATGGAAGGATTATGAGGCAATTGTTTGAGTAACACCAGTTAACAATTCAGTACACTTGGGAATAATTGCTTTGATTGGTTCTGGCAAAGAATAGATCAATAAAATGAATATTTGAAATTAGCAAAGCAAAATTCAGCTTCTAATCTGAGAAGTATGGTTGTATCAAATGTATACCTGATTTTGGGTGGCTGTGCCTCAACCCAAAAATGCCTGCTTTACAAGTCTTGGTCTGTCCACGAAATGAAACAGGGCTGTTTTTCTGTGTGCAGAATAAGATGGGATTGCTTAGTTTGGAGCACATTTTGTTTGGGGGTAGCGGAGAAAAATCCAGAATATTGGCAGCTGAGGAGAGGAAGGAAAAGGCAAAGGAAGACAAGGTGCTAAGAACATTGAGAGGGAGGAGGGGTGCTGCACTGGAACATTAGCAGCATGAGGAGGTGGAGGAAAGGCACTAGGAAGAGGGCAAACTAGTGGCATATGCTGTGCTGGGAACTGTGGAAGGGAGAGAGAGGGTGACATATGCCCCTGTCTGATCTGGATTTCATTTTGCCAAAAGCTGAAGCAACCAGAGCATTCTTGGTTTTGCTTCTGCCCAACCTGTGCTGGCCAAAACATTTCAGCAAAACTACTGGAAAGTGATGGTTTCTGGTTTTGAAGGAAAACCTTTTTCCCTCCTATTGTACCTTACACAAAAATTAAAAAATATATATCAAATTTACATAGTGAATGTAAAATACATTAATACTTCAAAATTAAAATGCATTAGATCTCTTGCCATCTCTTGATTGGCTGATTTCAAAAATGAAAGCTCATAAGCACTCATGTTACCCACTGCATGTTGTGATTGTATCTTTATAAGTGTATAAATTTAATAATCTACCCTAAATCCCCAAATGTCCTCAGTGATTATATCTTGCTGAACCATGTTTTCTTTGGAAGCTTATCAAGGATTTCAATGCCATTAATTATCAACAATTATTAGGATGCTGGATTTAGATCTAGAAAACTTAGGGTGATTTAGAACTGATCATTGTCTATGCCTAACCTACTTCACAAGGTAGTTAAGGGGGAAAATGTGTACCGCCTTGATCTTAAAGAGAATAGGTGGGATGTAATGCAATAAACAAAGACATGTTAGCAAATAACGAGGTGTACTTTACATAATTTTTGGTTCTTTCATGCCATTAATCATATAAAGTTTCTCTCCTATTTTGTCTGTGATTGTGAGACAGCAGGTTATGAAGAAGGTACAGTACTGTACAAAAGGTCTGGGCAGGTGTGAAAAAATGCTGTAAAGTAAGAATGCTTTCAAAAATACATATTGTAATTGTTTATGTTTATCAATTTATGAAATGCAAAGTGAGCAAACAGAAGAAAAATCTAAATCAAATCAATATTTGGTGTGACTACCCTTTGGGTTCAAACCAGCATCCATTCTTACACTTGCACACTTTGTACACTTGCACAAAGTCAGGGATCTTGTAGGATTAGAGTCAGGTGTATGATTAACCAATTATACCAAGCAGGTGCTAATGATCATCAATTTCATAGGTAGGTTGAAACACAGTCATTAACTGAAACAGAAACAGCTGTGTAGAAGGCTTAAAACTGGGTGAGGAACAGCCAAATCTGCTACTAAGGTGAGGTTGTGGAAGACAGTTTAATGTCACAGGTTATACACCATGGCAAGACTGAGCACAGCAGTAAGACACAAGGTAGTTAGACTGCATCAGCAAGGTCTCTCCCAGGCAAAAATTTCAAAACAGACTGGGCTTTCAAGATGTGCTGTTCAAGCTCTTTTGAAGAAGCACAAATGGGCCACGTTGAGGACTGTAGATGCAGTGGTTGGCCAAGGAAACAATGCAGCAGATGAAAGACATGTCATGCTTACTTCCCTTTGACATTGGAAGATGTCCAGCAGTGCCATCAGCACAGAACTGGCAGAAACCAGTGGGACCCAGGTATACCCATCTACTGTCTGGAGAAGTCTGGCCAGAAGTGGTCTTTATGGAAGAATTGCAGCCAAAAAGCCATACCTCTGACGTGGAACTGGAGTGCAGAAAAATGGCAGCAGCTGATGAGTCAAAATTTGAAATATTTGGCTGTAGCAGGAGGCAGTTTGTTTGCCCAAGGGCTGGAGAGTGGTACAGTAATGTCTGCAGGCAATGGTCCAGCATGGTGGAGGTTCCTTGCAAGTTTGGGGCTGCATTTCTGCAAATGGAGTTGGAGATTTGGTCAGGATCAATGGTGTCCTTAATGCTGAGAAATACAGGCAGATACTTATCCATCATGCCATACCATCAGGGAGGCCTGTGATTGGCCCCAAATTTATTCTGCAGCAGGACAACGACCCCAAACATACAGCCAATGTCATTAAGAACTATCTTCAGCATAAAGAAGAACAAGGAGTCCTGGAAGTGATGGTTTGGCTCCCACAGAGCCCTGATCTCAACATCATCGAATCTGTCTGGGATTATATGAAGAGATGGAAGAATTTGAGGTAGCCTACATCCACAGGAGATCTGTGGTTAGTTCTCCAAGTTGTTTGGAACAGCCTACCTGCTGAATTCCTTCAAAAACTGTATGCGAGTGTACCTAGAAGAATTGATGCTGTTTTGAAGGCAAAGGATGGTCACAGCAAATTTTGATTTGATTTGGATTTCTCTTCTGTTTGCTCACTTTGCATTTTGTAAATTGATAAACATAAACAATTACAATATACAGTGCTACCTCGGTTCACGAACTTAATTCATTCTGTGACTCTGGTCGCGACCCGAATCAAATTTTCCCATAAGGTTCAATGTAACCAATGTATCAATGGTTAATCCATTCTGAACCATATGTATTTTTTTTTTAAACCACAAAAATATGACACAAAGTACAGTATGACGAGAGAGAACGCTAACCTTGCTCAACGCGACTTCTGGTGTGGAGCGCAGGAAGGCGGGTGGGGAGGCAGTTATTGCTTGGAGGGAGAGTCCCCCTCCCTACAGGAAGCCACGACCACGTGTCACGGCAGGGAAAATGGCCGCGGATCCTGTTCGTCACCCGATCCGGCGTTCGTGAACGGAAGCAAAATTTTGCGAATGGTGCTGTTTGTGACCCGAATTGGTCATGAACAGAAGTGTTTGTGACCCGAGGTACCACTGTATATTTTTGAAAGCATTCTTACTTTACAGCATTTTTTCACACCTGCCTAAAACTTTTGCACAGTACTGTATTATTATTAAATTTACTTTCCCACAACTTTATCCAAACCTTCCAAATCTGTTCTTTTAATATTTTGGGCTTCAACTCCCACAATCCATTAGCAAGTACATTATTGATTGTACTGGCTCGAAATTAGAGAAGCAGAAATTCAACACACCTGAAGTGTACTTCAGATCTCTGTGGGCATTCACAGTCAGTAATCATATAAAGTGGAACTCTGTGGCTCTATCCTTTAGCCGTGCACTGGTCATGTTAGGTCTCATCCCACACTTCTCAATGCTTGAGTAGAATAGTAGACATCTATACCAAGAGAGTCCCTCCTTCACCTTTTTTGCTCTTGTTGTTGTGTATTATTTGCTTAGAAATTGTTAATTTTTAGTTGTTTTTAGCATTAATTTTAGAGTGATTTCAGATTGTTAAAAAAATGTTTCTTGTGAGGAGCATATACCTTTTTACCATTAAATGTAATGTATATTATAGCTGATCATAAACTGAAACATTGAGTGCTGACAATGTATTAGCAATGATCGTTATATGAAGAATTTCTAGCTAATCTCATATCTCCATTATTCAGAAGCAGTCCTTGATATGATCGAGAAGAACTTTTATGTGATTTACATTTCTTGTAGTCCAATTTTAATGCATATCCTTTATTTAAACCGTATATCTGTAGATTGTTTATCAATATGACCTATTTGAATACATATTATGATATATAATTCAGGAATCCATAATGTATGTATTTATATCCAACTTTTCTTTAGGGAGTTGAAGTTGGCATATCATTTTCTTTCCCCTTCCGTAGTTTAGCTTCACAGTTGTATGATTGAACAAGAATAATCAGATCTGAAGTCATTCATAAAGTGAACTACATGACTGAGTGGACACTAAATTCAAGTCTTCCCAAAGATGGAAAATTTATGGCCCTCCAGATCTCAAATTTATAGTTAAAATCCTAGAGTTTTTGAACTACCAAATCCAATCCTAAACTTAAAATTTCATTAAATTAGTTTAAATTAAATTCAACTGTCCAGCCTCTTCTTAAACACTGAGGAGGGAAAAAAATTGACTCCTGGCAACTGCCTGGACTAGTCCCTGCAGTTTTCTTGACAAGATTGTCGGAAGTGGATTAGTTTCTTCCAACATCTGAGAAAGAATGACTGGCTGAAGTCACCCAGCTGGCTTTGTGCCTAAGATGGGACTAGAACTCAGTTTCCTGGTTTCTAGCCTGGTGCCTTAACCAATACACCAAACTGGCTCTCCTCAATTAGTAATTTACTCTACTGTTAAACTCCACTTACTATCAGATTTTTTTAAAAAAATAACATTTAGCTTTATTTCTAGCTAGGACTTTTAAGTATCTCACATTTTGATATATAAAATAAAAATCTACTTTACTGGACCCCATAAGAATTTCATACTATTTCAAAAAATGTTATGCTATTTAAATGGGAATAATTTTAATTCATTCCTAAGAAATTTACCTTTTAATGTCAGTTAAATTCTAAGTATCTGGAATCTTTCAGGGTAGAACTTTGGATTCTTGGACTGTGGTGAAAAAGGTGATCGTGTACTTACAAAATGCTTCAATCCAAACTCTAAATATTGGATTGAATGCTTCAATCCCAGACTCTAAATATCGGCTTAGTGAAATTTGTCAACTCTCAGCCTTTGAAACACCTTTATATCAAAGGAGGAGCAAGATTAGACAATATGATTCTTTATGGGGTATATTCAATTCATTATTTAAAACTAGAATCACAACTTTGAAAAAATTGAAGAAAGTTACATAATTTTAATAGACTGAATATATGCATCTGCTTATGTATGTGTGTATTTAAATCACATCTATGTGTAATTAGATAAAATTTATGTGTTGAGGAGTTCAAATTTCTATTTTGTTTAGTCATTTAGTTTTTAATTTCCCCCCTTAAGGGTTTTTTTTCCTTTGTTTTTCCTTCTGTAGGTAATTTAATATAGGATTCTCTCTCTCTCTAAAGTTTCTCTTTAACATATAGCTTAGGTTTCTTTTTTGAACTATATAGTTGTTTAATAATAATGTATTTACATTGCTATATTGTCATTTAGTTTATATATAATCTTACAAGCTACGAATGGTTGTTTTAAAGATTTCTTAATTATAATGGTTCTGAAATTTAATAAAACTTTAAAAATAAATCTTTTAAAAATATAAATCCTAGTGTTTTTTGGAGAACTCTATTCTGTTTTATTATCTCTGACATTGGAATGCCATCAGAGTTAATCTTTTCCTGTTCCTTATTCAATCACATCTTTATAAGTTCTGCCCTAATGCAGTATTTCTTAGCATTAAAATGAAATTTGTTTGCATCAGATGGGGGAGGTACTGTGAAAAGAGGTGAAGAATTACAATATATTGTGCAATGTTTTTCTTCTTGTTGCTTAAGGGCTATATGTGTAAAAAGGAGGTTGTGTGCTCATGGTTAAAAAACAAATCCCAGGTTATTGAAACATCTGATCCTACTTCTTTACTCAGTAGGAAAGTTTAAAATGTATTTGATCGATGAAATGAGATCAAGTTCTAGCCACAGATCTAAACTCAGTGGTTACAGAATCCCTTAGTACTGATTTGCCCTTCATACCAATTCTTATGGCACTTGATCCTAAATGACAGTTGGCATCTGAAAAGAGCCTATTTGCAGATACATCCTTTTGAGATTGGCATCTGTTTTTTGTTTGTTGTTTGTTTTTACCTATCTCTAATGTTTTTCTTTCCTTGAGGCAGGTCAGTCATTTAAAAAGTAAATATATTCCCTTGTTAACAATTCGTGTTTATTTTCATTGTGGGCAAAGTAGAAATGAAACTACAGTTTCAGTATATGATGATGATGAAGTTGCTACTACTTCCATTTTGACAGATGAAATAATTAAAGCCACTTTTGAAAAGATATCTAATCTTCTGCAAGATTTCAATATTGGGATTAATGAGGGGATTTGTTTGGCAACTATTGGTCTTGTTAATATTTTAAAAGATTATAATTTTTTTTAAACTGGATATTAGAGATAATATAAACAAACATTATGCAATGGTTTCCTCAATATCCAAACTGTCACTTCTCATATTATTATTTTCTTCACTGTACTTATTTTCCTCATTTCTTTCTGTATTTTTTTTTAAATCTAGGGAAAATGGGTGATAACTGAGCATATAGTCCTCAGTATACTTTTCTGTGTTTTCCTTTTCTCTCTTTTTAGTCTGCTTCCCTGTCAGCCTCTTGGAGTTACATTCCTCATTTGCCTTTTTCATTGTGGTGGGTTGCTGCTGGAATCTGAAGCAGAAAAATATAGAGTCAAATTAATGCTTTGTAGTGTATGGGCCAAACTATCTAAACTTTGCTTTGAACATGATTTTAAAGTTATTTGCGTTTAAACTTTATTTTTTCCTGTTGTCACTTCTACCTCTACATACCCTTGCTTCACTTGTTTGAACCCTAGCTCTACCTCCTGATACCTCCACTCCTACTCAATTACTATAAATAATTGCTAAGTAAACAATATGGAAAGAGCATTAGTTGCACTTGCTGACCACCACTGGCAGAACTGGGATGGGGGTGGTGCCTCCATCATAGTTTTCCTTGATCTATCAATCACAGTATCCTGGACCGGCTGTGGGGATTGGGAGTGGGGGGCACCATTCTACGGTGATTCTCCTCCTTTCTCTGTGGTCAGTTCCAGCTGGTGTTGATGGGAGGTAACATCAACTCTTCGACCCTTCATTTTTGAGGTGCCACAGGGCTTAAAGCTCTCCTTTTGTATTGGTATCTACATGAAACTATTGGATGAGATTATCCATTGGTTTGAAATCTGGTATCCTCAGTATGCTGATGATATGCAATTCCACATTTCAACCTTGGGCTATCCAAGTGATACTGCTGAGGTTCTGTACCAGTGTAAGGAGTGTCTATAAGTCTAGAGGGGAGGAACAGACTATCTTGACAAGACCAAGTGGCCGTATATATATTTGGGCCTTCCACTTCTGGGAACTTCTGTCTTTAGTCTTCTTTAAATTTGTTTTATTACATTATTATAAGACATAAGTAATACATTATATTATTTTGATATGGTATTTATATAGTATTGACTGGAGATTATTAACACTAATGTTCCGATAACTTAGACCACTAAAGATAGAAAAAAAGAAAAAGTTATATTAGTGTTAATTATGATTTGAAATGTCGATGTTAATAAGAATAAGGTTGTTTAAATTTTACATCCAAAGCTAAATACAGCATTAATAAAAACTGCAAATTATATCAAAATATTTGTTGTACAATAAAGGTTTCTGTCTTAAGCTTGAATACTTAATACTAAGTCTCCACTGTATTTTTACTCATTATTGTTCGTCTACATTGAGAAAGAAAGAAAATAGACAAAGCAAAATAGGCAACCACAACAAAAAAAGAAAAAGAAGAAAAAAAGTGGGGGAAATGGCTGTTTGGTTTCTGTCTTTAGTCTTGGATGGGGTAGCACTTTCTCATTCAAGATTGGTGCAGAATTTGGGGATCATCTTGTAGAGCAGGTGGCAGCTGTGGCCAAGAGGGCCTTCACACAGATTCACTTAGTGAGCTAGATGCACCCATTCCTGGATCGGAAGGGCCTTCAAATAATAACATCCTAGTCATCTCACAAAGGAACTGTTGCAGTGTGCTGTGCATGAGGCTACCCTTGAAGACCACTTGGAAGCTACACCTGGTCCAGAGTGCAGCAGTGCAGGCAGTGATGGGCATGCCATGATATGCCCATGTGATGATGCCACAGCTCTGTGAGCTGCTCTGGTTACCACTGGCTTCCTGGTGCAATTCAAGATGCTAAACCTAGGACCACCTATCTCTGATAGTTTTTGCCTGTCTGGTAAAGTCAGGCAGACGGGGTGTGCTTCGAGTCCCTTAAAAATGTCATGTAAACTCAGATTTTGCATAACTCTACACAGCTTTACATTATGAACATGTAAGTTTAAGCATATGCTTTGAATAATACTGTACAGATTCTTAGAAATCAGAAATGTAGAGATGTTATTAAAAAAAGATAATAGATATAGTAGGTTGTTAAATAGAGATAATATATACCTTCTTGAGCAATAATCTTCGGATTATTACAACAGTATGGCTAAACAGTCTGCCTCAGAAGAGCATTACCTATTATACTGAAGTTTAGGTTTAGGTTCTTTGCAGTTTTCCAGTTGTGACATAACAAAGCACTTCGTGTTAAATGTGTAAAGTTTAATATGCACATACATCCACATGCATGCAGTACTGCTGCCAAACTGCTTAACATTTGAAACCACAAGTGTAGATCATAAAACTCAGTGTCAATTATTACATTTATTATGGATCTAAAACAAGTTGAATGACTAGTATTGGGAGCCTTTTTTTAAGATATATTAAACGTCTGATAGTATTTTCTAATTATCTGACAGCGCAATCCTGTTCACTTTTATCTGTGAGCATCATTAAATTCAGTGGACTGTATTGCCAGGTAGACCTGTATACATTTGTTTGTGAATAGCTTGCTTAGAATATCCCACGGAGGTACAGAAAAATATTTGCTGAGACAAAAAAAAAAAAAAAGCCATCAAGGGAATGTATGGTCCCAAAATGTAGTCTCATTTTTCACAAATTTATGGCAGCTATTAGCAATTACTTCACTTTAATGTTTTCAAACCGAGTCTCACAAGCTTGCTGTCCACAACCTATCTCTAAAGTTTCACATGTTCCTTAATGATCTAGACTAGAGAATAATTGTCAGCATTTATTATATTTGCTCACACTTGCTTTTCTGTGTATGCATGAAGTACAGAACTGTATGGAAGACCTGTAAAAATCCCCAGTAGTATACTGTGTGGACTCTTCACTCCAATCTCATATTTTATGATACATTTTCTCTTAATATGATAAAAAATGAAAATAAAATATATCTTCATATGATAAAACACAAAATATAGAAAAATCATATATATATATATATATATATATGTGTGTGTGTGTGTGTGTAACCTAATTCACTGCTGTGAGTAATAACATACCAAGTAAGCACTTTATTCATGAAAGAGAATAAAAACATAAAACACTACAGCAGCTTCCCTGTTTGTTTAAATGTGAAAATATCCATAAACTCTTACTAGTTGAAAAATGCAGATTTCTATTAATGTAGAGATCTCCATAAGCTGCTATTAGCCCTTAGCCTACTGCTGAAATAAATAACTGTTCACATACTACATAATGAGAAATATATTTTTCCCACTGTGGCACTGAACATTATGTATCTTTCAGGATTACAGTTTGTTATATGAAGAAGCAAAGTATTTTCAGCTTCAGCCCATGCTAGGGGAAATGGAAAGATGGAAACAGGATCGGGAGACAGGCCGGTTTTCAAAATCTTGTGAGTGCTTGGTTGTACGTGTTGCTCCGGATCTTGGAGAAAGAATTACTTTGAGTGGAGATAAGTCTTTAATAGAAGAGGTTTTCCCAGAAATTGGTGATGTGATGTGCAATTCAGTCAATGCAGGTTGGAATCATGACTCAACACACGTCATCAGATTTCCTTTAAATGGATATTGTCATCTCAATTCAGTTCAGGTATGTAATCAATGTATTAGGTTTTTCTTTTTCTTTTTTCTTTTAATCTATATTCATAATTAAAGTTTAACCAAATTTAAGCAGGAATAGCTCCCTTATATATTACACATTACAGAGCAAGGCAGATTTAGATATTTGGAATACAGCTTCTAGGAAGAGTTGAGACTAATTAAAAACAACGGATGAAAAGACTTGAACAGATATAAGCAAAAATCTCCAATGTTTAATATTAAATATTAAAAATATAGCATAAATATTTAGGTAGTGATTAGGGAAAGATAATCGAAAGGAAGGGGAGAATGTTACCAAAATTCCCCTTCACAAAGTTTTTACTTTACTTTCATCTTGCCTTTTGTATCTTTATTCTTTACTCTTTTGCAATCTTAAAGCTCATGCAATATAATTAAAAATGCATTAGTTTATGCACAAATAAATGGGTAAAACAGTATAATGGAGTTGTGAAGGGCCATTTGCACCATGAAGTGTAACCCCCTGCTCGGTGCAGAATTAAAAAATTGATGACATATGGATGTCTGACCTCCTCTTGAACACACTCAGTGAAAGGGACCCTATCATCTCTCTGAGTAATTTCATGTTAAACTGCCTTTCCTATTCTTTAACTATAAGTCAGAATCAGCTTTCCTGTAACTTAAATAGATTATTTCATGTCTTGCACTCTAGAACAAGAGAAAACAGGTCTTGATTTGCTGTGTGGCATTCTTTCAGGTATTCATATTCAGTTGCATTTCTCAAGGCTATAAATACCCTGTTCCTTCAATCTTTCTTCATAGGATTTCTAGTATCTGCTTTCCTTGCCATCTTTCTCCAAACCTGTTTGAGTCATGAACCTTTCTTAAAGTGTGTTGTCCAGAAACGGACACTGTACTCAAGGTAGAGCTTGACCAAACAGGATTTTTTTACAAGTAACATTACCAAGCCATGTATTCCCAATGCTGTCCATTTGAGTTTTGTTTCTTAACTGAAGTGTGTGTGTGTGTGTGCATTAGAGTTTTTTTTACCCCACCTTTATTATTATTATAAATAACTCAAGGCAGCAAACATACCTAATATTCCTTCCTCCTCCTATTTTCCCACAACAACAACCCTTGTGTGGTGAGTTGGGCTGAGAGAAAGTGACTGGCCCAAAGTCACCCAGCCGGCTTTTATGCCTAAGGCAGGACTGGAATTTACAGTCTCCTGGTTTCTAGCCTGGTGCCTTAATCACTAGACCAAACTGGCTCTCCAGTTTGGATATTGCACTTATCTCTATAAAATTTCATTCTGTTACTTTGATCCTATTTATTTAATTTATCAAGATTGTTTTGATTTTTTTCATGTCTTTTATAAAGCTTTAGCTATCCCATGAATATTTGTCATCTGCAATTTGATAAGCATCCCCTTCACCTCTTCATTTGTCATTAATACAAAAATAGCTGAAAAGTAGAGGATTCAGGGCTAAACTTTGTAGCGCTCTACTTGATAAATACCACTTTCCAATTTGATGAGGAACCACTGATGAACATGACTGAATACAGTTTTGAGCTTACCTGTGAATCCACTTAAATGTCATGCCATCTAGTTATACTTCGTTAATTTGCCGATCAACATTGTCACAAGATAGTTTGCTATGCTTTGCCGAATTCAAGATACTCTACAGAATTCTCAGTCTGTTAAGGAAGATACCTGTTTTGTTTGTTTGTTTTTAAGACAAGGTTAGTTTGGGAAGACTAGTTCTTGAAAACTTCATGCTAACTTTTGAACATTTCTCTTTTCTGTAACTTTTAACTTCCTTTACTAACCTTAGCTCATTCTGAGCTTTCACTTTCCTAACACTTGCTCTATGCTTCCTAGCCACCTGTTTATACTTTTCTTTTGTAACCTGGCCCTCTTTCATTTCCTATATATGGTCTTTTTTCTTAGCTTATTTTCAGAAGGAAATACAAAAGAATTATGAGGCCCATCATCGGTGCAATCTATTTAAATTAAATTTAATTAATATAAATTAATTTAATTTATGCTATCCATATTGCACAAGCATATCAAAAATTCAACCTTGCTTTCTCCTAAATAACCCTGTGCACCAAAAATGCTGTATTTGCTTAAACCAGTAGAAATGGAACTCAAATTCAGCATTACTGGGTTACCTAAATTCACTGCAGAATAATATCACAGAACCAAAGATTGCATCTGTGTTTTCTGACTTCTGCATAATCTCTTTTGTAGGCAATATTTTTCCCTCTATCCATTTTCTTGTTCAAGTGATGGAATGACTAGTTTAATCATTGAGCCAGTGAATACATGGGAGGAGCAAGGTCACACCTCCTGATCCTAATTATTTGCTCAATCAGTACAAATTTCAATTGGGTCCACACCTGTAATTCCACAGATTTCAAGGCTGAGAAAAGCTACATTAGGTAACTGAGCGCACAAATGCATCTAAGAACAGTTTTCAGAGTTCTTGAAAAACATACTAATACCATATTTTCTCCATCCTTGATAACATTTCCCTTTTATGACATAATGAAGGGCTATATAATTAAATGAACTGGTTCAGTGCAAACCTGTTCATAAAAATGAAATAGCTTAAGCAGTTTAGCATATAGAAAGCAAGCCATTGATTTACAGGAATTTCTGTAAATTCTCTAAACTCTAGGATGCAACATTATAAGATCTGTTTTGAACAATACCTGAGATTTCAAGAGTACATGCCACCTTTTTATTTTTACTATATTATTAATAATAATAATAATTTATTAAATTTATATGCCGCCTGAGTCCCAGCAACTCTGGGCAGTTTACCATTGTTAAAATATAAAACAAAGAACAATAGGAAAGAAACCCACAAAAACAGCACAAGACAAAAGAACAATGATGGAAAGAAAATAAACCCAGAAGGGAACAGAAAGGAAGAAAGGGGCATCAGTCATCCTCTCCAAAGGCCTGGATGATATTATCATTGTTGGCATTATTATTATTATTATTATTATTATTATTATTATTATTATTATTAATATATTATTACCCATACCACAGAGTGTAATTCACTTAAAGCAATCAAGAGGTGTCTGCTTCATTCCATACGAGCTGCCTGCAATCTGTGTAGAGTTAGTTCCTGTAATATATCTGTGACTTGATATTAGTTATATGTCACGTATAGCTATAATATAATATAATGAGTCTAAATAATTTTCTGTTAACAAAATTCACATCAGACTGATGTGCATCAAATCTGGAAAGACAGCTAGCACTTTCCCCTTTAAAACTATTTAGAACAAAGGCTGGCAGTTGCTAATACCTCAAATTTTAGATGATTATAATTTTTATAAATATTCCCATTCAGATATATGAGCATCTGTATTATTTATTTAGATAATATATACCTTTTAGAAACAGGACCTCAAAGTGGCTTACAACATAACATTAAAAACTAATAAACATATAATGAAATTGCAATATTTCAAGAGTAGATCTGCTTAGAAACTATTTCAGTATTTCAACCTATATGTCTATAACCATATCTGCACAAGCTCACCAGCTATACATGAATTAAAGCACTCCTGGCTATAGCATTGCAGCCATCTTCCCATCATGGACCAAAGCCAGTTAAAAGACCACCCCCAGATCACAGACAAAACCCTTCAAGGAGAAGATAGTCTCATTTAGATTATATGTACTGGTCTAAGATCAGCTTTTCTGCTGCCTTTCTATCTTGTATGGATTAAACTCTAGTGTATTTATTTGCTCAACAAGTATTCAGGCCTCTACATCCTTAGAGGTTAGCTGGAAAAAATAAATGTGTAACTAAGCATGTTCTGAAGATGGCCTGTTTCACTTAATGCTAAGCCCCCAAAAAACAGGCCACATTATAGGATGGCATGAAAATAGCAACTCCTTTGACTATTCCAGCCAGGCATAGGAGTCAGAGTGTTAGTTAGATCTTGTGGTATGGTATTATTTGTCTAGATTGGTTTGGCTTTTTGTATGTTATGTTTTGTTTTATATTGTATTGTTTTTAAATGTTGTAAGATAGGTGACTATTTAAATTGACAATAGTTATAGATATATTTGTGAAGTCAACCAATGTGTTTTTATTTTGTAATAAAGCAAAATGGGTTAAAATGGGTTTTAAGAAATCTGGTCTTAATATTAATTTGGCCAATTTTTCTTTGAATGCTTATGGTGAAAACCTTTTCCAAAATGGAGCTAAAAGTAGTCAAGTATCTCAAGAAAGCTAAAATTATTTATCAGTAAATTAGTGCTTACTGTAAAGTAAAAAAAATACTGCATGGTATATGTGAATACTTTGGTTAAAAATAAGGCTAAGGCATAATCACCCTATGTTTCTTATCTTCTGTTAGAATTCAGGGATGATCATACAGTCATAAGGATGATTATTGTATCATGCTTTGAGTACCAGCTGTAAAGAAGCATTTCAGAGATACATTTTAATGATGGAACTGGGATAAATTTATGATTGCTGAATTGCATTTTTGTACTTACTACAGCTTCTTGTATTTATTCTGTTTTGTAGGTACTTGAGAGATTGCAACAAAGAGGGTTTGAAATTGTTGGCTCATGTGGAGGAGGAGTGGACTCTTCCCAATTCAGTGAATATGTACTTAAGCGAGAACTCAGAAGGACATCTCGTTCATCATCTGTCATTCGAATAAAGCAAGAACCTCTGGACTAAGGACAATTTTTCTTATGCAACAAAAGGGGAACCTTTTTCATGTGCAGTTGGGACACCAAAACAGCTTTAGAATGAAAAGACATGTTTATATCAAATATAGAGACCATGCTTGCATTCAAATGGGAGCATTTGGAATAGTAATAATAACTTCAAGGTGTAAAATATGTATATGTGAAACGTTACATTTGCAAAAGAAAATAAACATGGGTAAGTGAGGTTGGTGTTGTAATGGCCATTAAGTCTCCTAGGCCTTAGTAAGGCCTGATTGACAGTGAAGAAGCCATTGCCATTACTGGAAGCTAACATCTCTTTTCCATTTTCCATTGTTAAATGGCAATCTGCTTTTCAGTGTATACACCTTGAATCAAGTTTACAGATGTCTGCTTTGGAGGTGACTTAACACAACTCCAGAAGAGTTTTCTTCATCCATTGCAAAAGAAAAGGTCATAAACAAGAATTTAAAATGTAGCTTGTACAGAAGTCATACACTTCTGTCCACCTGACAGATGTGAACATTTTTTTTCCCTCTCCCTCCCTCTCTCTCTAAAAAGGATCTAGAATTTATGATGTAGTAGAGTGGCCCTGGTTTGAGTCTAGTGAATTCAAAAGTGTTTTTTTTTTTTTCAACTTGATAATATATGAAGTACAATAAATTCTCTTAAAATGAACTGTTAAAATCAACACTGAACAACAAAATAATTTTTTTAAAAAAAATAGCCTTTAACTCACTTTGTTATGCATTTTATGCATTCACAGGCTGCAATACCATACACACTTACCTGAGAATCAGTCTTACTGATCTCAGTAGATATGTATAGAATTGCACTGTACGCAATGATGAATTCTGTTTGGAAAAAAAAATATGAAGGCATGAGGAAGTTAGTAAAAAAAAATAAGTGATATACTATAATCCATTGTAGCAAAAAAAAAAAAAAAACTGTTGCACCTTAGTGCTACTTTCTCTTCTTCACTGATTTTTTAGCCTTGTTTGAAAGATGGTTGTGTGGTAAAATCCCAAAGCTAGTCCTAGAATTTTGTAGAACTTTTTTTAAAGACTTGGTAAAACAATTAATTGGAGATTTACAGAACTACTTTAACTACGCCTAACATCTCTGCTTGGTATAGCTTCATCAGTGTTCCTAGATTTATCCTCTTTTTACATTCAATTTCTTTTCTTACAAAGTACGCTTCTGTTCTGCATTGTTTTGCCTTTCTCAAAAAGGGAAAGGTATTTCCCTACCACCATCACCATCAATTACTGGGACTTAATTCACTTTGTGTTGATTCAGTAATGAAGGAAGCCATTAGTAAACTGCTTCCATACTGTTGCCAAGAAAATTATGCGTTCATGAAGTTATCAGGAGTCAGGTTTAACTCAAAGGAGATGTGCATTTTTATTATTTTGGTATCTGTGAAGTCATCTATGCTTAATCTACAATTTTATTAAAATAAGAAATCCCATATTGTCTGGACTTGTAATAATGATTATTGGCTATTGATTCTTTTTCCCAGTATGACATGGGAAAATTACTGAGAAAATTTAACTTCATTAGTAGGCAAAATATGTACTGCATTATAATATTGGGATATATTGCAGTTGGGACTTCTGTTACTTTATCATCTTTTTTTTTTCTTTGCCTAGTTTTTACTGTGAAGTTTGAAAAAAATTGAATGTCTTTAAAAAAAATGGAAAAATGGGAGTATGAATAAATCTGTAAAGATAAAAAATTAGCGTACTGCTTCTTTTAAGTTGGTCTTAATAAGACTCTTATACTATCTGTTTTTAAGATCCTCTCCCCATGGACCAACACAGTTGCCCCTTTTTTGTCCAAGGTATGCTAATAGAATTGCCTTTCTTCCCCAAGTAATCCTAACTGTCTAAGTGGGTTTGGTCTACTCTCAGAAGAGATTGCAAATTATACTACAGAAGTCCCAAACTCTTCAGAAAATGATTTTGCTTGCCTACTCCCAACTATTACCGTATCCTTTCCCCCAAAGTATCTTTCTATATGCAATCTAACACTATTAACACTTTTGTTCTTTTTGGTGATACTTTATTGGGAAAAGTTTGAATACAGAGCTTCAAGTGGAAAGAATCCATCTAATATAGCTCCATATAGTGAAGGCTAAAGGCATTACCCTGAGGTTTTTTGAAATGTGAAATAACTTAATTACATACCTCCCTTAAGTACATACCAAGAAACAACTGAGAGATTAAATCCATAAAATATGTTGATGGGCAAAAACAATCTTGTGCTACCCCAGAAATGTAAGCTTGTAAAATTAAATATAGCCTCATTTATCCAATGTGATATGTATCATAAGCAGTTGAGGTAAAATGCTGGATAAGATGACAATAATATTAACATACAGTTTCATTGAGAAGGTAGACTGAATTTGTGGTTTCAAATCTGTAAATCTGGACAATAGCAGTAATACTGTATTGCTGTATTTTGGATTATTGTTAAATGCTTGCTTTTTTAAATGGAAATTAGTCTTAATGGATGTGCATTTTTATCTTATTTTGCACTATGGTAAAACAGAAGGAACAGAAAAGCTGGAAAAATCTACCTTTTTAGTCTTGGTCAGTAGAAAAATCTACAAACATATACGAAAAATAAAATTTAACAACACTATCTGTACTTACATTTAATATTATACACATTCCCCCCCATTTTTTAAAATAAATGGTCCAGACACTGAATTTTAAGAGTAAGATGATGAGGAAATGGCCTCTTGTTCTATATGTAGCATACTTTATAAGAGCTAATGGGCTTTACATGGTTAAAACTCTGGGTAGGATAATTGATAGAAAAATGACCGCACAGATGTTGTTGTTGAACATTGTTCTTCCCACTTATAAATGCTGCAGCTCAATATTACTGTCATTTTTGTGTTGCATTTGATGGGATATGGAGCCTTTGTTGGTAATTCATCATTCTTGTTCAGTTGTCTGAAATAGACATTGTATCTTGTTTCTTTCTAATTCTTTTAATAGATAAACATTTCTTCATTGAATGTTATTTTATGAATTTAATTACAGATTGTGGAGGACTGGAATGTCAGTGACATTGTACTTTAGATCAGTCATGGAATCTGAGGTTATGAGCTGAATAAACATGACGCAGGGGTAACAAAATGTAGACTTCTTGGTAAGACTGATTAGCTGTATACAAAGAAAGCAGAATCTTGAACAGTCTGTTAAATGTCATTTATTAAATCAGATTGGTAGATACGAGCAATAAATATATTAAATAAGAAAAAGTGAGCAGCTCTCTTTTTACAGGGTAATAATTTATGTAATACGTGGTGGTTGTAATTTAGCTTTTTTTTTTTTTAACTACATTTTATTGCACCGGTGGATGCTGAATTTTGCTCCAACTCATAAAAAATGGAACTTCAGCTGCCAAGATTATGCATTCTTTCAACATGATTAAGTGGTACCAAAGGGACTGCTGGGAACATATACTGGAAAGAACATACAATATGACCTTTCTCAGAATAATGTGGCTGGAGTTGCAAATGAAACAAATTTCTGAAGGCAAATTGATCATTGTTGCTTATATTGGTTTTGAATGCATTTTCACCAATACAAATACCTCTAATTCTTTGGTGTTCGATCTGATTATTTCTTAAAAGCATTCTTAGACCACCCAGTGTCTAACTTCTAGTTTTGAAATTTCTCTCAAAAATGAGCCTAATCAATAAAGTTGCAGAGATTTGTTTCTTATTTGATAACTCTTAACTGCAGTGGTGAACAGACACTTCCCCCAAACTGGTATGTAAAACAAGGGAAAGCATAATGTCAAAGATACAAAATAAGCTGCATGTTATTTAGCTTTGTCCCAGGCTGAAAGGCCACAGCAGCAGTGTGACCAAAAGTAGTGAGAAGTCTGGTAGGTAACGAACGGATGCTTCCCAACTTCAGTGCCACCAGGGAGAATAGCTTTTATAGAATCAATCACTGAGAAATGCTCCAAGTACTTAATGCAGAAATAGGAAAGGAATCAAGTTGAAACTAGACAGATGAAGAGAAGCATCTAATCTTTAACATTAATTTTAAAGCTCTAGAAGTAAGGTAGAGCTTACTGGTTCTTGTCCAATGGATAGGTTAATAGCAATTAGGAGTAAGTATATTTGTTTTACACATACTGCAATTCCCTGTTGAGCATAACTGAGGTATCAAATAGAGCAAATGTAAGTTTGTCTATTGAAGGGATTCTAATTACTGCTCATCTTTAGGCTATAGAATCTGATTTTGAATTTTACAAGTAGACTAAATATTTAGGAGCATGATTATCTAGATTCCTTTCAACGTGTTTGTCTTACTTTGATCACCAGCTTGCCAAGAGAAAGGGTAAACTGAACTGGAATTGGGGGAGGTAATAGATTTTTAAAACTCTGCAATAATATTGAACATTGTTCTTTTTTATTTGTTTAGAAACTGAAAACCAATTATTTTATTCTGTCATTCCTATCCTTCAGAATTCTCTATTAGGAATTACTTCTATTGGACAAGTGGCATTTGAATGCAGACATTCCTGCAGCCTGAGGTTTATTTACAGTGGAAATGAAACCAAGAAAGCTCCAAGCCCCTCAGGCCAGTTAAATATTTCAGACTTCAATGTGAGTGGTTTATTATTTCTTGAGAGAGTAAGGGATCACCAGGAGTAAGATCAATACTTTGCATTAAAGTTTCTTGTTATTTTTGGCTATTTCCTCACTGATTTGATTACCCACTCCTAACAAAAAATGGATATGTTAGATCACATGTTCTGTATTTGAGGCTATTGCTTCTTCCAAGACTGTCTCAATTTTGTATCTATAATTCAAAATTATATGGGAGGGTTGGGGGTTTTTTTTGTTCTATTTATCAATTTATTTCTTAAAACAAAATCTTATTTTTAAAAAGAAGGTACTGATCCCTTTCTTTTGTATTATACTAACCAACTTAGCCTAATAAGTTGTACATGTAGCATAAAAATTATTACACATCTGCAGCCATTATTTTTGTTCTTAAATACAAGTACAAAGAGAAAGAGCAACTACATAGATTATAATTTTAATTTGCCTTTGCTTCATTTCAGTTGAGCTCACATATTGCAATAGAAATGAATTATTGATTGCTAAGTATAGCATTAAGGAATCATGAAGTGTCCAATTTAGTAGTTCTAACTTATAAAGAAACTACAATTTAAAATACAAGTCTGGTTCATGTTGAAAAACTGCCCTAAGTTTCCTTTTTCCTATCTATAAACTCAGCTTTTTCCCCCCTAAATACTATGATGATGACCTATTCCTCTGTCTGTTTCTTATTACTGGTTATAACTGTTAGGGAAATACACTGATGTTAAAACACAGGATAAATTGAGCTAGACACCAAGGGAAGGAAAGGAATTTTAAGTTGCTATTTTCTGGCTAGCAGCCTCATAATCTTTATGATGCCTAGTTCTGCTGTATGCTTTCCTGGAGTTTTATACAATTATTTGTAGTGTATGACATTTGACCATCATTACATGCCCCAAGAGGGGAAAATCATAAATCACTGTCTGATTAGAAACTGTATCTACTCAACATACTGATCACAAAAGAACCTCAGCGGGTTTAGGATCTATGTGTTATTACTGCATTATTGAGACAGCATTTATTTGCAGTGGGGGAATCATACAATAATAAAAATTTAATCTTGAAGTTTTATTATAACAATTATCATATTGGCTGGAAACACCAACCAATGGGCAACTACAGTTAACATGCTATCCTAGGTGGAGAGTGGAATGGAATGAGCCAGGGTACTGCTGTCTCTCTAGTATGAGCTGGAGCTGATGACAAATGAATTCCTTCATAATAGAAAAAGAGTACTCTTTTATGTTTTTTTTTTGTTGTTGGCACTGCCTTTCCAGGAGAAAATATTCATTATGAGATGCTTAGCTTGGCCTAGATATTGGTTCCAGCAGCCTATGATTTATAGCTATACAATATGTTAATTGAACTCTAACACATTTCACATGTCTAGCATTTGTTTAAAATTAAATCTTAACTTGGCTTGGTAGTTTTTCCCACCTTGTTTATTGATATATCTATTCTAATTATTGGTTCCTTCAGGAGTGAGCCATATCTGTTAGTGAGATTCCTTTGCTGATGTTGGTTTATTTGAAGGGAATGAACATCTGGTAGTAGTTTGCAAAGATTGGCTTCAGCTATTCCATTGAACGTTTTCCGTTTTCATTGGATATTATTGATAAAAATGAAGCAAATAATCCTTTTCCCCGATATATCTCATATGCACATTCTTTAATTATGAAGTTGAAGCTACTTTTTATTTAATGGATTAAGTGGTTTCCTAATAAAGTCTAATAATACACATTGCCCCTACAGGGCAATTGGAGGTGTCACAGCATCATAGTGAAGCAATATTTATACAGAATGTGAACAAACAATGAAATTCAAATGTCCATCTAAAGGTGGTGGGCATGTTTTTGCCAATATTACTTATTTATGAACACTGTTTTTAGTGTATTTTAATTGGTTTTTATTCTTATTTTTATTGTAAACCGTCCAGAGTCACTCTCTAAGTGAGATGGGCGATGACTAAATTTGAAATATAAATAAATAAATACGTGGATTCACATAATGCTGTTTGGCATGCTTTTTGGCTGCTTTCTCTTTGAGTAGATTTTACACTATAACTTGCAAAGCTTTGGAAGAACACTGGAAATTTGACTACTTATTAAAGAGAATGTGATAGCTGAATGCATATTAACACTGCACTTGTTTGTATTTGTTGATGTTTTCAGTATGTTATATTTTAAAACAGGAGGCACAATGATTTAAAAATCGTGATTAACAAAAATCAGAATGCTTATTTTGCACATCAGACTTCAAACAAATATACAACTTAGTAACTATATGACTTAATGTTATGTGTACTAGAGATGTTCTAAGCATAATGCTTTTGTTGTGGCAATAGAATCCATATACTTTAATAACCATCTTAAATAATATTCCTTTTTTATAATCATTCTTGCTCCATAGACTAAAGAAACCTACTTCTCTCACTGTTTTATACAGCAACGAGTTTAACTAACAATAGCTCTTAGTTAATTTTTGTGCAGTATACTTTTTAAAAAATATGTGCGGATGAGGATTTTATGTAATCCGTGTTCAAAATCTATTCCAGAACCTACTCAGATGACAAACCATTTTGGCTTAGAGAAGTGAGACAACTCCTACTGTTACTACTACAAAAATAATACCTTTTTCTGGTACATTATTGATCATTAAAAGTTAAAGCCACAATGCTTGCAGCATTATCAAGCAATATCTACTAAATCCTGGAAGCATGGAAGATAACTGAAATGTAATCTACTGCATAGCAGCTCCGCTAGTGATGGATAGTGAAACCGAAGCAGGTCTAATGAAAAATTAATGAAAACAGTTAGTTCCATAAGAAAAATGATCTGTTTTCTTCCACCTTTGTATCGATTTGAACTGCCCCTGTAATTGGAAGAGTATAATTTTGTCCTAAGGTAAGTATGAGAGGGGAGGGTTGAAAGTGAGCATATAATTCAGGTTGTATTGCTGACATACTTTCAACTGGGAAACTATGGATGTTGAGGGTGCTTGTGATTCAAGACTTCAAGCACATATTTTTCCTGCCATGCATTTGCCTGAAGCTGCGTATTGCATGAATAGTGGATTCTCACTATTCTGTAGGTAAATCGGTAGAAAAGTATTTAAGAAAAATCACTTCCACACAATACAAAAGACAAGGTCAACATATCTTATGTAATTTAGATTAATTTTAGATTGATCTACTCTACATAATTTCATAACTCTTCCCTGAAGTTATATTTCTAAATGTTGTATAGGGTAGATGAAAATACGATAAATATATCATGAATGTTTAGGGATGGGAACATAAAAAAACTTGTACTGTATTGGCATATCATTGCTCTTAAGGAATGTCTAAAAGGGGCAGAAATATTACATATGGTGTCAAAATCACCATCTTTTCACTATCATTTGTAACTAAAATTTGTGAGTAAAGTTAGTATGGACACTACTAAACAGACATTTTAAATTTTGTTACACTATTAAAACAGTGTTTGCTGTTCCTGAATAATGGAATTGTGTTGCAATTCCATTATTGGAAGTTGCAACAGAGATTGCAACTGAGGTTGCAATCCTGTCATCTCAGGGCATTAGAAGTTGCCAGTTCCTTCAAAGGGCAGCTAGCGAGACAGTTCCAACTTCTAAATCTTGTCCATGAGAATGTGAAAAAGGACATCACTGGTGCTTTTAGAGAGGATGAAGAGAGGAGATCAAGTTGCGCATTGGGGATATAGTCAGAATGGGCTATGTATCCACAGAGTGCAAAGCTGTTCCATTCCCTGATACATGATCAAAAGATAAAATTACACTACCTCTGGAACTGGGATAGTTCTATTTGAATCAATTGAGTGGAAGCTGTTTATTTAAAAAAAAAAAATCCCACCACAGAAAAAGTGAGGAGAGGGGGGAATAGTTCATTTCCCAACTGAATCTACTATTAACACAATCTTGAGCGCGCACAGGAAGAGAAAGCTCTCAGCCTTAGACTCCTCTATTCCATAGGTCTGTTCTGTTTCTGATTTTATTAGTGCATTTTCCTTTTAAATACAAAATAACTGCCAAATGAGTAGCTATGTCTTAAACAGCACAAATGTCTAACAAGATATTGTATTCTAATTTATGACAATTTACCCTTGGAATGAATATTTCAAATAATTTGTAAAACAAAATAGCACCTTCTAGTAATGTTACATTTCTTTTCATGCTGGTTTGTTCTGGGCAGTTTTCTAGCTATAAATCAATGCCTTCACTATCTTAATTTAACCAAGACTATTCTATAGTTACACAAGGACAATACGTTGCCTGAAACTTGCAATTTGATACAAATAGTTTCACTGAATACTATCAGAACTACCCATACTTTTCTGGGGAAAGACACGAAAATCCAGTAAAAATTTCCACTAAATCTAATTTGTTAATCCTCAGAATCTGCTTGTACTTTCTAGATTAGGGCAGGAAAGAAGAATGTACCTAAAGCTAGTAACTGTATGTAAAGTAAAGTTCAAAACATTGTCTAAACTCATTTTCTCAATGACAAATTTATGTGTTCAACTATAGTACCCATCATGTTCAACCATTCTACTCAACAGCCATGCTGCTTAGAGATGATATTACTCTAGTGTAAGTGTGTGAATGAATCTCATCCTCACCACAATAATAGACTGTGCAGTGTGTTTGGGTAGAATGACTACAATGTTATATGATATTCCCAAGTAAGTCCCATTTGTTTACAATGACTAAGAGGCATAGGATTATATTATCTTGATTAATAAATTAGCCATGTGTTTGATGGAGAGAAAGAGAGATGAGCATTTTAGAATCCTGTAGGCTAAATTGTGAAGTTTTAAAAAATCCCAAAGGAATGCAATGGCAAATCACTTCCATATAGTTGCCAAGAAAATGACATGGGCATAAACCTCAACTGAAAGAAATTTTATAATTTTATTAAAGGAAAAATCCTGTATCAGTGAGAATATGTGGCATGAAATGTTTCAATAAATACTGGTTTTATAAAGTTTGTGGCATAGTTTCTCTGAAGTAGCTTTTGACTAGGGAATTGAGCAATTCAGGTGTTGAACCAGTTTGACATAAACAAAGAGTGGTGGGGAAAAAAGGAGGATCCCTGGACTAATTGCTTTGTTTGTAGTTTGGGTGACCAGAGTGTATTTAGGAGCATTAAAAAGCAACCATTCTTTCACTTTCCTGAACACTGCACTTCATACTTACTTTTTCAGTCCATTCCCACCTAAGGAAAATAAGAAATATAGCACCCCTGTTTGCATTTGGCAAAGGAGAGAAGCCAGTCCTTCTATTTTCCCCTCTCCATTAACATCTGTCATTTACAATTTCAGTATTAATCCATTAAAAAAAAAAGATGGCCTCCTCAACATAGCATTAATGAGTTTCCATTAGTTAGATCATCATTCTTCAAGCCTTCCCCAGGCTAACAGTGACAGTGCTTTCTCTCATCCTTGGATTCCCGTATTTTTTTTAAGGGGGGGAGTACAGGTTTAAGGCTGTAAACAAATATAGATGATAAGACTACTAAAGAAGAGAGATCAAGCCAAAATGGGCTGCTAATTTTTTGAAAGTCTTTTCTAGAGGGTCTAATCCATATCCTTTGCTGTGCTTTAAAATTCATGGCAGCTCAGGAAATTGTGCATCTTCTTTTATCTCTTGATATAATGGAATCAATTAACAAAAGCTTCCAAATGGGACTATTTAGCATCAACTAAAAGTTTCACTTTTTAGTTAGTGAAACCATTGAAGAAAGCAGGAGTGGTCTGTTCATTCTCTCACAACAGAACAAGATCTCTGCTGATGCAAGTTTTCTTGTCAGCACTGCTTCCTGGATTGCTTGTTGGAAACTGCAGTTACTGTATAATTCTCCCACTAATTTCAGCAGAACTCTTCAAGTTTTCTCAGGGCTAATACTAACATGAAAAGATACTTTATACCAGAATCAGACTTCTTCCCTATGTAATTTAAGAATATATTCTGACTGGCAGAGTTTTCTGGAATCTCAGGCAAAAATTGTTTATATTAATTGCTGGGGCTCAAACCTTCAACCTTTTAAATCAAAGTATGTATCTGTGCTACCAGTAAATTAAGTTACTTCCACCATCCAATTACCCCAGGTTATAAAAAAGGGGGGAAAGGATTGTGCCAGTTAACCGCATCTTCCAAAAGCAGAACATTGTTGTCATTTGCGAATGTATCAAAGCAGTATATGTTTGTATATACATAGGTATCTTCTTAAAGAAAGTTCCATATACAATCTTATTGCAACTTGGAGGATAGCAAACTTTAAAGTGATTCTTTCCACCAAATGTTTCCTTTAAAATTTCCAGATCTCCATACAAGGGTCAATATACTTGTGGACACACTTTCATCTCTGACTTTCGTGCATCTCCAAGACACTCCATAAGTCTCTGCTCCACCCACTCCTCCTCCATTGCTGTAATGCTTTCTTCCCACTCTTGCCTTCAGCTCTTTCCTGCACCGCTCCCTTTGTGTGGAAGGACCTGCCATTCTGCTCTACAAAGCTTCCCTTCCTAAATCACTCCTAAGGCATCTCTCCCAGCCTTCTTTTTTCTTCCTACGTTTGCTCCTGTGGAGTCATAATTTTTACAACAGCCTCCTTATTTAAATAATTTTTGCTTACTGTATAAAATAAAAGCCAGGATATTTGAATTCACTTTTCATATACAGTCCTTCAAAAGAGTTTGCAGATATAGCCCAAGCTTCATAGGTATGAATGAAGCAAGGAGACATCCTAGATTCACTAGTTTCTTTAAGCCATTCTTTGACACTCTATAGACCAGTGCTTCCAGAATTCCCCCATGCTGCCTGGGGAATTCTGGAAGCTGAAGTCCACCCATCTTCAAGTTGCCAAGGTTGAGAAACACTGCTATAGACAAATTGAGCACCAGTATCGGCAAGACTTCCCTTACTCTTGAGTGTATGGGCAGCTGTTCTGCAAGAGCATGCCAACTGTCACATCGCCCAAGTAAGTGCAGGTGGAATACATTCTAACTTTCCTACTCTAACGGTTATGCACTTACAAAGCCAACTGAAGGTAGAGTGCTTCTCTGCATTGCATCTTGCCTTTGCTTTTTTCCCTGTCTGAACAATAACCAGATAATTAATAGGGAGGTCCAAGGCCATTTATCCTTGCATAGGAACATTGTGGGCTCAGACAAGATGGGGCACCTATTATTTTATTCACATTTCTCATATGAAATGAGAAGGAACAGCAGCAGCAAATGCTCAATGCTTGCCTTTCCCACTCTGTTGTGTCATTCAGTTTCTCCTAGAGCTCAACTACTGTTATTAATGGGGAAGTACACATTTTTTACACCACAGCCATTTGGCAATGCAGGGGAGAGGGACAAATATGTTACATTTGCAAATTGATCAGGTACCCAGATCAAGTTTTGAATGTTTAAGGCCAAAACTGTCGGTCCCTTGAGATTGTCCAGATCAGGAAACAGGCTCCATAAGACGACTAGAATTAAGATTGATTGAGAATGGCTATATTAACAGAATCTTGCAGGTCTGATTGTGTTTTTCCTTCCCCCACCCCTTGCTCTTATACTCCAGTGAATCAGGGAAGAGGCCGCCCAAGTCTGTTCCTAATCCTACCTCAAGGAATGCTTCTGCATATTTCCCTCAAGGCCATCTCCATTGCCCTCCACAAAAACAAAGGAGCAAAAAACATATTTACATCTGAGAACAACGTTGCAATTAGACAGAAACAAATCAGTATTAAGAATTACCTACAAAAGTCTTTACAGCCCACTGAAAGTTGGCAAGGAGTGAATCTTTTCTTCCTCAAGACGACTTGCATATTTAGGATATAAAAATCCTTGAAACACTCACTATTGTAGATTATAGGATGTATTTATGAGGTTTATTATAAGTGGGTTCATATGGAAAGAGACAGGCTTTAGATATACTGCCAAAACTATCTGGGATGGGTAGGAAGTCTTTTTGGGAGAAATTCAGATGAAAAATCAATGGTCTCAACAGAATTATGTGAAGATTCTCCTTGATAACACAAGGTATGGGCAAAACAACCTGTAATAAAGGAACACTAAGTTAAGGAAGATCTATAGCAGTTCCTAAAATGCTTCTATACAGTAAAGATACATTAAGTTCTGAAAAAAATATTCTGACATCTCACTTTAGGTTTTCTTGCTAAGGACTGTAGTTTAACTATAGATTATTCCATGCAAACAGCTCTGGTCCAAAATACTCAGATTCTGTTTGACTCCACATCTCTGCTTTCTTGTTAGCAGAAGAATATACCTGGCATTTTGTATACTTTTGTGTGCTATAAATATTTTGGGAATCGTTGATCATTTATTACATCACTAAAATTATTTTACCTTCATTTTTTTAAAAAGCACATAACAACAAAAATGCATAACAGAATCTGAAATAGAAGAACTGAGCATTGATCAAAGCAACACAGAAACCTAAAGGATGGCGGATGGAATTGGATGGAGATTGCCAAAGCAATGCATATATCTGCATCTCCTTAGTTTCATACTTTACCCTACACACTAAGAATAGGGTAAAAATACAGAGCACATTGATGAACTGGTTCAGGAACAGATGTTTACCACTACATTGATACAACCATATTAGATAAATTAGCAGCATCTGCTTTTTTCAGAAGGTAGACTGGGAAAAAAAAAACTGGGTAGAAGAGTTGCTGTTTGATGTGCCATTGGTCAGGATTTGGTTTCCACACCAATTATTGTAGCAGCTGCTTCAGGCTAGGCTGTTTAACAAGCTTTAGCTATTTCAAATGCTATCTGTTGTTCTTGAGGGTGCAGGAGAGGGAAGCTCCTTCCATTTCAGCTTTTAAAATTCTTCACAGTACATTTGAAATAATTCAGAACCTCAATGTTGTTACAAAGGTCTAGCATACCTCTTTGTCTTCCTCTAATAGGACAGTCACAATTAAAGCAAACAAGCTCCATGAAAACAGGAGGGTCTGGGAGAACAAAAAGAACGAACTATCAGCCAGACATAAGGAATCTGGGGCAGAAAAGGACGCACCAAATTTCTGCCGCTTGCACACACATCTGCTGGCTGAAACCGGTTTCGCTGGCAGTTGCCCAAGGACAAACGCCACAGGACTGCTGACTCTCGGATGCCCTTTGGTGCTCTGCTTGAGTAAGCCAGATATTTTTTAAAAGGTGCTTGCCATGAAGGGAGATAATGCTGTGCACTTCATGCCAGCTCCAGTTCTTTGTGTTCTGCAAGCCTCAATTAAAAATGCCCAAGTCTTGTTTTCCTGGCTTGCCAGAGGACAGGGTGGAATTTGCTTTCTTTCCGTCACTCCTTAGAATGCTTTTTATGAGGCAAAAAGTTGGCATTTGCCTGCAGCATGGCAGCACAAGAGAGAAAACCACTCTGCTTTCAGGCTGTTTACCCCCTTGTGCCTCTCTCTGTACAATATTACAGAGAAATGAAGGTATTTGATGTCTTGGCTTGGAGAGGCACTGAAAGAGGCTGTAGTTAATTTGCAGCATTTTTCAGCAGCACCGCCTGCTTCAGCAGGTTACAGCACCTCACCCAACTTGGCTGATCTCCAAAACAGCAGGGTCAGCCACGGCTAGTGCCTGGGAACGAGGGGGCTGTTGGCTAAACCAGGGAGACAAAACTGCCGTAGTGGCAAAGCATTTCCATAACTCTTCCAGAAAGCCACATTGATGGAGCCAGAGGGCTCAGCAGGGCTTTCTCTGAAGCAGGGGCATCTCTGTGCTAACCATGCTGACCCTTTCAACTGTTAGCGAGCCATGTGAGCCCTTTAACCTGGCCTCCAAGTCACATCTCATTAACCAGACCTCACAAAGCAGGTTGCATGTTGCCATTGCTTTACCCGTTTTGGCTGAGGTAAAAAATGTTAGACCGTTCCATAAGGCGCCAGAGTAACAAGCCCACTTTTGTTTGAACAAGGGATGCCAAAATAACCCCCTGTGCACCAATCTTCATTAAAAGGGAGGCAGAGCCAAACAGCTTAAAATAATGCTGAACTTATTCAATGGGGAAAATGTTTTCTGGCCAAATGTTGGCCCTCTATAATATCATACGTTATTGGGAGTACACTTGAGCTGCCCAGGCCTCAGAAGTGCTTTCCTGTAGAAAAATAGAGTTTAGAGAAGTGAACGGCTTATTTCCACCTCTTTCTAAATCTCAGGCTAATTTTGTTGAACAGTGTGAACAGTGAGAAGGAGGAGACCAAGCCAGTCCTATCATTAGGCGAGCGACGAGAGATGCAAGACAGACAGGCTGTTTTCCCAGATGTGTTAGACTATGGCTCTCATGAATCCCAGTGAGGATGGCTGAAAACTTGCCAACGTACAAGTTTTTTGCAGGAGTTTAATTGCAGCATAACAACTGCAGATAATAAAACCACGGATAATGAGACCTTGTACACACAAAATAACTTATTTTACATTGGCACAAAAGTCCCCCACCATTTTGCACATGCATAAAATACACACAATCTTTTCTCCAAAAGTTCTCCTCCAGAAAAAAAAAATACAAAAATCTACAGATTCACAAAATCCTTTACTGTAGATAATGAGGATTGTACACGGAAACTTACTAATGTGGGACACTTATGATACATGTGAAAATATTTGCTAGGCAGCATAAAAATTATTGAATAAATAAAATTCAAAGTAGCCTGGGGTGGAGGATACTGTCTTGTTGCTAGTATTAGTATAATTCAATTACCCATCAAGATCCTTTTTGTACATAGAGTGAGGAAGAAAGAAGACTCTGTCCTTTTGCTTAGGTAGCAAAATGTTTCTGGGCAGACTCAGATGGCTTCTACTGAACTAGCCTGAATTCTTTTTGAGAACATCTTGGAACTTTGTTTAGTTCTTCTAGAAATGACCTCAACAATCTTCATAAAGAACCTGGGTTAATGCTAATATATTTCCATATGTTATGTATACATATTTTGTTGAGAAGAAGATCCATTTCATATATACAGTCCCATCATCCTTCAGCTTGGCTAAAATGGCTTGGGCTACTGAGCATTGGTGTGGTTCTGCATTCCTGCTGGCTTATAGTCTCAATTTAGCAAACTCCATCCATCATAAATGGGACACAAAGCTGTACTCTACTTTAGAAGGACAGATACAGGCACTCTCCGAACCACTAACAGTTGGCAGCACCTAACCAACCTTGATTGATCTCAGAACCTAGCAGGACTAGTCCTGGTTAGGTCTTGAACAGGGAACTGCCTGAAAATTCCAGAGCTAAAAAGCTAGACTGGAAGGTTGAAAAACATTTCAGAAGATGGCAATGACAATCAGCTTTTTAACATACCCAGGAAACTGCAGCCTCCACAAGCTGAATTCAACTTGAGGGTACCTTTATTTAATACAGGCTAAATACAGCAGTAGCTGGAATTGGTTTCATCAAACTCCAACCTCCAAGCCTCTCACCATCCTAACAGGATGGCATCCCTTACATGTCCTTAAGAGTTGTCTATTATCAAGGCACCATATTTATAATAATTGTGTTGTCTTCTAGCAACATTCCTCAGCATGAACTCACCATACACAAATAAAACACATAGAATATTGAATGCCTCTTCTGATGAGAAATGCTAATTTTAAAAAGTAACAATAAAAATGACTGATAAATGTAGCAACCATGTTGTTGGCTTTGACAGATCATAGAAAGTGCTTGCAGAATTCAGTGGCTTTTTAATTACAAAAAATAATTTGACTTAGAGGTCAATTGTTGCTATGTAATGAAGTCATGGGCACCACATTGCTGACCTTGAATTAATGAATGCTTCTGAAGTTGATTTTAATATAGTATATTAAGTTGGTAGCTCATATCCAGCATAAATGATTTTATAGCTAATTACGATTGCCTCCCTGACTATAGCTAGGATCACCCACTCAGAGAGATAGGATTTTTAATCCCCAGGAAATAACTAGTCCAGCCTATCCCCACCACATTTTGCTATAACTAAGATAGGCAAAGATCAAATACAGGATTTACAACCTCATGCTTCCTGCTTATCCAGGAACCTCCAAATAGCAAGCACGTCAAAGGTCAATGCAAAAATTGTGATTTTTTGTAGGTATTAACACTAGGTACCTCTTTCTGAAAGTGGTGATTCTCATAGTACTGATCAATGTTTTACAAACAAAATAAAGATGGAGCCAACTCAGACTCTGGTGGCATTGAACTGATTCTGTGGTTCTAAAACAGAGGAGTACAATCTGAAATTCCAGGATCAGATGCAATCTCTGAAAACGTTGGATGCAACTGCAGAGGCCTACAAATATTGTTACCAATTTGTAATCTGATAAAAGAGGTAAATAATTTAAATATATATGCCTTTATATGTCTATGACATGAAATCAAAATTAGTATGTATGTATGCATGTATGCATGTATGTATGTATGTAGTTTTTGTACTGGCCCTGCCTGCTACTCTTTGTAGCACACTGTTGAAAAGCCAAGTGTTCCCAGAAAAAGTTGCACATCCCAGTCTTGCAAGGTAAAGTGAGATCCTTCTAGGTTACTTGAATTAAATAAGGCCACCAGGAAGCTTTGTTGTAATGTGATGCTTCTGAATGCAATAGAAAGGTAGCCACTGGTCTGGGAAAAAAATCCACTACTTTTAACTTTATTTAGAGAGTGGAAATGAAATGAGAAAAACTTAAGGCATCATCTCCAATCAAATACCCCCTACGTATTCCAGAAACTTGGCAAAGCTGAATTCCACAGAAGGTGCATTATGCCTGCATATAGTATGCATAGAGAGTAAGGAAGTTGATTCACAGAGATAGGCAAGATCCATTACCAAAGCAACGAGGAGAAAAACAAGTGGAAAATATGTGGAAGGGTCAGACAGAACCTCCCTAATTCACATGAATGTAAGAAGGGGAGGAGGTACAGCACAATCAAACTTGCAAGATTCTGTTATTACAGTCACTCTCAATAAAGTAGCCTTAACCTTCCTGTGGAATTGAGTCATGGTCTGGCCTTCCTGGCGGGGCTGACAGTATGTGAGAGTCACTTTGGTTGAGCAGTTAAGGTACTGAACAAGAGAGGGAAAATCCAAGCTTAGTCTCACCTTAGGCACAAAGCCAGCTGGGTGACCTTGAGCCAGATACTCTCTCTCAGTCCTAGGAAGAAGGCAATGGCAAACCACTTCCAAAAATCTTGCCAAGAAAATTCATGGACTTGACCATGTAGTCATCAGGAGTTGCAAATATAACCCAATTATATATAAAAAGTAACAAAACTGCAACCCTTTTCTTACATGAGATCTGTAGGATCAGAGACTTTTGTTAAAATGAAAAAAGTAACATTGTGCCATTGTGAGACAAGCTGCACTCCTTTTGTATGTTTGTGCAACATCACAAATGTAGACAAAAATGCCAGAGCTTGCATTGTAATGGTGCAACACTTTAATCATCTGACCCTCCTTGACCCCCCTTTGCAGATACCTCTACCTATCTAGCTTTTAGAAAACATCTAGGAAACATCTCCAAACACCTCCATCTACTTCTCTGAAATAGGGCAAATGCCATCTCCAACAAGCCAGAAGAATCTACCATACCTGAAAATTTCATTTCACTTTGTTGAAAAATAATAAACTTTAAATAAATATTTTAAAATTGATTAAATCAACTTTAAATCAGCCAACTAAATTAAATTAATAATTAAATCAGCCAACTAAATTAAAGTTGATTGTTTATATTAAGCAATTTAATCCATTAACAGTAACCAAAATTCATCAATTTTAAATTAAACAATTGAATTTAATTAATTAAATAAATGTAGGGACCACCCAACTCCAGATGACCCAGGGAGGTTTAGAGTTCTAAAAAAATGCAATGAGAAGCCTAGATCCCATTTCACCCAAATCCACTCAGGTTCACTAAGTAAAATTTGGCAGCATCTGATTCATTCCAAAATAAAACAAACCTAAACAAAATATACCTGGTCTCTCTCCATTGCATGCCTCTTTCTAGCGCATCAGGACATATAGACATGAATACAAAATTGTAAACTGAAATCATAGAAAAGGTTACTTGGTTATAATGACATTTTAGTAAGTTTCTTCTGGCCTGCTTACTATATGGCTACTGGATATGTGGTTACTTCAGCATAATGTCTGCCATATCTAAAATAAGCAGGTAGCATTTTCTTGATTATTATCAGAGGCCAGATTATGCCCCATTTTACAGATGGGTAGGATAATGGCTTCCCAAACCATTGGTGAGTGCAAATTATCTATCCAAAACAATAGCTGAACAATGTAATTCCAGTTAAATTTGCTTGGGGAGGTAGAACCCCTCAAAGCTTTCTTTGCGTTCAGAGAACCCACAATGCACCAATTAGAAAATGTTTGCACAGAATAATCATTAACTTAGTGTTGTTAGGGACCTGAGGGAGAAAGGAAAAGAATTTGGCCAGTGGCAAAGTTTCCAGCAGTAGTTAATGAATGTGTAAAAAGTGCTTTGCATATATAGTACCTTTTATCAGAAGATCTCCACTTATGAGATTTATCTGGAAGGCCCCAGGCCAGCTCACACATACTTGGTATACAAGTGGTACAAAGTCAAGGTAGCAGTAGTTTTAAAATTTGATTATATTGTCACATTATATGCAAAATACATTTTGCTATTTTACCTGTATCTATATTTAATCGGATAAAAGAATAGTGTTTGCTGGAGAAGTGAAAGGCATGCACACACTAGTGATCAAAGCAGAGGGACTGATAGCAAGCACAACGGTACTGAAATTTCTGTTCCGCTTAAATTTTTTGTGGTAAAGAGGATGGGCCTAATGCATTGGATTGCAAGTCAAGAGCAAAGCCTACTATGAACACTTGAGGGACAAGCTGGTCAATCAGTCATTTCATTCCCCAAATCTTTGCTAGTCTGCATGTTACTTCAGACCCTTTAATCTATCCTGCCCCACACGTTAATATCCTGCATGAGGCAGGATAGATTTTAGTAAGATTTAGATGATTTTAGATTTTATTATTAATATCCATTAATTAATATTTGTATTAATTGCTGTAACTAGTCACTTTATAGGCACTTAAATCCTAACATCCTCTGGCAATTAGCCAATCTGGATGAAGCCTAACTCCCAAAGTCCCTGGGATCTTCCATTTTTGAGATGTGATTGCCAGGAATGAGCAGTTGTCTGCATCAGATAACCCACATCTTGTTATAATTCTAGCCATTTTACCATCTCTTGACTGTCTCATCTGAAGCAACCTGCACCTGTTGTGGGATAAAAAGATGTGCATTTATATTGTACCATGAGTCAAAATCTCTCCAGTCTATCTTCCTTGTAATGCAATAAAATTTACCCTGGACATTAAGAAAATCTGGAAATGATATGAGCTAAATGCTACCTGATAAATGAGATTTCAGATCTGTACCTCATGAAATTAGAATAGGCATATCCCTCATCAGCTCCTAATGATCAGCTGCAAAGGCACAGGCTCAGCAACTTTTATACTAGAACATCTATGAAGCTGTGTTAAAAAAAGAAACCCACTCTGGAATGCATAAACAAATTATGGAACACAGAAATGCCTTCCAGGCTAGTTCTGCAAATCAGAGCATCACTGACACAGGCTTCATGGGTATACCAACTGTAGGTGCAGACTCAGTAGTTAAAGGCAGTCTGCTCTCAAAAAATACCTATGGCAGCAAAACTTTCCTCTTCTTCATCCAAAACTCACATTTCTCATCTGAAGATGACAATATTAATAAAATATACATGTCACTGGTTGAATGGCCACTATTAGCTATTAAAGTAGGGTGGGAAACTTTTGGCTCTTGACCTAATCTGCTGTAATAGGCTGACTCAACAAGCCTACAGGGCTCAAAGAGTGGTTCTGCGATCATCTGCTCTACTCCTTCAGTACCCTAGGGTGTAATCTATCTGGCCCTGGAGAGCTGAACTCATTTAAATTAGCTAATTTCTCTGTTACCCTCTCCTTGTCTAGCCTAAGCTCGTTTCCCAGTGGCATAGTGATGACTAGCTAGGATTCCACTTCCCACTTGAGAGAAAACAGGCACAAAATAAGAGTTGAGAAGTTCTGCTTTCTCACGTCACTCATTACTGCTTCACCATTTTCCCTTCACAATGGACCTACAATCTCTTTGGCCTTCCTTTTTGTTCTAGCATACCCAAAGAACTCATTCTGAGCTCTAGCCTTTCCAACAGAGTCCTATAGTTTCTGAAGGCTACCATACATCCTTTCTTTTTGGTTATGTTCCTCTTCTTCTATTTTCTGCATTCAAATATGCCTCTTCCAGGGCTAATTGGAAATATCAGAACGGGAGCCAGAGGCACCTCTAGGCTCATTGGGGGGGGGGGCAACTGCATTAAATTGTCGTCTTCCCCCTCCTAGAATAAGATATGGGGAATTTTCTTATGTTTATAAGATGATGTAATCAGGTTCCACCTAAGTGTAAGTCAGCTGAGAGTATGGGAGTACTGAAGTGGTAGATAAATTGCACAGAGCTAAGACTGTCCGAGTCTGGAAAGGGACAGTTTGAGAACTAAATGAATGCCACAAGAAATGTATATTTAATTGGGGAAGGGGGCTAATTTAACTATTTGGCATAAGCCTATGTGAGAAGAATTCATTCCTATCCTCACTTGATCTGTGAAGAGAGCAAATATATGTTTAAGTTGCATGCAGCTGTCCCAGATGTTTGCCCCAAAAGGCAGAAAGGCTACATTTAATGTACAAAATTAAGATGCTCAGTTATGTCATAATCCTAAGTGTTGCTGAGGATATTAGCTATAATGTACCAGTCATTAGGATTTCATGACTAGATTGCTCTATGAAACAATGCCATTTTTAGAGTTTGATGTAGAAGATACCCTTAGAATTAATAAAATATTTACTTTAATACAGTATTTAAAATAAATTTGAAACATTTGTCACTTAAGCTAAATACACAAAACAGGAAAAATACTGCATTTTACATAAAAAGATAAGCATTTACTATACAAAACCTATTTGCCTTGAACCATCAAAATTGTGCTACTTATTCCTTCTTATCCAAGAGTGCCCACTTTATAAATATGCATAAAGACACAAATAATTTACTGCATTGGTTTATCTATCTCAGTTCACCATTCTCCTAACAGGGAAACCATGACTAGATTAGAAACTCAATATAACTTCGGTAGTTCTTGTTATAAAGTATTTTTCCCCCATCTATGTATTTTCCATTTCATAATATGTAGAGAAACTGTAAAGAATCTTTTTATTTAAAATAAAGACTTCAATTGCGAAGGCATTCAGTTGCTGTCTTCCCCACAGGTTCCATGATATACATCCATATCATTTGTGGTATATTACATGTCCACAATAAGGTAATGTTCATAGAAAAGTGCAAAAGATGATGGCAGGTGGATCTCTATCATCATCATCATCATCCATCATCATCTATTCAGGATAGATTAATATTTACATTCAACACTGTGGCACCCTGGAGAGTTTTGTGCTCTTCTGCAAATGCCCTAGCAAAATTTTTCTTCTGCTGCTTTTTAGCAGGTTTTAGAATTATTTCCAAGTCACCAGTATAAAATAAAGTGAGCAGATCCCTGATAATCAGTACATATATTCTCCTCATTCCCACAATGAAGGAGACCAAATCATTTTATATTCTAAATAAAGCAAGGGGGCATCTTAAACCTTGTAGGCTGCTTTAAAACACACACACACACAAATGCATATGTGAAGTTAAATGCATCTGAAGTCATCTTAGGGTGAAAATGGGTGGGCCACCGTCCTATGAAATGTCCCGCGAAATTACTTTGACATTTCAAGTATTGCTTTCTCCAACTCTTACAACTGTAGTTTGCTTGCAGATTTGTCTGGTAGGACGGGTAACACAAAGAATGCCAGTAGGGATTCTTCCTTCCCCATCTTTCTTTGGAAGCAGGAAATTATAGCCTGCATTCTGACATTTTTTGGGTTGGTTCCCAGGTGGTTTCTCTCCAACTAGGACACATAGAAAGGTTGAATTCTTCAGGCTATGCACTAGCAAACTGCTGGTTTGTCATTAAATACATTCATCACATCATTCTTCCCTAACTGCAATGTTAGAAGGCACACTCTTCATAGAATAATATTGTGGATTTATATACCAATACAGTACCTCACATGGAACTTAGCAGGCACCTGAAGCCTTCTGTCTTCCATGTATCCAGGCAGTGTGCCTATGTTCAACAATGACCTAACAAACAATTTCATGTAATATATGACTTCAGGATAGTGCAAACAAATTGTTCTTTGGCAATGTATGGTAGTAAGCTGAAATGCAGAATTAGACTAGCCACTACTTCAGAAGAGCTCGATATAAGACTAGAGAATGCTTTGTTTCTTTCTCTTGTTCCAGACAAAAGATCAAATCCCTGAGACAAATTCGGGTTATTCTTGGCCAAAGAGATGGCTTTGCAAGACCAGATGATCTGTTGAAGCCCTAGATGGGAGAAAAAGTTAGAAGAAAAGCATTTAAGATGTGTAAGACATGAACACTGAATAGGCTTTTGCAAGCATCACTATTTAATATTTGCCCTATATGGTATCTACTGAGGCCTGTTCCCACTATGACCCTCTTCCTTATTCACACAACCTATGGAGTTTTTCTACTAAAGCAGCCTCTTGCCTCTTTATTAGTGCCCATATCATACCAGAACACAGTGATTAAAAGGATAGAAAATGCTTGCCACCAGAAAAGTTACCTCACCATATTTTCACTTGCATTTGCAAAGGACCTCAAGCAAAGCTACAAATCAGGATTTGGCTTGTTCAGATTTATGGCAAATAAGATAGGCAACCATTTGAGGAAAGTGACTAACCATGAATCCTTGCAGTTTCTTTTTCCTCCAAAGCTAGCCAATTCTTGCATTACTGCTTCAGTTGCAAATATACTGAAGTTATATACTTCAATGCATTTGGAATCCATTGAATTTAACAATTACAATTAAAACTAACAAACTGACACTCTGAACATCTATTTCTGAGATATATTCAGAAAAGATATCTAGAAGGTTGTTCATTGGGAACAGTGAAGAAAAAGGTTTACTTATTCATTTATTTATTTATACAATTTATAAGGCCATCCTACTCACAAACTGTGACTTGGCAAAGTTTATCAACTTTACATTGATTAAAAAAAAACCCAATAAAATAAAAAGTACAAAACAGACAAATATAACAATTACAATAAACACATAGCCAAGGCTGGGTATAACAAACACTCTCACAACACAATGGACTCATTTAACATCTTGGTCAGAATAATCACTTCTCAAATAATTGCCTATCTTTATTTTCACCATTCCCCTCTCCCTCGATCAGCAGTTCCATGATATTGTCTTTTCCTAGAAATATAAAACTCATGCAGTAAGTAAGTTGCTGGCCTTTCAGAGGCCACCAGAATCTTTGTTGGTTTTCCTACAAAGGATTTATCACTACTTTATAGTGGAAAAAATAGTGATCAAATAGTAGTCAACTGATCATCATCAATTGACTACAAGAATGTGGTAAACATAGTGAACCTCGACTTCAACAAAGGATTCTACAAAGTTTCCCATGAGATTCTAGAAGAGAAGACAGTAGAAAGGGGGGTGAATTATATACTATTATATGGCTACATAGCTGACTGAGCAATCATACCCCACAAATATCCATCAACTATTCCACATCAAGCTAGAGGGAAGCGTTGTTCAGAAGGATCATGAACAGATGAAACATTGGGCAAAAATCAGCAAAATATATTTCAGAAAGAACAAATGCAAAATCCTACCTTTGGATAGGAAAAATCAAAGACATGAGTACAGAATGTGAGGGATCATATCAGACAGCAGTACATGCAAAAAGGATCTGAGTGTTTTGGTAAATCATGAGCTGAATACAAACCCACAGTATAACCTGGTTTCAAAAAATGCAACTCTCAGATTGCACCAACATAAGTAGAGTGTCACGCTCAAGAGAAGTCATCATTCCTTTTATTTTTTCTGCATTGGTCAGACTGCATCAGTCTAGTTCTGGGCACCACATTTTATGAAGAATGCAGTATTAACAAATTGGAGATGGTCTGGAGGAAAGCAATCAAGATGACAAGGATTCTGGAAGGAAAACCTTATAAGGAATAATTGGTGGAGTTTGGTATGTTTAGGCTGGAAAAGACTATGGAGAGACATAACAGCAGTAAACAAAGGCTGGATGGTCAGAAAATTCAGGGATACTGTAGTGGATTCCTGCATAGAACTTGAGGTGGAACAGATATCTCCAAGGCACCCTGTACTGTATGATTTATTTATGACCACTGTATAGCAGTTATCCTATTCTTACCATTCCACTTCACTAATCCACTTCTCAACAACTATATATGTATGTAAAATTGATTAGATGTTAGGAAAAATTCCTAACAATAAGACCTCTTTGACAGTGGAGCTAATTAGCCAGAACTGGTGGCTCCTTTTCACTGGATGTGTTCAAGCAGAGCATGGACAACCATCTGTTTGAGATATTTCAGTTTGGATTTCTGTAGTGAGTAGGGGGTTGAACTCAATGCCTAAGTGTCCCCTTCCAATTTTTTGATTTTAATCCTTCTCACAGGACCATACTGATGCTCTGGACATGATCCACAAAAGCTTATGCCATAATAATCTGCTAGTAGTTGTTAGTTCCCCACTTCTGTCCTGGGAAGGTCACTTGGTCATGGCTCTTACCCGTTCTAGAAAATTGGAGCTGGTCAGCTCATTCACTTTTTTAAGGATCTGATGAACACAATACTAGTCTACACACAGTCTGTACCCCATGTCAAAACTAAGTATAGCACTTTTAACAGTATCTTGCAAATTGCTTCAAGAGAAAATGTTTTGGCTAGGAACTGGAGTAAGAAAACATTTTTATCTGAGAAGTTTTAATGATATGGAACTTAAATTAACTTCAACCTCTGCTTAGAAGCACAGCTGAAATAATTTAAGTCCAAGCACTTTGAAGTTTGATAAGTGATATAAAAAGCATGCAGCAATTCAAGTAAAATAAAATGGAAAAGTGGTATAAAAAAAATGTATTGTCACCAATCATAGTTAAGCCGCTCTGAATTGTTGATATAATCTACTTTTTAGAAAAGTATATTTTCCCTGCTAATATCAGGAAGCACAATTGAATGATTTAACCCAAAATAATAAAAATGCCATTGGTTGAAGCTTTCCATTTCTTTAGGGTTTTGGAATAGGCATGGAAGGAAGACTGGTGCCATTGGGGGAGGGATGTTCCTTCTGCTAAGATACAATAGAGTCATAACTCAATATAAGATAATCCTTTAAGGAAAAACAGGGTGAGAAAAAGAGAAAGTGTGTGGGCGGAATGGAGAGCAAGCTTTGTAGCACAGCTGGCATCACAAAGTTGAAAAAAAGGTCAATCCAACAGGATGTATGAGGCCCCAGGCAAAGGCAATATTAACAAATCCCTGGGGATTCTCAACAATCCAAGAGATGTCCTTCACAAATCAAAAACTTATAAGGAAGTAGAAATATTTACTTTCTAAAGAGATTCTCTCTGAAGATGTCCTGCTGAGCACTCATAGAAATTCACCCATTTCACTGTAACCAATGGTATAATAAGGACTCCAATTCCAAGAAGAAATTTCTTTCTTGAGGAAGAATTTGTCAAATAACTGCAGTCCTTGAAAGATTTTGTCAGCTCTTCCCAATCTGGGGCCTACCAGATGATACAGAATCCTATTCCTGTTATCCCCAGCAAACTAACTAAGGGTCATAGGGGCTGTAATCGAACCATCCTGCGGGTAGCATGTTGAAGAAGTCTTATTCCATTAAAATTTTATCTTTACTGTCACAAGCTTTTCTTACTATTGTTACAACAAATAATAACCATTTGCTCCTATTTTTTCTGAGTCTCTATTGTTATGGATTAAAAGTTTTATTGCTCAGATTAAAAATTACCAAGTCCAATGGACATTTAATATAGATACCCATGTATAGGTTATAGGTCAAATTTTGAATATAAAGCACTACCACTTGTTGAATTAAAAATTCCATGAATTCAAGCAACATAAACAGTTGTCAAAGATTAAGCAAACTGGAGACCAGGGCATGTAGATAGGTTCTTCTTTTTCAGACACTGTAGATACCAAATTAGGGGAGGGGGGCATGCTCTCTAGATATTTTCCTCACCTATTCCCATACAGAATTGAGATGTTTATTTCACCACTATGCATTACATCTTTCAATTATTGCTTCTTTACTTAAGCTTGAGTTTGGGATGGTTTTCTGAGACTTACCCCGGGAGCCTTTCAGGTTTTTAAAGAAGCGCAAAGTGCAAAGATTCTTCATAAATTTGAAAGAAGTCAATTAGAGGGACAAAGTAGCAATTTGCATATATGCTTTAAAATGTTTACCACTGAAGGTTGTTAAGATCAATGGCACATTCCCAGCTCCTTCCCACAATGCAGACGGAACTTTGTATACCCCAGGATAGGCTGGGGATTATATAAGGTCTCTACACCACTTTTATGCTTTCGGACTCCCTGAATTTTTTCTTGTAGGCAGTGAGGAGTGCCTCTTAACCATACCACACCACACCGCAGAAAACTCATTTGGGGCTGTTTCTGCCCTGCTGACTCTGGCAAGATCATCGGCCACACCCCCTGGAGCCCTTAGAGGCAAAACAAAGAAACAAAGCAGTGCAATTAAGGGTGGCAAAAATACTAACAGCCTCCCTGTGCAGTCTGTGTGGTTTTTAAGAATCTTCTCTATCAGCTGTGGGGCTGTAAGAGAAAGTTCCCAAACCAACCCAAAGAGAAAACCCTTGCAGTTAAGAGGTGCCGAGCATATACTGCCACAAGGGCTCCTAAGTGCAGCCTAATGAGGACTGCCAGAATGCCAGCCTGGTGTCAACCAAAGCAATGGTCAACTGCAAGATTTCCCAACATTTGTTGCAATTAAGCAGCTCCATACTCCATCTCTGAAATTTAACTTCTATGTGGAAGCCTGTTCCATCACATTTCTATCTTTGAAAATGCTGACTACAAATACTTAAGACCGAAGGAAATTTGTATTTTACAACAATGTGTATCAATGTTTGTAAGCCATAAAAATCCACAAATGGAAGTTTTAAAGTTTGCTTCTGCTGTGGATGATGTTTAATTTTACAAACATCTCTGACAGTAACTTGAGTAGGATAGCAATAGGTAACATTTAAAATTCTTCTCTTGCCTTTCATACAAGTTTACTTCTGAAAGGAGTCTAATTCAGCAAGGCTCTAAGCAAATTGCACATTCTCTTAGAGAGGCTAGCAATTTTGCCTGCGTCTTCCTTTGTACCTTCCCTCAAATCCTCATGATTGCCACAACCATGTTCTTCAAAACACTGACATAAACTGATGTTGGCTCTACAATGGAGGTGTGTAATTTATATACCCTTTTCCAATAGCACTTCAGTCAGAACCTCTTTTAATTCTTAATGTGCCACGGGAGAAATCGAAACCTCAAAAATGTCATGTGGACAAACATAACAAGCAATTCATTTATTATCCTATATTATTCATGACCTGAGTCTCCTAACACCACATACATGTTTTCTAGTATGTTGATATTAGCACCTATAACATAAATCACACCTACAAAAGATTCAAGTTCCAATATAGGATTTAGCAAATTGCTATTTAACTACTTTTAAATTTTGCAACGCAAGTACAACCACCATGGGAGAGTTTTACTGAATCAGCTGCTTAATAACAAGCATTTTAAATTTGTCAGACACTTTCAATCTATTTTCTGTCCCCCACTCCCACCTTCTGGGTTTCTTGCCTGCCAGCAAGCATCCCAGGGCGTTGCTGAACATGCTCAGTTCTCGATGGGCTATTTTGGTACAGTATTTACAGCACTTGTTCTTTTGAAAACCGTGATACTCCTGCCTGATGCTGCCAGTACATAATGTGGATTTTGGCTACATAAACAACAACAGTCACTGTAAAATTTTAGAAAAAGAATGGTATACATGTTGTTTTTACTGTATGCTGTCCAGAGTCATTGCAGAGTTGGGTGGCCTTATACATTCCCAAAATAAACGAACAAGCAAACATGAACACCTTCTGGACCAAAACTATGTACATGTGGAGATGCTGAAGACACACTGCGCTGGCTGACATCTAACTTAGAGATAAAAAAAGCCTGCAATGTCAGCAGACCTTTGGCTCCAAAGTTCACTTACCCATTCAAAATGACCATGTTGCATTATGTTTCAATTAGTAGTTTGATTAGGACTGAGAAGTGGCACTGAAACCAGAATCCTAGAATAGACTCAAAATCTTTCTTTTGGGAAGATATTTTAATGCTGAAAACACTTGGAATGGAAGTGGTGTCCTATGGTTTCAGTTTGAGTGCAGACAGCATTATAACTGCAATCTATACCTACTATATATGGTTATACCATTAAACTTAAGCAATTTTCTCAACAGTGTTACAAGTGTATCGAATACAGGAGTTTGAATTTTAAGAGGAAAGAATAACATTTCTGGTGACAAATCATGTTACGATCTGAAAAACATTTAATACTGGAATACATTTAACAATTTAGGAATAAATGTGTATATTAAGGATCTCGTTATCTTCAGTCAAGTTGGAACTTCATTAAACTGTCAAAGATTTAGAAAAAAAAACTGGTATTAATATTCAGCGGTGCAACATTCCTCTGCCCCATTTCCTCTGTGACATTTCTACAAATTGGTTCAAATGTAACCAGCAGAATGTTTTACATATTGAGACAAATTACTGCAAATATGGTGTCAGTTTATTCTCCACTATGCCCAAGATTCATATATGCATGTCACTTTCTGTGGCTATATCAGATCTTTAATCTGTACCTGGAGGTAACAAATACTGTACAAAATATGTCATGTTGCTTAATAGACAATTATTAAACTGAAGTATTTTGACTTTTTGCCAGATCATTTAAGCACTATAATCAAAATTATCAGTCTCTTGACCTTACAGATGCCATCAACATTTATGTTATCAATATGTTTAGCCCAAAGCTACAATACAATTAGTCATTTAAATTGCAGAGATCTTTCACACAAAATAATTAAGCTTCATTTCTGAACAGGAGGAATATTCTGCCAGTGAGTTACATAGCTCATACCTATAAACTACAGTCTGGAACAGCTGTCTATTTACAGGCAAAGCTTTTATGTCAACAATGTAGCCTAAACTGAAAACCACTACAACATTTAGCACATTCTGAGCTCCACTTGATTCTGATGCAAACTAGACTAGGTCTCAGTTACATTCAACCATTATATTTGCTGTTTTCCAGAATTTTTTAATCACATCTCATAAATTGTGACTGTGAGTAGCTCAACATGCATCTAACATGAAGTAGGATTTCATGGAAATTATTGGCATGTTAACATGCTTCTCACTCCCTGGAGAAACAGATTTCCTGCAACACTCGATCTGTACTTTATTTGAGAACACGCGGACTGCAGCTGAGCAGATTTCAGGTGTTATAGATCTGCTTTTGGGTTAGGTTTTTGGGTTTTTTAATATATAAGACCAAGTTTCCCACCAGGGTCATCCAAAATAAAGTGACTGAGAAAGGTAGAACTCACTAAGAAATTTTAATGAATATCCCACCAGTCTGCATTTGCAAACACGTATCTACATCTGAGTTACTACAGACCATGGATTTTAACAAATCAAAATTCAATGGTAAAGTGGCACAAAGGCAAAGTTGGCTCACTTTACAGATAAAAACAACAACAAAGCATAAGAGGGAAAAATCATTAAGGTCAACAGAGTCTTTTTAAACCTGAAAGTTTGTAAACTACTGGAAATCACACATCTTATGAGCCCTCCAACAAATACTAACACCTGCCAGTAGCGTCTAATCTATCTTCTCCTCCACCTATATTGTATAGAAAAACAGGGCCACAAAAAAGAAAAACTTCTTTCTAGCCCATGATTCTGATAAATTTTCGTCTGAACTAACCAATAACATTTGGCAATAAGCACGCATATCAGAATGTTGCAGAGTATCACCATCCTTTAGTGAAGCACTCCTGATCAAGGTGGCACTTACTCCTGCTTACAGGATTTGACAGCTGTTGGGGGCTCAAATGAGACCATTGAGTATGAAATGCCAATTACCACCACATCGTTTTATGATTTTTCATGAACTGGACCATTAATAATGCTGTAGTCTAAATTTCATCACTATCTGAAAAATAGGAATAAGTGGCAGGATAAACTACTTTTAAAAGGCCAAGTTCTTGTGCCCTACAATAACTTCAGAAATATAGGGAATAGAACCTGCTAGTCTGCAAATATGCAGGCTCAGGCATAAGAGAGGGAAGGACAAAAGGCGAGACTGAAGAAAGCAAGATTCACGTTGCTTCCTGAAGTCTTATAAAATTGAGGGAAAAACGTACCAGTTTGGGTAATATAAAATTAATGTTCACATTATGATACAATTATCAACTTACCTATAGATACAGGTTTTTGGCTAATTAAATCCATGAAATACATAAAATACTAAACCATTAAGAGTTTATAAGATCTGCTCTCAGTATTTAGTGCAATGTACTCTATTTTTTTTTTTTTTAGTATATTATGTAACTATTACTTACAACAGTTCAAATCAACACAGGTCTGCATCCACTATTTTTGCACTTTGCTGTAAATCCCCAAGATGGGTATTAACTCGGCTGCACTAATTCTCATGGGTGAGTTTGGGGAATGTGAAAGAGCCCCATAAGCTGCTCAATTAAAACTAGTTAAAGTGAGCTACTCACATATCATATAACATCAAGCTTCAGAGTTCCTTCATTGTCAAGAATTTTAACAGTTATGTTTCTTTAAAGCTGGAGAATTCCTACATCAGACCTTCCACTAGAGAAGGTGACAATTTTACTTTTTGATTTTTTGGATCGTGTCCAATCCTTTTTCTAGGGATGAATTATGGAGGCATCTGAGAGGTATACTTGGCTAAGGAAGAAATGACATCTCCCACTCAAGCCCAAATAGCTATATAAGAGAGCTGCTCCATGGACCCACTGGACAGAGGCAAAAGATGCCTCATTACCTCTGAACTGTATATGATAGAATTCAAAGCATAATTTGAGGGAATTAGTGCTGCTTTATTCTCTACTGATAAGATCAGTAACTGGAGTTGGAACATATGTGTGTGAAACTAATTTATTCCTGACATTTATCTGCCTTGGAAATAGGCATACTAGCACTCAAGTTATTCATATCTACATATTTAAGTTAGTCGAGTTTACTAAAAATATGCAATTAGTGCATACAGACCCTCAAGCCATATTCTACTTCAAGGCCATCCTTTCTTTGCTGAACAGAACAAAATATTGTTTACATATCAGGATGTTTTGTCTTTCTTGTTATGCCTGCGCACCAAGCATTCTGCTTCAAGATTTCCAAATTAGCTGATAATTAAAAAATATTCTTAGTTACACTTGTCTGTACAAATCCTTATATTCATTTCCAACATACCACCATCACTTTTAAAGATGTACAGAATGCATATTTTCAAGGTAACAGCTCAAACATACCCCTGGCAAACAATGGATACTATAGATTGGAACATCTTGTGGTGAGGAAGAATGGTATATATAAAACAAGTTCCCAGCATTTCAAGGGAGTTTTATGAATATTGGTGGCAACTGGATGGAATAAATTCCACTGGCCCTTTAAGAATTCTAGATCTGACAAGCTAAAGTGGATTCCATAGAAGACCGTAGCACTGATGGAAGCTATGGATGCTGTAGCAGAATTACATGCTAGAAACCAACCAACCACCCATGCCTCTGTTTTTAAAAAGAATCCCCAGAGAAATGCTTGGCAAAGCTATTACTAATCCCCTCTCCCAGCACAAAACAGATATATGTATTTTTCCTCCCTCAAATCTTACGCATCAACTTTACATTTGAGGGGGGAAAAATCCCATTTTCACTCATAAAACACACATGGGTTCTCTGTATGGCCAAAAGTGAAACATAAGGCTGCTTAGTCATACATCTAAAAACTCGAACCCTTAATGCAACAGATACGAGTTTGCAGGTACACATCATTGCTGCTCTCACTGTAGTTCTTCATTGGGTGCCTAGTGTAGCAAACTCTGATTTGCCATTTTATTATCTGAAGTGACTTGCACATCCTTATATAACTAATGAAATCACTAACTTGCAATTGCTATATTTCCTAGGCACCCTTATAAATATGCAAAGTGTATGTACAGTGCGCCTAAATGTTCTTCTGCTCATGTAGCACAAAATGTTGAATTTTATTGTTCTGATGCATGACTCCATTGCCACCGGCATTTTCATCAATAGTGTTATATAGGATTACACCAGAAGGGTTTAATAAGAAAGGAGTCACATCAGCGACAGCAAGAATATGTCCAAGGGGCACCCATTACAAACCCTCTAGTATTATACAAAAGGAAAAGCTAGAAATAATTATTACCTTGCTCTTTTGCAGCCTCTTCCTGCTTAATAGTAAACATAATGATTTACCTAATGAAAAGTTTAATTGTAATGGGAGAGACCTGGGAAAGCTGTTATACCAAGCTCGTGATTTCAAAACTTTCAGCAGTAATTAAGAGAGATAAAAGCTAATTCTATATACATAAAGAGGATAGCTACTAATTTATTAAAATTATACACCCAAGCTCAAAGGCAAGTTAATATTTCCCACTGGTGGGGTAGTTTGCTTTTGTGGGCTAGCTGGGCTGGTCTTCTGCTCACACGTGCTCCTCTATATGCCTCTAGAACAGCATGCTGGCTGGGGAATTCTGGGAGTTGAAGTCCACTCATCTTAAAGTGGCCAAGTTTGGACAACACTGCTCTAGAATGAACATTCTATTTCAGAATTTTTCAACATTCCACATTTCATCTGCATGTATTCTTAAAGCAACCAGGATCCAGGAATCTACTGCATAGTTCATAGGAGTAGCAGCAAGAAACAAGGAGGGCTAGCCGCTTTCAATTTTATTTATGTTATTATAGTGTAAGACATGTAAAATGAGCTACTTCCAGCCAATTAGTCTGCCAGTGATTTTTTTAATGCTATTGTCAATTTGTTTTTAAAACTCTGCTTCCTTCAAATAGAAAGTCTCCTCAGTCTATCTGGCTCACTGAAGTTAAGCAGGATCATGGCTAAAGTACATTTAATCTTGCTGTTGAGGAACTGTAGTAACTTACACACTGATAGAGTCATGGAATAATGCTGCAGGACAGTTGGTTTCTGTTAGGATCCCAGCTGTTCCATTTGCATATAACTTCTCTCTCCTTTTCTACCCTACCCCCTAGGAAGTGCAACCAAAGATTCCTATTAAACATTTTCCTCATTAAGGAGAAGTTCCAAAAATAGTCCAATTTGTGGTTTTTGGGGGGTGGGGTATACTTCAATTGTAATAAAATCTGGGATTCTGTTCTGATTTCCATAGCCTACTCTCATTCCAATTGGAAGGAATAATTTATGAATTTCTATATATATCAGTTATCAAGACAATAAGACAATTGCCTCTGCACATATATTTATTTATGATCTCTTCCCCTATTTTTTCCTACTTTTCAATCACAGAATTTCATTACCCTTCCAACCCTTTTTCAGTTCAACACCCTCAGTCAGCATTCAGTGCAATGCTCACTGGCTGTTCTGAAGACTGTCTTTCCTTCTTAAACTAGATTTTTTTTTCCTCCTAAAGATTTTTTTGGAGTATATGCAAATCTTGAGGTTACTCTCTCTGTAGTTTCTTTGCCATTCTTGCTACATAAGCACAAGTGTGAGAAATACTGAATTAGATACAGAGAAAATGGTGATTGCAACTCCTTAACCTTAATGACTCCCAGCAATAAAACAAAACTATTCAGAAAAAGACCGTAAGCCCTAAGATTCAGTGATGGCAGCTTGTTCAATTGGTTTCCAAAAGGGAAATAACCTCATATACAGAGCTACCAAACAGGTTTAGCCTGGATATTCCATACAGCTATTATTCTCAGAGGCTAGGAAAACCACCAAGGGCAGCAGGATTCCAGACAATCCAAAGCTCCCTGAGGAAAGGAGGATGGTGGACATGGCACAACTAAATGGAAGGCAACAAACTAGTGCTGGAAGTAAAAAATCACTTTTCTTAAAGCTGATCAGGAACTTGATGACCTGCCTCAGAACACAGCAATCTCTTAGAGTGATTCCCCAACACAACATGGCAAGCTTTGTCTAAAGCAGTTTATGTAGGACAAGAACACAGTATTTTTGGTGACCATAGATCCAAGGTGGCAAGATGCAGGAGAAAGAATTTGGAGCAAAGATTACTTCAAACTGAATTTAGAATAAATTAAAGTTAAAACAGTGACTCCCAGTGTAGTGTCCTCTGTCATATTAAACATTACACTTTAGTGACAACTTTTGGAAGAGTTTTGAGGAGTCCACATTCAAAGCTATGGGGCATGTTTTGTATCACTTGAACTTCTGAGCTGTAGAAATCTATAGGCACAGACCACCCAGAAACCCCAAGCAAGCCTTCTATTTCCTTAGTAGGACATATGTGATTAAAAAAACTTCTAGTCACTCAGGCTCAGAATATAAGTGTGAAGTTTGCTAGCAGTGGACTGAAAACAATACATTTGGAGGCACATCCAAACTAAACACATGACAGGTGCACCTATTCAGACATGTGATTCTACTATTCTAGTCCTCCTTTTCACTTGCCTATTCTGAGTCCACCTCAATCAAAAGAGGGCAGGAAAAGGATAGGCATTTACATACTACAAATGCCATATCAAAAATAGTGAAACCAATTAAAAGGTACTGCGAGAAAACATTTCTATTTGCTGCAACTGGAGCGTGTTTTTAACAGATGGAAGTCTTTTTTTCCAGAAAATAACATTGTACTTTTAAATATATTTAAATCTATGTTGATGTCATTTTATGGAAATTTATTTGAAGCACAGCCAAAATCATTAGGATGCTTTTCAACTAAAAGAATTCTAGGGACATTCCTAGGCTGGGTAGGATAAGCTTTCAACAAGGACAATGGATTTTCCTCCATGTTGTTGGATAGTTTCAACCTTTTTTCCCACTGGGAAGCAAAGAATGCATTGCCCCATAAGAATTCTATAGGGAGATTCTAGATAAGCATTTTCTATAAGCTTTGTTTTTTTTTATATAGGCAGCACCACCTAACTGGTACCCATAACACTAATGAAAGAATTTGGAGGAAGGGGGGAAGTCTTCCTTGACAGTATGTTTTGCTGCAGGATTACTAATAGAACACCGCACCATCAAGCCCCTTTCTCTGGATACCAAATGGAGGCCTAATTCCTATAAAGCTGGTAAAAATATTCCACTATAAAAGAATTCCCTCAGCAGACCACACCCTTTATGAAAAGCAGAAACAAGGTTCAGCTGGTGGCAATGAAGGGAAAAGCACCATGTTACAAACCTCAAGTCCAGACACAGAAATAGATGAATCCAGTGGTCTCTTCTTTCTTGGCCCAAGGGCTTCCAGAGCGGCACGATTAGCTTCCCTTTGCTGCATTTGTGCAAATTCTAATTGCTGCATCTAAGATGAAGAGGAAGTTAGGAACAGATTAGCTCTCAATATACTGAAAGCCACACTTGGGCTTTATCAGCTTTTCTTCCCCACCTTGACCTACTCTTTAAATAGCAGGGAAGTTTTATCAGTCCTAAACAAAACAAAACAAAACACTGGGTTGTGTTGCAAAGTACCAATAAGAATCACACTTAGGCAGTACTTGTTCACAAGGTACCTCTATACTATACCTTAAGAAATTATTCCAGTAGAATTTTTATCATATAAGAAAGGTGGTCCAAAGTTGTTAAATGCAGTCAGATCAATCCAAGTATCATTTCAAAAAATACATATTTTATGCACCAGGTTTTACAGTAATTTTTGCTTTTACAACAGTTATTTTAGCTTCTTTCTTGCAGAGGACAGCATTGAAATATAAACATTCACTTAGATTCCATTCTGGGGGCTGCTTATAACAAGTTCAAATATATAAATGCACTGTGTCTGTTTTGTTGTAAGCTGTGACAACTGTGTATATGTGAACCACACCTATGTGCCTTTATCTCCTGAGACAATTGATAGTGATAAACATCAGCTACCACAGTATATGGAGGAAGGTGTGTATTCCTAAACTAAATCAAGCAAGTCCCCACAAAGCCAAGTGATACTCCTGACTTTATCCTTATATATTCACTTGAAAAAAGACAAGTTTGCAATCAGGAGCATAGAGAAAGCATTTCAAAACCATTTCCCTTCTTCGATTTTTCCATCAGCTCCAAGTACAAAGATTTTTTAAAAACCTGTGTAAAGATCAAATTGCCATGAAAACATCGCAGAAATGGTAAAACGGTCTTTGTTGCTGCTGGCCTTTTTAATAATAATATATAGAGTTTTTAAAGTCTAGTCTTGAAGCAGTCAGGAGTTTCTAGGTGACACAATAACCATTTTGGTTAATCTGACCTGAAGCACAAATAAAGTAGAGGCACATTTTTAAAGCCCTTCCCAATAGTTAGATGGCATTTGCAGCCAAGCTACAGTCACACAAAGGAATTTAAAAAGGGAAATCCTGTGTAGTCTGCTCAGCTTTAAGAAAAAAACTTTATTTCCATCTTGCACAAATTTTTCACGTTTATAGAAGTTCACTCCACCACCCTCATTACCTTCCACTTTTTGTGCAAATATGATGCCTACCTGTTGCTTAAGATCCATATAAGCTCAAAATGTCCAAACCAGAGTTTGTTGCCAGGTCAACTGTAACATGATTTTGTTCCCCTTCAGGAATGCTTTCCCCCAAACCAATGCTTTCCAGATGTATTTGGACTACAACTGACAAAACACTAGGCTGGAAATTGTGGAAGTTGAAATCCCGAACCATCTGCAGAACACCAACTTGGAGACAGCCACATTAGGATTTAACTGAATACTAAACATATCTTACACCGTTGTTCAAAGCAAACCTTATCCAGTTCCTGTGCAAAATATAGAACAGCCTACAATATCTAGGAGAGCCTGAACGATCCTTTGACATCTAAATGAATCTTCTTTATCGCTTTTCACTCACACAGTGAGTGAACAATTGGACAAGCAAAGTGATAGTTCACCTGCTCTTTAAACTCAGGGTGTGAACATAACCATGTTGTTACATTGTTTCCCCTACCACCACCTCTTAGTCCATTTACCATGAAAAATGAGCAACGCCGACCTTTTCAGTCATATCAGTGACTAAAACATGGGCATAACAATTGCCCACTATGTACATGAAGGATGTACATCTTTTAATTTTACATATGACAAAAGGATGAATGAAGCTAAACTAAACAACTATTTTTTTTCTCCTAAGGGTTTGTTGTCCCAGCCCAAGTCTGGGTCTGGTCCCAGTGTGCTAAACGCCCAAAGAAAGACACCGAGGTGGAGATTGAAGCAAACTTTATTCTGTGCAGAAAAAGGACACAAAGGAGATCTCTCTCAAAGCTTGTGTAAACACCTTGTTGTTCAGTGGTTCTTTATAGCAAAGTTACCACAAACCTTACACAAACCTAACTCCCTGTGGTCACATCTTGACCTTTCCTTATATAGGGCTTCTAGCTGCTGGTTCTGCTAATATTTTGTAATGATCAGCAACATTTGACATATTTATGATTACATAAACCATCTTAAACTCACCCAATCTATATTTACCATATATGTCTTGTTCTAGAAGCTTCTTTAACCACAATTCTTGCTTCCTGCTGTTTGCCTTCTCCCACGGTATTTGGGATTACCTTTAGCAAGCATTCCTTTGGCAATACTTCAACTGACTTTTTTTCTTAGTAGCTTTTTATTTTATTTGTTAGCAATTAGTCATATTTTTATCTGCTGGCAACTGTTAGCACTTTTCCATGTTTATCAGGTTCATTCCCAATATTAAGTTAAGCCATGATGCCAGAACTCTCAATCATGTTCAATACAAATATACTTAATGAAAACAGACCAGGATCAAGCTATGTTTTCAGATCCTGGTTTGTTCTGAATCATTGTAATCACAAATTACAGTTCCAGATATTACACAGGGTCTTCTGCCCGCATTCTGAAGCACAATGGCCTTAGATTTCATTTCCCATTCACTTGACTGGCATTTAAATCAGAGTAATGTATCTACAGGACATTGTTAGGTATATTGTAAATAAGCCTCTGCCCATAAACAATCACAATACATGAAAAAAACTGGTTTAAAATATGTCAAGAATTGCCATTTGGATTAGACTACTCTGGCGAGATATATCATCGAAAGGTAGACTGTACACAAAACAGACGCCTCTTGTATTATTTGCTGCTTTTCTTCATATATCCAATTACATGATTTTGTGCTGCTGTTTTTATCCTACCTTGTTCAGTTGTGAAGTGCTGCAGTCCATAAATATGTTTGTATGCTAACTCTCTAAGTACTCATTTTAAGCCAAATGGCGTATGTCGCCACCAACTTTACTAGGCAGGATCCCCTTTATTCTATGCTTTACCATTCTTTCTCAACCCTAATACTGTAGTCTTTCAATGAGATGCAAAGATCTTCCATGGCCAGCTGCTAAACTTTCCCCCTAAACTCAGTTTATTCATCTTCAGTTTTATAATCTTTTCCTCTTGTCTTACAAATCTAACAGTATTCTTTTCCCTTCTCCAACATCTTCCCCTACTGTAGCATGCTTACATCCCCTAATATTTTAAGTACATTTCTAGATCTACCCCAGTTAAATAGGTAAAAATTATTTCCAGACCATTGAAGAAGAGTTAGACATTAAAGTAACATTTTTACTTATATTAGAATACTTGACGGAGATAGATTAATATAGATAGATTTAAAAATAAAAATTGTCTTGATTTTAATTATATTGTTTTTATTCATATGTTTGCAAACTTATATTTTTAACACAAGCTGTTTGATGGAATACCCAAGTTTATTTTCAGACTGCCACTATCTGCATTCTGAAAAGATTCAATGGACTGTGCAGAGGCTGAAGAAAATAATTGATTATCTATTAAGATGGAAAATAAGATTCTTGCAATAGCCCCAATATAGGAACAAGCATTTTGCAACTTAAAGGCAATAAATGTGTCATATTGTGGCAAATAGAAGAGCATCCCCAAAGGCAATATTTCAAGTAACCTCAGACTCTGGAGAAAATAACAAAGAGAATCCTACAAGGGCAAAGTGTGCTTATCCCAGTGAAGACTGTGACTAAATGCGAAAGAAGCACAGTGGGAAGGAACTGTAACTATGGTAATAAGGGTGAACAGGATACTGACAAGTTATCTGTTGCTACTTAATGGAGAATTGTGCATATAATAAAGGAAGGTATGAATCTGATGGTACTGAACATGGGAAGAATCTTGCAGATCCTTGGAGTGTAGGATATGCATAGGGAAACTAGCTGAATGGGTCTCAAAGAAAAGCAGTAAACATCAACATTCAGCAAGTAATCCTTTTTTATGTCATTGAACACACACATTAACGTTTTTAAAGAGTTCACAGCACAATGGAAAGATTTGTTATGCTTTAGTATCTGTTTTGCAAGACAAAGTATGGAGCCACACAGATTAAGAAAACTGGTTCAAGCAAATGAAAGGCCAGTGCCATCTGATGGAGAGTTGAATAAAGGTATTGCTTTCTTTCTTGGAGAACCTATACCATTTTTCCATCATCCAAAGATGAGCTAAAAACACATTCATTTTCTCCTAAAGAAAAGCAAATATCTAATCATCAACTCCTGATAACTGGCTACTGCTGCCATTAAAAAAACCTTATTCTCTGGAAAGTCAAACTTATAAATTTACTTGTCAAAATATGAAGATTAATGCGAATGCTTTGCTTAAGCTGCCTATCCTATTGATGGTGAGGTACAAGAAAGTACAAGGTATTTCTCATCATTAATGTACAGTTTTTCCACTCCATAAAACACTGGTGATTCAAAGATAACTTTGGCTCTGAAATATTTTACTTAAGCTTCAGAAATGTCAGAGAAATAAGTTTGAAAGCTCCCAATTGTAGCATTTCAAAGATCTCACCATCTGGTCTCTCCAAAATCTGATACATTCCCTGAAAGCGATAGGACAAAGATCATCAGCCATACCCATCTGATCATTCTGATAGAACTATGAAATCAATACAACACAATGCCTCCTCATAAGTGAGGGAAGAAAATAAGGGGCATACTTCTGAAGATCAAAGTAGGCACACTTCCTTGGTGGACTAATAAAATGGAGTTATAAGAGAAATCTGAGTTACAATGAGGACATTGGAAATAAACTCTAAACAGGAAACATACTTGGAGTGCACAAGATTAAGAACCTTCTAGTAATAAAAGATCCATGTACTTAACACTCATGACAAAAAGTAAAAGAAAATTAATCACTGGTGAAACCCAATAATTATAGGTGTTTATGCCAATCATAGACACAGAGATACAGAGGTTCTTGCACACAAGTGCAGGCATTCCTTAGATTAGTTAGCAAAATTTAATGTGTTTGCCAAAGGACACTTTTGGAGACACATCCTGTTTCTGTGCTTCTTTAGAACTCTACATCCATGTCAAAGAGTAATTTAACTCTGGCCTTGATAAGGAAGCGGGAGAGGTAGAACATGTGAGAAAGAGACTCAGAACAGCCCCAACCTGATCTTGTTGTCCTTAAAAAGGGACAATGGAGGTTTTAGACAGGTATTCAAATTTCTGTTAATAAACCTTAACAACAATAAAATTAATAAAGTAGCATTCCTGCAATCCCTGTGAAGTCTGTTTCTTGCCCTAGCCTACCTTAAACCATTGACACATTTGTTATTATTCATTGTAGGATTTTTTTTTTTTTGCAGAACCATTTGTGAAATACATTCTGGAAACTATGGGAGTTATGAGCCCTCTTTGAATCCATCCATCCATAATATGAATTCACTAAAAAAAGCTAATCTCATAATCATTATGTCAGATGGCAGTAACTAAGAGCTGCTGTGAGAATTTGTAGATTTAGAAATGCAGAAAACTGTCTCATACACAGTCAAGTTCAACCTGGTCCATCTAACTCCATGTACAGGTTCCTGGAAGGCCAGACCAGTTATATTATCTATTAAAACACGGGCAGCATGTCTTATGTATCAGTTGCTGGGAAGCAATAGTGAAATGAAATTGTCGTCCTCTGATCCAGATTTTGGAATTTCCCAAATCTATCTAGTTGGTCACTAGATGTTGATTAAATGGGTCTATGGCCAAATCTAGTAGGATTCTTAAGCTTTAGATCAAAACTAACTAGTGGCAGTCCATCAATATTTTAAAAAGAGAACTTTCCAAACTCCGCTTTCAGTGATGGGTATTGAAGCTCCAACTATTAACATTGCAAAGCATGTGCTCTAAAACTGAATTTTTGGTTTCCCTATTTGATTGGATGCTGATAATTTAGAACAACCTTCCTAAAGTTTGGCATGTTTCAGATTGGGGAATTCTGGGAGTTGAAGTCCACACATGTGGAGAATATATACCCACACTGAGAAAGCTGATTTTAAAAGCTTCCATGGAAAAATAGGAACAAAGTAACAGAAAACTGAAGATATTTCTAAAAGAAGTATTTCTGCAAAGGGTTGTTCATAAATGCAACAACTAAAACTATCATTTTTTCATATAGTAAAATAGGGAAGCTATGCCCTAAGGTATTATATGTAACAATGATGGTCCAGTTCTGGAATGTTATTCTGTAGCTTCACCAAAGTATTTTAATGTTTTACTTGGGGTGGCAGGGTTGCCTTTGAATCAGCCTTGACTCCTGATGACTGCACAAACAATCCACAGGGTTTCCTTGGCAAAATTTTTGGAAATGGATTGCTCTTGCCTTCTTCCTAGGTCTGGAAAAGACTGGCTGGCCCAAAGACACCCAGTTGGTTTTCATGCCTAAGACAGGACTAGAACCCAGGTCTCCCCACTCCTAGTCCATCATCTTAACCACTAGAGCAAACATAGGGGGCAAAGCTGGTAAAAGATGGGGAAGCCTGACAACTCTGCTGTGGCTTTTTCCATCATCAGAAAGCAGCCAGGTTCTGTCCTTCCCTTCTCATTCTCTGCAAGTCATCTTCTGCATACAGGCAAAAAAGGAACCAGTGTTCCCTTAGCACTGAAATATTGTACGTCTGCTTACTAAGATGAGCCTGAAAGAACTCAACAAAATGGTATATCAAGCAATTTACAGGGGAAAAAAAAGTGTTCATGGTTTACAGGACAGAAACATACTGGAAAATGTATATCCCACATGTTCCTCCAATTGGAGATCCCCAAAGTGGCTAAAAATGTAAATAAAAACACAAGATATTTTAAACCAAAAGGGCAGAGCAGCAATAAAAGCCAGACATTAACAACTAACAGAATTAACAGATGGACCTTTCAATCATCCTATCTCCTTTGATACCTGAAATGTTTAAAGGTCCTAAGTGCCTTCTTGGTCCTATTTCACTTAAAAATATTGTCTCTAAATATATTTCCTCTTCGAATTCCTTTCCTCATGTCAATTTGTATTAGTTTCCCAGAAATCTTGTTCATCTGTATCTACTTTTTTTAAAAGTAACTTTTTCATCAATAGAGTTTCCTTGACCTTAGTATTTATGTATCTTGGCATCCTCTTGGATTAGTTAATCATCCTCCTAATTTGTGACATAATTTTTTTTTTCTGATTCCCTATTGCAAAAGTTTTAAACAAAACTTGCAGATCCCCTAAAGAGATCTGATCCCTACTAATTTGGACTTTCACCTTTCTTATAACTAAAATTATTTTATTTAAAAATTCTTATCTTTTGAATTGCGAGATGTGAATATTGAACCTTCTAGGCACCTTTCCAGTTACATCAAAGCCAGAGCTCAGTGCTATTGCAAGTACTGCTCCCAGGTGGTTTAGCTGTATTTATCTCTTGAGCTACATTTTGAAGTTTTCTGGTATTAAAACCATGGTCATTGCTCTTATGCCTGCTTCATGCTAAATAATTCTGTCTTACAGCAATTAATTGCATCTAGAAATTGTATGTTCACTATCTTATGTCAGCTCCACACTAAATAATTCTGTCTTAGAGCAGTTAATTGCATCTAGAAATAGTGCCTTGATTCAGCCTTCCCTAATCTGGTGTCCTTCAGGTGTACAGGGAATACAACTGTCACAATTCCCTATTAGAATCCCCTCTAGCAATTCTGTCTGGGAATTCTGAGTTATCTTCCAACATATCTGGAAGTATTCAGTTGAGAAAGACTATATAGATTACATTCTGTAAACCTAGCCTGCATGAAGCAAATTGAAATCCCTCATTGCAAGCGCTTCACCAATGTCTTTTGCCATGTTAAGACCGCTTTCCCAGCTAGGTCAGGAGAAAAATATTTGCCCATAATGAATACCATAGGAACAGCCTTTAAGAGCTAGGAATGGGATTTCTTTCTAGCCAGGCATTGTACTTTTGTAACAAGAGACATGGTTGGTAACATCACAAGTGTGGGCGGGACCAATATTTTTGACCTTTTTCTGCAGTCGGGGACAAGGAGGATATATATATATATATATATATATATATATATATATTTATGATAAATAAATAAATTAAATATATATATATATATATGATAAATAAATAAATTAAATATATATATATATATATATATATGATAAATATATATATAATAAATAAATAAATAAATAAATAAATGGAAAATGGATTTCTTGAGTCATCTGAAAGAGACTAAAGATACTTATACTGCACTTTAAAACCCTCAAAGAGAAAAATCAGCCCATGGAGGAAGAGTTAAACGTCTGCCAGAATGAAGGCATTTATATTGTCCTTTAAACTCCCTCCTTCATGCAAAAAACTGAGCTAGAAGACTGGGCTTTACAAACAGTGATGCTTTCAGAGTTGCAAAAGCAATGCTGGGGATCACCTGGCTGTTTATCCTTTGTTATCTAGAATCACAGAATGGAAAGGTTGGAAGGGACCTTGGAATTGATTACTACAGTATCCTCAATAAACGGCCATCCAGCTTCTGTTTAAATATTTTCAGCAAAGGAGAGTCCACCGCCACCCAAAATAGTGTTTCACTGTCAAGCATAATAAAAGACAAAAAAAATTAAATCCTGTCCATTTTTTTTCTCTGCACCAGCTTACTGGGACTTTTTATTCTATGAGTGATCTACCTAGTTTTCTACTTAAGGAAATAGCACAACTATTACTACTATTACAACTGTTTACACCCAGCTTTCCTTGGTGAGCTCAAATGACCTGCAGCAGTCACTTGTTATCTTACCCAAGCAATTAAGTTTATGAAGTGACTAGCTCAAAGTCACACAGTGAGCACCATACAGGTAGTCCTCGACTTATGACCATTCGTTCAGCAACCCTTCAAAGTTACGGTGGTACTGAATGAAGGGGACTTACGATTGGTCCCCAAAGTTATGCCCATTGCAGTGCCTCCCACGGTCACATGATCAAAATTTGGGTGCTTACAACTGCAGTGGTGCTTCAACTCTCCACACCTGCCTATCTCCTCTTATCTATGTACTTTGGCCTCCTGCCACCCTGCGCTCTGCCACCCCAGATGACCTGTCATCTTCTTCTTCCCGCTAACAAGGCGTGCCCAGCCTGGCCCTTCACAAGGCAGCTGCTGGCCATGTGAGGCTTTCTTCCCTGGAACTTGTGCACAGCGGTTCTGGGGCTGCTTGCTGCCCCACAAGGTAGGGCGCAGGGCAGCCAAAAAGGCAGAGATGGGGGGGAGATAGGTGGGGGGGGAGAATGACTGCAATGGGGAGTGCTGGGTTTGCCATCACTAAGCGATGCGGTCATGTGATGTCTCGCTTTACAACCGCATCGCTTAGCAACAGAAATTCCGGTCCAATTGTGGTCGTAATTTGAGGACTACCTGTAATCAAGACATATTTGAATGACAGCTCTCCATGTACCTTAACCACTAATAGCACACTGACTCAGCTAATGGAATTGATATGAACATTGACTTGGACCTATTTCCTGGGTAGGGATGTGATAGTCTATTCAGTTATTGCTCCCTAATAATCCTGCCTATGAATACACTACTGGAATAATTTGGAGGATGCTGCTGCAGTCTTAATGTAGATAACAGCATATATTAGGGGACAGCTATCTTTTCTAGCCTTAAACATCCTCCATAATATCAAAATCTTGGAGCCTGTCACTTTTCTCATATGGTATCTCATGACATTTCAGCATTTTTATCCTGGAGGAGAGGGGTGCTACACTGGTGCCATCTGGCTTCTGTGCATTTTATTAACCATATAAGCAGTATCCGGCAGTACAGGATCATTTTCTTTCTTCAAATATTCCACAATCCTCTTCAGCAGGATGTTATTTTCTAACTCAGTTAGAATGACCTGCTCTATGCCGAGTTCCCCACTCTAGCCTTCGATCACCGCCTAGTCCTTATGTCCCGATTGCTACAGGTGCTTAGATGTAAGTACATGATGCATCCATGTATTCCCCATGCCTGCCCTTCTGATTCCCCTTATATTGGATTCTAGACTGTAAACTCCTAAAGGTAGGAACGTGTATTTTGGTACATAGAAATACACACTGGTTCAGCAATGCTCATCACACCACCTTATCATATAAAGTTTACTGTAAGAAAATGTATGTCAGGTACACTGACAGCAATATTCTTAAGAGGGACAATTATGAGCAAGTGTGTAAACAGTTTCAATTATATTGAATATGCATATATTCTATGGTGGCATGATCTGGCTTGAGAACACTGTGTGTGTGGTTTTTTTCCTGGAACACCCTACATTACCTTGTAATTCCAGCCCACAGACTTCCAGCAGACTTCCACAAACCATCCCTTAGAATGCTCGTGCTAGATTTGCTCGTTCACAGGGAAAATGTAAAGTGTTGGAGCCACAGAACGTTTTGCAGGAGACCAATTAGACCCAAAGTGTAAGTTGCTTTTGTTAAAGGAGGCAGCTGGAACGGCCCTTTTGACACCAAAGCCCATCTGAAAGAATGGCATGCACCTTTACTTCTCCTCTCGGAGCAGTTCTTTGCCTTGGTTGGAAACTGGTGCATTGATTTTCAGACCATTTTACTGGATTGCTATTTATTTTGCCTCACCTCTTACATTAATCCAAGCAATAAGGGCTTTTAAAGCATTCATAAATAACCCACTGCTGCTACTATTGGCATCTAGAAGCCAACCGTAGCAATGTTAAGCAACAACAAATTTCATAGTTCAAGAGGCACAGTTAAGAAAAAGGTTGCTCAGAAAAATCACTCATTTACTACAAAGATCCTTTAAAAAATGGCATGGAATCAGTCAAGTAACTATAGAAACCAATTTCTTAAGCTCCGCATCACACATCTCACACCTCAATTGTCTTTATTATTGTCTGCTGTCAGATCCTTAATCAGAAATGTGAACAGGCTTGATTTATTCAGTGGGGGAAAAGAATCTGTAGGTCAAGTTAAAAAAAATTCTCACTCACACAGTTTTCAACCTTAGGTATTTTCATTTAATTCTGTTCCCAGTAGCTCTGGGGGCAACTCCAGCGAGATCCAATATTAAGGCTCAATTAAAATAAGCTCCAATTAGTGGAGCTTTTTTCTCTCCGGCTAAAAAAGTCAGGAAATGGATATTGGGAAATGTAAAAAGTCAGCTACTGAGAGGAGGCTGCAGCAGACATAAATGAACTTATTTGTTGATTTCTGCAGTTGCTATGCAGAGGCCTCTGGGAGTAACAGCTTAACCAGTCTAAGCTATAAACTAAAACCCCTGCAGCTAAACATGAACTGTGTGAAACAAGGGCTCCATTCCAGAACAGAAAACTGCTGGGCCCAGAAAATTAAAAGCCAGAGGCGTTTTCCATTTAAAACTAAATCCCAGTACCACCTCCCAGCCAAAGAATTATAAGCAGTATCAGATTTACAAAACGAACAATTACCCTGGAAAAATGTAGGCTATTGTACAGTCCCAGATGCTAAATCTTAAAGTGTCTTTTTTTCCCCTCCTAATCCCACATTATATTCCTATCCAGCACAGTGCTGTAGTGGAGATCTGCCTAGAAATAGTTCTTTGTGAACTATGAAAATAAAGTGTTAAGAGCTCATAATTCACTGGCCTCATTTGAAGCATCGTCCTTGCCTGCAGCAGTTCCTGTCCTTCCCCAAGGCCTCCACAAATGGTATGCAACAGCAAAATAAACCCTGACCTAATTGCCAGGGGAGGGCTCCCAACCTCTCCTCCTAACAGGAAGCCAAACGTGGTAACTTGAAAGTCGTACCTCTTTTGCTTTCTGCTTTAAACGCAGCTGCTCTGGATCTTCTTTATTGCAACGGCTCTATTAAAAAAGGAGAGAGAGGCAGAGAAAGAAATTTAATGGAAGTTACCCAAAATACAAACATTATCTTTAAATATTTAATCAGCTACCATTTTCTGTTCTGATTGGAAATCTTAGCTCTAGGGGCTTGATGCCGCAAGCCGGCCTGGCTTGATTCCCCCCCCCCCGCCCCCATGCCCAAACGTCCCTTCATCGGGGACGGTCGCCTTCCTTCTAGCCCAGAGGAAGCTTGAACTAAAAATGATGCTAACATTGTCAGTCAGGTCCAGCGTAGGCATGATGATGTTCATGTCAGGAGCAGACACTTGGGGAGAGAAAAGAAAAAGAAAGGCAGAAGGAAAAAAAGAATGCTCTAACCCCATGTTTTGCTGGAATAATACAGCAGACCGCCTTAGGGGGCCTAATTTTAAACTCCCTTATTTCAGAATGAGGTAGATTTAAAAATAGAGCCATTTATACGGGCTATGATAATCGGTTAAAACGTGTCTGCCACAAGGTCAATATAGACGATCAGCCAGCAGATGCTCTTAGTAAGTCTGCAAAAACTGGCTACAGGCCAGTTAAGCCCGTGACACCTGTAAGATGGGAATAAAACTGACCTATTTTATGGAAAGGGGACAAGACCATGATCCTGTGCAGAGGGAACGCACCGTTTGCTAATTGGAAGTTGTTAATTTCAACTTAGGCCTCTCAGTACCATTAGTTGCATTCACCATCAAACTTCTGTCCAACGCTTCCAGCACTTAGAACAAGCACTCTATCGGCTATTTTCTTGCCATAGTTTGCTTTAATATTAATTTGTCTAATTCCTGGGATTTTTTCCCCATCTTATTTACATGTTCTTGCCTATTTGGGGGGAGGTTAACTTTAGTTCTCTTGTATAGTTTATCCTTTCCATTAATCAGGAAGTCTTAAGGAGATTCCACCTTCTTCCATGGGGATCCCCAGGGCTCTGAACAGATGGAAAGCTCCAGAAATCACCTCTACTTGGCGACAGGGGAGGGGGGAACAAGTTTTCTAACTGCTTAGTTATTGGCATCTACTACACAGAATAGTCATATCATTCTTTTGGCTGCAACCTTTTAAAATTATTTGCTTTAATATAGACAGATAAAGAGAAAAAAAATCCCAACAAAGAAAACAAACAGAAAAAAAGATTTCTGCTGCAATTCCGTGCCTTCTGAATTCTCTCACCTTGGCTGCTCGGAGCAACTTTTCTTTTTCTTCTTCATCCCTCCTCCGTTTCTCAACCTGATCCAATTGTTCAAGAAACTGAAGCTGAGCCCGTGTATCATTAGATAAAATATACTTGTCACTCCCCTTAAAGAGAAAGAGCAAATGCCTAATTTATTGCAGAAAACAAATTTCTGACTTCAACATAAGAATCCGTTTAATTACAAAACAGCATAGTATACAGTATTTTGTTTACCATATAAAACAAGAACCTTCTAGAGATAAATACCTACATATTTGATAAGTCACTGAAAAGCTAACATGTTTGCTCTGTGCAAGCATTTAAAGTACAGGGGCCCTTTACTCACACTGAATTCAATTTCTGATTCACTTGCATATCCCTTTGTGGCACCTGAATATAACTTGTCTTTCATTTGCAAGTAGCCATTCAGGGGAAAATACCCGGCAGAAACTTCAAAAGCCGTTCTGCAGTCTCACTGTTTTAACTGCCATACAACTGGGCTCATGGAATTTTTAAATAAAGGCAGCTGTAGCTAACCCCCCCCCCCAATTGTTTTCTGGTGAAGTTTACATTAATGCTGAGGTTTTTCTGAAAAAGCATTCTTGTGATGGTAGGCTTTCTTATACCCAAACATGCCAAAACACACGGTTTCAGGTGTCTACTTTCAAAACAAGTCAAATGTCAAAAAGCAGACGTGAACTCTTTAGGGAAAGGCTATGGAGCTAACCACTGATTAATCATGAGTGTCCCACAGCCCATTTAAATATACATAATACATTTGCAAAAGAGATTTAAAATTAGATGAAGGGTTATTATTATTTATTTAAATTTATTGGCCACCCAGCCCCAGTGGACTCTGAAGGTTGCAGGTTGCCTACCCCTATCTTAATCAAAAAGTCCCAAACAACTCTATGAAGCCCCTACATACTTAAACAAAAATGGATGCTTTAACTGATCACAGTGGAAGGAACCTGTTTACATATTTAAACTCCCTTATGACTATGCCCAGTTTCTGTATTGCCAGACCTTATCCAAGCAAAACATCCCATCTTCAGCCATTACTATGGTTTAGTCTGCACTTTCCTCTCCCTATAGGTGCAAATAAAGCAAAGGAATCAGCACTCTGCAGATGGCTAGAAAGCTTTTGCTCTTTCTCAGTGTATATGACCAAGATCCTGTGAGCATAAAAGCAGTAAATTCTTCAAGGTACATCAAGATGAACCATCCCAGGGTACCCGTTATTTTAAAAAGACAAACTGAAGCTTGGCAAACATTATTTTTACCTTATAGGTCCTCATACGATGTTGAGCAATTAAAGTTAGTTTTTCTAGAAGCCCTCTTAATCTCTCCTGTGTAGCATGGGAGATCAAGTTCAGAACATCAGAATTAACTTCCATAATGTCATGCCTTTTACCTGTTGAGGCAGAGAAAATCCATTACGTATTTTAGTACTAGCTGATAATTGAAATAATTAGCACAGCAGGCATTCTGTTCCCCCTGGAAGTCATACCCATTATGAATAAAGGTTTGGGAGATTGTGATTTTCCTGGTAAAGTCACAACTTCAAAGATCTTAGACATTACATTAATAAAACCTAGCCTACAGCTTCAGAAAATAGACATTGTTTCACTTAGCCTCTAGAATCACTCTCCTTGCAAGGTCATTTATAGGATAAAGTTAATAGGAATGCAGAAATCAGGCCTTCTGGTTTGGAGAAGGGGAGAAGTAGTAGCTGTAGAAGTTCATGCCATATTCTGTTAATTTCAGTAATTAAAAATAGAGAATTAGTTTTTGCCCTGTTTGACACTGTACTTATTAAGTCCTGACATGTTAATGAACAGAAATATCTTTTGCATCATATTCCAGGCATGTTCATACCTGTACCATTTGTGCCCCAACCAAAACAACATATGGCACCTTGACCCACCCTCCTTAAAGAATAACTTGCAGGACAGCCCACTCAATTCAGACCCCAAAGCATTCTCTTTCCATTTCTATCATAACTGCAGCTTGTCTGGAATTTGCCTTTCCTGCACTGCCACTGTCCTTACTCCCTCTACTAACGTTCACAAGAGCAACAAGAATGCTGTTTGTTTCAAGTGAAACTGCCTGAACATTGTACTAAGAGGAAGCATCACCTCTGCAATGCCCTTAAGTTGCACATATATTAATTCAGGGTTCTTTGTCTGGTTGACAACTGACCTCCATCAGCACAGGCTTAGGAAAGTACTATGAGTACCAGGGCAATTCAGTGCTACAGAAGCAAACGACTTCAAAACACACACCCAAAGGCGTTTTCTTGCATCTGTACTCTCTTCCTCAGAGGTGTCATAACTGAAAATACCAACTGTACTGATGTAGAAAAGGCATCTTATTTTATGCCAGGAGTAAAATGTGCTCTTAAAATAGATGCATGCAGCTCCTGGCTTCTATGGGAAGAGTAGAACAAGAAAAACCACTGTTTAAAACTAAACAGTCACCTTGTTTTATATATTAAATTGTTGGGATGTGTTATCAACCAATAAATGCCAGGTTTAGGCAGAAATTTTGCCAATGCAAAGTAGCTTCACTCTGGTAACTCAGATGCTGAGCTCTGGTAATCAAAGAAAGAACTTGGATTTGTTTAAAACATGGATAGTCAATTTGCATGCCCCAGACTAGGTGTTCTGCATATCATTCCTAAATCTTTGGAAGCAAAACTCACCCAAATACAGCATCTCACTTTCCTCAGAACCAGAATACAGAAATACAAGGTTTACTCTCCAGGAAGCTAGAAGGATGCAATGAAGGCCAAGAAGAGTGCTTTCCATGTTTCTATAGTATCCTGGATTGCTGTTATTGTTGGAAAAAGTTTCTGTGATCTTATATTGTTGTTTGATTACCTTGAACTACCTGTACATGTTGCAGTTCTTGTAGACTCACTAGGATTACTGTAGCTCTTCTAGACATTTAAGTAAAGAAAGGAGCAAACCAATCTAAGACAACCAAAGAGCCCTGACTCTAGATACCTCTCGTCTTTTTCTGTAGAAAAGGCACAACAGTTATGAACAGTTATGTTCATTGTTAAGTCCCTCAGAAGCAACACTATTTAGAAGAGCAGCAGCACACATTAACTACTTCCAAATCAAAAGAAACTGCGATCAGATAATTCTAGTTGATACGTCCATGAAAATCAGGAAAATCAAATCAGAATTGTTCTTTTAATTTGGAAAATCAGTTCAAATTGGATTTCCAAAGCCATTTCTGTACATGCCCAAAAGCATCTAAATACTGTGGAGCCCTTGGTGCTCTCTGAGCTTGGTTGTTTGCCTGCAGACATTTAATTACCCAACTAGGTAACCTCATCAGTACGGGTGAGTGTGGGGTTTGCTCCCTGTTTATATACAGTAGCTTGCCCTGCTAATGTTGGTGGGGATGTGGTTTTCTCCTTGGTAGTTCCTTGATTAGGGTACTATTTTCTGCTTGATTGTCTGTTAATCTCCGCTTATCTGGGTGTTGGCTGCTGAAGATAATGTATTCTGGTCTTTTTGTTTCCTTCTTAGTTTCTTATTGTCTCTTTTGAATGTAAATGTGGTTTATTTCTGTGTGTCTATTGATGGCTGATGTGTCTGCGTGCCAAGCTTCCAGGAATTCCCTCGCATTTTTTGGATTTAGCTTGGTCTAGGATGCTCACATTTTCCCAGTTGAAACTAAGGTTGAGTCTGTCCATGTGCTGTGAGATTTATGAGTTTTCATTGGTCTTCTGACTGCTAGTTGGTGTTCATGGGTGCCCTCTGCTAGTCTTCTGCCTATCCGTCCTACATAGTGGCTGTTACAGTCCTTCTACTGTATGTTATAGATGACTCGTGTGTTTTCTTCTTGGGCTACTGGGTCTTTTGATTTACTTAAGATGTTTTGGAGAGCTTTAGTTAGTTTGTGTGCTGCAGTGATGCCATGTGGTTATAATAGTCTCTTGGTTGTTTTTTGATGTATGACAGTGTCATCCTTTTCATAGCTTATGTTGGTTGTGCTGTAGTGAGTTGGCAATGATCGGGTACTTTTTGATAAAGTTGTGTGGACATCCATTTTGTTGGAAGATATTGTATAGGCAGTCTGTTTCCTTCTTCTGGTGTTCTGGGTTGCTGCAGTGTGTTTATACTCATTTGAATAATATTCTTACAGAGTTAGTTCCTCTTGTGGGAGGTTAGTTGTTACTTTGGTAATGGAGCATTTGGTTAATGTGGGTTGCTTTTCGATAGACTTGCGTTTCTAATTTGCTGTTGTTTCCTCTGCTGATGAGGATATCCAGGAAGGGTAGTGTGTTGTTTTATTCTTCCCTTGTGAATTTTATTCCTTTGAAGTTGTTGCTGATTGTTTCATGTGTTATTCCTTTTTTATCATGACAAAAGGTATCATCTACATACTGGATCCCTACTTGTTTTTATGTGTGGGAGTGCTATAGTTTCTAGATGCTGCATTACAGTCTCTGCTTTGAGTCCTAAGAGCGGTGATCCCATGGGTGTTCCTCTGATTTGTTGGTATAATTGTCCATCAAACCGAAAGTAGGTAGTGAGGCAGAGGTTGATGAGGTCCATGTTTCTGGGTATTTTGATCTTAGTATATTTGGCTAGGCCAGGTATGTTGTACAGTACTACTGCCATGGATTCTTTCGCTAGTTCTGGATCTATTGACATAAAGAGTGACATCAAATGAAACCATAATTTCATCTTCTATTTTTAGGTCTTTGATTTTCTGGAGGCACTTAAATTCTCTTCTATTGAAGCATTTAAATCCAAAGTGATTCAGAGGAATCCTATTTTACAATTCCAATTTGGCACTTTCCAATTTAATTTGCAGATTTAACAGAATACTCTTTCAATCAAATCTCTGAACTGAATATTTGAACAGTCATCAAGAAGGGTCTAAATTAGCACTCTTGACATGAAGTCTGATTCTGGAATCAAGTTAACCATGGATTTAAGCTTGTGTCTGATCCTCTTAACATAATTTTTAGTACCATCATAGAAATTTGTTTTCAAATAGATGAATTTCTTAAGTAAATAAACTTAAAAATAAAGTAAGGATGCAGCAAAAAGTAACTTCCAAGGTATTTTCAGGAGAGCTGTATTACCAAGACAATGAACAAAGTTTCTTAGTTCATCCTATTTGGGTCAGGACATGTAACCTCTTTTCTAACTGCCACTAAAAGCATACAGTACTAATACCTCTGTTAGCACATGAGCTGGTCTTGGCAATCATGAGTTTTTGGACTAAGGACTTAAATAGTTGAAGGGAAAATCATAAACATTTATCATCACAAGGTCTTTAATGCAACCTTTACTTCTTTTGAGAAAACCATGCACGACAGACATAAAAAGCTCAAAAGGTTTAGTACTTGCTTGCAAATGTGTCAATTTCCTGAGCAAATGGGTAAAACAGTACTGGTAGATTTTTCTCCATTGCTTGTCTCATACATTTTCATTCAGAATCTATTCAGAAATGTTCTCTTGCAATTCTGCTCATGTTGGCCTCAACAAAATAACTCATGCAATGCCCGTGCAATGGCCCTAAAAAGTAGCATGAAATAAAACTTTGGTGAAGGTAACTTCAAATATAGGCCATTTGTTTCTAAGATGAATGTTGGAGCATAAATGGGTTCCCTTATATCCATTTTGGCAGTGATATGCCATCAGTTTACTGCTTAAATTGGGCAGCTTTACTTTGAAAAAAAAAATGTGTTTCTTCTTCAAGCAAAGAGCTGCACGTGCCTTAAATTATTCTTCCAACTTCTCACCTTTTTTTAAGATCATCTTTTGCAGCTCCTCTGAAGAGAGGAGGAGTTTCTCTGGACAAGGGCACCTAACAGAGCTGACTGCTTCAGAACTGGATGCCAATATGCACGCGTGCTCTTCATTCAAGTTAACACCAGCCATAGAAGCCACATCGTTAATGTCATCTTCTTCCCTAAAAGCAAACATACATTTTGGATTGGGCTATACAAGCAAATAAGACTGTTCCATTAAATACATGTAATACTTATCAGTAGAAGAAATTCAATTCCTTCACTTATTTGGCACATAGTACTAACATTTAGCAGAAAAAGGCTAATGGCTTAGTATTGTGTCCTTTACATTAAGAAACAAATTTAGATGACCAAAGTGATTAAGAAAGGAACTGTGGCCAGGCCTTGAAGGTCAGGTGAGACAGCCTAAAAACACAAGAGTTGAGAGGGTCAGGATTTACTCCCATAATTTTCAAAACCTTAGTCTCTGAACTAGCCAGTCCGATTCACACTAGGCTAATCCATAATAGGTCAGTACACACATCATGCTAAGCCAAAACCCAAAAATGTTACTATAAAACCAGGCCAACATGCAAATCTATAGTGTAAAAGTCAGCCTGTAACACCTGGCTTTTATCCAGAACAATATTTAACAGAAATCCACAAACACATAACTATGGCACAATAGTCCTTAATATTGTTCTGTTAACATCAGCCAGAAGAGGAAAATAGGGGGAAAAATAAAACAAGTTTATTTACGGAAAATCTAAATGAATTGAATAATATACTGAGAAGAATATTCCAATATGGGGAGGATGGCTGCTTGACCATGTTAGTTAGGAACAGCTGACAAACCTGTTGAGGAAGATTCATGTTCATTGCTGCAGAACATTTCACAAGTTGTCAAAGAAAGATATTCCTTTCGGTATGCAGGAATTTATAGGTATTACAAGATTACAAGATAAGCAGTAGGATTTGGTTAGGATGTGTCTTGTTCAGATTTCCATGCATTAAGCAATAAGAATTAGGATAATGAAGTCTGGCTTGGATAATTTCAGTGAACTCTGCTCTACTTTGCTTTGATTTCAAAAAATTCAAAGCTTTATATTTTCCTACCATCCCAAGAAGAAATCAAGAATACTGTCTTCTATGCTTTTTCAAGTAACAGGTTCAAATCTGCAAGCAAATGAAGCTTGTCAAATTTCTGGTGTGTAACTGGAAAAGCTTTTTCTAAGTCTATAAATTTGGAACATTGTTTTTAAAAAAATCCACTATGATTTTTGCAGGCAGTTGATATGAAATGGCATATATCAAAAGGGAATCTTAACAAAGTAACTTGAAGTATTTAGGACAGGTGTAGGAATTACAAACTTACAATGATCAAAAGCTAAATTTGATAATCTGCTTGTCTTCTGCTTTATTGTCACTAATTGCTATGCTATTTCTTCTACATCTCTCCAAAGAGAGAGAAAATCCCATACATTAAGTAGTAATTAAAGAGAAAGAGCTATGGTGAAGTCACGTTCTGACCAGAATATACACTTGACAGTTAGAAATCAGTACCTTCTTCTCTGACATTTCCTTATGTGGAAATGTTGGGAGGAAAATGTATAATTTTTGTAAAGTACTGTACATACTCTGCTGCTTGACTGAACACCACATCACTTTGGACAATTTATACTGAATTTCTTCAAAGAAGGCCACTTCAATTTGGGATTAATCTGAAAAAGATGTGTGGTCCTAATAAAAATCCACCAAAGGATAACATGAAGATGTTCAGGATTTTAATGAGGCATATTTGACTGTCCACTAGAAAACATGAATGCATAGTTTCATCACCTAAGATTTAGAAAGCTGTTATATTTGGGACCAAATACTTAGGATTACACAAATAAGAAACAATAACAGTATTTCCTTCTTCTAAGGCAGTATTTCTTGAACGCTTTGCTTTCAGAATCCCTTCCTCCTTTTAAAAATAATGGAGTTTGTATGAGTTATTTTTATCAATATTTACTGTATTAAAATTAAAATTGGCACATTCATACAATATTTATTTATTGAATCATGTAAAAATAACAATATTAAACCCATTAGATATTAACATAAATATTTTTCATGGAAAACCCTATTTTCCAAATAAAAAATAATCAGAAGAGTGACATTGTTTTAAATTTTTGCAAAAAGTTCAATATCTCACAAATAACTTTGATTTTGTGGACCCTCTTTAAGAAATATTCTTCTAAGGTATTTGTGAACCATTCAGAGTGATATTAAATTATTCCATCCATTACAGAAGCCTATTCTCCCCACTTATTTTATTGATAACTTAGCTTATGTCTGTGCTTCTCAAGTATCACTGATACTGATATAATCAATTATTTGAAGTGAAGTTACTGAAAACCCCTTCTAGATCTCATTTAAGAAATTTGCAAGTGGCAAAACTTCCATGAACTGATTAAGCAAGTCTTTAGCCCCCTCTGCTGTTCAAATACTGACCACACAGTTTTAATATTATTTAATTACTCCATTGTTCAAAAAATAGGGACAGGAGGAATGAGCCAGGCAAGACGGTGCTAATCTGAATCTGCATGGAATAATTTAGATTTAATTTAGGACCAGGCAATAGTACTATCAGATTTTAAACAGGTACATAACTATCATATTCAAAATAGCTAACACACTTTCATTTTTCGTACTTAGAAAGAACTGACATATGGATTAAACCTCTCGATATTGAGAAGTGAACAGCATCAAAAACAAGGCACTTGCTTCTATTCTCCAGTGTGAATACAGCACTATTTATAGAAGGAGAGATTTCAGAGTGTTTTATAACAAGAAAATTATGCATGGATGTTCAGACTTCTGATACTTTCCTAGGTAATGAGAATGGAGATTGAAAAAACCAACTAGTTTCCTTTTCAATAGGGACATGCTTTGGCTTGGAAGTAGAAAAGGTGATAAGATGTGAACACCCTCACAAAACTGGTCTGTACCTCCTAAAAGGAGCCCCCTTTTTCCTTGCTCATGCAGTAGCTGCAGTCCCAGGAAAATACAGTGGTACCTCGGGTCACGAACACGTCTGTTCACGACCAATTCAGGTCATGAACAGCACCGTTCGCAAAATTTTGCTTCCGTTTGCGAACTCCGCATCGGGTGACAAACAGGATCCGTGGCCATTTTCCCTGACACATGTGGTCGTGGCTTCCTGTAGGGAGGGGGTCTCTCCTTCTAAACAATAACCTCCCCACCCGCCTTTCTGTCCTCCACGCCTCAAGCAAGGTTAGCGTTCTCTCTCTTCATAGTGTACTGTACTGTACTTTGTGTCATATTTTTGTGGTTTAAAAAAAAAATACATATGGTTCAGAACAGATTAACCGTATTTACATTGAACCTTATGGGAAAATTTGATTCGGGTCGCGACCAAAATTGGTTGGCAACCAAATTCGTAGGGGTCAGAACAGATTAACCATATTTACATTGAACCTTATGGGAAAAATTGATTCGGGTCGCGACCAGAGTCACGGAACGAATTAAGTTCGTGACCCGAGGTACCACTGTACAGGTAGTCCTCGCTGCCTGCCTCATTTAGCAACCATTCAAAGTTATGATGGTATAAAACAAATTTGCAACCAGTCCTTGCGTTTACAACCATCCCAGTGTCCAGCAGTCCATGATCGCCATTCAGGCGCTTCGCAACTAGCACGCATTTATGACCATCACAGTGCCCTATGGTCACATGATCATCATCTGCATGCTTCCCAACCAGCTTGTGACAAGCAGAGTTAATGGAGAACACAGAAGTAAAATCACAAGTCGCAGTGATGTGATGTCTCACTTAATGACCGTGGTGACTCACTTACAACTGAACAGAAGTGATGTTGTAAGTCTGTTACGGTCATGTGATTTTCCGCTCAGTGATCGAGGCCCTTAGCGACGGAGTTGCCGGCCCCAGTTGTGGTTGCTAAGCACTACCTCTATGCTTTTAAACTAAGGAGCTGGCAACAGCATATGACAACCTTCTTACACTCCATCACTGCCTCCTTAACTCAAACATGTATTTTCCTAAAACTGCAAAGTTGTTACATGAATCCAGGAGAAGACAAATTAAAGGAGACAGTGACAGGTGCAACCAGGATGCCCACATCCCTCCAAATAATTGTTTATACTTGAGATCCAAACACACACACGACTACTTTCCTTTGACCAGTTAGAACGTTCTGTGCAATCTGTTAATAAAGATGCACGCTTAAATTAAATCCTATATATCATTCAGTAAATAATAATATGATTCCCCTGAGTAAAAATGTTTTGTTCTGCTATCTACTGGAAGGAGTAAGATTTGTAAGCCTGAAAGTAATCTGACATCAATCAGCTGCAGCACAAACATCTGTAATATTTACTGGAAGGCTTCGTAAGTTGCTCCGCCTCCTCATCTCCAAATTGCTAATCAGTTCTCACATTTGATTATATATATTTTGAGTATATTACCATATTAAAACCAATACAGGCAGTCCCCTAGTTATGAATTTTTGAGTTGCAAACTTTCACCAATACAAACAAGATGGACCCGGGAGTTGGAGCTGGAAATCGGACGAGAAGTTGGGGGAAGGCGCACAGCAAACTAACCCTTTCCCACTGTCTCCCAACTTCCGGTTCCAACTTCCGGTCCCGACTTCTCACATGGTCAGTCCATTACGATGCTCACGAAGATGAAGTTATTGAAGAAAATGGGGGGGAGGGGAGAAGATGGAGAACATGGCACATTCCTGTGGCATGAATCATTCCACAATTGGAATGATCATTAAGAACAAAGACAAGATCATGGAACATGTCAAAAGTTCAGTGCCTATGCAATCCACAATAATAAGCAAGAGGAGAGAAAAAGTGATCAAAGAGATGGAGATGCTGCTCAGCATGTGGATCTAAGATCAACATCAGCGGCATGCGCCATTTACCCTAATGCTGATCTAGGAGAAGGCTAAGAGCTTATTCCAAGACTTACAACAAAAAGCTGGAGAAGGTGCTGGTGAAGAGGCATTTGTTGCAAGTCATGGGTGGTCTCACCGGCTTTAAGGCTCGTGTGAACCTTCATAACGTGAAAGTCAGTGGCATGATGCAACCCATTGCTACGTCATTTATGAGGAGAAGAGGAAGATCACCACCCAAAGTTTGCTGGACCGCTTCTTCAGGAAGGTGGGAAAAAGTGCCATTTCAACTCCCGAGGACAAGCCTACGCCATCGCCACAAGCGCCTGTGCCAACTCTGCAAGCAGCTACACCAACGCTACCGCTTATGTAAGGTACAAACTGCGCATGTTTTTTATGCTTGTTGGACTTGCGAATAAAATGGACTTATGAACAGCCTCTCGGAACGTAACCCATTCATAAATAGGGGACTGTCTGAATGCAATTAATTTTCCTCAAAGTTTAATGGCTTAAAACCATTCAAGCAATTATACTGGATAAGAAATATTCCCAGATTTTATAATTCAAATTCCAAGAAAAATGCTAATTGTGAATTTTGAGGCTTCATAAACTGTCTTCTTTCTTTAACATCTTCAGAACACCCATACTGATATTTTGCATTTGATTTAATACATTTTTCAATAGTGACCTATCTGATTTATTACATCAATATATGTATTAAAGTTATCAGTTAACTAAGTGAAAGCTTGGGCTTTGTGTTCCTGGAATCCAACACAGCTGCAAAGTGTTATTATCTGAAACATCTGCTAGGACAAAATCTTCAAGCCCCCCCCCCCCCCAATCAACTCTAAATCTTTGAAGCAAGGAAGTGAGGATAGTTACCAGAAATCTTAAATATTTACTGAGGTGCACCCACCCACATATACACACACTCACAACTCAGGGTTCCCTGTAGCCACATAAACTTCTGACTGCTTATTTTTTTACCTGAAGGATGTTGTTCCACTCTCTCTTATTTTATTTCTCTGAACAGGAGATGCTTCAAGCGACAGAATTTTGTTTCCTGCCAAGGTAATTTGTTTCACAATGGAGCCTAAAAAAAGATAAACAATCCACAACAGAAAGCAAAATCCAAAATGACATTCAGCAAATACACAGAAAACTGCAAAGGCTATATCCAATTCTGAAGTGAAAATGTGTACATATGTCAAGGTCAAAAATCCACTGTATTTGTATTATCTTTATAGTTATTCTACCAGGACATGGACAAGAGCAATATTCTTGATAGGCATTAAGGCTTCACTAAGCCTTCACTAAGTCACCTCCAAGTACAGATAATGAAAAAAACATCGTTTGATTAGAAGGAGGCAATTGTTCAAATACAAGTAATCAATTTTAAGCAGCCTGTTGTCTCTTATAGACAAGCTGCTGAAGGATTTTTTTCAATGCAACTGAATAATTATACTGTTCATTTGTTGATAAAGTATTGTGCCAGTATGCCTACACCTGGGATAACACAATACTTTTCCATTAAGGAAAACCATTCCCAACATGGCACACTCCAGCTGCGGGAATGCTGAGAGCTGCAATCCTAACCCATTCCAGCTGTATTATTATATCTACTCCATACAAGCACCAAAAGGCATGAACCACAACACTTATTAAACTTTTTTTTTTTTAATCTACCCTTTAGCAGCCATATCATTTATAACCCCTTTAAGATTTATGAGCATTAGGTACTCCTACTCCAGCAACACAAGAAAATAGTTTTTCTCAAATAGGTGCAGCAACTAATCATAGCTATATTTCTGCCACAATTCTGTATCTATTATCCAGAAATTTGATAGGGGGCTAATAGAAACTGCTTGGATGAAAGTCATCCTCCAAAGGGTTCATCTTTTAGAGAAGCCATAATATGACTGCTATTCTCAATATGCCAACTTCTCACCTTAAATCCAAACACTATCCTAGCAATATATTTAATTTTAAAAGCCCAGTCAAACATGATGCCAAAGCATGTTGTAAACCTAGAAGTGCTGCCATTTGGTTTAGGGCGAGTCATTGTTCAACCTAATGTTAGAACCATACCTGCAGGAGGATGTCTACTTTGGATAAAAGCATTCAATGGTATTTTTTCACATAACTTGTTCACAATAGGGAGAGTAGAAACCTGCTGATGCTTGGCCACATTTTTTAAGGTGCTTCCAGCTGGTTGCTGGACTACCTGAGAAAGGGGAGGAAAAATATTGTTACATTTATACCTCCTTTTTATCAGAAATAAAATCAAAGGCTACATTGTGCCAAAATAAAGCAGAAATGTGGGTACAGATTGCAGTAGAGGCACCTGAAGTCTAGTATCTGAATTATGACTCTATCCAGTATTTCTGTTAAAACAAGGGACTCCAATGTTTTTGGCTTGAAAGGCACATTTGCAAGTTTGAATGCATGTCATAAATATTCACAGAAAATGGCTGCTATGAAGTAGATTGCTATGCCCAAAACAGCTTTCATAGTGGATATCAGTCATAAACATCCATTCACGGAAAACAAACCCTATGAGGTTGCTTCAAAACCCACCCCCTGGATGCTCCTTCTCTCTCCCAATTTTCTTTTTTTTTCCTGAACAGGTAAGGAGACACATAAACAAAGTGCCAAGCTGCAGCTATTCACCATTTTCTAAAACAGATGATGCTATAGGTTATTGCTTCGCAGCATGCCTGCCTTTTGACCATTTTTTTTTTTAAAGGCAAATAAAAGCAGGGAGTGTGGAAGGCACCTAAATACCACTTTCTGCACATGCTGAACTCTGATGACATGCAAATTTCGTCTAGTGATACTAATGCACCTAATCCTATTTTCATGCAGAGTCTTATATGAACCTAACCATAAAACTGAGTCCTACTGAACCTCTGCTCAACATTCTTCCTAGTTGTTGCACGGAAGTTATGGATCTCTGAATATTTGATGGCACATTACATCAGAACATTGCTCAGTGTTTTCTATCTTGAAATTATCAGCGCTACCTCCAATCAAGCCAGTGTGCCTCAACTACTTAGGAAAGTTCAGGAATGGGACTTTAGAGCTTTTACATGCACAGTGGATGCGCTGCCTCTGAGCTGACTCCCCCACTTGGATGGTAATCTTGCTTCTTTTAGGGCTTAGATGCCTACCGAAGGGTTTGTTATTTCAATATGTATCCCGCCTCTGTTAAGTTTTTTCTTCTTTGATTCTGAAAGGCTCTTCGGGAGTTTTGCCAAAAGAAAATAAAATTGCCTAAACTACAGTCAATTTGTTTCCTGATTAAGTGAAATCAAGGCTTTTTACTGATAAAAGTTTTAAAGGGCAAACTGAAAGTTCTTGTGTTTTAAAGGCATGATGTACTAAGCCAACATTTTAATGATTAAAAGCTTATTTCGCCTTTTTCCTGTTGCCAAATAAATACTCAAGAGCTTTCTAGAATCAAAACCAGGACCAAACTTTTACACTTATACATTAGAAGAGGAACTGAGGATCTCATTTCAGCCAAAAAGGGACTAAATTAACCACTTGGAATCCCCAAATAAGAAGGAACAATGGCAACTGAAGGCCTCAGGGCATAGGGTCAATAAAGAAAATGCTACAAATCAAACAGCTAAAGTTACCCTTTGAACTGAGATAGAGACATAGATATACCTTCCCTGCCAGTGTGAGATTTTTCTACTTTCTTGACCTGGCCTACTTAAAAGGGCTAACATCAATCTTGAAAGTCTCTCAAACACTAAAGGACCAATTCCATATGAAATGGGGGTGCTAAGAAGCAAAAGGCAGCAGAACTCAATGTTGTACAAAATATCTGCTGAGAATTGAAGGGAAAATTTAATATAAAGAAGAAACAATGGCATCTGAAGGAAAGGAGACAACCAGAAGACTGAGAAGAAAAAGGCAAGATGAGGCTGAAAAGCCTAAGAGAAAATGAGCTGAATTTATTACTGCATGAAGTCTTCTCTGGAGCATGCAGAGCTATCCTAGAATACCAATCTGAATTTTCATCCTAACTTATAAGAAAGCAACACATTTCAGACAGACACGAAACTTAGAAAATGTTCTATCCTCAGTCTTACAGCTGCCAACTGTACTGCTGTGAAAAAGTTTACTTATTCATTGCTCTACCCCAGTGTTTCTCAACCTTGGCAACTTTAAGATGTGTGGACTTCAACTCCCAGAATTCCCCAGCCAGCAAGAGGAGTTATTTTCCCATCCTTCCTGTGCTGGATTAATGCAGTCAGAAAACAATATAGAAAAGCGTATCAAGAAAAATAGAGCTATTCCTATCAAATTGTTGGTCTGGCCAAGTATTCAGGAGTCAGGGAATTCATCAAATCTCTATCTTTAAGTTGCTTTATAAGAGTTTATTACTTTCAATTACACTGCTTAAGTTTTGTGCTGTTTGTAATGTTTCATTTTTCTGTGTATTCCCCTAAAGTTCTCTTCAGTCACAGAAGGTAGGACCTACAATTTTTTTAAAAATAAGTATTTTCAGTCAAGGCAACAGAATCAATTTGGAATGAGCCTCGCTTCTTCTTAATGAAGTGTATGAGCTTAACCTCTTCCTGTTTGCTTTTATTCCTGGTGAACAAGTACAAAGCATTCATTTCCGTTGGGCCTGAAAATAAAAAGCAAACTGAAGTAATAAAAGCAATAGATTGCCACCCATAGCAGCTTATATACATGTCTAGTCTTGATGGAGAGAATCCACGTGGTGAAACGTTTCACACAGCTCCCACCTGTATTCTGTTTCTGGACATCATAATACACCTGCTGCTTCAGTTCATCCCTGATGCTGTAGCTTCTCTCCTGTGCTCAGGTAACACCCATAAGGAAACAACAGTCTTTCCCTGAACAATTCCCCTGCTGCTTATTCATTGTGCCTTCATAACACACAACAGTATACTGAAGGAAATTCTCATTTCAGGCTTCTAGTTATGCTACATATTCCCTCTGATTCTCTGCTTAAGGACCAGAGTCTGCTATCTGATAAACAGTATTTTTTAAAATGATAATTTTGTAGATACTTGAAGATCTTGCCTACTACCTGAATTCCATGTTAAAAAGGAGATCAAAAGACAACTGAGAAGCCAAAAGAGTTTGGCAGGAGTGTCCTTGGTCAGGTTTAGTATCAAAACTGTTTCTATCACCATTCACACTCTGTCTGGCTACACACCTAACCTATTAAGTAAACCATGTCTTAGTGCAAAATCAAAATGGAACAAACCTGGCTTACCTTGATGCATATTGTGATATATCCCAAGTCTGATCTCTTACTTGGTATTAACAGCTTTTTCTACATACAGGTAGTCCTCAGTTAGCAATGAAAATTGGGACCAGGAACTCCATCACTAAGCAACATGGTTGTAAAGTGCAACGTCACACAATCATCATTTGTGACCTCCTGCTGGCTTCCCCATTGACTTTGTTGGAAGCCAGCAATGAAGGTGGCAAATGGTGATCACATGCCCATGGGAAGCTGCAGATGTCGTAATTGTGAGCCAGTTGCCAAGCAGCCAAATTGTGGTCATGTGACTGCAGGGACACTGCAACAGCCGCAACTTTGAGGACTGGCCATAAGTCTCCTCCTTCATTGCCACTGTAACTTCCAACAGTTGCTGAACGATTGGTCATTAACCAAAGACTACCTGTATGCTACTTAGATATCATCTAAGTAAAGCACATTCATTTATTTATTAAATTTGTATTCTGCCACAATCACAAAACTCTCAGCAGCTAACAAGTACACGATTGGCATAAATAAATAAATGCTCATAAATTTCACTGAGCAAGAGCAGAATTCATAACTCTGCTTGTACAGACAGAGGCATCCCTCAGGGAGGGTAGAGTGAGGAAACTACTTATGTACTTGTGTCAGAAGTTAGGACACTAGTACATACAGGTGGCCTGCATGCCATCATTTTTTACACCATGGTGGCTTACTGCAGATGCCCAAACAAAGAGACAGAATTGCCGGCTGAGTTGTACTGTTGAGAATCAGTCAATTCAAAAGGCCCAACCTCTGCAATACACAATATTGTAGATGAAGTATCAAGCAAAGTTCTCTTACCAGCTGTTTTACCTTTACAGCTTGAGAAGTCCGAATTGGCTGGGGAAGGACAGAATTGGGATGGGCAACCCTGATAGCTATTGGTGCCCCAGCAATGGGCACGACAGATTGGAGAGTTGTGGTTACTGATGTAGCTGAGGTTGCTGTAGTAGTCAAGACCAGCTTTGCAGCTTCAAGAGATGTCATCACAGTTGATGTGGCTGATTTCATAGAACTAGGAGTAGTAAGAATAGCTGATGATACTGTTGGGCTACAGTCTGGCTTTACTACCTGAAGAGTAGCTGTCTCCGTTTTAGTGGAGGCTAGCTGCATGGTCTTTGTGGTATTGATCCTTCCAACCAGTTGAGTGGAGAGCATGGAGTTGTCATCTTGATAAGAGAATGCCCCTGCAGCCAAGGCACAAGCTGGCTCAACAAGTGGAAGAGACTCAGAACCACTTGTCATAGCCATGCAGGGTACTGAAACTGAAGCCTGTGGAGAGGACATTTGAAGTGGAGAACTAGGGACTGGTGTTGCAGATTGAAAGGAGACTGTAGTCACAGGAGTGCTGTCAGCAACTGTGGAAGAAGTTGAGGATGCAGTGGGATAAGTAGAAGAAGCTGTCTGAGGCAGAGATTGCTGAAGACATTGCTGTATAAAGGTCTCTGTGTTAGGCATTAATTGCCGTAAGGCAAGTAAACTTTTCTAGGCAAGAAAGATGACAGAAAATCAGATTACAGTAAGTTAACATATCTTTCAGGAGCAAATATTATCCAAAGTCATCAATAAGATAGCTAAATTGAAAAGGGTTATAGAAGGCCTGCTTAATCTATGAAGCTTATGTTGTGTGATCTTCAAAAAAGCTTGCCAAGAATCAAACCATTTGCCTTTGCATCTCTGCAGTCATCCATACATTGTGGCAGAAGTCTTAGGTACACCGGTTAATACTAACTTGTATCAAGAAAATGTCCTGTAAGTCTGAACATTCACATGTAAACAGCATGAGTGCTGCTAGTGATTTGATGGAATTGTTTACTTGTATCCAACATGGGCCAGCTCACCCTTGCTAGAAATGGAAGGCACCTATAATTTCTATCAGCAAACTGGAACTTGTGAAATGCACAGCAGGAGTGCATCTTCCTTTCTGTGGAGCCAAATCTCAATCAATCAATCAATCTCTCTCTCTCATAGGTAGATATTGTAGGTTTAGCAAAAAGAACTATTTTTATGATAATAATTGTGTTCATAAAAGTAGCATTATTCTCACATACACTGAACTTAGGTGGCCTGGAACTGTGTACTCAGCAGGGGCATCAATGTAATTGCATCCATTTCTCTTCTATGAAGGTAGAATTCCCAGCTGAACTTACTTCTAAGCATGTTCAATCACACGAGTTTGGAAACACTTTGAGACTATCACAATGAATGCACAATGGTCTTAAGTGGGCCTCCCAGCTAGGTATTTTCAAGCAAATATGAATCCAATGCAATATTCCTAGAGAACAAAGATGGACAATCTTTTCTTGGACAGAGATAGTTCTTGGTGTAGATCAGTGTTTCTCAACCTTGGCAACTTTAAGATCTGTGGACTTCAGCTCCCAGGATTCCCCAGCCAGCAAGGCTGGCTAGGGAATTCTGGGACTTGAAGTCCACACATCTTAAAGTTGCCAAGGTTGAGAAACACTGGTGTAGATGATGATAACAACAACAACAACAGCATAGCAGAGTTGCACCCCAAAATGTAGTGGGCAAAGCAGCTTGGACAAAGCTACATTTATTTCATTCCAAGCAAGTTTTGGAGATATCTGACTTTTGATAACTACACGAAGTCTTGGAGCTTCAGGCTGTATTCCTTTGCTGTAGAACTGTAGTTGCATATATCAACAGTACCTAATGAGTTGTAACCACCTTATCACTATAGAATATATTACTACTGTGAAGTAATTTAAAGTACATATAAATTGTCAGAATTTTTGAAAAATGTTTTACAAACCTCAAGTAACAAGTCCATATTACAAATTAAAAGTAGTACTTGGCTGTTGTTTTCTCAAGCTAAATATTCTTCACATCTCACACACACAAGTCAGAGCAACTGGAGGGTAATTGTTTTAGGTAAATAGGAGATTGGGAAAATCACTGATAACTAGAGTTGAAGTCAATTACATATGCTTAAGCCAAGAGTAAGGATTGTTATCACTTGTGCATAAATGGAAATGAGATCTTTTTCTTATAGCTTATATTTAATCAAAAGAGATGAGTATCAGTTCTAGAACATATATTTGACAGGAAAAACTGTATGGTGTCAAAAGTGTGCTAAATTTTAAGCAGCCCTAAATTTAATAACTATGCACGAAGTTTTGGCCAAGGATTGCATCTTATCTCCAGGTTCATGAACAGAACAATTCAAGCTGAAATGTACTCCTCTGAAAGGAATGCAATCAAAAGGAATTTATTTATAAAGTGGGCTATTTTTACCTGGCTTCCTTGCAACACCTAAGTGAACAGTGTGCTCTCCTCAAGTCATTCAGTGATAATTTGGCTTTGTTTAGCCCAGTGTTTTTCAATGTTGGCAGGCTGGGGAATTCTGGGAGTTGAAGTCCACACATCTTAGAGTCGCCAAGGTTGAGAAACACTGGTTTAGCCTGTTCTCCTAACCCAGCCATGGTGTGATGCAGCTGTTATCAAAACACCAAGGGGGGAAGGGAAGAACTTCATCAGCAAGTGCTTTCAACGTTTCCTGTGGCCAAAAGTGCTCTTAGTTGTCCCAACTCCAGACAACATTTTCACCCTACTATCATCACAGTACCTGATACCTGAAATGAAAAGAATATTAATTAAGACATACCTTGAGAAAGGGAACAAGATATGGCTGAGGAGAAGACTTTAGTTCCACATACAGTTCTTTGGTAAATTCTTCTGGTTCAATTTTAGCTTCCTAGATAAAAAAAGAAATTGTAGCACAAATGCAAACTGTAGCTCTGTTAGATGTGCCTATAAGTAGAAACATCCATTCACTTGCATTCTAGTACTAATTAATTCCATAAACTGCAACTTTTCACCATACTTTTTCAATATAAAAAAGATATCAGCTTGCTGTTAATAATATTCTCTTTCAAACCAATTTTCAACAACAGTTGCAGATAAGAAAGGCAGATTTCTGAATAGCTGCAAGAAATTAGAAAATTTAAATAAGTTGTAAAACATTTTTGTAAGAAATGCATCTTGAGGGAGAAATTTATTCTATGAAATATGCACTGTCACCTGGCTAAAAAAAGATATCCCTGTATGGGCAAACTTGGTGCTCTCCAGAGATTTGGGCCATTAGGCCCAGTGTGTCTAATGGGTACAGAGGAATGGGTGCAGTAGTGCCAATCGTAGGAAAACCAACTGGTTGCCCACCCCTGCACCGCAGTCATGCAGTGCACTTACTACTAGTTTAAAATATAAGAATTATAGCTTTGCATCTTTAAATAAGATGCCAAGAAAAGCAAATTCATTTGCATGATATTGGTTCCTTTTTTTCTCCCTCCCATACCTAAAATTATAGCAATTTATAAAAGAGATTGCTAGAACTAAAAGGCACTATTTAATCTGGCTCACTACAATGGAACAGAAATGTGAACAGGAGTGTTGTTTCACACAGTCTCTCCATTCTGGAATGGCACAAAATTATAGCAGAGCCAGGCTTTAAGTTATTAGATACTCAAGACTTAACAAATATTTTGAACATAAGAATGAGTTTCCATATACAAGGTAAGTCCTTCTCTTTTTATTATGAAGCAAATGTATTTTTGGACATAATAAAAACATTAATTCCCTTTCTTCACAAGGCAATACTGAGAAGTTTTAATGTGATTTGACTTCTGCAAGCAGAACTAAAAGTCAATCATAGAAATGGTACCCAAAGGCAATTAGTGTATAGATGCAAAAACATCTCTCTAATAATCTGAGTGTTGTTAGCTGCCCAGAGTTTATATATAAAATGGGCTCCCTTATAAATGTTCACAAAGATACATATATACATGCATACATACATACATAAAAGTGTAGGCTTTCACAGCTGGTATATGTTGAGCTTCAGCGTTTAGTGACCATGTTCTAAACCCTGAAGCCCAACACTGCCCAAATAATAAACTGGGATTTTCCATGATAAAATGACATCATATGCATCATGGGACCATCATATGAGTGGCACAAATGACGCAAATATGAAATTCATGTCACTTCTGCGATGACATGATGTACACATTATTTTAATGTCATTGGGGATTCTCCTGGAGACCATGGACATGCCAACAATGCTATATTAGTTAGTTTTGTTTGATATCACACATGTAAGGATTGGGAGACAGATATGTAAAGATGGGCAGGAAGTTCTGGAAACTCCAACCAAGCTGCTTCAAACTGCAACCTTCTGCACAGATGAAGTCCCTCTGGAAACATTCCTGAGTAAAGACATTCAGAATCAGGACAAGGGTACTTGCAGATGAACTTTTACCAACAGACTTTGAACCAGCTTCTTCACATTCTGCCCCATCTGATGTGCTTGGGGCCCACTGGATGCCAGTTTTATTAGTGTTGCAAGAAAGTTTTTGCACTTTTTCACATTTTCCAGCATTTCCTGACAAGAAAACAAAAGATTGTGAATTAGAACCTATCAAACTTTTATGAAATTGATATCTCTGCAGTCTTAGCCTATTTTGTACTTACTGTACAACTGACAGCTTGGGTGACTGTTGGGCCAGCTGTTTCAGGAACTGGTTTTGAAGTGAAAGTCAACATGGGAGAATCAGAAATAGGAGGCTTTGCTGATGATCCAGCAATCAATGATTTTGTTGTTGAGGCTATATTTGTTGATGCTACTGACTGAAAGACATGCAACATAAAAGTTACTTGTAACATTTCTGGCAGGACCAACACAGACATTGCTGCATAACAAAACCTATTTCCAAGAAAGCAGATTTTCCTTTGACTGATGTCTCACCTCTTAATGATATACCAAGAAGAACCGCATATGAAATCAGGTACCCAAGAGAGGGTTTACTCTGCAATAATACCCAAGCTTTGGTTGCTGCCCTGGGAAAGTCTCAGAAGACTCCTTCTCTCTGCATCTAGCAATACTCACAACCACACTAATGCTGGCATGTGATGATTAAAACTAAACTGAGTGCGCTAGATTGATTTTTAAGACAGTCTTTTTACAGTGCTAGTTTATGTTATTTGGTCTGTAATATTGCTTTTTATTGATTGGGTGATTTATTGTTTTCAAGTTTTGAAAATTACTGGATGAGATGGTGTTCTAAAAGAAAAGGAAGAGAACTAGCATCAGCTTTTCTTTTCTAGATCCAGACTTCTTTGCCCTAACATCTTTCCTTTGGGCATCTGCTTTTTCCATTCTCATATGGAGACCTCATTTGCATGTCATGCAAAGATAAGATCTGGTTAGGGGAAGTATATTACCTAAACCTAGCCCCTGGGTTAAATTGAAATTAACTAGAGCATTTTTACTACAATCTGTACACATGGTTTATCATATCTTTATTCATCTAAACCAGGACAGTGTGCATTATTCAGATCCAAATAAGGGAAATAATTGATGATTAATGTCTCATGTCTTGGCCTCTGGGCATTAGAGACAGAAGGCAGAATTGGCTGCCAAATGATTCCATATAGCATCTTGGTCTTTTCTCATCTTTTACACCTCATGGGCACAATCATATCACCACAGGGTAACTGAGCTAACACAAGTTTTGCTTTTCTTTTCCAATTCACAAAAGCATTAAGAGTCAGCAGGGCAGTCACTGCAAAGGCATCTGGGATACTGGTTCCCACTGAAGGCCAGCTAGAAACCATGGCTAGAGATGATTTAGTAACTGATTGTGTTACTGATTTGCTCCCTCCCTACCCAAATTGTATCCCATTATTGGATTCAATGCTTGCATAGCCCCCACATCCTGCTAAGGGCCCTCCTGGCCACTGCTTACTCTAGCAGTGAAGCTGGTAGCTCTTTGTTCTAGAAGGAGATTGGCTGGCTGGCAGTCTGGTGGCTTGTAAAAGGACTCAAGACTGACTCCAGACTGAGAGAAAGCAAGGCACCTGCCAATCTTACTTATGCTTAGCCAGTTTTGGTAACAAAAAGGGGCCAGTTGCATCTAGATCTTGCTTTCTTCAAGCACACAAAGCTGCAGCCAAGGGTTGGCAGTTGCTCAAGCATTTCAATCAAACATCTGTATCAGCACCTGCTACCAGGGACACTGTCTTACATTCTCCAACCCAACAATGCTGGTTCTCATGGAAGGCCTTTTCTACTCCCACACACCATCTTCTCTGAGCTAAGTACCAGCTGCTGCTGCTGCTTTTTATTATTATGGTTGGTTGCACAGTCAGCCAGATGTTTTGACTGGATTTGTCATTTTTGTTCACCTATTGAGTCCTTCCCAAGTACTTGGGATAGGCAGATGTTATTTAATAATACTAAAGGTATTGTTGCAGGATGTAAGCTATTCCAAGCAAACCTGCCTTTTGCAACTGACTAATGGTGATGCCAATGGTGTTCAAGAGTTGCTCCAGATGTTTTGGAATTGCATGCAAGGCACCTGTTACTATCGGTACTATCTTTGCTTTCTTTTGACACAGTCCTTGCTTTCTTTTGACACAGTCAGATATTCTTCCAATGCCCTTTTTTTCTTCTTCAATTGTCTGGTGTACTTGCAACATTCCATGCCCACCTATATTCCTTGGTAAATAGAGTCTGTCAGTGTTGCTGTGTGGATGAAGGGCATGATTCTTTGCCACTATTTTTCTGGTCTTCCTATCCAGGCCCTCTAGCTCAGCTTGAGTCCAGTCCACTATTCCAGTTGTATATGTAATTTCCCAGGTGATAATCGCTTTGATGGTACTTCTACCACTGAGTTTGGACTTTAAGATCTTCTTCACTCTTCTGATGTATTCACTACTAACCTTCTTCTCCACTTCAGTGTGCGTGTTGTTGTAAGCCTGAAAGATGCCCAAGTATTTGTAGCAAACTTCTTCATCCAGGCTCTTGATGTTATTTCTACTGGGCATCTTGATTCCTTCAGTTTTCACTATTTTTCCCTTGCTGATGGTAAAGGTAGCACATTTGTCCAGTCCAAATTCCATTGCAATATCTTGGCTGTATATTCGGACAGTGTTGAGCAGCAATTCCATTTCAGATGGGGTTTTTCTATACAGCTTCAGATCGTTCATGTAAAGGAGGTGGGATAGCCTAACAGATATTTTTGATATATGATAGCCACAGCCTGGCTTGTTCAGTATTGCTGACAGAGGAATCAATGCAATGACAAACAGTAGTGGTGACAGTGAGTCTCCTTGAAAGATTCCTCTCTTGACGTTAACCTCTCCCAGTCTATCACCATTGACCAGCAACTGTCTTCCATTGTCCCACTGATCTTTGCACAAAGCTTCTGATATTTCTCCTGACTCCTGTTATTTCTAGGACTTGATTATCCAGTCATGTGGCAGGGAGTCGAATGCCTTCTTGTAATCAATCCAAGCTACATCCAGTTGGTCTTGCTTTTCTTATAGTTTTCCAAAATCATCTTATCAGTTAGAAGCTGTTCTTTTGTCCCTCTTCTGTTTGGGCAGTTTCCTTTCTGCTCAGATGGAAAGAGCTTGTTTTCAACTAGATGCTGTTGGACTGCATCAGCTACCACACCAGTTAGCAAATTGAAAGTTGTTGGTAAGCAGGTGATTGGCCTGTAGTTGCCTGGTGCTGCCCCTTTTGTTGGATCCTTCATTATCAGGTAGGTTTTGCCAGATGTTAACCAATCTTCAACTTTACCTCTTTGCAGTATGTTGTTAAACTGTTTGGCAATGAGTGGGTGCAGACTGTTCAGATATTTCAGCCAAAAATCATGCATTGGTGTTGACCAATTCTTGACCTGGTGCTGACCAGTTCTTGGTCTTCCTTGCCCTTTTCTCCACCATTTCTGCTGTTATTACAAGTTCTTTCATTTCAGCTTTTTTTCCATTCTCCACCTCCTTTATCCAAGCTGCATTCTTGTTGTATTTCTTTGGGTTGTCCCATAGCTGTCCCGCACCTTCTTTGTCAGGTGTTGACTAGTTCACTGCAGCCTCTCCATTGATGGATTGCCAGAAATGTTTCTGATTTGACTATAATTGGAGTTTCTGCCTGTAGTGTGCAATTTGAGCTTCATATCTGCTGGTTTTCCTGGCTACAGCTGTTATTTGCTGCTTTATTATTTCCAGTGCTTCCTTGATCTTCCTTGTCTCTAGGGTATATTTCTTGTTAGGTATTCTTTGGTCTTATTGATCTTCAGCTTTTCTTTCATCTGTTCTAGCTTGCTTGCATCTGATCTTAGCCTGCTGAACTTATTTTCCAACTTGATCTTCCATTTTGGTGATGCACTGTTTGGCTTTTTTTCTTGTTTGTTGCTTTTGCATCCAAGATCTTTCGTTATAACTGCAGCTGTGCTGTATATCAGTTGGTTTGTTTCTTGAAGAGAGCTGGTGCTTATATTTGATATTACAGTATTGGCATCTTTTAATACTTGTGCTAGCTGTTTTTTTTGTAACAAACTTCAATGCAGGCAACCTTTTTCTGTTGTTTTTGTGCTGTTCTAGATGCTCAGTTATTCTTCGTTTCAATTCCTCTTGTTTTTCAGTTAAAGGACTGTTCTTTCTGAGAAGGTAGAGGAGAGGGTGCCTAGTTTGGGAATGAGAATGGTTCAATAGCAATGCTGGCTTCCCCTGCTACCAACTCCACCTGGATTGTCTCTACTGTCCGAGCTACTTCTGGCAAGGCTTCGATTTCTTTGCCCTGGGTTGACCTTTGCAGTTCTTCCAATTCTACTTCAGTGAATTCTTTATTTCATATTATAAATCAATGTTGATCTGCTAGCCTCTGTTCTGTTATTTCTGATCTGGATGTTGTTCTTTCCAGAACTGGTGCATTCTTTTCAGATATACATAGTCTTCTCGCTAGACTTTATTTGTAATAGCAGATCATTATTTGTTTTCAGTCTTTGTATACTTGCGACAGGTACACAACTTTTCTCCCAGTAGTGCTGCAGCTGCTGGCCCTGGTTGCTCAGCCAACAGTCCTGAGTCCTGTAGCCCACTTGTCACCAGATGTCCAGGAATTAGAACATGTAGCGCAGTCCTTCTTGACCTGGGCAATGACCAACCCGGTATTGGATTCTGTAAGTTATGTCTCACCATATTGTTTATGAGAGAGACACTCTTCGTCTGGCTCCTCTGATGAGACCTGTCCAGTATGGTTGAACCTCTGGCATAGCTCTCATCTTCCTCAGAGCACGCAAGCCCCACAACCATGTCAAGGTAGTGCCTCACTGGGGGTTGTTGTTACTGCTGCTGCTGCTGCTATTGTTATTATTTTGTGCATTTGAGTCCATGTTGACTCCTGGCAATTACCTGGACTAATCCCTGCAGTTTTGTTTTGTTTTTTCCTTTTCTTCCCATAGCTAAATCAAAGACATCAGACTTTCAAATCAAATATACAGACAGAATATCTAAAGCCATAGGTGCTACAAGCACATGTAAATCCACAAAAACCTTTGCAAACTTCATTAACTATGAGAAACAGAATCTACCATCCCTGGTGAGGGTGATCACCTTATTGCTGCACATCTCACTGGAAACTCAGAAGCACTACTCCCTATAGACAAGCATTCAGGAATATGGATCAGCAAGTACTGATATAGGCTGTTTGCAGTGAGGAAAGACATGCTTGGGGTGCAGGTCTAAAATTAATATGGAACTGTATATTTTAAAATAACACCTTTATAATTAGATTTGTGAGCTGTTGTAATAAAAATATTAGCTAGATAACTAAAAGCCAGAAAACAGAATGCAAATCATACCTGAATTATAGCAGGCTTCTTAACAGTAGAAGTAACAGAATGAGTTGCCCAAGACAGCGTTTTAACAGGAGCTGTTAGTACTTTAAGTACCTGTGTTCCAGAACTCTTTCAGGAAAATAAAGAAACAGATAGGGGGAAAAAAAGCAATCACATTTCCATGTAATAGCCAATGAAAGTTCATGACTAACTGGAAATAATTATCTGCTTTGGCATAATAATGGCAGTATCCCCCCCCCCTTTTTTTTTTTGTATTTTTGGTAAGTTGTAAGCTTCCTTGACTATTCAACAGGAAATAAATAGGGGAAATAAATAATGTAATAACTGCATAGAAATACCCAAATGCATCCAAACAAACATTCTAGCATTTGCAAGGTAATGCAATAGGTTAGAGCAGAGATGCTATAGTTAAGTTACATTTAGGATTGATTACACAAGTACATATTCATGCTGGCTTATATGCAAGAAAATATTTTTAAAAATGCAGATTATTAACAGATATGATCATGTGAAAAGAACAGCAGTGAAAAAATGGTTCTGTTGCACTTCCATTTCACTTCTTTCTTATAAACTGTAGTAACAAAAGCAACAGAGATCCTGCATCAGACTAATTCTAGGGGCCTTGCAACTCAATATCCACAAAGTTGCATTATACAAACAAAGGAGCCAGCAGTTTGGGGAGATAGGTGGGCATATTTTAAAAGTACTGTGTGGGCGCTCTCCCAAAATGGCTGCCGTGGACGATGTGGGCAGTCACAACACACCAATTTGCTACAACACAAGCTGGGGAGATTGAGTCCCACCATCCGTTCCAGCACACTGGTGATCTATGCCACCACTGCTTAACTTCACATTTGGAGCTGTAGGCCTACTTCCAAATAAAGCATTTGGCTGTAATCAGTTACCATCTCCAGCCTCTAGGAATATCTATGGGACCAGTAGGAGGGCCTAAAGCATTACTGTAAAGGTCAATAATGACGAAGACCGATACTTGTCATTTTCTTATTTTTCATTAAAGGAATCTAAAAAAAAAAAGCCAGAACAGGAAGGCTGGTGGATGCTATTAGGAATTATATCAGTTTCATGTAGCCTAACATCATACGAATCTAATTCCCACAGACACCAAGAACAGCAAGAACATTTAAGGAATTCCTGGAATGGAATTACCTGTACAGGCTGAATTTTGATTGTAGGTGTATCTGGAGGTATTGAGCATCTTACATTGGTGTTATTTGAGGCCTGACTCTGAGCTTGTAATAATGCTTGTTGAGGTATCAACATTAACTGACCGGTATTACTTCTGACCAGAATCATTCCTGCAAGAGAACACACTGTCAGATCTCCCACTATTCATTCTTAGCAAACAACAAACATGTTATTTTGAGTTTAGGGAGATTCAAACAAGATGAAAGAAATACCATCCTTAATTGTATTTAAGCCAGAAGTTATGTTAAGATAAGAAATACTGCAGTATTTTAGCACTCCTGTATGATGCAGTACAACACACTTCTGTATGATGCTTTTTAAAATTATATATGACTACACTTTTTGCAGTGTTCCAGCTAGTTACGATAAATGTGCCTAATATTTTGACTTCACAAAAATCCATCAAGCATATTTCAGCAACAAGAGAATTCAGAATTAATTTGCTCACAGATCTTCACAGTCAAAACTTGTGAAATATATAAATGTTTCAAGGGCCTTATAGTTTAAGTATGATCAAGCTTATCAGTCTGGCTTATTTCTAATTTTATGCAAATTAAAGATGGTTCCCATAAGAACGTTGGCCTTGTTTGACACTAGAAGAACAGATTTTAAAAAAGATAGTTTTTACTATACGTAAGACACATAGCTACATTTACATTAATAGTTTTACGGAATAGTAAAGATCAATTGGGATGTTCTTTCACAGTGAAGGATTTTATGTGCTGTCTGCACAACCACAGCAACTGGAAAATATTTATGTTTTAGTCAATCTTCATGCATTCATAAGCAGATTTCCCCATCACAAGAGTTAATATAAATCCAGAAAAATTCCCACATGGGCTAGAAATACTTTTTTCCTCTCAAAAGGCCTAAGACTGGGTGCAAGTATGAATTATTTTAAGCCAAGGTTGTAACAGGAGCATGTTTGTTACATAGCAGAGTTGCCAGAGTTTGGAGGCAGAGCCAAATTTCTTGTACTTAAAAAAATGCACACATGGGGGGGGCATGTAAGGAGCAGAATTCATGCCCCACCCTATTTTGCCCATGAAAAACTCCCAAACAATAATATCTGCCTGATTTTTGAGGAATTGGGATTTTTAAGGATTCACTGAGTATGGTAAGTCACTTGTTTTACTCCTTAAAAACCTTCCAAACTATCCCCCCCCCCAAAAAAAGTAAAACATGCTCAGCTCCATCAACTCTGGGAGTACTGGGGAGCCATTGATCTACTCTTTCTCTACGTGGGGCTCCATTCAGGATCAGTCCACCATTTATATACTATGGAAAACAGGATAGCTGCACAAAACACTCTTCACACCATGTTATTTGCTCTTAGAATCAACTATTCTCAGATCACATTTTAACAGAAATAGCTGTTCAAGTATACCTTAAAACATCTTTCTGACTAAAATGGTTTACATTCTTAAAACATATCATGCATAAACATTTTTCAAGTATAGGAAACTCCAGGTTCCTAAGGCTCACCTTAGGTTATCTGCTTTTCTACAGCAAAAGCTGTAGCCATAGGTATATTAGACATTTCTTTCCAACAACTACCATATTTACCTAAAGGGAAGACATCTTCAGCCCACTCCATCCCCACTGCCAGAAGTTATACATACATGGAAAAATCAGTGCAATGCTCAAGATCCCTGTCTTGTCAACCTTGGACTGCTGAAATTAATCCTGAAAATTCCTGCCCCCATAAATAGCTCCATGTGACATACTTGTGTACATGTGTGAATAGATGCATCCACACTCACCTGCCAGAAGATACAACTTCAAAGGAAACTAGATAATTAAATAATGGACTAAAATTAATTGCTTACAATTAACTAATTACAAGGCACCCTTTTATAAAGCTAACTGATCCCTCATTTGCATATACTAAGCATTCATCTTTCACAGAAACACACAAAGATACACACACACACACACACACACACACACACCACTCTCCTTCCAGCAGAAACAATGAAGAACAAAAAAGCATTATGGAGAGGCAGGAAGAGAAATGGAAGGAGAGAAGGATAGACAGACAAAACTGGATAGAAGTGAAGTCAGAGGAAGATAGAGATAGACAGGGGAAAAAGAAAAGCGGAGCCATGTTCAGGCATCACAAGTAGGGTTAAATGTCACCGTGCAAGCAGCCCCACCAAAGGGAACGCTAGTCTTCAGAGGGATTCCATGAAGATTAGATCTCCCACCATAAACCACAGTGAGGAAAAAACCCTTCCGGCTTAGTTTGAGCTACGACTACAGATTTCTTACTAAGAAAGACTACTCCTAAATACATGAAACTTATGCACCACTTGCAAAACAGTCTTAAGCTGGAGCTATGTTACTTGGTCTAAAGGGTCAGACAGTTATTAATAAAACAATATAACCTTAGTTTTTTTTTTTCTTCTCCCAAGAAGTTAAAAACAAAAGGTAGTAGCTTTCAGAGCTCAGTTATTTGGCTCGTTTAGACCATCCTTCTTTAATTAGTACATTGTTCCTGGATGTGTGAACAACTCAAAACTTTCTGCACAAGAATTTCAAGAAAGCTTTGGGAGAAGGAACGAACTTTAATCCCCAAACAGGTATCCAATAAACATAAGCTTTTATATTGTTCCACTAATATCATTGGGCACTCTTAACAGGCTCTTGTTATTAAAAAGGAGGGAAGTATGAAATGCTACCTACCCACTGCAAAGTATTACCTTTTCAAACCAACCACTTCCAAGAAAGCCTCAGATGTCTTTAGGAAACTCAAACAGAACAAGAAAGCTACAATTCTCATGTTTCCCAGCACCTGGTACCAATAGTCAGCCTTCAGGAATGGAGATAACATTTAGTACAGCTGTGCAGCAATCCAGATGTATCAGGGAAAAGATGATTCAGAGCAATCATGGCATGGCCAGGCACCTTGTATCTGTTAACTCCTTTAAGAAGCTGTATCTTTTCCTAGGCTTACCAACAAGTGAGATGTGTCTACCACATCCACTGAATCACCCTTTCCTCTTCAAATCTGGATAACTGCACAGCCCTACTATATAGTTCTTTAAAAAATTATCTAAGTCAATGGCCATCACAACTTTCAATCCCATAATCAAACACTTCCTACATGTTCTGAATCTTACCAACCATTCTGCCTTACTGACACCCTGTAAGGGAAAGTGGGGGGAAGGGAATCTATTTCTCCATGCCAAGCATAATTTTACATACTTTGATTATATTACTTATATTAAGAATATGGATTAGATATACAGGTGAAACTTGAAAAATTAGAATATCGTGCAAATGTTCGTTTATGTCAGTACGGCAACTCAAAAGGTGAAACCAATATATGAGATAGACGCATTACATGCAAAGCAAGATATGTCAAGCCTTACTTTGGTATAATTGTGATGATTATGGCATACAGCTTATGAAAACCCAAAATTCACAATCTCAGAAAATTAGAATAGTGTGAAAAGGTTCAATATTCTAGGCTCAAAGTGTCCCACTCTAAACAGCTAATGAATCCATAACACCTGCAAAGGGTTCCTGAGCCTTTAAATGGTCTCTCAGGCTGGTTCAGTAGGAATCACAAGCATGGGAAAGACTGCTGACCTGACAGTTCTGCAGAAAACCATCATTGACACCCTCCATAAGGAGGGAAAGCCCCAAAAGGTAATTGCAGAAGAAGTTGGATGTTCCCAAAGTGCTGTATCAAAGCACATCAATAGAAGGTTATATGGAAGGGAAAAGTGTGGTAGAAAAAGGTGCACAAGCAGCAGGGATGACCGCAGCCTGGAGAGGATTGTCAAGAAAAGGCCATTCAAAAGTGTTGGGGACTTTCACAAGGAGTGGACTGAGGCTGGAGTTAGTGCATCAAGAGCCACCGCACACAGACGGATCCTGGACATGGGCTTCAAATGTCGTATTCCTCTTGTCAAGCCGCTCCTGAACAACAAACAACGTCAGAAGCGTCTTACCTGGGCTACAGAAAAAAAGAACTGGTCTGTTGCCCAGTGGTCCAAAGTCCTCTTTTCTGATGAGAGCAACTTCTGCATCTCATTTGGGAACCAAGGACCCAGAGTCTGGAGGAAGAATGGAGAGGCACACAATGCACGATGCTTGAAGTCCAGTGTGAAGTTTCCACAGTCTGTGTTGATTTGGGGAGCCATGTCATCTGCTGGTGTTGGTCCACTGTGCTTCATTAAGTCCAGAGTCAACGCAGCCATCTACCAGGAGATTTTGGAGCACTTCATGCTTCCTTCCGCAGACCAGATTTATGGGGATGCTGACTTCATTTTCCAGCAAGACTTGGCACCTGCCCACACTACCAAAAGTACCAAAACCTGGTTCAATGTCCATGGGATTACTGTGCTTGATTGGCCAGCAAACTCGCCTGACCTGAACCCCATAGAGAATCTATGGGGCATTGCCAAGAGAAAGATGAGGGACATGAGACCGAACAATGCAGCGGAGCTGAAGGCCGCTATTGAAGCATCCTGGTCTTCCATAACACCTCAGCAGTGCCAGAGGCTGATAGCATCCATGCCATGCCGCATTGCGGCAGTCATTGCTGTAAAAGGGGCCCAAACCAAATACTGAGTACATATGCATACTTATACTTTGCAGAGGTCCAATATTGTTCTATTTCCAATCCTTGTGCTATTGATATCATGTAATATTCTAATTTTCTGAGATTGTGAATTTGGGGTTTTCATAAGCTGTATGCCATAATCATCACAATTATACCAAAGTAAGGCTTGACATATCTTGCTTTGCATGTAATGCGTCTATCTCATATATTGGTTTCACCTTTTGAGTTGCCTTACTGACATAAATGAACATTTGCACGATATTCTAATTTTTTGAGTTTCACCTGTAAATCCAGGCTGTGCCCAAAAATACCCTTATTGGTTTCAGCACAAGGAGCATTTTATAGAAAAGAAACAATGGGCAAAGACAAATGGTTAATGTATCAGATCAGTACAGGAAAATGGAGAACTTAAGATGAAGTCAAGAGAACAACTGATTGCAGAGGGATTTTGTTTTCAATGGTTTTCATATGCACAGTTAAGAGAGAGATTTAATACAGATAAAAGGTAATTGGTATTGAACAACTTAAGACGGAAGTTGAAAATGAATGGTGTACAAATGATGAACACGTTATTGCTAAAAAGTATAAACTTTTGTTGAGAATTGAAAGAGAAGAACAAGTTATAGAGTGCACGATAAAATGGGCTGAGAATTTTGGTTATAACATATAGATGGACTGATGGGACAGAATGTGGATAAAAGGAATGAAATTCACATTGTGTTACAATTTAAGAGAGAACTTTTATAAAATGATATACCGTTGGTATATGACCCCAGAGAAGTTATCAAAGATGTATAAAGATACTTCTAATCCATGCTGGAAATGTGAAAAACATGAGGCACATTTTACCATGCATGGTGGACTTGTGAAAAAGCAAAAAAAAAAAAGGATACAAATACATACAATGTATGTATTTGTATACAATGATACAAAGAATTGCAAAGACCAATATTCAGATGAAACCGGACTATTCTTATTAGGACTAATAGATAGCCAATGAGATAAGACTTTCAGAAGACTGATTTTGTATATGGTAACTACAAGACTATTACACGCACAAAGATGGAAAAAACTAAAATACCCTGAAAGATGGAATAACTGAAAGCTGAAATAGAGGAATGGATCGTGAAGATGGCGGAACTTGCGGAAATGGCAAAATTGTTTGATCAGGGATAAGACAGTAAGTACCTTTATAAAAGACTAGAAACCTCTTATGGACTTTTTGTTGAAAATGGAAAAAAATGAATTGGTGAAGTATGGATTTGCTGATTAAAAAGGGTTGAATATGGGAAGAAGAGAACCATGTTGTAACTTTAAAGAGGAAGAAGTGATAATAAATTTTTAACTGCTGTAAAGAAGACTGGAAGTTGCTTCTTTATAAATATTTTTTTTCTTCCACTGCACTGTCTTTTCTACTTCTTTTATCTTTCTTAATTTCACTCTATATAATTTCATGTTTATATTTTACTTATCTTTAAGAAAATTTTAAGAAAAAAAAACACTGAACAAAAAACAAACCCTATTGCCTACTAAGGAAATTGTTCAAGCCCTTTGATTATAATACACTTGGAAACAGGCTTTACTCTACAAATGTGGACTTATTCACAGGTGAGGCTGTAGAAAGATGAGACTGTAAATAACTGTCACACCAGAACCTGCTTTGTAATTATGTATTAAATGTTACCAAGATCTTCATAAGGTATGAAATAAGGTATAAGTTTTTCTTATTTGTTGTCTACTGACAAAGGTACACAAACTTTATGCAAGGTCCAGAAATAACTTTTAATATGTATAAACTGTAGAGCAAGGCAAAGGGTTTAACAACCTTAAGAAATGTTCTGAGCCTGTCAACTATTACACAAAGGTTATATAACACTGCCACCTAATGGTACAAATAAAACATGACATACAAGCATTTCAAGAATTTAAGTACATTAGCTCTATCCCACTACATCATTAGGAGAAAATGTTCGGTTTACAAAATAATGCAAATTGCTTATATTGATATAATATACATGTATAAATATATCCATTGTTTAGTATTTGTATTTCTCAATTTTACAGGAAAAATTTCCTTTTAAAAAAAGGGAGGGAGAAAGAGAAAACATGCTTTAGGGCTTTAGAGATTCATATATAGGTAGTCCACGTTTAACAACCACTTGTTCAACCACCATTCAAAGTTACAATGGCACTCAATGAGAAGACTTATGACCAGTCCTCGTAGTTGTGGCTGTTGCAGTGTCTCCGTGGTCACCTGATTGCAATTTGGGTGCTTGGCAACCAGATCACAATTACGATGATCGCAACATCCTGCAGTCACATGACTGCCATTTGTGACTTCACAAACAAAGTCAGTGGGGAAGCCAGCAGAAGGTCGCAAATGGCAATCACATGACATTGCACCTAATGATCATGCGGGATTCACTTAACAATGGCAAGTGGAACTTCCATCACAAGTCAGCAGTCATGTGACATCGCACTTTACGACCGCATCACTTAGTGATGGAGTTGCTGGTCCCACCATACCATCATTAAGCAAGGACTACCCGTAGCTCCCCTCCTGGCCTGGCTCTTCCCTCAAGCTGTGGGTCAGACACAAGGACAGACTCCTTGTGTGGCATTTTGGTCTATTATATGGTTGCTTTCTCTCAGAACTTTTGCTTCTAAGGGATGCATATTTTGTTTTTATTCTTGTATTTTGTAAGCTGCCCAAAGTTGTGATAGATTGGGGTAGCCTATACATTTCATAAATAAATATGACATATGAACACTACTGTTCCTGAGATTGATAAGGTGCCTAGTGGACTGGTTTTACTGACTGATTAGGGAAAGTGAGGAACAAATACTGTATATCTGCTTATAAAAATAATGTACAAAATCACAAAAGAAGCTTCTCATAAAAAATGCATTAGGGAAAGTGCATCTAAAATGCATGCCTTAGAAACAATGTGCTGATTTTTTAAATGGATTGCTTTAAAATGAAATGAGTATCAATAGATGAAATAAATAAGTGGAATAAAGTTGAAAAATGACCATATATAAATCAAATTCAACAGTCTTGCAACGCTTGTTATTCACACTTCCTTGCGTGCCTGCAAATATATATTGTTGAAGTGCTAGGGTTCTATCAGTGAGACCCAGGTTTAAGGTTTGACATGACCACTGGGAGACTTTGGCCATTCACTCCCTCATTCCAACTTACCTCATCAGTTTGTTAATATAGGGATAAAATGAGGGCCTCATGTATGCAGCCCTCAGCTCCCAAGTATGACCATATACTATATAAAGTGTACCATATTCCTCTCTGGTTTTCAAACTTAGAAACAATGATTGCACTAGAAGGGCTGCTGGTTAGCAGATAGCTTTGTACAGAAGAATATGCGTAGAGAGAAACACTAAAGTTAAGAGTATTACTTCTGTTAGAAAATATTCTCAAGGCTGCTGCTTCTGTGAAAATAATTCAGTAAAAAGAAAATTCGAGTTACTTAAGTATTTCTACAGCCAAGACCCTGTGATGTGCCTCAAAGATGGAGAGAACATTAGTCAGGTGAAGACCCAAACTGCACATCAGAGACAGAATATGGAATTGAACAGAGAGGAAGGAAGTGATGAAAATCCTGACAGTAGCAGTCTCACCAGTAAGAGGTATGTTTCACAGAAAGATCCAAAGTATTTTAGACAAGGAAATGGGATCAAAGTATAGAGTTTCTTGGCTATTGCCCCATGTGATCAATGTTTATAGGTGTAGAAAACTGGCACATGAAACACTGAATCCCACCAAGTACTTTACATCGTTCTACCCTTTGTTGATACTGCTTAAACAGGCACAAGCAGAATTAAAATAATACCCAAATCCTCAAAATGGTGCATTCCTATAAGACACTGAACTAAAACAGGAGTCCTATAGCCAAAGAGACATTGCACTTCCTTATGATTGAGTATAATTTTCCAGATGTCAGTTCCAAGTGCCATCTCCCTTCTTGTGGTTCTAACTGCTTTTATTTGAGATTCACCAAAGACTGCTCATGCTGCTGCTGATCTGGATGTTGCTGGGATGATCACGATGTCACAAACAGGTCTACAGCTCCCATCTAACTTTCTATTCACCTTCGGCACAGTCACACTCTTTCAATTTTTATTACTGAGCAACTCCTCCTAGGAGAGGTATGGTATGCTTGATATGCCAAAGAGTCTTTCACCTGGTTCTGATCCCAACTGCCTCATCTTCCTTCATGTAGAGAGGAGAGAGGATAGCTTTGACATAGAGAGGAGAGAGATCCATTACCAAGGCAACAACAGATAAACATGCCTTAAGCCCATCTCTCATCTTCCTTCATGTGGAGAGGATAGTCTTGACAGAGAGGAGAGAGATCCATTACCAAGGCAACAACAGATAAACATGCCTAAAGCCCATACTAAGAGATTTACAAAAACACCTAAGACAGGTATCCATCTAATTCACATGAAGATAAAAGAGGGAGGAGGGGAAACACATTAAGACTTGAAAGATTCTACTACAGCCATTCTAATGAAAGTAGTTTTAGACCTATGCAGCACCAGTTTCTTGATCTGGTCTACTTGTAGGGATGACGCTCCATCTCTGCATTTGAGTTGGCTAGACCGATGCTCTGGAAGGAAAGATAAGAGGATGACCAGCAGCAAGATGGATGGAATTGATTTCAGTGGTGTTAGAATTACTGAAGGGCCATGATGAGGAGAGATTTATCCTGAGGGAAGTCTGTGTGGTTGCTACAGACCTGATGACACAAACAATCAAGACCAATGCTTAGACCTTCTCTGTACGACTGATCCCAGCTTCCTGTACTGTGGCTTTTTTTCACCTCAGGTGATGAACCTCTTCCGTTGCAGCTTCTTCAAATGATGTAATAGGTTTGCTGTTCTGATCTTGTGTTTACATACAAATTGTTTTAGGCGTTAATATTTAATTGTCAACTGCCATGACAATGTGATTGAAGAATACAAAGCTACAGTAGTAACAGTGAAATAGATTGCATTCTTTCATAAAGATAATGGAACAATCTAAGCAGATGCTTAAGTTGCCTACTAGAAATCAATGGGACTTAAAACTGAATATATAAACATTCTATGAATTCTTTTTAGTTTTTAATGAAAAAGTATAATATAAATATAAGAACCAAGCCTAGGCTCTTTTGCAATAAAAAGACTACAATAAATCTATAAATAAAATGCATGTGTGGAATATACTCTTCCTTGAGCATTAAACAAGCTTACATACAAACAGGAAACAAACTTGCAATAGAAGCTTAACAATGTACAGAAATGTTTGGACAGAGAAACAGATTTTAATTTTCAAATATAAAATACTATTAACATAGATATGTTATCTACTTATTGTGCCAAAAGCTACTAAATAATCATGATATAAAGAATTTTTAAAAACTTAAATAATGAACAATTTCCAAATAATTATTAAATATTTCACTACAAGATATTTTTATATATCATGAAAAATATGATATACTTGTATTTCATGAAGAGGATCAAACAAAAAGAGGGAATCTATCATGCAAGGCAGCTAAACTTAAGATGTCTGAACATTGAAAATTTGGCAGAAAGCTAAACCATGTTTTGAGAGATTGGTTAGTCTGAGGAATTCTGAAATAAAACATTCAAAAGAGAGTTTTAAGAGAAACGGGTTTAACATTTAAGACAGCATCTGAAATTGTTACCTCTATGGAATTGCTGCAAGAGATAATATAGATTGCAGTCAGGAGTAAAAGCAAATTTGAAAAAGCTTGCAATAGCATATAGACAGTAACAGGCCAAAATGAACTGTGCTATCATTGTGGCAGAAGTTTACACATCACCAACTCAGTTAAGATTTAAAGGAGCAACCTGAAAAAATGTGATACACAGGACACATCCAGAAGTATTTGCTCAAGTAAAAGCACACCATTTATATGATATCAGTATCATATCACCCAGCTTCATACAGATTAGCTGAAAGGTTTGTTTAATGTGTCAAGAAAGTTTTGCAAGCAATGTCTAGAGAAAACATCACACCAAATCAGGAACTTGCAAATTCTCTATTTGTATACCGCAATACACACAATAAATCAAATGCCAGCTATTTTATTCCTAGGTCTACACCAAAGCAGACATACAACTGGGCATCTTAAGATAGAAATAATATGGAAATATATGATAAGGGTATCTAAAAACATGTACTGTATGGTAATTATATCATCTGAAGAGGGAACACTTTTTCTTTCTTCCACAATGTTAGAATTTAGGTCATCAAAATGCAGGGTAATTAGAAGGAAATATTTTCCACAAAGAACATAGCTAACTTGTGCAATTTGTTACCTGAATTTGTATGGTTTTAAAAGAAGACTGATTAAGCACCAAGTTCCAGAAAAGAGTAAGATGAGACAAGTAATTATATCTAAATAAATTAAGCAAAGAAGTCAAGTATAACAACTGAATGGGAAAGATAAGAGATTTAAAAAAAGAAAATACAAGAGACAATGTAATGGTCCAAGATGACCACAAAATGCTGGTTTACTACACATCTTCCATCAAGAGATGGGACAGAAAATTTCAACTTAATATACAGATTCTAGGAAGATTCTTAAAGAAAAATACAGTATTTATGAATGGCTGATATTATACACTCATTTTCCTAATTTATCCAGAGTGATATACCCAGCTCTGCACGAAAGAAAGAAATCTAGCATAGCTAAAAACTATATCTTTTTCCTATTCCTACAGAGAACACAACTATAGAAATAGATGCTACCTTTAATCCAAATGTTACCTGAAATTCCACTTTAATCAGAGGTGTTGGGGGGCAATAGGGATCCACTCTTTCTTGGTCCACATTTTTTGCCCTCCATTAAAACCTTTATTATATAAAATCATCAAAGTTTTTCTTCAGCAGAAGGAGCATGGAATATGACTATGACTATCTGCTAAAGGACAAATTTCCCTCCTGAAAATGCAGATTGACCATCTGAGCGAAGCAGGCAGGCATTTACTATGAAGCGAAGATAAATGGGCCCTAGAAAATATTAACAACAAAGTACCAGCAAAACAGTTTAAAACTCTGTTAGATGTAGCAGTTAAAGTGCTACAGGTCTATAAACAAGTGTGGAAAACCCCAGAAATAGCCAAGGGACTGCCAAAGATCAATTCATACTCCTATACAAAAAAAGAACAATGCTAAAGAATGCTCAAACTACCAAACAATTACATGCATCTCACATAGACTGCAACAAATTGTGGTTAGTCCTTAAAATCATAAGTGAACTTATTTGCATGCTGATCAGGAAACAACAGGCAATACCAACCCAATGCAAAGAGACAGAGAAGAGGTTAACACGCGAACAGACTTTATTTTTCTAGGCTCACAGGGATGGTATCTGTCAAAACCTGGCTTTGTAACATATGGCCTCTCAGAAAGACTCAGTCTTTGAATTGCAGTGCTGGAAAAAATGGTTGATACCACCTCAGAGAACAAGAGCAAATCATACAGCACCAGATGAACTAAAATCAAGCTGCACACTAGAAGTTAATAATGAAGCTAAAGCTTAATTATTTTGACTAGATAATGCAAGCCAAGAATCACTGGAAAAGATCTTGATGCTTGGAAAACAATAAGTGGCAATAAAAAAAAGAGCCCAACAGAAGACAAGGCAGCCAGATTCTATGACTGATGACATGTGTCAATTTATGCCAAGGAGCAATTATTGACAGACAATCCTGGCAAAAGGATGTCCATCCAGTTAGAAAGAGTTGGAAGTGACTGAATGACTGAACATCAGCATCAGCTGCAGAAATGTCAGAAGGGCAATACCTAATCAGTTTGACTCACTGTTATAAAAATCTTGAGTGAAAAAGTTTAACTTTTTATAAAGAAAAGGTTAAAAGATAATGCATACACCAACTTCAAAAATGCCCATCCTGATACACATATTCATTCCTTAAAAGTTACTGATTCAAAACTTTGATTTCACACATGAAAAATATTGTAATACTCACTTACAAATATTTGGCATGCTTGATGAACATACAGCGAATCTTTTTCTTTCGGAGACTCACCCTAAAATTTATAAATCTGATTCTTGATTTAAGAATTCAGTTGCTAATTTCCTCTTGCAATTTTACATTCATTGCACTTATTCAGTTAAAAGAAACAACTTCTAAAACTGGAAAATACGTGGAAAGAGGTAAGCAAAGTATTTAGTTGTACACTGCCTTTCTCAACTTTCTAAAAACTCTTAAATTCCCTCCTGGATCACATGCTATCCATCCTTTTGTTTGGTCTTTTAGGAGAGAAAGAACTTGGCTAGATTATTTTAACACAGAGATTCCTGACCCTTATTTCCAGTATTTCATTATATCATACGCATTTCAATTGTGACCACTGACAAAAGAGAAGATACATATGATGTGGATAGTTTTCCACTGAATACAACATTCACTGCTAGGATTAGAAAACGTTTAGAACTGAGTGTAACTGAGTTGTCCTACATTTGGGGTATTTTTGAAGGTGTGCAAAACTAAAGTCTCTGAAGCCGCCCAAGTACTAGAGTTTGGTTTAGACAATGTGGACGCAAATTGGAGGAGTAATTTAGTGCAACTTAGAAGACCCACATAGAATAAATTAGCATAATATCAACACATGTATGAAGGCATACTGAGAAATGTTAAGTGCCCCGACACTTTCTTTCTCCCCCTCCTTTAGGAAAGAAAGAACCCCCCGCCCCAAAAGGCCTAATATTCCTCAAGAAATCTTAAAGACAACTTTCTAAATAGGAAGCTGGCCACGGAAAAAGCTACTCTCCTCCGCACGATTTTACATATTCGTTTTTTACAAAAGCCTCACACAGAGAGTAAAACTTCGCAGTACCTGGCATCATTAGGGCGCTTCAAAATTCACCGTAACTCTCTTACTCTTCTGAACTCAGCCTATGGGGACGCGCAGAAGGGCTATAATAAAGACGCGGAAAACGGTCCAAAAAGAGCGCTGCTTACCTTGGGGGATCTGAAAATTAGCAGGCAGCTGAACTGTCGTCGTTTGCGCGGGTTTGGGTCCTCCCGAGGGAGGGGCCGGCTGCCTCGCACCCCTGTAGCTGGACTTGGGGAGCTGCTGAACCGGAGTCGGGAGCGCCAGCCTGCCTTCTACGGGAGCAGGCAGCACTCGGGGTTGAGGAACGAAGGACGGGACGAGACTAAGGGGAAGCTTGGTGCCCACAGGATTCAGGACAAATCTAGCGGCGCTGCCCGCGGGAATCGCCGGGCAGGCGGCGGAGGGAACCGTCCTCTGAGCAGGCAGCACTGCCTGGGGCTCCTGGATCCCACTAGCCGCGTTCACGGGGGGATCCGCCGCCAAGGCAGCGTGCTCAGGAGGCCCAGGGGCCATGACCCTCCCCAGGACGGCTGTTGCCGCCACCGGCGGGGTAGTCATGAAGAAGGAAGAAGGCACCGGAGGGCACAGGAGCAGAGCTTGCAGCGCAGTCCAAGCTATTCCACAGCATAGCAGCCGCCGAGGGTGCTCGGGAGCTGAGCGAGAGCTCCGCAGCTGGCGATGCGGCAAAACCAGCAGGAGAGTCCCCAGCTCGCAGGCAAAAAAACACACGGTCACGCATCTGCCGCCGATGCTTTTCTTCCTCTTCGCAGGCATGCACGTGGGGATCCCCAGGCCACCAACCAGAAGGATCAGGGAGGAAACAAGCGGCACGTGCCGCTGCGGGTGGTGTTACGCCTCTAACCGGCACCACCCTGCTCACCCTTCCACAGATTAAATCCCCGCCCTGCCAGAAACTAAGAACGCCTTGTCTCTAATTTATATAGCTTTGCAGAGCGCAGGCGTGCACCGTGCACGTCTCGAGCTTTCTAGCAGATACGCCCAGTCGCTAGATTGGGTGGCCTTGATGGGACGTCACCGAAAGGAAACGTTCCTCCCCGAAGAGCTGTTCTAGGCGGGAAAGTCGGTGGTAAGCTATAGCCCACTTTTACTTCTGGGCCGTGCGGTGTTTCAGGGTCCCTCAAAGTTACTTATTGCTTCAGAACTTTGTCTTCGCACGTTAAATAGTAATAGCAGATTCATCAAGAAAAACCATGATTCCTTAATAAAGGGAAAGCCTCCATTTGCAAAGAACTGTTCACTCATGAGAAAAGGAAAAGGTGCGTCGATTTCATTCGGTGCTATCCCCGTGGATGGATAAACAGGAACTCTTGTCTTAATTTCAGACGTGTCCTGCAATGGAATGAGCTCATGCTTCAGATTTTCACAATACCAAGTACCCCAGATCAATAGAAACTAGCCATAAAATTTGGTTATGTAATCTTGTCAAGAATAAAACAAAGACATGCTGTAGGGAATTTTCCTGCATTAATGGCTGAATATCCAAGGGCATTTCTGACATTCAGGGTGTCCATGGAGAAAGCAGTGGGGACAGGCAACGCCCGTGGGTCTTGACATAATCACACAACCTCATAAATGATGTAATTCATGGCATTTACGTATGACATGACAACACACATGATGTTATTGTGGCATCTAGAGAAAACATATGCTCATCCTGGACTGCAAAGGGAAGGTTTTGTAAAAAGCAGTGCAACTATAAAAATAAAGCTTGGTTAAGCCTACTAGTCAAGTCAAGTTTTTCCCAACTTTAGTTTGAAATATATATTCTAAATGTATGATTTAGTATGAGAGCCAGTTTGATGTAATGGTTAAGGCATCAGGCTAGAAACCAGGAGACTCTGAGTTCTAGTCCCGCCTCGGCACAAAGCCAGCTGGGTGGCCATGGGCCAGTCACTTTCTTTCAGCCCTAGGAAGTAGGCAATGGTAAACTACTTCTGAAAAACCTTGCCAAGAAAAGTGTAGGAACTTGCCCAGGCAGTCTCTGGGAATCAGACACGATTGAATGGATTAAAAAGAAAAAAGATTTAGTGTGTTAACTTTAATTGGGGAGGGGGAGCCAGATAAATTTTGTGTATGCTTTCAAGTCTCTCTTGGACAAGTTAATGGAGTTTTCCTGACAACATTTTTAGAAGTGGTTTGCCGCTGTCTTCTTTCTAAGACTAAGAGAGAACAACTGGCTCAAAGTCACCCAGCTAGTTGGCTTTGTGCCCAAGGCCAGACTAGAATTCAGATTTCCCCACTTCTAGTTCAGTGCCTTAATGGCTAGATTAAACTGGCTTTCATATTAATTTTACTTGCTATAAAATTTCAAAATGAAATTTACTTTACTTTACTTCCCCAACCCTTTTTTAAAATTTTGTTATTGTAATACTGTATTTATTTGCAAATGGTTCGCACGCTAGACGAGCATACAATAATTTTGTGTTTCTTTCAGACTCACACAATAATGTATAAATCTGATTCTACACTTAATTCAGTTGCTAATTTCTTCTTGCAATATTATAATATTACATCTCTTGCACTCATATTACCAGTTAAGCTTATAAAAAACTGTTCCAGCTTACATACAAATTTGAGATAAGAATTTTTTTCCTTTTTATTATATTGTTGAAAATCTTAATACATTATATTATTTCAACACAATGATATTTGTACAGTATTAGTTGAAAATTATTGACATTTTGTTGAGATAATTTAGAATATTTCTCCTTTATTTCCAATACTCTATATTAATTACAATTAATTACAAGCATAACATTGTTTGACTTTTTTATCCAAAGTTCAGTATAACATTAGAAAAAAACTTCTGCAGATTGCATCAAAGTAATTTTTGTGTAATAAAGGTTTCAGTCTGATTATTTAATGTTGAAGTCTCCATTGTATAGTCACGTATACCATATATGTTAATAAAAGGGGAAAAAAGGTAAAACAAATTTAGCAAGAATTAAAATACCCAAAAATAATTAAAAAGGAAAAAGAACAATTGGGTTTCTAACTTTCCCCTTTTTGTACATGTGCTAAACTACAATATTGTTGAAATTTAAACAATAACTCTCTTAGAAGCCAGATTGTAAGTAATTATATTTAGACACGGTAGCTTTAAAGAATCACAGACAAGCACAGTGTTTTCTAAAACACCTCAGTGGAATGAAGAGCTTTAGAGAATTCATGTTTGAGTAGAAGAGGACAGTTCTGTTGTCAATATGAAAAATGTATATAATTTAACATATGTAAAAAATTGGGATGCAAATGATGGTTTACTATGTTGCAATGTTTTAATTGGTGTCACTACCAATTGACCCTGGGTGGGTCAAGATCAGGAAGGCTGTGTACAGAACTTTTGCTATAATACATTTGTAAAGTGCTTCAAATGTCTGTTGAAGAAACTGGCAGAGCAAGTTTTTCCTTTCACCGCTTCTCTGTGCTAGAAAGAAAATTGCTGATGGCATTTTCAACATCTCTTGCAGCTGTGAGAGGTGCAGAAATGTTTTTCAAGCAAGCATGGCAACTTATTTCTTCTTTTACCATTCAAGGTAATATTTAGCACATATATAGTTTATGTGCTAAGCTATACCACAAAACATGATTTATAAATCATATAGATGGTTGGCTCTAACATGCCAGCCCAAAACACCACATATCAATTTATAGATTAGAACGATGGAGGAACCACCTATTTGCTTGCTGGGGATGCAAACTACACATGATGTGTAATCATGGGCCACAGTGTGTCTTGTTTCATTTAATTTAGTGGGTTATGTAAATCCAGCTATTATAATTTGTAAATCAGGGCCTACTGTGTTGTGTAAATCCAGCCAATTGTAGCTTACTCAAACTACAGTTAAACACCTGGCTCAAAGAACTTGGGATAGTTTGTACAAAACAACAGTGTAGTTTCTTGACTGCAATATTCAACTAATTCATACTCAGTGATGTCATTAGACTTGTCTAGAAATTCTCCAGACAAAACAGTTTGATTATGGAGCTTCCAAGTAAATGTGAAGAAGATGTCTGAAGCCTGACATCTGAGAATTCCCAAGAACTTCTTGTTGTTTAGTCGTTAAGTCATGTCCGACTCTTCGTGACCCCATGAACCATATTGCACCAGGCCTTCCTGTCCTTCACTGCCTCCCTGAGTTTGCTCAGTTTCATGCTCATTGCTTCAGTGATGCTATCTAACCATCTCATCCTCTGCCGTCCTCTTCTCCTTTTGCCTTCAATCTTTCCCAGCATCAGGGTCTTCTCCAAAGAGATCTCTCTTCGCATTAGGTGACCAAAGTATCTGAGCTTGAGCTTCATTATCAATCCTTCCAATGAGCAATCAGGATTGATTTCCTTTAAGATTGACTGGTTTGACCTCCTAGCAGTAGAAAAAAAATCAGTTGAAAGAACTAGCTTAAAAATGGCAGACGTCTAATTCTTGCTACCAAGGGAGAACTGTTGATTATTTTCATTTTAAACTGAATCTTGAGTTTAAAAAGAACCCTGAAACTTCCATGTAAAGTTTTCTTACTAGCTTAAATATACATTAATTAAAAATGTGGTTTATAAAGAAGATTCAGGCTGCTTCCATGTACAGCTTTAGTATATAAAGAAGAGTAGCTTCACATATTGTTCTTTGTTATTACAGTAAACATAAAGATAAAAGCATGATTTAATCATGGTTTATTGAATAAACATTGGTTCAATTTGTGAAACATGTTAAGCTATAAAACACAGTTTACCAAGCACAGGCACTGGGTTTACACAACCCACTAAGGCAGAATGAAAGAATAGCACTACACTTGGTTTAAGCTGAAATGTCACACAAACTTGTGTACTTTAGTAAGGGTTCTTCAGTGCATGCATTAACCCTGTTTGCATGACACACTAAATAAGATTGGGAGTATAAGCACTTTGTGCAAACACTCTAAATCTGTTAAATCACCAGTCAGCTAACCCTGAGGGAGTAACTAAAGTAACTCATTGAGTTAGTGGTATCATTCCAGCTGTTTCCCAGGACATTAATTCATCCATGGACATGGGGGAGAGATGTGTGGGCAAGTGAACAGAACATGCATCATGATACAGAACACATGATATTTCCATGAGCTGCAATCTCAGTTTGCTGCAGATTCCTATAGGTGTTCACAGAGAAGGCAAGGATGGACAAATAATGAAGTGTGCACTAGAACCCAAATTACATGACTTACGTATTTGTGTCTGAGGCCACGAAGCAAGTACAAAAGAGTGGAGTTTGTGTTATGATGTTGCAATGCACATTTTGCCATTTTTGTGTCATCACAATTTGTACCAGTTGCCTATATGGATGTCTATACATTCATCCTTTCCCCATCTGAGACAAAGTGCTAGAACAGCTGTATGAACATTTTAATGCACATGTCAATAAATCTTTAAATAAAATGTTGATTGTCATATTCTAATTTTTTTAAATGTTATTTAAAAATTCTAAGATAATTATACTGTGGCTATGTTTACACAACATGCTAAGTCATAATGCAGTTTATTTGGTTCTGGCTTAACATGATCTTTAAACCTAGCCATTGTAGCTTGTAATCCATGATTTTTTATCAGTATATTATGTCACAATTTAGACAGTTGTGTCTTAATAAACCACAATTAGTGAAGCAAGGTGTGTAAACAATCTTACAACTAGGAGTATATATGCTAAACCATTGTTTGTTTAACCATTATTTATTGAAGAAACCATAACTGACTGAATTGCATACTACCCTAAGTAAATGCCAAGCAAACCACATTATGGCATACCATATGTCTGCGCCAAATCCATGTATCAGTCCTTCCCAACATGGTGCCTCCAGATGTAACTCCCATAATTTGTAACCACAATAGATATGTTTCCTGGGAATCATAGGAGTTCTAATACATTTAGAAGGCACCAGGCTGATTTAGGTGTCAGCAAGAAATCTTACATAGGTAGTAATTAGTAAAGTCAGAAAGATTTACTCCCAGTTAAGTAGGTAAAGGATTGCAATTTAATTAGCAATTGCATTTATGAGCTGTACAAATAAAAATAGTTTAAAAAATTAACAATTCCCAAAATATTCATCTTCCATCCATTTTTTTTCTGGGCTCTATTATATCAACATGGAAAGCTTTTGAAGACCAATACATAAACCAGGAGACAGCATGCAGTATCTCTGGATACTGAGATTAATGGAGATACCCATCATTGATCTCCACAGGATCCTAAAATTAATTTTTAGACAATTTAATTTTAAAAAATGGCCAAAATCCCATAAGATTATTAAATCTTATAAGATGCTGGTGTTTCCATCTAAAGCTTTGCAGTTTGGGTCAAGAATGCTGAAATGTCACTAGATTTCAAGCATCAACACCGAAATCTCACACAGTTTGATGATCTTCTGAGCTTTTGGCCATTTAGAAATATATATTTTTGTTTTGGTGTGATACCCCAAGAGGGATCACCTGTTTGTATTCTCACAGTCCTTGAATCATTTATGGAGAGTAGAGAAAATACATTGTCATGTGAAAGAAGCAAAGGAGTTACGTGTTTTTACTGCAACAATTTGTGTCAAGAGAGGATCACATTTGTCCTACCCTGTTCATATCACCTCTGAAAGCAGACACTCTTATTTGGAAATGCACCATATCCAAACGTATTTACACTGCATAGTATGTTCTTGAAAACATATGGTTGCTCCACATGTACAAATTTCTGAATTACTGTTTCAGACCTAATTTTGTCCACTTTGCTCTTTAGAAATATGTGTGATTTGGTTTTCAAAGAGTGAAAAGACTGTCAGGCAGCCCAGCTGTAAGTTGCCTCTTCATTAGCTGCTACAGCAACTAAAGTGGCACCTTATCACAGCAAGCAGAGCTGTGCAACAGTTCAAAGCCATAAGGAGATTAATTTCTCTCTTGATGCCTAGACAATGTGTTAATTATTATATCAAATGAGAATATTAGGAGCCTTGTTTACTCACTGAAAATGTTGTCACTGCCATTCCTATTGCATCTCAAGAAAGGGCTGTTTTCTTGATTAAGGTCTTTTTTTCCAGTTTTGCAAGGGTTTGCAGATAAACCAGACAGCTGACTAGAGATCCATTGCGCTTGATATCTCAAGGAAACTGTTGCTTTGGCAAAGGTGCATACAATGGAAATACAGGAAAATCTGGATTCCCCATTGACTTTGCTTGTTGGAAGCTCCCTGGGAAGGTCACAAATGGCGATCATGTGATCTCGGGACACTGCAATATTGTAAATACATGCTGGTTGCCAAGTACCCGAATTTTGATGACATGACCATGGGGAGACGCTGTAGCGGTTGTAAGTGTGAGGACCGGTCATCAGTCACTTTTTCAGCACTGTCATTAAACAAATGGTCATAAGTCGAGGACTACCTGTAACTGACCTAACCCTCTACCAACAGTCCTGAACTTCTTGCTTCATCTACTTGGTCCAGGAGTGGTCCAAAATTCAATTGTATCTAGGCAATTTTTTAAAGGTCATGAATAGAAATCATGGACTAGAAGCAGTGCAGGAGCTGAAGACTGTACTAGCCATAGTGGATTTGCTAGAAGGGTTCTATTCTATTATATTGTATATCTTCATTATATACAATTGTGTACATTTATCTGAAAGTAAATATCTCTGTAGGATATTTAAATTTATTTAACATTGTGTTGTTCTTGTGCAAATTTTGCCATAATCTTGTCCTAAGATGTTTCCTATATAAAATTGTTGGTTGCCACAGGATTATTTTAGGTATCTGCCATCTAGAAGCTCCTAATGAATGAGCAGAAACCTCTTTGAATGATATATAAATTCAATGTTTTTTCTACCAACTTTAGCTACCCTATAAAATAACTTGCTCAGTTATTGTGTCCAGGTGATAATGTTTAACCTGCTTAGTCCTACTGATTTGAAATTTAGTAGCAATTTGCTTTCTATCTGCGGTGCTCAAGACCTACCAGTAATATAAATCCCTTTACCTGAGCTACTGAAGAAAATCAATTACAATATAATTGTCTGTATTTCTTTCCTTCACTGGTATGGTACATCAAAATCTTTCATAACAAGAAAAAATAAGACGTACAATTTTTTTGTAGCTCTGGGACACAGTGAATGTGTCACAATTGCTACCTGATTACTGGAAGTGAAATTGGGTTCAAATAGTGGATATTCAGAACTGTAAATAAACCATATTAGTAATATGAGAGTTGCTTTCTGGGCTTGTGTAAGAAATAAACTTATTTGTGGTTGGAGTTCATGTTTTTTTATTGAATAGAAATGCAAGCTTCCTTCTGGAAAGACTGAAGATTTATGATACCTGTTCAGCTTTGAAGATGTAGAGGTTTCAGCTGGTCTGTAAGATGAGGAATGGTTTCCTGCTGCTGGTTTCCTGGACCTGGCCTTGCACCCATACTTTTCTGGCTTTCTGTGCTCAGCATAAAACAGCTGGGGAATTTTCTGCTTATGAATTTCAGAGTGAGAGAAGGGATAACTGGGTGATAGTTTGTGTAACAAAACACAATTAGCTGGGTTCAGGCAACACAGTAAGCATGCTTTGCTGGCTCATGTGGGGTACATTTGTTGGACAAAGGTGAGTGCCTTACCCATGGTTAAGATTAATTTATTTGTAAGTTATGATACAAATATGGTCATACATGGCTTAGGGGCTGGTTACTTGAGGGACCACTGGTCTCCCATAGAATCTGCCTGGCTGATCCAATCTGGCACGGTTGGTGTGTTCCAGGTTCCATCGATTAAACAGTGCCATCTATAGGGACTCCGGAAGCACACCACCTCTATATCAGCACCTGCCCTCTGGAATGAGGTTCCCCCCGAGATTCAAATGGCCCCCATCCCACTGGTGTTTTGAAGGGCCCTGAAGATGTAGCTCTTCGCCCAGGCCTTTCGTGAGGATGATTGACACTCCTTTTCTTTTTCTTTGTTCCCATCCAGTTTTATTTCTGCCATCTTTATTCTTTTTGATTTTTGTTGTTTCCTTGCTTTTAATTATTTTTAACAATTTGTAAACCACCCAAAATCACTGGGAGTCAGGCAGCATACACATTTAATAACTTATTATATGTATTTGTGAGTTATGATACAAATGTAGTTCTTGTGTCGTAAATCCTCATATCTTGAGCTCAGATGCCAGATTCACACACTGTGACTAGACTTAATGTGGTTTGTTTAGTTTCAGTCAGAAAATATGGGTAAGAATAGGCTATATCATATACCATATTAACCATGGTTTATTTAGCTAAAGATTATTTAATAATCATCATTGGATCAGATTGCATATTATGGTAAATTATAAGCCATGATTTACAAATCAATGGTTGAGTTCTATCAACACTGTAAACCAAAACCAAGCAAACCACATTATGGCTTTAGTACGGTGTATTAAGCCAGCAAGCGAATAGCTGTAATTATCAATCATATATCAGACCAACAGATTCTCTCTGACGAGGGTCTTTTGTATATTTCTAACAACTTGATGACAAACAAAAATTTAGATAAAGTTTTTTTCCTTTCAAGAAGATAAGAGTAGTGGGAAAAACACTTAAAGACTTTAAATTCTCAGTGGCATGTATTTATTAAAAACTCACAAGATACTCCTAAAAAGTTAGGGGGAAAAAGTTGGATGACCTCAGGTACAGAACCTTTACAGTTTGCTTCCAGACTGTGAGGGAAACAATGCAACACAAATAGCTGAAGGCAAAGTCCTCAACAATATATTCTTGCGATGTGAGGGTTTGCCAAGTCTTCTGTGTTGCTTTATCTTTTGATAATTATTCTTCTGTTTTTAACATTGCACACCATCACACCAGAATTGTTTTGAATTGGGCAGCCTTACAAATTCAATACATCAAGCCTCTAGTTTAGCCTTAGATTACAGGAAAATTACATGAAGCCAATTAATTAACTGATTCTACAGCATAAATACCTCTGAATATATTTCTACATGTCTGTCCTGGATTTCTCACAGGATAATATGCTGATGGAACAGTAATGGGTTGGATCTTCTCTTTTAAAAAATCCCATTTAAAGATACATGGAAGAAGAAAAATAAAGACAAATTGGGGTAAACCCAACCAACCTAACAAAACATTTAGAGGTGACATAAGGGTTTGTGAAAAATTGCCAAGAGGTTTTCCTCTGATTTTTATTCCTTATTCTTATTAACATAATGGGACATAATTACTTTCTAAAATTCACTCAGAGCTTTAAATAAAAATATGAGCCAAAATCTTGTGAGACTGAAAAAATTCAGAAGATTTCAGCTTTCATGTGCTAGATTTTGCAAATTGTACGGATTTTTTTCTTAGTGAAAAGTATGAAAAATAATTAGATTTGGTGATCTCACTAGATTTCTGTCATTTACAAAATCATTTGTTTAATGGGTGCCTAGGCCACTGTATAACATCACCTAATGGTAACCCAGGGCCTGAATAATTGCCAGAAGCATGAAACTTTTAAATAAAGTACCATAGATCAGACAAGAATTAACCATTAACATATATAATATTAACTTGCCTCTTCTGCCTATTCATTCCCACAAAACAAAGCATGTTTGTTCAACATGTTACTGAGATTACACAATGCACTAAGCCATAATGTGGCTTGCTTCATTTTAACTTGGCATAACATATACTGTAACTCATTCATTGTGAGACCATATTTCAAACTTGAAACCTTGCTTCATGTGAATGCACACACCCCACTTCCCTATACCATCAGCCTTGGCTCCTTAAATACAGTCGGTCTTTTTGCGATGCCATAATATGTTGTCTCAACCCAAAGCAGTTCTCATTTCCAGTTAAAACCAATAATAATTTAAATCAAGATTAATTTCTGGTTTCAATTCCTATTACTGATATCTGAAAAGACTGCTGTTCCAAATTGGGTCATACATACAAGCAGAAAAAGATGAGTGTAATTAAGAAGCTAAGCAGAACAACCACTAAAAAGGCAGAATGTTTTCATTTCCCTTGTAAACAACCTGGTCACTTCAAACCATGGTTAAAATATTAGTAAACCTCTGGCTCCATTCATTGGGCAGAGGACTATGGACTATTGGTTGATTTGTATGTGCAGTGAAAAACCATTTGAAGCTATCTTTGGGATTTATTGGTTCAGAAGGATGATGTAAATGTTTTAAATAATGTTAAATAATAGCAATAGGAAACCAGCCATCAAAAGTGAATCGTTAAATAGGAATAGGAATAAACAAACTTCACCTGTATGGAATTGATATAAATTATTCTAACTAGCAACAGTGCTTTTCAACTGAAAATTCATGAAGTGCACAAGGTGTCCCCTAGCATCTGGTGGTACAACATTATGTGACTTCTGTTATCTTTGTCTCTAGACTGACAATGCTGTGAGCTATAGTAATTGATGCTAATTTATAATATACTGTAAGAAGCCCCATATTGAGAACATTACGGGTATGAAAGAGTTCTGGGAAAGCATATGAAAACATAATTTTGTGCATTATTTAGGGAGAAATTACCATTATAATTTCCACAGTGTGACAATCAGTTTTGTTAACATACAATTCTGCAGAATAGATTTTACAATTAATATTTCAGGGAAAACATACCACAGCTATCATGATTGCTTCTGTGCATCTGCCACAGTGGGAAAGATATATTCATGGCATAAAAAAATTAAATAGAAAAATATGGCCCATACACGAATTTTTAGAGGGAGGGAGGGAGCCATTCCCTCACTTGAAGCTTGTTAACAATGCTGAATGCTATCAGGTTCTGTGCAAATTTACATATCTTTTAACGTATTTTTCTTCTTCTTTATAACTTGAAACCAATTCAGCTACTGATTTATGCCAGGATATGGGAAACTGTAGTCTCTGGTCTATATGTAGTCCCCAAATCCTTTTGGTAACAAAGTTGGCATGCTTCAGGCCACATCTATTAAAGAAACACAGATGTGACTTCTCTGTTGCTGTTCCTGCTCTCTGAAACAGTAATCCACTCTACCCCACCCCTGAGATCCACATCTCCCCAACCTGCCTGCCATCAAGTGAGCTCTGAAGACCTGTCTCTTTCCACTTTTTCCAATTCTAGTCACTAGACACATCAGTGAGCCTGAGCTGGGTTGTAAATTGTGATGATTTTCTTCCTTGATATGGTCACCTTATTCTTGTTTTAATTGTTAATATTGCTTTTGCCTTTTATTAGCCACCCAAAGTTGCGCAAGAGCAGGCAGGCACAAAAATTGATACTATTGACATATATTGTTGGGGTATTGTGATCTTGTTTTTATTGTTGTACGCCACTCAGAGTTGAATTTCTGTGAGGTGGGCTGCCATAGGAACGGTTAAATAAATAAAGTGGTCCCCCAGCCCTGCTGTCTTGTGGTCCTTCCTGTTTATTCTGCGAATTTGAACCCTGGAACCCCCAAAGTCTTATCTTGACAGTATACTGTTAGTAAAGAAGTAAGAAAGAACATCATATACCACCATGACACTCATGAAGTAAGGAATACAAATGTGATTAATAAATAGGACTGTTTAGAAAAGCAAGCTAGCCTTAGTAGCTTTTCAGTCTTGAGGGAAGTTAGGCAAGAAAGGGCGATATTCCTTTTCATTTATCTGTGCATTTGTCTAAGTGTGAGATTCCCTTCAAAAAGTAAAGTCAAATCCTTGACTAGGGTTGTGCCACTTGCTCCCATTAGTGTGGGCTGCTTAGCATGACATGTATTTTTTATTCTAAAAATGTCTCTTTGCGAACTAACATGACACAGAGCAGAATCAAAATTTAATATTGGTGTATCTGCCACTTGCTTCATTATTACCTTCTCAGAAGATCTCTGAGGCATGAATATCTTTGCAAATGTGCACTGCTACTTGGTAGTTCATTTTTTATATTAGGACATTGAGGCTCATATTTCAAGTGCTGCTCTTTAAATATTCCACCCAATATCTAGTGCAAATCATAAATATAAAATCTGAAAAATCCAACCATGACAAAACAAACTCATAAATGGAATAAACTCATGACAACTGTCCTTGTTGATATCCCTTATATACAATAAAATATAGTAAGAAGGAAAGCTATAGTGCATCTTTCCCCCAAACTGTTTTCCCAAATAAGATGACATTCATAACCTATTATGCCAGTGACAGCAGAATCGAAAAAAAGTTGGACAGGTTTGATCACATTAAAATCCTTTGAATTGTATATGAGCTGCAAACCTAATCACACTTCCTTAGAAATAAGCACCGTTGAAAATTGCATCGTTTAGGGCATGCGATACTTCCCAGGGATTTCAACAGGATTTTAAGTTTTCTACCTTTCTTTGGAATGCACCCAATTTGTGTAATTTTTGAAAATAGATCAGTCTTTATGAAAGAGATGGCATGGGGGGAATCGTGCACATTTCAAGTTGCAAGTTCCTGCTTGGACTTTTGAGGTAGTGCTGAAGTAGAAAAATAAGTACAGTCACCTCTCAATTTAACATTTAATGTGTGTGTTGGAGGTGCCTGTTAAAGGCAAATGTCTGTTAACAGCAAACAGGATTTGTTGAGTCCAAAACGCTCATTCAAGCTGCAGCTGAGGGCTAGAGGCAGCACAAGCTGGAGGCATTTGTATGCCATGAGTGCAACCGAAGGCAACGCAGGGGCAGGGCCAAGAGACTGCTCTGCACAAGCGTGGCAAAGCAGCCTGCGAAAGACAATGCTCACAGCTGAGAGGCCAGGTGGAGGCGGAGGGTCAGACGCCAGGAGCACTGGAGCCTTAGAAACTGGCATCTCCTCACTTGAAACATATAAACAAGATCCATTTTTACAGAGGCTATCAGAATAGTATATTCAGTCTACCTTCATTCTCAGAGAGAGATGGGACATTATGTCATGTCCCCGTGAACAAGGTTTTATATGACTTGGAGGGGAAGGGAAGTTGGAGGAGGGAAAGAGTCTGATTCTCTCTATATGTATGCCCCAATATTTCAATATTGAGTTGTTTCCTCCTACCCATTTTTTTGTAATGGATTGGTTGCAGTCCATTTTTTACACCAGTTGTTTGTGCTTGGCCTATATTCACAAAATGATCCAGTCTGCTCCCAGGATCCTTATTTTGTACTGTGGCAGATCCAGGCCTTGCAATTCGCACAGCTGACTTCCTTTTTGTCAGGTTTTTTCCCTTTGGGTAGTAACATTTGTAGTATTTTTTTCAGTTCTACTCTTCAGCATATCACAATCTCTAAACTATTCCTTCCAGTAACTTTTCACTTCAGTTTCCATCCACATCATTTCATCAGTTTTAGGCCCATTCACCTTGCTGGAAATTTCTTCTTTAGCCCTTGTCACCCTTCTAAAATCATTTACAGGTAGCCCTTGACTTATGACCACAATTGGGACCGGAACTTCCATCACTAAGTGATGCAGTTGTTAAATGAGTCATGCCCAATATTACAACCTTTTTTTGCTGCAGTTGTTAAGTGAATCACACAGTTGTTAAGTGAATCTGGCTTCCCCCATTGACTTTGCTTATAGGAAGTCCCCAGGGAAGGTCACAAATGGCAATCACGTGACCTCGGGACACTGCAACTGTCATAAATACATGCTGGTTGCCAAGCACCTGAATTTTGATTACGTGACTGTGGGAACACTGCAATGGTTGTAAGTGCGAGGACCGGTCATAAGTCACTTTTTTCAGCACCATTGTAACTTCAGTCATTAAAAGAATGGTCATAAGTCAAGAACTACCTGTATTTCTATCAAAATGCCTCTGTATTTTTTTTCAGCATATTTTAATCTTAACCATTCCTTGCTTTCACTGATTCCATTCTTTGCATCTATTGTTTTCTCTTTATTGTCACAATAAATCTTTGCATCTTCCTTCTTTTTGAAGCATATATTCTCTTCTATGCATAGTTTTTCTTCTACAGCCTTTTCACTCTACTGTTCTACCAGTCATCCTTTTTCATACTTCCAGTTGGCATAACTGCATTGTGCTGCAATCTGTATTCTTTTCACATTTATTTGAAGGAGCTTCCACATTCTCTTTCCTTATGTCTACCTTCCACTAACTCTGCTGGGTGACTTTGGGCCAGCCCTAGGAAGCAGGCAATGGGAAACCACTTCTGAAATCTTGCCAAGAAAACTTCAGGGACTAGTCCAGGCAATCACCAGGAGTCAACATCGACTCAAAGGCACCCAAAACCACAACTGCAACACCTACTCAGAACTTAAAGGTTTGTAAAATCCTAACAGTTTGTCACCCATTAACTTGGAGGTTAGGTCATTTCACCTGTTAGACATCTGATCAGAGGAATTTGTGGAGGCCCACTCCCTCTCTGACCATCAGCCAACCTCTGCTGCAGCCATTACTCTTCCAGCATTTGCCCTCTTCATTAATACTAGTTTTTCTGAATTCCTTTCATATTCAACCCCCGCCTCTGCCTTAATAACTCCAGGCTACCATCACCATTTGGGATGGGGGGGGGCATGCTCATGCAATTCTTCTGTAACAATATTATGAAATGACCAGAGCATATTATTGCATATGGAGAATAAAAAGGACTGCATTAGCACGACTCTGCTTTAATAATATTCTGAATTGGTATCAGTGGGTATCTTTATCTTAAGACACAGCTGCCCTTCTTTTCCTCATTGCAATGTCCAGAAAATAATGAGGAATTTTTGTTGCTTAGAATCATAAATTTGAAAGGGGCCTTTTAGGCCACTGAGCCCAATTCCCTGCTCAGTGCAGGAATCCAAATTAAAGCATCCCAGACAGATGGCCGCATCCTCCATTTAAAGACATTCAATGAAGGGGAGCCCGCAACCTCTCTGGTAAAAGGGTTCTCACAGTTAGGAAGTTTTTCTAACATTCAGAATCTGCCTTGCTATAATTTGAATTCATTTCCCTGCATCCTGCATTCTAGAATGAGGGAACAGGTGTTGACCTTTTTATATGCAACAACCTTTCAGATTTTTAAAGATTGTATTGTATCTCTCTTCTGCTGTCTTTTCTCAAATATGCAGTGCCTTTGATCTCTTTTTATCGGACTGAATTTCTAGTCTCCTGATCATTTGCATTGCCTTTCTCCTAACCTGTTCCAAGTTTGATCCTGTTGAACCCGAGGAAGTGGACAGGGTCCTCCGGATGGACAATGCCATCACCTATCAGCTAGATCCATTTCCCTCCTGGCTAGTCAAAGCTTCCCGGGAGGTGACATGTGGGTGGGTCCAGGCAATGGTGAATTCATCCTTGAGGGAGGGAGTGTTTCCACCTGCCATTAAAGAGGCACTGGTGCACCCCCTCCTCAAGAAGCCATTACTGGATACCACCATACTGGACAATTTTCACCCAGTCTCCCACCTCCCCTTGTTAGGGAAGATGGTTGAGAAGGTGGTGGCATTGCAGCACCAGAGGATCCTAGAGGAAATGGATTATCTGGACCCTTTTCAGTTGGGTTTCAGGCCAGGATACAGGACAGAAACAGCATTGGTTGCACTCATGGGTGATCTCTGGTGGGAGCAGGATGGGGGTAGTGCATCCATGCTCTTCTTCACCTCTCAGCAGCTTTTGATACCATCAACCATGGTATCCTTTTGGGTCGACTTGGGGCGTTGGGAGTGGGCGGCACAGTTTTGCGTCAGTTCTCTTCCTTCCTCCAAGGTCAATCCTAATCGGTGTTGATTGGGAGTGAGAGATCACGGCCCCTCCTCACGGCTCACGGCCCCTCCTTTCTGGGGTGCCCCAGGGTTTGGTACTCTCTCCGCTCCTTTTTAACATCTACATGAAACCACTGAGTGAGATCATCCGCCACCATGGGATGAGGTATCATCAATATGCAGATGATACCCAGTTATACATCTCCATCCCGGGTGAGGTGAGTGATGCCGTAACCACCCTTTCGCTGTGCCTGGAGGCTGTGGGGGTGTGGATGGGGAACACCAGGCTTCAGCTGAACCCTGGTAAGACAGAGTGGCTATGGATTGCAGGCACCTCTGTATCCAAGGATTTACCATCTTTGGTTTTGGATGGGGTTGTACTGCCCCAGACATACCCGGTGTGTAATCTGGGGGTCCTCCTGGACTCACGACTCCTGCTCGATGAGCAGGTGGCAGTTGTGGCCAGGAGGGCCTTTACCCACCTTCGGGTGGTATGCCAGTTGCACCCTTTCCTGGATCAGGAGGCTCTCCAGTTGGTCATTCATGCCCTGGTCATATCTCGGCTAGACTATTGCAATCCACTCAACATGGGGCTACCTTTGAAGAATATCCAGAAGCTACAGCTGGTTCAAAATGTGGCCACGCGGATAATTTTGAGTGCCCCAAGAATGGCATATATAACACCTTTCCTGTACGAGCTGCATTGGGCCCCATTCTGCTTCCGGGTCCAATTCAAAGTATTGGTTATCACCTTTAAAGCCCTACATGGCATGGCTCCAGGTTACCTGAGGGACTGTCTCACCCCTGTTACATCAACCTGTCCCACCTAGTCAGGCAGAGAGGGCATGTTGCTGATCCCATCAGTGAGAGAATGCCGGCTGGCGGGGCCCAGGAGGAGAACCGTCCTTTGGAACATTCTCCCCGCAGAGGTGCAGCAGGCACCTACCCTCCTGGCCTTCTGGAAAGGATTAAAGACCTGGCTCTGCCAGCTTGCATGGGGTGATAACAATCTTACCCAATCCTGAGGGTGGCTAGCGCCTTGATGATGCTCCCTGAGTGACTGCCAATTATTCTTGGATCTATTTACCGTATTTTTCTGACTATAAGATGATACTTTTTTCTAAAATCCTTACCCTAAAAATTGAAGGGCGTCTTATTCAAGGAAGTCAGCCAAGAATCGCGCGGTTGCAAAACTGCCCATACTTTGTTTCTGCAGAGAGGCTTCCTCCTATTGCTAGCCTCCAATCACGAGTGAAATAGCTTGTCTCCCAAACAGACTTCCTCCAATCACGAGCCTGATGTAACTGACGTCAGCTGATGCTGAACAAACCAATTGGAGGAAGTCTGTTTGCAGAGACAAGCTATCAGCAGTTTCACTCGGCTTGAATGTAATCAGTTATGCAAAAAAGCCTGGAAATAGAGCTGCAGAGAGACGGTTTGGACCTCCTCCCACCGAGTGTATCAGGTCAATGTTAACTAATTACTAAATAAAAATGTGTTCTGCACTATCTTTAAAATATTGATTTCTTAATTTTGGGTTGGAAAAGTGGGGGTCGTCTTGTACATGGGGGCATCTTATTGTCAGAAAAATACGGTATCTATTTATTAATAATAGATTGTAATTTTGTAATTTTAATTGATTTTAACTGTTTTGTAAACCACCCAGAGTCATTTCAACAGGATGGGCAGTGACAAATTTGCTAGATAGATAGATAGATAGATAGATAGATAGATAGATAGATAGATAGATAGATAGATAGATAGATAGATAGATTCTATGAAGCCTTCAAATGCGGTGGCTAAAATTGCACTGCTAGCTCATACTGTATTCAGTTTGCAGTTTACTGTTCCAAACACTTTTTCACAGCTACGATTATCAGACATCCCATATTCTGTACATACGCATTTGATTACTGTTTCCTAAATGAAGAATATTACATTTATTTCTGTTAAATTTCATTCTGTTGATTGATTACAGGCCATCAAGTTGTTTTCACCTATGCATAGCAACTACCCAGATAGATTTTCTCAATGGCAATCTATCCCTAGCCTGTTCTTTCAGGTCTCCCAACGGTGCACTCATTGCCACTGTAACTGAGTCCATCCACCTTGCTGGTGGTCATCCTCTTCTTTTTCCTTCCACCTCTCTCAGCATTAAAGGTTTTTCCAGAGACCTAAGTCTTCTGATAATGTGTCTGAAGCAGGATAATTTGAGCTTTCTCATTTGTGCCTCGAGTGAGAACTCTGGGTTAATTTGTTGGATGATCCATCTGTTTGTTTTCTTGACTGTCCATGATATTCTCAGGAGTCTTCTCCAACACCAAAGTTCAAAAGCATCAATACTCTTCCTATCCTCCTTCTTCAAAATCTAACTTTCATTTCCTTATAGTGTCACAAGGAATAACATTCATTCAATGGTATTTACAGGGAATACCATTCATTCTGTTAATTACATCCATTTCTCTAATCTATGAGATTAGTTTTGAATTTTGTTTTCTGTACTATTAGCAGCTATCCCACTCAGTTTTGTACTATGTGCCTTTTGATAAGCACTGCCTCTTCATTCAAGTCATTAATACAAATATTTAAGAATAGAAGATGCAGAACTGAATCTCATGATACTCTGTTACAAACTGGGAGGGAGAATAATTTCCTCCCTGGCAGACCCCAAGGGTTTCCCAATAAAAGATAATTATGGTCCCTAGCCCATCTTACTAGGGGTTTCTTAGCCCATGTACCAAGGACTTCGTTCTCAACCTAGCTGTAGCAAAATTTTAAAAAGAAGCACTTCAGACCTTTCTATCCAAAGGCTGTAAACACAGTAGAGAACAGTACCTTGCACATAGGAAAGGTTTAAATGAGAAGGTATCTTCTGAAACCAATGAAGCTAAATCTATAGATTTAAAAAGGACTTTACTGGGAAAAGGTATAACTATAATTCTGTTCTCCCTCTCTGTAGGACTTAGTAAATTGCCCTATCATGGCAGGGTCTATATCCTTCCTCTCCAGAGCTAGTTCTGCCCTGGTGTCTTCTCATATTTTTCTTGGAACAGACATGGTAGAGGCAGGAAAGGGATTGGCAGTGGATCAGTACGTTTTATGCCAGGATTGTTTGATTGATGTGCCATCAAGTCATTGTCAAATCTTAGTGACCATGTACAGTAGCTTTTCTCCATGAATTGGAGAAAAGATTGTCCAGGGTTGTTTTATGCCAACTTAAAGTTGGCTGGACAATACAGAATAGATGTTTAAGAGCTGCTTCCCATACGTACAGTTTCCTGAGTATGAGAAATAGACCCTGCAAACAGAAATTTTTTTACAAAAAATAAGATTTGTAAGTTTACAAATATAACACCCAACAGAGAAGCTGAAGGAGCCAGTGATCCATATCCATACTGATGGGCAAAAGTTCCCCATCCCAGGCAGCTTCACATATTGCCCTATGTTCAAAGATTTGTTTGTGCCACAGTGTATTGAACAAAGCCAGTTGTGACTTGTTTAACAAACCATTCAACCAATCATGGCATAGCACAATCATAACCCAAGTTATGGGTTATGCCATAATGTAGTTTACTTGTTTCTGGCTTGGTGTTGTGCAAGCAAAACCAGTACGGTTTGTAAGCCACAGTTTGGGTGTACTGAGCCAACTGAACTTTATTTCCTAGAAACAGACAAGCAGACCATAATGCAGAGTGTTCTGTTTTCACAACTCATGTTTACATAACTGGTTAGCTAGGTTCACCAAAGACCCTAGATTGAAATACTGTCTGATTTATGTGTCAACCCATGCAGCTGGTTTAATTCAGCAAATTCAGTTAATCATGGGCTAGCATTCTGTCCAAACACACTCTATTAGGCAGCTTATTATAACTGAGATAGTAGATTACACATTTCTGAACTTTTACTGGTAGTTGTACCTTTCATAAAGAGGATCATTACCAAAATAGTAACAGTACAGTGCCTGTATTTGTGAGATATATTTACCCATTATTAACTATCACATGTTTTACTCAATCCAACTTTCTGGGATCCCATGACACTTAAGCAAATTGATGCTAAGCTGGAATTTGGTGGACTTAGTTTGTATGTTCATTGTGTCAATTGTTTAGTTTTGCTACATGGTAAAGGAAAATATGATAGTAGCTTCCCAGACTTTATCAGTTGCAGGGGTCTGGCAAGTTATCACTTACCAAATTTTCTGTTTTTGTAATGCTGAATTTATCTATTTAAAAAAAACAGCCTGCTTGCTATTAAAGGTCAAATAGTTGATTATAGTCTGTCTTCCATTAAAAACTGTGTGGCAAATAATTAGGGCCATTATTAACAATTATTATTCATTTATTTTATTTTTATTATTATAGAATAGCAAGGATAATTTTAATGTCAATTTGCACCAAAATATATTGGTCCATTCCACTATAGAAAGGCATGAATATTAAGACCTGGGAATGAACTGAGACAGAAACAATATAAGCTTTCTGTTGACCCTTAATTCATTAAATTAAGACATGTAATTAAATAAGTTTTCTGTTTTTCAAAATCCAACACTTTTTGCTTCCAGCACCTGGACTTCTATGTTAGAAAGCTAGGTCCCTAATAATTTTGTACCTTCTAGCAAGTTTTAAGCGAACTAGAAACGGCATCAGACAAATTTGATAAGTCTAGCTGTACAAATCCAAAGGTTAGCTTTTTTTGGTCCAGATTGACTGATAACAGAACGAGAGAAAAGCTTTATTTGTTCTTTTGGCGTGCTGCTACAAATACAGAGTTCTGCCAACCACCCTAACTAGCTATAATGTACAGTAATTACAAGCTTTTTTTTTTGGTTAATCATAGTTAAGAAAGGACCTCTTCCACCCTGTTAAAGACAAGACTAAACTCTCAATCTACCAAAGTACGCAGCAAAAATATCATTTACAGAAAGAGGTCAGCCAAGATTTCAACTAAAAATTGCTTCAGTACTTGAGTTCGAAACTTTTTCATTCTGCCCCTCGTGATCGAAAAGGGTAAGAGTGACTCACTCCCCCAGGGCAGAATGGACTGAACCAACGCGGAGAAGAGCGGGGAACAGACATTGGTTCTACCGTGAACACCTCCCCCCTCCTTCTGCCAAGCTGTAACATTTGTTGTAGCACTAGAGCTCGGAGAAAGTCGGGTAGTAGGAATGTACTATTATCGTAGGGGGTAGCGCACTCATTGTAATTTTCTCATAAATACTTTGGATCATAAAAATATACTTTCATTTAAAAAAAGACAACGATCTGTCAAAGCGTTGAGTAAAACATCACGCTGCCCGGTTCCACTTGATGTAAATAGCAGGCCCTCCCACCCCCCGCTTTTTAAGGCAGGAAATGGCTCGACCCAACGGGTAACTGCTTCCTCCTTCAAGTCGCCCGTCTTTTCTAGAGATTTTCTTGACTGCCGCTGCGTGAGAGGCCGGAGGGGCGTCGAGGAGGGAGTCGCGGTGCGCGCTGAGGCGTCTTCAGGCGGGGCCCAAGATGTCGGTGGCGTTCGCAGCCCCCAGGCAGCGGGGCAAAGGCGAGATAACGCCGGCTGCCATCCAGAAGGTGGGGTGTAGGGCCTAGCCCGGGGAGGCCGGCTGCTTCGCGTCCCTTTCCCCGTGTAGAAGGGGGTGGGGGAGCGAGGGGGTCGGGATTCTGCCTCGTCTCTCCCCGCGTGTGAGCTGGAGATGGGTCGAGCCTGGCGCTCGTGACCTGGTAGCGATGCTGGACGCAATCTTCATTTTGATGCCACGCTTCTTTTTTCTCTCCTTGCTTTCGCCTACCTGGCGTTTCGAGGCTTTGAGGTCTCGACTGTGGGACGAAGTGTATTGAAAACATGGGAATTTGCTCCTCTGCGGCTGTGTTTGCGTGACACACTAGATTAGTCACGTTGTGGCCTAACCTGTTGTGCGATCCCAGCTTGTGTAGTAAGCTTGCAGTTCAAACTCAGAATGAGGTTGTATAAACCATGGTTTAATGACCCGGGGAAAGATGTGTTCTGCGAGCACAGCAAATAGATAGGGATGGAATTCAGTTGTAAATTCGGGTAGCCTGGACCAACTCCATATCCCTTAAAGCAAGGGAGTGACTGTGACTCCTGTAAGGGGCCTGTGGAGGATAGTGATGTGGATAGGGAGGATAGCCACCTTGGGAGCTCTTATTGATTTTATATGGATAGTTATGGCAGTAATAATACAGCTTGTTTTGGTCTTGCTACCATAGGAATGGTCAGGGAGTAGTCCATATAACTCTGCTACCTAGTTGAAAAAAAACAGGGATAGAGTAGGTCAATCTTCTCAATGTCTTCTAGTTGTATTGCATTTCAGCAGTTCTTGATAGCTGGGTGGATAATGGAAGTTCCCATACAACCTTGGTGGATACCAAGTTTGTGGAAGACTGATATAAGGTATCAAAAAAAGATTCTAGTGAGACATAGACTGCGTTCACACAGAATGCTAAACCACATTATTGCATGTTTGTAATTTAATTCATTTTCTGAATTCAGTGGTTGTGATCCATAAAGCATGAATTATAGTTTATTGTGTTGAGAATTAACTAGTTGTAGTTTACTCAGTAAACCAAGGTTGAGCAAGCCACAATTAGTGTGCTTTGTGAACATAGCCACACACCTAAAAGAAAAAAGCTTAGTATAGAAGGAAATTAGTTAAATGAGATAGATCAAATGTAGTAGCAAAGGAACTCAGGTAATGTTTTGGACCATTGCTCAAGAAAGTGAGGACATTCTTGACATATATGACAGCATGTTAATGTTAACTTGCCAATTATTAGTGGAACAAATAATGAGAACAAGAACTAGCATATTAATTCATACACTTCACAATAAAGTATGGTGATTCTTTTTGGACTCCAAAGAACCTGCGAGGTAGCCAGTGCTTGTAAGAGTAGGATTTTAAGATCAACCAAGGTCACTTAGGTGCTGCCACCTGCTGAGGGAAAGTAATAAAGTAAGACTTAAATAAGTAAAGTAAGATTAATTTTGAAATTTTGGGGTTCGAGAGATGTACTACTTTCATCTGAGGATATATTCAAGTATTTTTGTTGCAACTTAAGCAAAATCCATAAAGTATCACTAACATAGGATCAGTATGCTTCATATAAAAAGATAGAGGATAGTGAACAGACAACAATGTATGTATTTTTGTTTCTCTTTGAATATTGTCTAGGACTAAAAAGATGTAGTTAAAATGTGAGTTAATGGTTTCTGCTAAGTGCTGTGGGAAATAGGTTAATAAAGAGATTTTATCCAGTTGTCCTTCTGTAATTTAGAATTGCTGTTGAAAAGTGTTTCTGTAGTTGTAGGACTGGAAAAACTGCTCTAGGAATCTGATTATTACAGCTGCTCATACTGTAGCCTTAAAGAAGAATGTAAAGTTCTTGTTGGTGCATGTTACAAACATAAAGGCTTAAGTCACTGGTACTGTTCAAGGCCTATAGTGGTTAAAAAAACTAAGTTAAAAAACATGAAGTCTTGGACCAGTCATTGGTCTCTGCTCAGACTACTTCCTTCCCTACCTATAATATTAGACTAATAATTTTAATCTAAGTTAATGAACTTTTAATTAAAATTAATGTGAAACATTTCAGAGCATTCAGAAATGAAATATTGATGCTATGTATTGATTTGATTTCCATTAAAAAGTAGCTTGTATTAACTAAGCAATTTTAATTCACTTGTGAATCTTGTAGCTTGCTTCCTTCCAAGGAAAATAAAAAGATGCTTTTAATAACTAAAGTAATATAATTTAGTAGATCTATTTAAAACAATTTGTTCTGTCTGTTGTAACTAATATCCCTTAGAAGAAATTTGGATTTTTCCTCCTGAAACCTAGCCATGAAATATAGTTGTTAGAATGACAGAAAACGGTCATTTATTTAAGAGTAGTGAATAAGAGTAATATAAAATCATTGTTTTCAAATGTTGACCATGTTTAAGTGAAGTTTTTTTCTACAGTACTCTAATTTTGTAAGACTGACTCATCCAGTTTTGATATTCTTAATTCTTCTTCCCAAAGCTAAAATATCTACTTTGAAGGAAACTTTGTTGCTTTCTATACAAAGTGATTGATGTAGGTGTGTGTGAGTCTATAGTATAATAGAACAGTTTTCATTGTTAAATCTAGAAATCTGTTGCTTGCTTTTTTTGTTCCTTTCTTTAAACTAGGAAAAAAAGTAACAAACTGTAGCCCTATTAATAAGTTGGAGAGATAACTTATAACTCAGGCAGCCTTTTTTTTGGTGTAGACTTTTTATTGTTATTGTTGACTGCACACTCAGCCAGAAGTTTACACTGGATTTGGCATTTTTATTCACCTATTATTATATTATGTATTAAACTTGTATGCCGCCTGACTCCCAGTGACTCTGGGTGGACTCTTATGCAACTAAGAGGTCTCATTTTACATTTTCCTGCCACAGAAGATCATGCAGGACTGCAGGGAGAAGTGTAGAGGCTACAACAAGAGAACAGGGCAAGAGCCTTGCTATTGCTCTCTTATCATTCTGATCACTTGGGTTTGTGGTAAAAACTAATACTGTAAAGCTGAACTCAAGATTTCTGAAGATAGTTGTTAAGTGTAGCTCTTATTGGAATGGGACAAATGATAAATTATAACTTCAGTTTGGCTAGCAATCTTGTTGTAAGTAACTATAGGGAAGGGATCAGTCTTTTGCAAAACTTTCAGAAATGCATGGCTTAAGTACAGCTGTTAAAAAAACACATTTTGGCAAAATAAAGTTACTAGTTGTTTTTTTTAGCCTCATCTTGAGCATCCTTATTTAAGGTAAAATACTCAGACAGGTTAGAGCTCAGTCAACACTAGAATATCTCATGCTAAAAATCTGTTCTGTTGTTTCAGATGTTGGATGAAAATAATCACCTTATTCAGTGTATAATGGACTACCAGAATAAAGGCAAAACTTCGGAATGCTCTCAGTAAGTTAATGTTGATTTCAGTAGTTCTTTAGAGAAGCTGCCATAAGTGGACACAGCCATAAACTGGGCATAATGGCAGTTGTGATCCAGTATACTTGGCAGGGATCAATTTGGGAAGTATAAAGTCAAATCACTTTGAATCAGCCTGAACTCCTAGTGACTATATGAATATGTCCACACTGTTTTCATAGCAACAGAACAGAAGTAGTTTGCCATTGTTTTCAATGAGTACTTTTTAAAATTTTCCCGGTCTAGTGTACATCACAGAAATCTCGTCCAAGTCCTAGAATGCTTGGGAGAGCAGGTCTTTCTGTGCACAAGAAAGGTTGAACAAACTACTGCTTAGCAGGTATTTGGAGAAATCTGAATCCGTTTCTGAATACACAGTATTAGTATTAACTAAACTGTTGGCAATAATATATTTGAGACAATTTGTCACTGAATTGGTTTTGTAACATAGAGGTATGAAGAATTATTCGATAAGCAAATTAAAAGCGTTCCTCTATAAGCTTAGAGGAAGGCAGAATAGGCTTTAGGTGAGTGTTCTAAAAGGGATACAAATGAAAAGGCTCTGTCATTTTCTTTCTCCAGTCTGGTTTTCCTAATGGTAACATACTTCCAAGTAGTGTGAATTCCAACTCTCAGAATTGTTATCAATGTCCATGAACTTGGGATTTTGGGGATTGAAGTTGACACATTGGGAAGAAGCCCAGATTGGGAAAAAGCTAGCCAATAGGACCTCGCTGTTCAGAATCAACATAACACTAAGTCAAAATGTCATTTGTTTCTGGCTTGCATGGGTAAACCCAATCATTGTGGTTTGCAAGCCATGGCTTAATGTATGCATGAATCTAGCCACTGTGATATACCCAGTCTCCTCCTTCCCAACTGTTAAATTATGACTTTAACATGGCTATATTTGTCAACATACCCTCTCAGTCTTCTGTACAAGAAGGCAAAATACAGAAGATTTTTATGTACAGTAATTGACCTAAAGGCTGTTAGTGAGTGATTTAAATGTGAAAGATAGCACTTTGAAATAAACCCTACCATTAATTAGTAGCAAAAATATTCTGTTACCTTGCAAATTATTTTATTGACAGTAGATTCTTAAATTATTATTTTATCATTTGTGTACTTTTTTTCCAATTATACAGTTGAAAATTATAGAAGTATACAATAATTATAACCTACATATTGGTGGAAAGTGGTGAAATGGGAATTTTTGACTTCAATTTTTTTTTAAATCTTTTGTTTAAAATTAGGTATCAGCAATTGTTGCATACAAATTTGGTCTACCTAGCCACAATAGCAGACTCCAATCAAAACATGCAGTCTATATTGCCACCAGTAAGTACCATGCCAAAACAATTGCATTCTCTGAAAAACAAAGATATATTGAACAAAAACGTGCTGTAATACATATAGTTATGGTTTAGTCTGTATAACTCTGTGAGTGTTGTATTTCATGACTATAACTTTTTATAATATAGAATTATAAAATCGCGTATACTTAGACATATATTTTTGAGTATTATCTGCATTTTTTATTAGGTGAGTCCTTGTAATTTTTCATTTGGAATTTTTCAGTTCTAGGTTATCTCTTGAGCATTCAAGTAGATCTTATCCAATTGTTTTATGAATTCAATCACATCTTTTGTTTTTATTAAAATATTTTGAAGGTCACAGCTTAAAATATTTAGTTCATTAGCAAATGTTTGTAAATTCAAACATTTTGAATGTTTGGAATGACTTAATTATTACTTTCTATGAGAAACAATTTATGTGAAAATATGTGAACATTACTTTAATAAAATGTACTGAGATACAGCCAGAGGTATGCAGACCTATATTTCAGTGTAGAGAAATTTTGCATCTTGTGTTAGAAAAGCAGAATTACAGAGGGTGTCACTCTGGTTATTCAAGGAATTATAAATTGTAATGCAATGTTTCCACCCAATTTGTATGAAAGCTATCCTTTTTTCACAGCATTAAATCTGGATAGATTTCTACATCAGCATGCTTAGATTATTATAGCAATCAGAAGGGCTATGATCACGATCACATAAAAAGACTAGAGTCTTTTCTGTCAGGTCCATTTCAGACCGTAAGAATCAGGGCTTTGCAGTTTAAAGATCTGATTACCATTTAAGGCTGCTTTAGAGCAGGGATGAATGAATTCATTTGTCTTACAGAGTTTTTCCATTTTTGTCTTGGGGCAGTTGCAGTGTGCTGTGGTTTTGAAGGACATTGTTATCAGTTCATTGCTATGGTCTGATGACTCTGGTTGCTGTTTGACTAGCTGATGTCACTCCACTTAATGGGGAAAGAGAGCCTATTAGATTGACCTGCCCCAATTGTGTTTCAGAGGAAGCTTGGGGCTTTCCCTGAGGATCCGGTGGGGTCAGATATCATCAATATGCTGATGATACATCTTGACCCTGAAGAGACCAAATTGTGATGGACTGGAATGGAGGAAGGGGGACGAAAACGGCGCTCTCGTCTCCAGAGCAATGCTCTGGAGATAAGCAGAAGAAACTGGCGCATCCCTAAACATTCCAGAAGATAGAGAATAGCTGTGCCTGGGAACTAGTGGTCAGTCTGAGAAGATTGATGTCAGGCCTAGCCCAAAGAACTCCTGGAGACCATGCAGGTTCAATCAGCAAGGTTTATTAGCCAGCGCCTGTTTACAGAAATCTTCTCAGACTGACCACTAGTTCCCAGGCACAGCTATTCCCTATCTTCTGGAATGTTTAGGGACGCGCCAGTTTCCTCCGCTTATCTCCAGAGTGTTGCTCTGGAGACGAGAGCGCCGTTTTCACCCCCCCTTCCTCCATTCCAGTCCATCACACAAATGATGCTGTCAAAGTTATGACTTAGTGCCTGGAGGACTCGGGCTCAATCCTGACAAGACCAAATGGCTTTGTTTGTTAGATCACCTGTTCCAGAAACCTTCTATCTTTAGTCTTTAATGGGTTGCACTTCCCCATGTGAGCCTAATGCACACTCTTGAGGTCCTCTTGGACCCACAGCTGCTGTTCAAAGAGCAGGTGGCAGCTGTAGCCAAGAAGGCCTTTGTGCAGGTTCACCTTTTACCAGTTGTGCCTGTTCCTGGACTGAGAGACCCTTCAGTCAGTTACTCATGCCTTGGTCACCTCTTGATGGACTACTGTAATCCACTCTACATGCATTGCCCTTGAAGACCAGTCAAGCTACAGCCAGTCCAGAATGTAGCTGCATTGGTTGCATTTGGCTTCTGGGTGCAATTCAAAGTGTCATCTTGCAGAACCTAGGAAGTGTGGCTTCTTGGTGATGGTTCCTACCCTGTAGAACAATATGCTCCCAAAGATTTATATTACTCCCACTGTTTTGACTTTTCACAAAGTGCTAAAGAGTTCTCCCAGGTCTTATGTTAGGATGGTGGTCGGGCCCCTTTGTGGGTTTGTTTTGTTTTTTGCTCTTTGGTCTGTGTTGTTCTGTCTTCTGGTTAGTTGTCTTCTTTTGCTTGATATACTTGTTTGTTTGTTTGTTTATTTTGTAAGCTGCTTAGAGTCACTGTGACAGAGCAGCTATAAAACAGGCTGTTATAAATTTTATGTCCTCACAAAGTGAGGGAAAGATGGAGCCATGAGAGAATCCCTAGGAAATATTTAGAGCTGATTGACATCACTGCTTTTTACAATCTTCTTACAAGTTTCTAGTAGGATAGTCTTTCTTCAGTTCCACTCTGTTCCCCACACTACATCTGATGGGCTGCCATGAGGCACACCAAGTACAAAATTGAGAAAATGTATATTTCAAGATTTGAGATATGAAAATATCACCCAGAGATTTGTTTGTCTGAGATCTAGCTAGAATAATAGAGTAGTTACTAGTTCTGCCAGAAAATTGAATTGTTTGGGGCCTAGGGCTTAGGCAGGCATGCATGTCTCAAGTGAAAACTAAACCCTGTTATGCTTCTGTTGATGACATGATACAGAACAAGTTCTAATATAGGTTTAGAACTGGGTCCGAAATGACCAAGTTATTTTTCAAGTATAGGGAAAATTGGTTGTTTCAGAGCCCAGTTATAATTCTGACTAGTTTTACATAACTAGAGGATGAAATATAAATACTTCCCAACAATAATTGAAGAATTAGAGAATAGTCGAGCAAGGAATAAAAGAAATTATTTGTTAGGATTGGGACTATTTTTTTTTTTAAAAAACTCTAATTACAAACATTGATTACATCTTTCTGTATATTTTTCCTATATTTTAATTTTTGTGGAAAACATTCAGTCTTACAATTTTGGGATCCCTATTTTCTTATTTATATGGTTTTCAAATAGAGTTGTCCTATTGATGGAAGGCAGGATGATATAAAACAGCATTTTTCAAAGTTCTTCTGGTCTTGTTCAGCAGGGTAAAAGGGAAAGAAAAGCAATATTGTGGATCTGGTCCATCCATGACATATTCCTAGTCACCACTCTTTTTGCTTCTACCAACTTTAGTGCAGCAAGGTATTCAGATTTCTGGAAAGTAAAAGGAGGGCACCAAGGGCAAATACTTTCTTCTCAGAACAAAAGAAGTCACCTTTCCAAGAACCACTAAGATGTTTTCCCAAGGATTATGTGCCATCAAGTCATGTCAACTCCTGTCAACCACATACTGTTCTCCATGACAGTGTGTCCCTAACCTGGTCTTTCAGATCTTCCAACAGTGCATTTAGTGCCGCTGTAACTGTGTCCGTCCACCTTGATGCTTGTTTGTCGTCTTCTCTTTCCTTCCACCTTTCCCAGCATTAGACTTTTCTTCAGAGAGCTAGGTCTTTGCATAATGTGTCTAAAGTAGGATAATTTGAGCCTGGTCTTTTGTGCCTTTAGTGAGAACACTGGGTTAATTTGTTTAATGATCCATTTCTTTGTTCTTTCTGTCCAAAATATTCTCAGGAATCTACTCCAATGCCAAAATTCTAAAGCGTCAATATTCTTCATATCTTGTTTCTTAAGAGTCCAGCTTTCACTTCCATAGAGTATCACAGTGAATGCTATGGCTTGTATGATTTTGATCTTTGTAGGTATAGACACATAATGGCATTTGAAATCTTTTCTTTTTTAAAAAAATTTTATTAAGAATTTTAATTACAATACAGGTAGTCCCTGGGTTAAGAATGCCCGGTTTAAGGACAATACATAGTTAAGAACGAAGCCTATTGTAGCAAAATTCGAGTTAAATAGACATTAGTTCAAGTTCATTACACAATATACTTATACAGTATTATACAATAATACTGTTCCGGCTTACATACAAATTCGACTTAAGGACAGATCTTAGTAACGGAACTAGTTCTTAAACTGGGGACTACTAGACTACTACTAAACTGTAGTAAAAACTAATTCAAACTAAACTTAGAGAAAGAGAATAGGAAAAGAAAAAAGAAAAAGTGTAAGAAAAAAAAAGAAAGAATATAATAAAGAAAAAGAAAAATATATAAAGAAGTGACTTCCAACCTTCATCACAACAGGTATAAACAAATTTAGTAACTCTTCACCCCCATAAGATTACAAACAGGTATCTCTTCATCCCATATCCCATCCCTTATCTATAAGCAAATCCATAAAACATCAAGTTTTCAATCCTGGTGTCAGTAAAAAGTCCATAAAGGGTTGCCAGAACTTTGCAAAAAAAGAATGTCTTATTGTAATCTCAGTCAAATAAACCGATTTTATATTTCATTTATTTATTTTATTTATCAAATTTGTCATTGGCCATCTTGTGAAACGACTCTGAGCAGTTTAGAAAAAGATAAAAATTCATTAAAATAGAACATAAAAACAATCCAAAAAATAAATAGGTTCCAAGAAGATGGAAAATTGGCAAGTAATTCCAGGGAGCATCATCAGGGGGCTAACCACCCGCAGGGACAGGTAGAGCCCATATCACCCCATGCACATTGACAGAGCCAGGTCTTTAAACCTTTCCAGAAGGCCGGGAGGGTAGGGGTATTCACCACACCTGGGGGGAGAATATTCCAAAGGTGAGAGCAATGCTAGAGAACACTCTCTTCCTGGGCCCAATCAACATTCCCTTGCTGATGGGATCTGCAACATGCCCTCTCTGCCTGACCAGGTGGGACAGGTTGATGTAATGGGGATGAGACGGTCCTTCAGGTAACCTGGACCCATGCCATGTAGGGCTTTAAAGGTGATAACCAATACTTTGAATTGGGCCTGGAAGAAGACTGGGACCCAACACAGCTCGTGCAGTAAAGGTGTTATATGTGCCATTCTTGGGGCACTCAAAATTATCTGCGTGTCCGCATTTTGAACCAGCTGTAGCTTCCGAATGCTCTTCAAGGGTAGCCCCATGTAGAACACATTGCAATAGTCTAATCGAGAGATGACTATGATGTGAGTGACTGACCGGAGAGCCTCCTGATCCAAGAAGGGATGTAACTGGTGCACCACCTGAAGGTGGGCAAAGGCCCTCCTGGCCACAACTGCCACCAGTACTTGTGAGTCCAGGAGGACCCCCAGATTACACACCGGCTCTGTTTGGGGCAGTGCAACCCCATCCAAACCAAAGATGGTAAGTTCTCAGATACAGGGGGGCCTCCAGTCCACAGCCGCTCTGTCTTACCAGGGTTCAGCCCCATGAAGCCCCATCCAGACCCCCACAGCCTCCAGGCACCATGAAAGGTTACGGCATCACTCACCTCACCCGGGATGGAGATGTATAACTGGGTATCATCTGCATATTGATGATACCTCATCCCATGGTGGCGGATGATCTCACCCAGTGGTTTCATGTAGATGTTAAAAAGGAGTGGAGAGAGTACTGAACCCTGCAGCACCCCACAATGAAGGGGCCGTAGGCTGGATCTCTCACTCCCAATCAACACCGATTAGGATTGACCTTGGAGGAAGGAAGAGAACAGCACAAAACTCTGCCGCCTGCTCCCAACTCCCCAAGTCGACCCAAAAAGATACCGTTGATGGTATCGAAAGCCACTGAGAGGTCAAGAAGAGCAAAGATGGATGCATCCATCCTCCCCCTGCTCCCATCTCCATCCTGCTCCCATCAGAGATCATCCATGAGTGCGACCAATGCTGTTTCCATCCCAATTCCAGGCCTGAAACTTGACCGGAAGGGGTCCAGATAATCTGTTTCCTCCAAGATCCTCTGGAGCTGGAATGCCACCACCTTCTCAACCAGCATCCCTGGAAAGGGGATGTGAGAGACTGAGTGAAAATTGTCCAGTGGGGTCTAGTGATGGCTCCTTGAGGAGGGGAAGCACCAGTGCCTCTTTAAAGGCCGCTGGAAACACTCCCTCAAGGATGAATTCACCATCACCTGGACCCATCCATATGTCACCTCCCAAGTAGCCTTAACTGGCCAGGAGGGACATGGGTCTAGTTGGCAAGTGGTGGCATTGACTGGTTGGAGGACCCTGTCCACTTCCTTAGGTTCAACAGGATCAAACTGTTCTCAGATAACAGGGTAAGTCCGTACCCTGGGCATCTCTATAGACCATGCCACATGCTTGGTATCCAACTGGGACCAGATGCGAGTGATTTTATCCTCTAGATGCCCAGAAAATTCCTCTGCGCGCCCCTGTAAATGGGCAACTAGCCCCCCCTTTCCCAAAAGGGATTAGGTGATCTTAAACAGGGCCGTTGGGCAGCATTCTGAGGAAGCAATAAGAGCGGGAAAATGTAGACATTTCGTCATTCTTACCACCACAAGGTGGGCCTTAATCATGGCTCTAGCTTGTCTTTGGTGCTCTAGATGTCTATTAATCCTTTTCAAGACCCTCAGCTCCTCTGTGAACCATGGAGATTGTCAAGCTCAATGGGCTAGGAGAGGTCGCACGGGCACGATCTTGTCCAAGGCCTTGGCTGCTTTCCTATTCAAGGCAGCAGCCAAGGCCTCTGCTGGACCATGCAGCAAACCCTTGGGTATAACCCCCAGCTCCCTTTGGAACCCAGTTGGGTCCATCAATCACCCTGGGTGGACCAGTTAAATAGGTCCCACCTCCTTGTGGAGGGGGGTAGCATTGGAGAACCTCAGAGCCACCAGGGTGTGATCTGACCATGACAAGGGGTTTAGATATAATTGCTCCTTCAAATCACATTGCCACTGCTCTGACAAAACCAAGTCCAGTATGAGGCCACTGTCCTGAGTTGGGTCACGAATAATCTGGGGCAGGCCCATGGCCACCATGGTGGCCATGAACTCCCGAGCTGCCTCTGAGGCTCGCCGTAGGGATGGCAAGTTGAAGTCCCCCAAGACCATAAGTCTGGGGAACTCCACCACCAGCTCTGTGATGGCCTCCAGCAGCTCAGGCAGGGAAGTTGCTACGCAGCAGGGAGGCTGGTACAGCAACAACAATCCCAACTGTTCTCGCGATCCCCACTTCGGGAACAGGGTCTCACAACCGGCCACTTGTGGAGCGGCACCTTGAAGGCCAAAAGAGATTCCCAGATGACAACCACTACCCCTCCTCCCTTGCCTGGGATCTCAGCTGGTGCCAGACCGTGAACCCAACTGGGCACATTTCCGAAAGGGGCACCCACCCTTCAGGGCCCAGCCAGGTCTCGGTAATGCACACCAGGTCGGCCCTCTCCTCAGTAATCAAATCAGATATAGAGGGGCCTCGTTAACTGACCTGGTGTTAAACAGCAGCCGGAAGCCAGGGCCTCCGTGGGTCTGCTGTCCAGGGCCTGGCTCTGAGTCCAGAGGGCCAGAACACACCACTGGTAACAAACACCGAGGGCGAGTCTGCCCTTTCCCGAGAGCGGCCTGCCCTCTGACTCCCATCATAACATCCCCTCCCCATCACCACCTGAATGGTATAACCCATCCTAAGACTCCCAGGTGCTCCAGTTCCCTCAAATCCCCAGCTTCCCTAGTTAGGGGACCCTCCATCCAATCATACAACAGGCACCCAAGCAATCAATCAAGGGGGTGTGATGGGCTCCCAGGCACTTCACCTCCTGCTTTCAGTGCTGTAGGGGCCCTATCCCTCCCCCTTATCCACTACTCCCTCCACTGGCTCCCCTCACTAGTCGGAAGGGGGCACCCAATTCACCCCTCTACACTCTCCCCAGCTCTCACTTGGATGAGTATCCCTGCCACATTCACAGACTCATAGCCTCACCCACACACAGACACACCCTTGGGCTTCTCTCCCTGCCAACTTGTGTGGGGCAAGGAAAGATACAACCAACCCTGGGAATGGCTGGCACTTTGACAACACTCCCTGAGTTTATTAACACCTAATTAACATCAGCCTCTTGGAAGTATCATATAGGAAGTTTGTTTTTTTTTAGCATATTTTAATTAATTAATATTTATCCATTTTAATTAATGTTTATTCTGTTTTTACTGTAAACCTCCCAGAGTCACTCTGTAATGAGATGGGCGGTGACAAATTTGAAATATAAATAAATAAATAAATAATCCGCTGGAAGTACCCCAATGCTCTGACCAGTTCTCAAGTCCTTCGGGCCCCTTCAGCCCACAGTTGCTATACAGATGCCAATTGACCGGCCAATATCCTGGCCTCAGGCCTGTGCCGCCAAATCCCCTCCAATCTGCACTCAGACCACTACCGGTCCTATGGTGCCAATCTTCGGGCCCTCCAGGCATGTGGGATCAGGCACCCCTGACAACTGCAGGCTGGCTCCAAGTTCTCTGCCTGCAGCCCCTTCTCAGGCTTTTGCCAGTTGCCACCTGCTGCGCAGCACCATACCGTGCTGCTTGCCACTGGCATTGGAAATTGCCTTCCTGCAGCCCAGATCTCTCCTTGGGCTCTTGTCGCCCTTGCTGACCAGCTCGTCACTCGCCCTGCCTCCCAATGCAAGCACGCCAGGTTCCACTGGTCCCAGGGTTCCAAAGCACCCCCAAAAGCAATCTGGTTCTCAGTGGTCACCACCTGCTGTGCTGCGCCATGCTGCCTGACACAGCTGCAGAGCTCCACCCAGCCACAACAGCCTCCGCCAGGCAAAAGGCTCCAGGACACCCCAGAGCTGGTAATCCAGCAGTTCAGGTAAGCCAGCAGGGTGGAAATGGGGTATATAAGACCCATACCCCTGTTCGAAGTCTAGCAGGGTCTAGCAAGGTGGTTGGCGTTGGCTCCCAGTTGCCATCTTCCCCGTCCTGGGTTGCTATTCCTTCCCTTTACTTCTAACAGTCTTAATCTTTAATTCAGTCAAATATTGTCATAGGATTTGATTTCTCTTCAATTCTTCTTTATCCCATCATACAGATTTCTTCAAGCCTCTTTTGTAAATCCAAGAAGAAAACATTTTCCAGGACATTCTCTTGGTTTATCATATGTATTTCCCTTTTAATTTTTAAAACTTCAGCCGGTTTCATTTGTATACCCAGTAAGCCATCCTTTTCCAAATCATTCTCTTGGCCTGTCACTTGTAGTTCCACTTTTGGTACTTTCTCTGTCTTGTCAGATAAAATTTGTTCCACATCTGTCATTCCCTCATTAGCATCTTTTCGACATAGACTATCCATACAAGCAGGCATCATTACTGACAGTGTTGATATTGTAGTTACTAATTTCTGTCTCCATTCTTCAAAGATCTCCTTTAATGTTTCCGATGTTATAATGATGTTATAACATTTTGTGTCATTTTGTAAGTCCTGGTGTTAACTGACATCAAGAACAGGGTTTTCTTTTTCCTTCTGCTTAATCTTTAGTCCCCTCTAGTGTCCAGTTTGTAAAATCATAAAATAACTTTATTATGAAGTGCAATAGCCAAGATAGCTAAAATAAGTCTGTTTCCCACAAGAAGCTATTTTTTATAGTTAATTCCAAAATCTTATAGTAAAAGTCAATATTCCAAATTTATCTGGACCCTTAATACATTTATAACTTTCTTAGAACAAAATTTTATTTAGCTTTTTGCTTTGTTTATTTCAAGTTCTTTACGTTCTTAAGCTTATAATTAATTTTTCTTTTCAAAGTTGAAGATAAAACTCAACCCGATGACTTTTCAAACTTGTCATTCTGAAGGTCTCTAATAGCTTTAAGATGGTTATTAGGCAATTTCCGAAAGTGATTAGAAAGTGAAGCTCTAAGAAGCCAGTCAGAATTTTACATCTATTGGAGGGAGCCTCTTCTGCTTTTTAGAGAAGATGAAGGGCTTTTTCTCTCAACCAAAAAAAGATAGATTTATTTTTTCACTTGCATCTGAAAAACAATAAAAGAAGAAAAACAGGAAAACCAAAGAGCTGAAATAAAAGGGCAAGATAATGGGGTGGCATTTTTTCTTTTCTGCATGGGGAAATTCTCTTGCCCTTTTTAGTTCATTCAGAGAAAAGAAGAGTGCCAGGCAGAATAGCAAGGGGTTCTCCCAAAGGTTTGTGTGGGAGGGATGTGGAAATGGCAAGCAGCCAGATTCCATAATGAGGAGGATTAGAGGAGACCATTAGGAAAGCAGTGAGGTATCAAACAAATGGAGAAGGTACCAGTAGGTGGTTCTAACCATGAAGAAAAGCAAATTTTTTTGAGGAGCCCAGAAGTAGCTGTTTAGTGCTGATCTTTTCTCTGTGTTGATGTGGAATCTAACTAGAACAATTAATTTGAATTTAACTATCACTGCTGCTGCAGAGAGTGAAACCCAAGAAACATGGTGCTTAGCGGAAGTATTCCCACTAACTTCCAATTAAAACCTAAAGACCCTGCTCCCAAATTGCCTTGAGATTATAAAAAAGGAATGTATAAGGCTCCCCTCTTGATAGCCCAAAAGCTGTATCTCCTTCCTCAGGAGACCATCAAATTACTAGGAACATCCTCCAGAGACCTCTGTAGTAGCCCTCTTCATTAAGACAGCAGTACAAAGAGAGGGAACTGAGGTGCTCACAGACCCCACAGTATGTAGAGCCAATGCGGTGTTGAAATTAATAAACGAAGTAGGGATCTTGGGAATCAGACCCATAGCTGGTTTTTTCCATAGCTGAAAGCACATTTCATCAGTCTTTAAATGCCTAAAGGAGGTGATCAAGGTTGCAAACTGATCAATGACACAATTCTGGATGGGCTGCTGGAGTGGTTATGTGTCAAGCTTTGTGGTTTGAACGCTGGCAGGAAGTTCATCAGTCAGGAGCTAGCCTTGCAGTCAAACCTTTTGTGGAAAAGAAATTGTTTGGTGAGTCCATCAACTCTGCTAATGGAAAGCGGAAATAAAAAAGTTATTTCCCCTCAGCACTAAGAAAGAAAAGTAACATATCTTAAAAGACTTTCTGTCTCCATTCAGTCTAGAGTACATATCAAGCCCTTTTCATTTTGCAAACAGGCAAAATATATGCATGAGAATTCAAGATAGTACAAATATTTTAGCAAGTCTGGATGGAAGTCAAAATCCCAGGGAAAAGCAACACTGAATCATGATACTCTCTCCCAAATGAGGGGCTGGCTAAAGAGTTTTTGGCCCACCTAGGATTAGTCCTGAAGGGACAAGTGGGAACTAGAAATAATTCAGTATCAGAACAGTGATATTAGGACAGGTTTCTTCCACCACCCATTTCCAAGAATTTGGAAAAGCATAATAGGTTGATGAAAGGGATAGACTACCTTCAGGACATACAGGGAGTAGAAAAATCCTGACAAAAGAATAGTTCTTTGACTATTCTGTGTTCTTTTCTCAGTCCTAAGGAAGCATGGGAGTAAGAGCCATTCTGAACCTCCAACTACAGTTTTATCTGACACTGATCCTTCAGAGTGGAAAGTCTGAGATCCAAGACAGAGACATGATATTAAAAAATGATTTTTTAGTATCTGTAGACTTATCTGTGATGTACCTGCATATTCCCATCATATTGGTATACCAGTAGTTTTTAATATTTGTATATGTGAAGAAGCAGTTCTAATTCAGAGCACTTCCATTTGGTCTGGTTCAGCACCTAGAGCTTTCACAAAGATGATGGCAAGACTGGTGGGATACAGCTATGCCTTTTAAAACAATCTGCTTATCAGAACCCTCTCAAAGAAAAAGAACAGAGGAGCATCAACCAGACCCTACAGTTCATAATTATTTTGGAAAAGAGTTTACTAACACCTTCAAGTAAATCTTGCACCTGGTGCTCATTGACACATAGGAAAAGAAGCTTTTCCCATTAGAAGAGCAGAGCATAATGCTCCAGAATGCATTAAGAGAGGTTCTGATAGCCAAGGTGCAACTTCTTGTAGCTCTAGCAAGGCTGCATGGAATGATTATTGAAACATATATTGCTGTATTCTAGGCCTGCTTCCATTCCAGACCACTTCAGTGGATCTTCATGCCATTTTAGGACCAGATCACCAATTGGGCATGTTTAAGCCTAGGGATTCTAGACAGGGTGACTAAGTCCCCACATTAATGGTCAGCAGTCTGCCAAGGGGAATGCTGCTCAGGGAGCCAGTCAGAGGCCAAGCCTTCCATACAAGTTGGCACTGCCCATTAGCTAGAACTGAGAGGAGTACGCTTGGCGTTAAGTGCACCTGGGAAAGGGGGGAGGGTCATTTCTTAATAGGGACAAACAATGTCACCGTAAAGGCTTATATCAGCTACTAGGAAAATGCTAAATTGGAGGACCTCCAGAGAGAGGTGTCATGTATGATCAGTTGTTTGGAGATATATCTGGCCTCCCTGGTTGAGCTAATAAAGCCTATCATAGTGACAGTGGTCACTGCACTCCCAGATTTTCCCCAAAATTTCAGGATAGAGGACCCTGCTAATATCATAGTATACTCTGTTAGAGCCTCTGTGGCTCTGACAGCAGGGATTCTATCAGAAGACATCTGCAGGGTGGCAGTTTAGTGAAGGTTGCTGCCTTTAGGAAATATTGCAAGATATATTTGCTTAGTGGAGGCAGCGTTTAGGTGTTCTGTACTGTAGAGAATACTGCACCCTATCACCCCTCCCCATCCCAGGATATTGCTATTATGTATTCCTTTTCTGTCAATTCCATTTTCAGTGACCAGGAATGATACTTGGATTTACCATAAGGTACCATTTTGGTCAACAGAAGATGGACTTAACCGTCAAAGGACTATAATAATAGTAGTAATAATGATAAGGATTGCATTTTTTTCTGGTTGTTCTTATTGTGCCATGTGGTCTCAAGTAGTTACTTGAAAATGCTTATCTGTAAAGTGCTTTTTTTTTTTTTTCAATGAATAAAGATGTTGATAGGTTTGTTCTTAGCTGAATAAAATACAGATGATTGGAGGGGTTCATCTCTCCAGATGTAGAAGTCTAAGCCTTGCCTTCTTACTAGAAGAGGTGAAATTAACCCTTTCCTTTAGGTCCATCTTCCAGTGACCAGAATGATATCTCACGGTAAGTGCCATTTTTCAGATTATCGTCAAAAAAGTGTGGGGATGTTTGTTCTGCAGTGGTAGGATCTGGGTTCTTTGGAAGAGTGATGAGTGGGACTTAACCATTAGTAAGGTTTGCCAAAGAAAGGCTGAAAGCTATTATACTATATAATATTCAAGTGTAAACATAATATTTTTAACACTAAAAACTGGTAATTGCTTACTTCTACTCAGTATCTAGAGTAAGTTTCACTTACATCTTTTCCCTGTAAGAACAAGTTTAATGCTTATACTTCTAAAACCTCAATTCTGACTTAATTCTTTTTGTAAAATAGGCAGTTATTTCAAGTCTGACACTCATAAACATGTTCAATTTCTGATGAATAAAACTTTAACCTTTTGCAATACTTTGGTATTAAATAGATCAAGATGAATTTTGATTAAACAGTAATATATAATGTGTATCAAAGGGAGAAGAGAACTATTCCGTCTAAGGTTTAGACTTCTTTTTGTTGTAATTGTTTTGGGAAAATATAGCAGTAAATTTTGTAATGGTATCAGTCTTCTATCTCTAGTGGTGTCTTTTCAATTATAGCAGTTTATTCATGTGGTAAATCCTCTTTTTATAATCCTAAAAAAAGATGATAATTCTAGATCAGTTATTGAGAACTTATAGGGTAGTATGAATATGACATATTGCTTTGCCATTTACAAATATATCATCTCAGAAACCATCCTCTCTCTTTTATTTGTTTAACAACTTTTTATATATGCTTCTTGACTATAAGAGTCTTTCCTCTGAGAAGGGAGATATATTTATGGAATGTTGGATTGGGCTTTGGAGGTTTTTATCACCAGGTGAAGTTGTTAACCAAATCTTTAATCCCTAAAAATTATCTCTTTATTGCTATATATTAAACTCTCCTAGAGTAGAATCTACCACATCTGACCTTTTGTATTTGATAGTAAGCTTTCAGGGTTAATCAACTTTTCTCTTGTTACTTCCTTAACATTATACCAAGGAAGGCTATTACTGGGGCTCTGTTGTTGGAGCTAAAACAACTGATAACAGTGAGATTCTAATAAAACAGGTGCTGACTAGAAGTATTCTTTTATATGTGTGCTTTAATGGCACAGGACCTGGCTATCCAAGGGACCATCTGTCTCTCATAATTTTGGTCTATCCTGTACAAATGGACAGAGTTGGCATGCAGTAGTGTCATCTGATGGGAGCCAGGAAGTGGTGGTCTTTGTCACAGCACCTGCCCTCTGAACAGCTCCCCCCCAAGAAGATTCATATAGCCCCTAACCTGCTCTTATTCAAACAGTCTTTAAGAACATGGCTTTTCCCTCAGACCTTGGGCTAGGGTAGGTGAATGTGTATGCTAAGTAGTATGCTTATTGTTCTGTCCAGATGGCATCATTCTTTCTTCTTTATTGTACTGTTTTTATTGTTGTATGCCACCCAGAGTCATTATGGAGTCAGGCGGCCCTATAAATCTGATAAATAAATAAAAAGATCTGTCTTTGATCCCTTGTAGCATATTTAATAAAAGGGGTACAGAATTTTAATTTTACACTTAAAATTTTTACAAACATTTAGTATTTATGATGGATAGAAAAATAGATTGAAGTTATCAGTTAAATAGTCTAAGTGAATTGTAAGGGCACAGTCATTCAAAAATATAGCACTGTTCTTGAAAACCATGTAAAACAGAAGATTAAATAGGTTAAAAAAAACAACAGCAAGGACCATAGCTGTAGATATAGGTAGTCCCCAGTTTAAGAACGAGTTCCATTCCCAAGATCTGTCCTTAAGTCAAATTTGTATGTAAGCCAGAACAGTATTATTATATAGTACTATATAAGTAGTATTGTGTAATGAACTTGAACTGTTGTGTATTTAACTTGAATCATTGTGTATTTAACTTGAATTTTGCCACAGTAGGCTCCGTTCTTAACTATGGGTTGTCCGTAAACCGTTCTTAACCCAGGGACTCCGTGTACATGTATGTAGACATGTGCTGTATATTTGTTGGATTATAACCTGCTTTTTCACTAAATTACTTTTCAGCCACCCACACAGAATATGCCAATGGGTCCTGGAGGAATGAATCAGAGTGGCCCTCCCCCACCTCCACGTTCTCACAATATGAGTTCAGATGGTATGGTAGGTGGGGGCCCTCCTGCACCACACATGCAGAACCAGATGAACGGCCAGATGCCTGGTAGGTTTCTCTTCTAGAGATATTAACACCGGGGTTGCTCGGCAACTGAAACAACATGTGTGCTCAAGGGATAGAAGATTCTTGATGACAAAACTACTTTGAATGCCCTTGAGTACAAGTTCTCTTAGAGTTTGTTAGTTACAGAGCTACGTGACCTGTATTCTATGTTTATCAGACTGCCCCTGGGCTTCCTTTGAACAGAACCAGCTAAATTTAGTGTGCCTGAAACCATACAGTATAAATGCATTAGAAGGCCTGCCAAAGAAAGATACTGACTTATGGATGAATGCATTCTCATTGGAATAAATTATTTAAAATAATCACTGTTAAATTAGTTTGATAAAGAGGAAATGAACTTAGTAAAATTTTGATTATCTTTCTAAGTCATTTTTCTGCTAATCTTCTGCATGACAAAACAGATGGAAATGACAAGCTATTCTTTTGGGAGTTCATGTGAAAAATACCTCAAAACTATTGTTTCAGATCTGAAAACAGCTTTTTTGTTTTAACAGAATGAAGGGGTATAAAATATCAGTGTTTTTTCATAGTGTTCTGTATTTTACTAAATCTAGCAATGGAGATATTTGCTTCTTTAAGCATACATTTTCAGATAAAGTAGGAAGCTTTGTTGAAAGACAGTTTCTCAGGATGTTTATCAAAATGCCCTGGTATTGTTTTTTTGTTCTAGTTTATTCTAAAACTGTTCTTATTTGTTCTAGTTGTTAAGTATCACTGTGCCCTTAACTGAACTCAGTTTGATTTTCTTAAGCAGGGAAAGCTGTCATCAGAATTCCTATAAAATTCCAACAGCAAATTAAATTGCTAGGCTGCAAACCTAAGCATATTTTTAGAGGAATAAATTCTCAGTCATCGTGAGTCTTCTGAGTAAACAGGCTTAACATTACTTTTCATAGTAATATGGAAAAATTAATTCATGTCCATGCCCAGCTAATGAGCCCCAGATTTCTCTCAGTCTTCATTCTTCTAAAATACAGAATGAATATTTTAGTCCCAACGTAGAGAGTATTTTAAAGTATGTGTGATGTACGTCCAAGTTGGAACACATACACAGAAAAACAGGGTTCCTGTACTTTTAATCTTTGTGCAGTCAAGAAACACATGTAGGAGCAAGAAAAACTCTATGTTTGTCATGTTAAGCAAGCAGCTAGTTTAAGTTGTTCTGTACAGTTATTTATATAGTGCTTTATGCACAGGTGTTCTCTCTGTGTGAGAAGCTAAAACTTTGTTAAATTGACTTTGTTGCTAACAGGTATAATTGCCAGAAATGTTTATGCAGATTAAGTCATTTAAGCCTTTTTTACTGGTATAAACAATAATAAATATTAATATACATTTTTTTTATGTACACTGACCTTCTGTGTACTTGGGGCATTAACTAGTGAGTACATAATTTCCCCAGCTAGCAATGTTAGGTTTGAACATCTGCCATTGGAAAAACTATTTTTGCAGTTCTCTAGTCATATAGGATTCTGTGTAATTAGCACTCACATACAGAAAGGTTGATGCCTAACTGCATGATTTTGGGGGCAAAAACAGTGGCAAGGCTTCTCTTTTCCTTGGTCACATAAGTATTCATTAATGTAATAATGTGTGAAAAGGAACAGTCTTTTAAAATGAGTCAGTTTTACCAATTATAAGAGGATGTATGCATACAGGTAGTCCTCAGTTAATGACCACAATTGGGACCAAAATTTCTGTTGCTAAGCGATGCAGTCATAAAGCGAGATGTCATGTGACTATTTCACTTAGCGACTGCAATACTGGCACTGCCGGTTGCTGTCATTAAGCGGAAGGAGTCCCAGGTAAGGAGTGCGGGGGTGCCATGGGGGTGGGGGAGGCCATGGGAGATCTGGCACAGTCCACGCACAAGTGGGGGGGGGTGCTGCAGTGTGGTGCAAAGCCGCAGCCACCCCTGGAAGTCTCAGCCATCCCACCTCAGCACAGCACAAATTTGCTGTGCCCTGGGAAGTCTCAGCCACCCCAGCAGTGCTTATGACCGCAGGGGTGCTGCAACTCCCCCCACCTGCCTATCTCCCCCCCCCATCTATGCCCTTTTGGTCACCCTGTATAGTGGCACTTGGCAGGGCTGGGGCTGGGGCTGAAGTAGAAGCCTGGGGCCTTCAGTAGTCTCAGCCAGTTGCCACCGTCCCCAGGCCTCTACTTCAATGCCAGCACCACCGCTGCCACTGAGAAATGCCACCTAAAGTCCCACACCATGGCCAGCCACCCCAGCACCATTACGTAAATCCCCAGTTGCCTCCATCACCCGCGCTCCACAGGCTCTGCCACGCCCAGCTGACATTTACCATTTTCCTCCTGCTGCTGCTAAGACGTGCTCACCCTACTATATGTGAGCCAGCTGCTGGCTGTGCCAGGCCTTCTTCCCGAAGCCACGTATGCTCTTCTCCAAGTCGCTTGCCCCATTCCTTCTTCAGATTGCGCACTCCATTCTCACAATCCTTCGAAAATCTTCTGGTGTTCCCCAGGTCTCGCGAGAACGGGCGTGCTATTTGGAGAAGGAATGGGGGACATTATTTGGAGAATGAGGTCTTCTGAATCCCTGTAAGAACAGGGCTCTTGGTGTTCTCCAAATAGTGCACCTGTTCTCATGGGATCTGGGGAAGACCAGAAGGTTTCTGAAGGATCACGAGAATGGGGCATGCGATTTGGAGTGCAAATGGCTTGGTATTTTGTCATATTTCTTTGCCAGTTGCCATGCTGTATGGAGTTGGCAGGGCTGCAAGTTTCAAACCCTGGAGGACAATAGGATATTAGCCATGGCATATAGTTTTGTTCAGTTTTATTTGTTCGACCCTTGCTGTCCAAAAGCTATAAACTATTGAGTAGGGACTTTTATTTTTTGTTTCCTAGCATGATTAGGATATTGAGATCTTCACATTGTCCCAGGATAATAGTATAATGCAAAGCAAATGAAAATGATAACATTGAATACAAAAATCTATAGATGAATATTTATGATCTGTGATTAAATTATCTGTTACCTATTACAGCAGCTACAGTCTAGTAGATTTTCTCAGCAGTTTTCTCAGCAGTTTTCAAACTTCAGAATAGGTATGCTTGCTGCTGATATGAATTTACTGCTGTTTAGAATGGCCCTATTGTGAAATGAGAACTATTTATGAAATTGCAGATAATAGGTATTTGGTTGAAAATTTATTATGATTATTCATGATATTTTTGCAGTGTGAAATATTATTTTATTGTTTATTGTTTATTTTAAAAGCACTTTTAATTTATTTTCTTCAAAGGACCTAACCACATGCCTATACAGGGACCTGGACCAAGCCAGCTCAGCATGACAAACAACTCCATGAGCATACCTTCAAATAGTCATGGATCAATGGGAGGCTATAATCATTCAGTGCCATCTTCACAAAGTATACCTGGACAGAGTCAGATGACAATAAGCCAAGGACAACCTATGGCCAGCTATGGTCCCAGGCCAAATATAAACATGCCGCCAAATCAAGGTAAAGGTATAGATTGTTGGCCTACCACTTAACGTAGAATATCACAAGATACAGTGCTTTAAAATTATTTCTAAAGAAGGTATTTACTTGTGCTGATTTTACTCACTGAATGCTAATAGGTTAGCTGTTATAGTCAGGAGAAAAAAGAAAATAATAATAATATGATTCTTCTTAACCTTTTAAAATGGTTTATGCCATAATTATCGATGAGTTTCAGTTATTAGTGTGCTAAAAGACTAGTTTATCCTTTGCGAGACTTCCTGACTACTCAGGAAGAGTCCACGTCTGTTGTTGACACAAGCTTCACTGGTGGTCTCAGCTTCTGGGGAAGAAATGGCAAACTGTGAAGCCAATGACTGCAGCAGAATGAAGAGCTGGCAAGTAAGCTGGCTGTTTGTAATTCCTCTCCAGACAAGGAGAGGACTTGAGATCACCCACAAGCGCTTCATACAGTTGCTCTTCATGAAGAGACTGAAAGACAGCAGTCTCCGGTGGGTTTACAGCTCTGAGAGACGAAGGGATAGCCATTTTTTTGCCCAAACCATGGTCAGCACCTTCAAAAGGACACTGGGTTTGCATACTTCCTTTTTTAATCACTTTTGGAAATTGCTTATTAACTGCTTTCCAGCTGTTAGGAATCTTTGGATTGATGGGTTTTACAGCAGCAGCTAAGTTTCCTTCAACCGTTAGTGAAAGAACTTTCAAATACAAGTTTAAGGACTTAATTTTTTTTTCTTTTGGAATAAACAGCAAAAGGGTGATTAGAATTTTGATTTTGGAAAGTTATACACAGACTAAGGGTCTAGATGGATTTGAAATAAGATTTTGGAATTACTTACAAGAATCCTTCCCATGGGAAAATCCTTTTGTTTTTAATTCTTTTTAAAAAAAAAAAACAAGATAGGATGAGACTTTGAAGGTTGGACACTAGAGGGAACCAGAAGGAACTAAAGATTACAATTAAAGGAGAAGAACACTTAAATTTGACTTACTAATACAGAATGAAGCAGAATATTTTAACATTGGACCTATTGAAGGATATTTTTGAACACTGGACCCAGAAGTTAATTTTAAGAGTGTCTGCCTCTATAAGTTCTGTTTCAAAGATGTCATGAAAGAGGAACAAGTTATATCTGACAAAATTGAGATTGATCTGAAAGTGGATTTAAAAATGGCAGGTTACAAAAATGATATGGAAAAAAATGTTACATTGGACATACAAAAGAAGCCGGCTGATGTCTTAATAATTAAAAGGGATATACAAATAACAAACCAAGAGAATGACCTGGATAATTTTCCTATACTGGATTTATAAAAGAGGTTTGTTAAAGGTTTGAAGAATTTTGTGAGAAGGGGCAAAGAAAAAGTGAAAAGGAATCAAGTTCTACAACATTATTTGAAGGGACTAAAGATCAAGATTGTTTGAAGTAAAAGGAAAGAATATAGTTTATTTGATCAAGGTTAAAATAGATATGCTGTTATCTCTGGTAACCCTTAATGGATTTTTGCTGACATCAGGACTGAACTATGAGGCTTTAAAGATTTGTTTGTAGTTAAGAGGTGAGATACAGGAAGAAGAGATCATTTGTTGTATTTTAAGAGAAGGTGATAGGTTACTAAATTTGTCTAAACTTGTTGTGATGAAAGGGAAGTCATTTCTTTAATATTTCTTTTCTTTTTTCTATATTCTTTTTTCTATTTTTCTAATTTTTTTTAGTTTCTATTAGTTTTTATCTTTTTAATTGTAACCTTTAATAAAATTACCATGTTAAAAAAAAGCTTCTCTGGTAGTTATGCCAAAGAGGGCCTTCTCTCTGTTTACATCCTATTTTTGAGCAACCATACTTCCCGTGACTTTTCTGACTCTCTGGTGTTCTATTTCGATGTCAGTGGTTTTCGCTGTGATGATTGTAAGCTTCTTAAGAGTGTTTCCATGTATGTTGTGTAAAGCAAGGATATGGATGTTATTAATAGACATATACTATATACAATTTAATTTTTGACAGCAGTCCCTTATACATTGCATAGAGCAAAGTTTTAAAAGTTTCTTTCTTCTCACTTCTACCCCCCACCACTTAATTCTGCAAAAAATTATAAATATGGCAAGTAAGGAAATGAGAGGCTTATTTCCATATTTTTTTGCATACAGTGAAATTATTATGAAATATGATTATAATAAAAATTATGAGTGCTTTGAATTGAGACGTAGAGTGATACAACCATTATGCAACATAAATTGGATATTACATTGGAAGCATATTTTCAAAAGATTTCTTCAGAAAGTTATGTTTAATGGGATAGTACTTATATTTGGTCCAAAGGAGAATGAAACAGTGATTAGTTTAGGTAAGTAAAAAGTTGTTAAAATGTAATGAAGATCAGCTGGGTTATTAGTTACTAAGATATACCAACTACTCAAGCACTGAGATCAAATCCCAATGATGTTCAAGCATTCTATGAAGTGTATGCCATAATACCTCTCATAAAATAAGGTAAAAACCCTGAAATTTTTCTTATCTCTACAAAGTAAAGAGAATTGTTCATGTCATACCCGTTGAATGTGCCTGCAAGATTCATTTATTAAATCACAGGTTATAAAAGCAAGGTAAACTAGATAGTCTTATGTCAATCCACTTAACCTCATGCTTCTTCAGTCAGCCACACAGCAAAAACAAGAACAGATTTTGGAAGTAGCCATTTAAATAGATACATACATGTGCATACGCATTTATATATATATATGTAGGTAGCTTGGGACAAGTAAAAATGGCACATGACTGTTTATTACTAAGAGAAAAGGTACCTGTGATTATAAATTGGTAGACTATGTATGTCTTTCATGCAGGGAATCCTGTGGCATATTTTCAGGACTTAGTAAAACATACACTGGGTGCTATTCTTGAGAAAAATTAATATTACTGCAGGATTGAAAATAAAAATGTTGAACGTTGCTGTGCTTTTTCTGATTGTAGGTCCAATGATGCACCAGCAACCGCCTTCTCAACAGTATAATATGCCCCAGGGAGGGGGACAGCATTATCAGGGACAGCAGCCACCAATGGGAATGATGAGCCAAGTTAATCAAGGAAACCATATGATGGGGCAGAGGCAGATTCCTCCATACAGACCTCCACAGCAAGGTAAGGTTAAAAGTTGCACTTTTTTTTTTTTTTTTTTACTCTATCCATCTACTTTCTCTTAGTTGTTGCAGGCATAAAAACACCCTTTGTCTCAGCACTTTGAGGCAAATTTTGCTTGCTATAAGCATCCTGACATCTAGCTATTGACAAGTGTGTGATATTACATTTCCCCCCAAATAGTATTTCAGGCTAAACAAATCTCCACTTTGCAAATAAATGTTGAAATCTGTATTTCTGCCTCTGAGACGGCAGCTTACATATATATTGTCTGTATGTTTTGTGAAATGTATATTCACATCTGGTATATCATGCAATCAAGGTGCTCTCTGTAATACATGCATGTATTATACACAAAGCATTAAGTTTTCTTAAACATAGTGCTATGGGTGGGGGAAGTCTGTAGGTGAGAGGGTTTCTCATATTACACTGAGAAATTAGTGTGTTAACAGAAAAAATACGTTATTTACATATTGACTGGTTGTGGTTTTTCAGGCCCACCACAGCAGTACTCAGGCCAGGAAGACTATTATGGGGACCAATACAGTCATGGTGGACAGGGTCCTCCAGAAGGCATGAACCAGCAATATTACCCTGATGGTAATCTCTCATAATGTTAACTTTCCCATTTTATATACCTGCCCATTATTAGTGATACATACATAAAACTACTGGATGAGCAAATTTTTAGTTGCTAATCACTAGAATACTTTTATTTATTAAAGTTTGCAAGTTCCGTCATTTGAAAACCCAAAGGATAATATTAATTTACTGCTCGCTCAAAACATTCGTAATTTAATTCAAGTACCAAAATACAGATTTTTATAAGAATCCCCTCATTTGGCTAGAGGTATGACAGTTTTTTTCACTACAGATAGGATGGTTGTTATGTCTGTTTACAATAGTACTTTGCTTATAGAAAGGTATTTTAAAAATGAGATTTAGCAGAATCTTGTATGCTAAAATAGATTCATCCTAAAATCCTTAAAGAAGCAATGCTCTTTCCAAAGTATTTTTCTTCTGCATGTTTTTTTTTAAAGTGGCACAACTGTACAACTCAAATTTATTTATTTATTTATTTATTTATTTATTTATTTATTTATTTGATGCTTAATTCACCTTTCATTCAGCGGCTTGAAGCAGCATACAAAGCACTCCTTTCTGTTTTGCTCCACAGCAAACCTGTGAGGTAGATTGGACTGAGACAGAATGATTGGCCCTAAGCTACCTAATGAATTTATGTGGCTGAGACTAGATCAGTTCCTAGGCCTCCCAGTCCAAATTCAGTACTTTAATCCACTAAACCACACTGTCTCTCAAAATCATATAATGTAATTGTAGACAACATTGTTTTTTCTTTAGCGTTCTGGAAATTATAGACTTTTTGAAGTTTATTACAATTAATAGGATTACAAAACAGAGTTACAAAGCTGATTCTTTGTATATCCCGATAATATACTGATTGGAATTTCTGCTTAATAAATCAGATTTTTAAATTATATGTTTAGAGATTATGATTAATTATAAACTGAATAGATATGGATGGCAACTGTAAGAGTTGGAATGACACTTTGTATATATTACATTTGTGGTGGATGGTAGACTATTTTTTCAATGTAATTCTTATTTCACAGCAAATCTTTGGTTCAAGTTAATTTTATTTTTTTAAAAAATAAATGTGCCCAAATTGTTTTTGCCAAGTTTTAAACAACCTACTTACAACTGGTGACCACCATGCTTATGGTTTACTTAACTCATATATCGTGAAATCAATTTTGAACACCTTTTGCTGAACCAAGCTAGAATCTATTTTGTGGCATGTAAGATTACGGTAAGATAAGTTGCATAGAAAATATTTTTAAATTCTTGTTAATCATTTTTAAAAGTCATAATGGGTTCTATCTGACTGTTTTATGCATAAAGTAAAAACATAGTAACATAATTTTGATAATCTTAACATGTTACTTAAATCATTGTAAAAAATCTCCTAAGGTTTATTTGCAGCTAGATGAATTGAGGCAAGGTTGTACAACTTCCGTCAGCTCAGAGGCCACAACAGGCTTTGTCAAGGTCCAGTTCCAAAAGTAAGAAGGGCCTGGGCTGTTGGGGCTGGGATCGAGGATTTTAAGAGGTAAAATGGCTACCTTAAGCATCTCTGACAGTTAAGGCAACCATTTTTACCCTCAAAGCCCCTGAAGTGTAAAGTCCCAAGTTTACAGTGCCACTCAGCCTGGGAGAGTTTTTGGGCTATAAAAGGAATGCTGGCAGGCCTTTGTATCCCTTGGGGCATATTTTTTGCACTTGCAAATTCTGTTATATTTGAAATGTGCACAGTACATTACACGTTTATGTGTAAAATGATTTATAAATAGCCCTTTCTTCAAGAAGCTGTAGAGATGATACGCTGCAAAAAACCCCCAAACTACTGTACAGTTGAATTAAATTTGTGATGCCCACCATAAAAAATGAAAAAAAAACCAGTGTAAATAAAAATGTTAGGCATTTTAAGAAATGTCCTTTTTTCAAAACCATTATTGTTGCCAAGAGTGCATATGAACTAGATTCCTAAATGCAGGTATAACTATCTGAGATATGAATGTAAATGTCAGGTCAAGTGGATCCTATTGGCAGGTGTCTGTAGCATTTACTGGTTATGTTTGTATGGTAAAGGAGAGTGTCATTTTTCTTTTTTCTTTTTTTAATGAGATTTTAATTAAGTTGAGAGGTTCAGTGTTTTACAAAATATGTCATACAGAATTATATAAAAGTTATTTAAAAGTTTATTGAACATTATATGTTATAGTTCACATTGCTTTTAATAGCATATGCTGTTGAATTGAAGATAAGTAGAACAGGTGTTCAACAAAGTATGATAATTGAGTTCTTTGTTCATTGTAATTAAATAATTATTTCCATGTGAAAAGCGTAAATGATTTCTTTAAAAAAAAACATTTTTTACCCTTTTACCAGAAGCTGTAAGACCATTCCTTGCTGTGATGTTGCTAAAACTACTTCATTAGACGATTTTTTTTCCTCCTGTCACATGTTAATTCAGTATGAAAGGAAATCCTATTGGTGAATCCTTCTAATTTAATTTGAAGGTTTTTTTTTCATGTATTTCCATCTGACACTGATTTTTCAGTAAAATGAAATATTCGTAGGGTTTTCACTCAGAGGCCATTAACGTTTCTTCCTGTCTCTTGTCGAATTGATGTAGGTCATAGTGATTACGGTTATCAGCAACCGTCGTATCCTGAACAAGGCTACGATAGGCCTTATGAGGATTCCTCCCAACATTACTACGAAGGAGGTATCTATATACCTTCACACACACATGCGCACATACATTCCTTTTCCTCTCCCCTTCCACAAAAGAGCAACATTTCTTGCACAACATAACTTGTTTCCTGCCCATGCAAAGCTCTTGTAGACTTTTAGTTGCTGGCTGTTAAGAAATGCAGGGAACTTGAAATGTTCAGCCTAGTTTCTTGCAAACATCTAAACTTATAATTTTAAGTTTGTCATTCTAACAGCAGTAAAAGTATTATAACACTATTAGCAATTTTTTCAATAATATTTTTATTTAAACATAAACTCATTGGTCCAGTTTATATTTTGTGTGTATGTATACATACAAATATAGCACCACTAGGAAACAGCTTGCTGATTTGTGTAGCTAGTTTGTGCTCTGTAGCTGTCTTTAATTTTGTCCTTTTTTTTTTTCATTTAGCATAGTCATGGCCTTATCAAGTCATGACATCACGTTCCAGTAAAAGTAATACTCGTTTGGCAGAGATGTGAAAATACTGCAGTTTAGCCTTGCAAATTTGGTTTTAACTGCAGCTTGGCCGAATTCCTTCTGTTTTGGTTTGTTTTCTTTGTTTTCTTAGTTTTTGATATCAAAACTGCATTTTCATTTTGTTTTTGTGGTGTTTGCTGTGCATCTTAAAAATCGTGAGTGCATTAAAAGCAGCATTTAATTGTTTTCGCTTCACCTCCTGTTTCAGGAAATGCTCAATATGCCCAGCAGCAAGATGCATACCAAGCCCCACCTCAACAGCCAGGCTATCAACAGCAACAGTACCCAGGTCAGCAGGGTTATCCTGGACAACAGCAAGGTTATGGTAAGTAAGAGAATACATTTTTGTGGGGAATCCTGAGTATCCAGCAGGGCTTTGGTCAACCTTCATTTATACTCCTAGTCCCTTCTGTTAATTACACATACACACAAACACATGCAGTGGTAGCAGTGATTGATTGTCGTTGTTCCAGTTAGTCTCTACAATTTTCTTTTGGTCCTTTAAACATCAATTTACCAGTAACATATATATTAGTAATATTATAAAACATATCTGCAGAATAGAGGTCTAAAGAGGAATTTGGGGGAAAAAAAGATTTAAAAAAGGTTTCCATGAGTTGAAGGTAGAAATGTGAAACCCCAGGAGGGAAAATGAGGCAGGAGCTTCACCCCCCCACACACACATTCCCACTCCTCTCTTGTATTTTTTATGAAAATGAAGAAATTGAAAAATTTGGGAAAGAATTAAAAGCTTTCTGAAATCTTTTCTTTTAGAGTAAAGGCAAGGTATCCTATATAACTATCCTTTATTCCCTCAAATGTTTTCTAATAAATCTTAATAGGATTTTTATAGAATTTTTATGTAGCATATCAGAGCAGTACATTTTCTCTGCACAGAGGAGAAGCAGTGCAGTACAGTTCTAAAATGGAAGAACAAGATACATTCTTTCCCCAGGGGAGGTCACCACCATTTTTGTCCAAGATAGAAGGAAGGAAAGATTTAGTTTGTGATTTGCTTGTGGGTTGTTTACTTTTTATCTAAAGGCCAGTGGGATCTGCTCTTTATTGTGCTTCAAAGGACAAAAGTAGAACAAAGGCCTACCAAAACAAAATTTACAATCCATTTTAAAGTAAATTCCAATATAAAACATAATTACTTTCTAACTAGATTATACTTTTTTAACAAATACCAAACATAAGAATTGTATGAATAAACCAAGTTATATACAGGTAGTCCTCGCTTACCGACCACTCATTCAGTAACCATTCAAAGTTGCAGTGGCTCTGAACAAGTGGTACTTATGACTGGTCCTCAAAGTTCTGGCTGTTGCAGTGCCCCTGCAGTCATGTGTTCATGATTCAGGCGCTTGGCAACCAGTTCACACTTACTATGGTTGCAGCGTCCTGTGATCGCCATTTACGACCGTCCTTGCCAGCTTCCCACAAGCAAAGTCAATGGGTAAGCCAGCAGGGAAGGGCAGAAGTTGCTCTGGTAAGTTCTCCTGACCTACCTGCACTCAACTGCACTGTCTACTCCCTGGCCTTCCTGCACTCGTGCCGAGCCATCCAACCCCCCAGACTTCCTGTGCTCACACTGCGGCATCCACCCTCCTTGACCTTCCTCTGCTCACGCCACACCATCCACCAACCCCCCGGCCTTCCTACGCTCACACTACAGCATCCACTGCCTGGCTTTCCTGCACTCACATTGTGCTTTCCCGCACTCATGTCCTGTGCTGGGTCTCCCAAGGCCTCCCCTGGCTGCCCCCACACCCCCACATTCCTTACCTGAGACTACTGCCACTTCCCATTTAATGACCCACATGTCTTGGTTACAACCACAACTGGGATTGCCATTGCTAAGCAGTACAGTCATGTGATGTCACACTTTACGCGCGCATGGCTTAGCGACAGCAGTCCCAGTCCCAATTGCCATCATAACCTGAGGACTACCTGTATGCTGCAGTGTATGTTCTTAAAATACCAAAGTCAACAGGAAGAGGTTATTGCACACTTTTCTGGAAAAAAAAGACCTTTTTTCCCCAAGACTTCAAAATTTCTAGAAATTTTCATCACAAGAATTCAACTTGCAGCATGGATTATTGTAGTCACCTTAAAAACTGGGGTTTAGAAAAAGTCAGACCAGACTAGTGCAGGAGAGCTTTCTCAGTGTCCATGCTAAATTCAGACCAGTGATTTCCAGATAAATTGAATAAGGCTATTCTTGGGACATTATCTTGTTTTTGACTTTTAGCTGTAAATTATGTGATGAAGAAAGCTGGAAGGAGGAGAGTTATTGTCCAGTTTAACAAGGAAAGGGACATAATATTAAACTATGATGTAGCAATAGATATATGGGTATGTTTCCCTCCCCTCTTTTTCTCCCCTCTTCTGGCTATATGGAGAATATTGACTCATTAAAAGCTTCAGGACTTCTGTTAAATCTGTGCTTGAGGATGCTAGTTAAATAGGTACTCAGTCAAGTTTGTATAAAAGGGAAATTTATGCCACATTCACTAACCCTAGATTAAATTAAGCATTGTCCCAAAATGCAGGCATAAGAGAGAACTCTGATTTATTTAAAAATGTAGTTCAGTGTTTCTGATTTCTTTGCTGTTGTTGAAGGGGTAAAAGCTTGGGAGCTCAAATTAGTGTTGCATCATCCACTTCTGGCACATAGCTACCAATACTGTCTCTTAATTTTGCAAAAACGAATGCCAATAATATACAATATGCAAATCTTAATGATTGTGGTTTTTCTCCAGTACAACTTTCACACACTTGAAATGCTTTTCTGGGATATAGAGAAAGTGTCTGCAATAGGGAGGAATTAGGGATGGAGTAATCAAGCAGAAGAAATTTGTTCAAGTCAAACTCCCAGTTACCTCTGCCCAGGTTTTCCACTTATCCTGAAATTCTTCTGTCTTCAGATTTTTATACTTGGCAGTGTACTGCAAATATTCTGGGGAGGTACTAGTAGTCTTAGCAATTCTAGTCCCATCCTTCCCTAGCTTTCTTGCTTCGCTGTCTGCTGTAGAGAATGGGGAATATTGAAGATTTGGGTAATATATGACTTTTTTGCAAGTACAGTACAGTAGAATATTCTGTGAGATCATTGTTATATAAAGACACCTTCTTGGATTGAATTAAGGTTGCATCTACATAAAGTTGATTAGACAGGACAGTTTCCTTAATAGTTTTTAGATAATTCATAGGACTTGTAATTAAATTGGATCCCACAGAGTCTTTATGAGAGACATCAAAATATTTAATTTCTTTCATCAATTGTAGAAAAAGGGTTTCACTACAATTTTGAAAATAACGTTTTACTTGTTTCTAGTAAGTTTACACATTTTAGCCTTAATCCCTACTTTCAAGAAAGCAAAAATAGCAAGGTTCTTAAACAAGGCAGTTTTCTTTGTACTGGTACTGAGAACTTCACTATAAACATATGTGCTTATAATTTGGCCTCATTAAGCCAAGCCTAATGATCATATTTGTAAATCAAGAAAGATGAGCACCTGGACCTCGGGGGAAAATATGAAGGTATTAAAATTGATATTAAACAAATTTTCATTTGCACAATTATACTGTGCAATAGTCTTGAATGTCCTCATCTAGGGAAATAAAAATATAAAAGATTATGTTTTTAATGATTGAATTGTTAGAATTTCTGTACAAAATATTGTAGGTCCCTCTCAAAGTGCTGCAGGACCTCAGTATTCCAATTATCCTCAAGGACAAGGTCAACAATATGGAGGATATAGACCTACGCAGCCTGGCCCTCCACAGCCCCCACAACAAAGGCCTTATGGATATGACCAGGTACAGTTCTTGAAATTACTTTTTTTGTATGTGTATTTAAATGTTTACAGTTCAAATGCTATCCATTTAAGTATGTTTATGCATTTCATCTAAAACAGTTTTAAATAAGAGGTAAAATCAAATGACATATGTATACCATTGTGCAAGTTCTTTGTTTTTCAGGTGGCCAAACACTGAAATTGTTTTTCCAAGCTAATAGGCGTGTTCATCTGCATGGGTCGATGAATTGCAATATTCTGACTCTCTAGGTAGATCCAAAGCAAAGATTATGATTAGTAGAGAAGATTCTTGATAGTGCCAGCTGGTTCCATCACTGCTTATATGATCCATAATTTACTTTTGGTTTGTTTCACTGTCAGCCGCGGGCAAAAATCACATGCACAGTGAAGTATGCTTTAAACAAGCCAGCACAGAGAAATACATGGGTGACAGGGAGGAGCCAACTGGCACAATCAAATTACTTGATTACTCACCATAACATTTTTAAAAAATATTTTTGTTTTAATTGTACTTTTCTTATCTGATATTGTTTCATTAAAAATATTTTATCTAATAGCTTATATTGAATATTTCATTTCTGACGCTTACAGAGACTTTTTTATAATTCTTGTCTCCTGAGGAACCACAGTAATAGAAAAATAAAATAAAGACCATTGTTTGTTGTATCCAAATATTATCTTTTGTCTTTCAGTTTCTTCAGATCAGAAAGCAAAAAGATACAAGAGGTGTTCAGCTGTTTTATTTGTCTGCATATCATTTCTAGATAGCTGTTCAAAAGCATTAAAAGTTGCTAATAGCTTATAAATATTCTAGAGAAACTCACCAAGTACATCTTAAAATATATACATTTTTACATCAGTTGTGAAAATCGGAGAAATGCTTCCTCACTTTAATAGACAGAAATTTATAGAGCTAAGTGACTATAGCAGTAAAGGCTGAAATGTAATCATGCACTTCCTCAATATCCCTTTTGTAGCTATCAAGCCCCCTGAGATCACACAGCTAACATTTGACAACAAAACAGTTGATTTTGAATAGTATATTTTTTGTTCATTTTCTCAAAAATAAAATCTGGAAATGGGTGATAAAGTGCTCCAATTTCCATCTAACAGCTTACCCCATGGTCCATTAATAATACTGCTGAAATTCAGCCATTTTTCTGAATTTCATTCCATCTGTTCCTTACATCCCATACAAAAGGGGGGGAAATCAGCCCTTCTTCTTCCTGTGATATTACTTGGGCCTCCAGGTGGTTGGGGAATTAATTGTAATCTTTAACTCTTGAACATTGACCATTGCTGATGTTTTTAAAAAAGTATGCTGAGCAGAATCTGATTCTGTAACTGCAGCTACAAAAATCAAATTAACAGTTTTGTGTACTGAGTTTCCCAGCTAGGGAAATGCAACAATAATATAGCAATCATCTATACTTTGTATATTATTTCTAACTGAATATTAAAGAAATTTTTTTAAAGAGGGATATGGACAATCTATAATGAAGATTACTGGAATTGAAAGTGAGTTATCTGATCAGGCAAGCAGTTACCAAAATTCCACTTTTAATGTTGTGCTATCTGAATGAATAACCCTTCTAAACTCACAATATGTATTTGGTATTTCTGCATTGTAATACATATTTCCACATCCTTTTCCTTTCTTATTTCAATATGGAGTTGAGCTTCATAATACATTAATCCCTTCTGTTAAATATTCCTGGAATTACTATTTTCCTAAAATATAATCTCTCACAAATTTTATTATTTTTCATTATATCAGAATACTAGAACCCACTTTTTAATATTGTATTCTGTTATAGTAAAGTATGGGGAATTAATTGACTCCTATCCTGTTTTCTGTAAAATTTACCAGTACTATACATATGTTCTCCAGTTCCTAAAGGTGAGTGTCTTTGTGATCATGGATAGTTTGTAGAAGGAAATGTGACCTTTGCCCAGTGGAATTTACAGAGCATACCTAAATACATAATTATCATGCTGTTCTCCTTAAGAATAAGCAACATAGTGCAGAACATAGAAAAGAGCAAGAAATATTAAGTCAAATTAATTAAAGGCCCGTAAAGGAAACTGCTAAAAATACATCAGCATCAACATCATTCACTATATCTTTCCATACCATTCTGTTCTTGCAAACCATCCTTGCTTCTACCACATCATCTGCTGCTTCATACAATACTTTTGTTCCTTAAACCTCTCACTTCACCACGACAATTTTGCCTTCTTTTTGACCCACTCATTGCATTTTGATCCTGACTCATTGTCTCTGCATGACCAAACAACCACAGTGTACTTCTTTCATATCTCATCATGTTCTTTCTGACATATGAAACACTTTCTTCCATGTAACTAAATGGGTTCTTATTGATTGCCGTTTTCAATCTGTTATTATAAACAACTGTAGTAAGCATTTTATAATGTATATGCTTAAAATCCAACAGCATTGTAAATGGTAATATGGACAACTGGTTAGTTTTTTTGTTGTACTCAATCACGAAGAAGAAACTGATGGAAAGCGGTGATCTTTTTACCTAGCCCAGCAATTGGCATTCAGTTATTCTTTTATTCTTTAGCTGTAGGAAAGGTAGAAGTGTGTCCTACAGAATGTGTGTATGTGTGTGTAATGCAAATCAATTGGTAATGTTTTGTTTATAATAAAGTTTGGGTTTTATATAATATTTATACTAAAAAAAAATCCTGTTTTCCACAAGAGGTACTGTGCAGATAATAATGGGTTGTATATAATGGTGGCAAATCCAATACTTTGTGTAAGTAAGCCATTCCACAAATTGTCATCATAGAACTTACAATATCAGTTACCTAAATGTTGTTTATGCTAGTTATTCCTCTTGAGAACAGTTCCAAATTCTTGTATTTTTTTCATTACTGTAAGATTTGTAAATGTGTGAATTTGTCTGAGAAAATTCTTTCTATATTTGAAGAAAGTTATATCCTTGCTTGAAAAATTGTTCTTTTTTTTTCATTTTGGGCCACAATGTTATAATAAACTGTTACCAATATGACATAAATATCAACATACTGAAACTGAAAAGCAGACACAGATACATTTTATATTTACAGTGCTTTGTAAAAAGCTGTTTTGGAAACCATATTTTGCTTTTTTTGTAATTTTTTGATACTCCTTTTTCAACTTTCTTGTACAAGGCAAGATATATTTTAAGAAACATTGCCAAGATTCAAAGAAGAAAACAACTAGTTTTGTGATTCTAGTGGAATTACGGAATTTGGTTTTTGAATAGTTGCCACTGAAATCATGTAACAAATAAGCATTCCCTTTTCCTTTTTTTCCAGTAACACATGTAAGTCTTTTATTGAAGGCATGAAGGTCTGGTATTTAATGCAGGTGAACATGTTTTAGGTTTGTAAATCTGAATCTTGGCCCCAGTGAATAAAAATTACCCCAGAAAATAATGGATCAGAAAATTTTAAGAGTATTGAATTTGAAGAATATTTAACTGCTACTTCTCTCCTTTCACTCCTGTATGACAGTTTTTTCCTCCTGGACACTAGAGGTCTAGTCTTGTAGAACATAAAAAATATAAACATTTTATTAGTGGTGTGTAGAATATTTAGAATGCCAGAAGTGTTTGAACACTGTTCTGACCATTCTGGAAGTGACCCTAGTTCAAAACCCTTCTTCTGAACTTGAAACAGGACCCGTTTATATTAGGAACACTTTTGAAATTGACGGAATACTTCTGGTAAATCCAGAACAATCTATTTTAGGTTCAAAACCTGTAACATTAAAAAAAAATGCACCCTTGTTTATCTAGAAGTTCCCCTTAATGCTGGTATGTTTTCTTTGGATTCTGCTTGGAAAACTTTCAGGTAGATAGTAAAATAACGTTGAATCCCTTGCTTTTATTGGAACTGAGAATTGATGAGGAAATATTTTGGAATATCATTTGGCCAAAATTTGCATTCTTTGCCTGTCTTAAGAAACTGGTTGCTTGTACATAGCTGTCAATTTATTGATGTATGTGCAGCTTCATATTAGTAGTTTACTAACATTTGTGTTGCTATCATCCAAAACATATCCTCAATTATCTCTCTATATAAAATGACCTAGAAAAGAACACAAAAGAAGTATTCCTTAACATTATATCTATTGGGTACTAAAGCCCCACTTTTGGAAGTATAATACGTGGTGATGGGGATCCAGACGTAAAGAATCATCCTACTTTTCAAGAAGATTGCTTGGCATTTCCATTATCATTTGCACTCTAGGCAATCTCATTTTTGAGGTTTTAAAAACTGGTTATTTACAATATTTACCTATTTATAATATATTCTGGGTTGGTTTCATTTTTTTTATATCTAATGCTATATTGTTATATCAGATCTTCATAGGAACAATATATTGCTGAAAGTACAATTCCAACTTCTGGGCAAACAGTTTCACACTTGAAATAAGAAATTAATCCTACTTTAAAAGAAGTCAATGCTAAGAATGTATGCATTTTACTTTTAGATTTTTGCCCTGTTATTTAGTAGAACAAGGTATTGCTTCCTATTTACTATCCTCCTTTTTCAATTTATTTATAGGGGCAGTATGGAAATTACCAGCAGTGAAAACATAATTTTAATAAGCAGTACCTGTTAGCAGCCTCATCGTCTCTGGCATTGTCAACATCTTTTGAAGAAAATCTTCAATTGCTTCTAATTTTGGAAAGAAAATGACAACCTCGCCTTGTTAATAAATGGCTGTATTGCAGTATATTGCCTATCTAGGTTAGCTTTTCTCGGCTAATTATAAACAAAAGTAATTGTCCTCATGGAAAAAAATACATCTGTACTCTAGATGGCAATATTGGACAGAAAATACACTCACAATTTTGCAATGAGCTTAGAACTGTATATCAAACAAACTGTTACAGACTGAAGTATGTGAGCAGTACTGTATGTTTATGAAGGTTAAGGGAATTTAGTATTTTTCCAGAGATTCTTTTGTAAGGGGAAGGGGAAAATTTTTACAGCAGCAATATTTTATATATTATGTTTTTCATATGGAATATGCAAGGCAGTACACTACAAACTGGGCAAGGTCAGAAACCCAAATAGATGAGAAATACAGACTGGGATGCGAGGATTTTTTTTATTTTCTTTTTTTGTCCTGGTCTCAGTGTTGGATAAGAAGGCAACTATGTATTTGGCAGATCCTAATATGAAGACTGTGTATCACAACTACTGAAATGATGGAATTCTCATGGAACCTATAACACTGTCTAGTATAAAGTAATTAATTTTAAAATACTTTGTGGAAAACTGTAAAATGGTTGTACCAGTGGCAGTTCCCTTTTCCTTTTTTTCCAGTAACACAAAAAGGTATGAATCTGTAATGGCCTTGTAATGGTTTCAAATAAATAGAGCTGTGATCTTTTTTTTGATTGCAGTAGCAATGACTTTGAAAAAGTGTTCATTTAGCCTGGCTTAAATTTACAAAGTATTTATAAACAAATTATAGATAGGTTGACATGTATTTTATTTCACAAGTGTATTTAACTTCTAGTACAATAATTACTATGTAACAAAGATAGTATAGCAGCTTTTGTAAAACTTGTCTAAACTTTCTCATTCAAGAATGAATATCTTTGAGAGAAGACAATTGTGTATATGTCCATGTTTGTACTGGTTATTATGAGACCAAAAGTAAGTTTTAATGAGTTTTTTAAAATGTCAGATTCCCTTATAAACTCTGTAAATTCTGACCAATACCACATGAGAGAAATTTGCTATCCAGATCAAACACAGAGCCAACAGGGAACACAAAATTCTGTAAGACCCTCCTGCTATTGTATTTGAGGTGTATTATTGAATTCTGTGTTGCAGAAACAAACATACATTCAGATAGATATTTGAAAGTATGTTAGTAAAATCAGCCCTGGAATTATTTTGTGTATTAGTATATTTTAACAGGGAAATAGCAGGAAGTACCTGAATTAAGACATAAAAATGCATTCCTCCATAATTCTAAATAGAGAATATTTTTTATGTCAGTTAAATATTAAAATCAAGTTTTGAACTGAAAATGTGAGAACATTGATATGAATAATATGCTTTTAGGTTCAGTGCCAATTTTCCACCACTGTGTACTTCATTGCTATTTAAAATTGTACTGCATCAACTCTTAACAGAAGAATAAATTATTTGTGATTTTAATTTCCTCGTTTGCTCCTTTAAATTGAATCTCTATCACTTGTATTTCATTTTAGACTTTGCTGTGGATTTCTATTTTACTTTTAGTGGTTTGTATAAGATAACTAAATTATACTTTTATTCTAGAACTTTATCACAATTCTCTCTGAGAATCATGATCTGTGAAGTTATAATCAAGATGACTGAATTAGATACATGAGACAAAAATGTGCTGAACTCAACCTGCTATAGATACGTTATCTTGTTTAAAATATGCTCAACTGACACTAAGAAATCATTTGTTTTTCTAGCCAATCTTTTGTTGTCTTCCTATTTTTAATGGAAACTAAAATTGCAGTTTTAATAAGCAGAATTTCCTCTGGGGTTTCTCTCCTAGGGAATAATACATTTTCAATATTTAATTGTTTTATAACAATACTGTTTTCATAAAAATGTTTAATTGGTGGTGACAAACATTACCTTATTCAGCTGTTGTGTTAAAATAGCAACTTAAGAGATAGCTACCTTTTGTTTTCTGTTTTAATTTATTCTGAAACCTAAACAAAATGGAATACAAAGTATGATGCAGCAGGTGATACAAGTGGCTATCCTCCTCTAAATGGAAATCCAGCACCAAAATCTTACCTAAATTAAGTTATTCTAGTTAGAAGCAATCAGAAGTAGGAAGCAATTTAAGAGAACAAAACATCAAAGAGCTAGAAGATTTCTATTTGTTTTCCCAGACAAAAAATGTGTGTAAGAGATTTAAGGAAAATGTATGTATGCCTAGGATTCAGAGCATTATAGAAATTAATATATATATGATGAATTAATTTCTATAAATATTTGTTTTAATATTCATTCTTGAGCAAAACAAAATATTTTTGAAGGGTTAAATCACTTGATCATTGTCACAAAACTAATCAATGGAGCTAATCCAGAAATTACTACATTAATGAATGATGTTCATTTCAAACAAATTAACGTTTTAGCACAACTAGCTGAATGACTGCAGAAAAAGTCCATGCCCAGGAATTAACTATATAAACAAATCCAGCTAATCTGTTTTTGGTATATGAGAATAACACATTTTCAAGGAAAATAACAAATTGCAATTTTAAAAAATAGATGTGACTAATTAACCATATGGAAGGCTAATTAAATATATAAGCAATATCTATCTTGAACAAAGTCAATAAGCATATATTCAGTAATAATGAGGGATTATAGTCCTTCAAAATACTCTGCTGTGCTAACTTTCTGGTAAATTGTTTTAAACAAATTTCACCATTGTCTTGATTATTAGGCTATGAACATTTTAATCTTAAGTACCCAAGTTCATGTATGAATCCAGTGTATTCATGGCATAGATCCAACTCACTTTCTTCAGTCTATAGTGTAGCACATTTGACCTATTCCTTTGTTCTGGGTTCATAAAAGATTCTGGCAGTCAACATCTTTTTGTGAAGAATGCAGCTGCATTTCTTTTGCCATTAACCTTATTTGGAAGCAAGGGCGCATTAAGGCAGTTGTCTATTCAATTGAGAAGAAAAATAATTTGAGGGAAATCAACTTGTTTCTACTTTTTTGTTTATGCAACTGATATGGCTCTTGGCATTGTTTTATTCTTTTTTCAATTACAATATAGTTTTCGTGAAGAGAAATCCAAATGTGAATAAGAATATTGGGAGTGGCCATGGTTGTATTATTTTTTGGACCAACAGCCTATCTCAGGCAGTATAGCAAATGTTTATTCCAGTTGGGTTTTCTCATTCCCTGGATATATCCTACAATTTTTTGACATGGTGTTTTGCATAACAAAATTCTCAATTTGAACAGAAACATTTGTACCATTACCTACAGCATTTTCTTGTATGGGGATGGTGTGGGGAAAAATGCCCGCTTTAAATAAGGGACCAAAGCAGTTGGAGATACAGTAGATGCAATGTTATTGGCCCACACAAACTACAGTGATCACTGGGCTTGCCACCAAAGAACAACAGAATAGCTCCAAACAAAGCAAGGTTAGAGATTGTAAATTTGGCTTGTTACACTACATGAGAAAGATAAAATATTGTAAATCACAGTGTGACACACCAGAATATCTTTGATAAGAGATTGGGGATGACCTTAGTATGGTGCCCCTGCATTCTTTCATAGTATAAGGCAGTGATGGTGAACCTATGACACATGTCAAAGGTGACATGCCATGACATTTTGGGTGACGCACCAGTGTTCATCAGCACTCAAAAGCAACTATTCTCCCTGTTTGAGTTACCAAAGAAACTCATTTTGTTTTACTCATATTTCATTTTTGTAATTATTTGATGTTTCTTTATATAATACATAGCACCACTTATGATTGGACCATATTTTTTTTAAATAAATAAATATGTAAAGAATTATTTCTTTTTTGTTTGAGGGGTGGGGTGACACGCCAGCAGAGTCAAGTTAGGCATTTTCAGAACTTTCAACAAGCCGAGCCCAAAAGGTTCACCATCTTTGGTATTACGATTCTATCCTAGATACCATAAACTTGTTCTATAAACAATAGCACTTCTTGTATCTGCATACTTCTTTTCACACCATTCCATTTAAACTCTAAGGCAGTGTTACTCAACCTTGACAACTTTAAGATGTGTGGACTTCAAGTCCACACATCTTAAAGTTGTCAAGGTTGAGAAACACTGCTCTAAGGAACGGCAGTTGTCTGGTTTCCGTTATCTGTTTCCACTCCAGAATCACAGTGCTAGCTTTTATTTCAATGTGCAATTTTACTACAGCTCTGCTTTAAATCATGAATGGGCTAATTCTAAAATAATAGAGAATAAAATGAATTTAACCATAGCATGAAGGTCCATTACAGATAAAGAAAAGCCAAACAAGTGTTGGTGTCAGACGGGCTTATTGTCACATTAATTTCTTTGCTTATAAAGTAGTAGATATGGAGCACACCCACTGAATTGGATTCTGAGAAACCATTTCAATGGGATTTAATATGCTGTGCAAATATGAAACAGCAACTTGATGCCTGAGTTGACATGCAGTATCCTAACTTGTAATTTATTTTATATTATTTTAGCTTGACCTGTTGTCATAATCTAGCCATTGCGATTGGTGGATCATATTTCATGTCTTAGCAGCACAATGTATACATCTATTCTGTGTAAGATCTCAACTGTTCCTTGAGGCCCCAACGGAATCTAGATCTTACAGGTTTCAGAATGTTTGGAGGTTGGAAAACCTGTAACAAGTCTATCTAAACTTCAGGTAGGATGTATCTCTTTCCTAACATGAGAATGGTTTGGTATTCGATATGAAACAATTATAATATGCATTATAAATAATTATAAATAATTGCTTGCTGCTTTATTTGGTCATGTAGTTTTTGTTTTATTTATGTTGTGCTATCAGTCTTCTGTAGTGCTGGAGAAGACTCTTAATAGTCCCCTGGACTGCTAGGAGGTCAAATCAGTCAATCGTAAAGGAAATCAACCCTGACTGCTCATTGAAAGGATTGATAATGAAGCTCAAGCTGAGATACTTTGGTCACCTAATGCGAAGTGAGGACTCTTTGGAAAAGACCCTGATGCTGGGAAAGATTGAGGGCAAAAGGAGAAGAGGACGGCAGAGGATGAGATGATTAGATAGTATCACTGAAGCAATGAGCATGAAACTGGGCAAACTCAGGGAGGCAGTGAAGGACAGGAAGGCCTGGCGCGATATGGTTCATGGGGTCACGAAGAGTCGGACACGACTTAACAACTGAACTACAACAACAAATCAGTCTTCTTAATGTTTCAAAGTATTAAGCTAGAATGATCTACAGCCCTAAGAACATGCATTCTATGTTTTAACTGGTGTGATACAATAGAAGGCAGGGAAGGCTTCACAAAGGGCCAAGTACAGAAATCACATATGTACAGTATATATAACTAATGCTCATTCCAAAGGCTCTCAATGTAGTTTTCAAAATCCTCATTTAAAACACTGCTTTGCCTTGAAAAAACAAAAACTGTAACCTAGATGTATGATCACAATACTTGCATGTTCATCTGTAACTGAAATCTATATGCAGTCATTAATGCCAGACGCCATGATACTTATACCTACATGACACCGTGATAAATGATCAAGGGTGAGAGTGGGGCAGAGAAAGAAATTACGGTTTCCCGGAAACTTTGGCACTGGAAGATGCTTGGTTCTTTTATGATAACTGTCATTCATACTGAAGTGCTAATATAGAAAGGGCATCTATTCCTGAAAGAAATCATTTGATTCATCTGGATTTTGCTTTTTCCCAAACTTTTAATCTTAATGTTCATACACTGATTAACAAGTATTTGAGTATATGTGTGTGTGCACACAGACTTATTACAGTGACATTGTGTCCTCTTGAATTTAATGGGGCTTACTTCTGATGAAACCAAGTCATACAAAAAGTTTTCTATAGCACATGTGTCCAGCTCTAAACATCCTGAGGATACTTATCATATCTTTTCTCCACTTACAAAAGAAAACAGTAAGTTCATATTGCTAAAAGCTTTTTAACATGCTTTTAGATATCTCTTCAAAAATTTTAGAGCTTTTGAAATATACTGGATTCCTTAAAAGACATTTTAATGAAAAGCACTGGAGGTAAGTCCAAATTTCAGAGCATACCATGACTCTTTACCTTTTGAAAGAAAGAAAAAATCCCATCATAATCTACAATTATTTCTATATTTCCCTTGTGACCACCTCCACAACAGGGTGCCTGTTTTAATCCATACAAGCTGGTACTTAGTCTTCACTCCTACATAAACACAATCATTTTGCAAACATATTCTAATATTAATTACCCCCTTGGCACCAAAAGTCAGGATTTCCTGATGCAACCCACTAATGTAAAATGCATTAGTGCAGTTGTTAGCTCCAAGAGTTCAGATTTAGAGTCTCTTAAATAAATAGTGATGGGTGGGGGAAATCTGTACTACTAACTATTGTGAAGTGTGTGCTTTTTCTTGGAAAAAAAAAAGATTACAGCCACTCAATGTTTTGATACAATTAAAATTTGTTTTGAAATTAACTTAATATCCATCAAAATTATACTTAAAGAACATTCATATAATAGCTTCATGTAGCTTTGATTTGTTTCTGCATGAAACTTACTGTTGGAAAACTGATAGGTGCACTTGACAATCAGGTATATCTAAAAACTTAAAGCAGAAATTCTGTTTTGTAAACCGTGTTATTATTTGTTTATTAAATTTGTATGCTGCCCATCTCCTGACTTACCCCCTTCCTGCTCCCATTCCAACTATCTCTACCTACCAAGATTTGAATGGGTATTTATTGACTTGGGCTAGATTGATTGCATCTATATTTCTCTAAAGGGCTTTTTTTATTCTCACAACAACTCAGTGGGTAGGCCAGGCTTTTTTTTTTTTTTTAATCTGCGCTCAGTCATTACTGACTCTGCAGTGACTGCTTGGACGAGTCCTTGCAGTTTTCAAGGCAAGGTGTTTTCGGAAATGGTTTGCCAGAGCCTCCTTCCTAGAGCAGAGCCCAGCTGGCGAGCGCAGGAGGCGGGGTTTCCGTTGCTTCACGCCCTTTTCGGGCGAGCGCGGTTTTTCGCGCTTACCGGCAACTGCTCCCAACACCTTTTGCAAGGCGCCGCCAGCATTTTTCCTCCCACCGGAGTGAGAGTACCCATTTATCTACTCACATGAGGTTTTTTCCGAACTCTTGGGTTGACAGGAACTGGGGAGGAAACAGGAGCTCACCCTGTTAATGCGAAGGCTGGACTCGAACCGCTGAAGCTTCAACCAAACACAAGATGAGCTAATTCTACTTTATTGTAAGGCTATATGCAAGTCTGAAAGTATACAACTCCCACCATATTTTTTTACAGCCTGATAAGTTAGGGAGGATCCTTTCTGAGTTTCTTTATGCCCATTATGCAGCTGTGGGCTTCCCCCTCACTTTTATCTAATTGTTCCCTAGGCAGCATCTCTTCCCCCTGACCCCCCCGTCTCCCAAGGTCATTCCCACATACCATCTGGGGATTTGATCTGAGATCTCCCTAGTCTCAGTTTTGCTTTCTAACCACTATATCACAATTTTGAGATAAGTGGGGAGTGTAATCATGGAATCTTTGTAATATTTAACCATAATTTATGACATATTTTAAATAAATGATTCTATGGAAAGCATGACAGAAATTATACAACATCAAATGGATGTATGAAATCAATGTGAAGATTTTTTTCAAGAATTAATTATTAGAATATCTTCTTTTCCTGCAAAAGAAAATAACCAGTTATTGATAAGTTAGTTACTTAACTGATAATTAGATAGTACAGATACTTGTTCACTATAATATTATTACTTGTTTACTATGTCAGTTTCATTATCTTTCCTTTATGGTCAATGCACCATGCAACTTCTATTTAAAGGATAACTCTATTTGTTTTGTCAACTTGTTTAGAAATACTGTATAATCTTATTGATTCATCAGTGAATACTAAGGATGTTACCAAAGGATTTTGGGGGGCCGGGGGATTGACATCCAGTAATGATATTTGCATAGATTCTCAAAAGAGTAAAAGAAGTTGACAATTTTACCTGCAATGTAACAACAGGAATCATCTTTTTTTTCTTTTTTCTTTTCCTAGACAGACATTTTCAAGGCTATTCAAACAAGGATACAGTGTGTTGATGCCTTAATGTAAGGAGTCAAGCACAATATTAAGAAAAATATTAAGAAAAGGTTCTAAGTATTTTTCTTAACAGGTTTTATGGAGAATGAGAGTTGAACAATACTCAGTACATATGTAGCAAAAGCTTCTGCATATGCAGAACTAACCTAAAGAACTGAAATAACACTTTTTTCCCCCAATCCAACTTGTGTGTTTCTTTTATTTTTAGTCTGATCAGGCACAGGAGAGGAAGCAGATAATGCCAAAACTCAGATTAGAAATGAAAGCAAACTCAGAAAAGCTCTGAAAATCAGTAGGTGCTCAGTTACTACTGTGCTGAGTGTCACAGAAATGCCTATTAAGACACCATCTTCAAGCTTGGAAGAGCAGAGTGAAGCAGTTAAAACCTTGGGTTCTGCCGATTTCTCCCCATAGCTTTTGTAGGAAAATAATATTTAAGTTGAGTTCTGTAGCTTATGCCATCGTTTCTTTGTATACGCAATGCCAGTGTTGGTTATACTTTACTACTGATCTGAGGGACAGAACATAGCAACCAGCTCTACTGAGGTCACCACAGCACTGACACAGGCCAAAATCAGATAAAGATTTATTTATTTATTTATTTATTTATTTATTTATTTATTTATTTATTTATACGTTTTTATATAGCCTGTCATCTTATATACCATAACCCTGGGTGGCTTACAAACAATGATCAGACCTGGAGGGGGGGAAAAAGCTTACAATAAGAACCCAATGTTGTTTAGGTCATGGGTTCTTCCTTATCAGGAACAAGCACAATCCAGATACCTGCTGATGACTAGTCCTTCCAGAACAGATGCTTTATTGCATTACAAGCAGCAGTGAATTTACTTGAACATGACTCTAATTAAAGGCATTAAGCCTATAAAATCAGCCCTTATTCAATCTGAATTGGAGGTTCAAGAGTCAAACAAATCAGAGTTTATGATTCAAAATTTGATGGTAACCTGATTCAGTTCAGGCCCCTCTGAGTTTCAAGATTCAATCTGAAAAGAAAAATCCATCGATAGGCTATAATGGAGAAACTTCAGAATGCCTACACCTGCTTCCATCTTTGGCAGCATGGGATGAAAATGGTAGGCATGGAAGAGCGTTTAGAGAACTTAAACCTTACCTAGCAAGGATAAGAAAGGACATCACAACAGCCTCCAAACTGTCTAGCACAGATCTCATAAAAGACTTCAGTGAAACTTCATCCTGTTCCAATCTAAAAATGCAAAATTTCAAAATATTTTTAAAAAGCTCTTATCTTTCCACTTGCCTTCCTAGGGTATCACAGGTTTGCGATTTGGGATTTTTGGGGTGTTAGGAGGAATGGCATGTCTAGTTAAAAAGCCTGGCCATTGCTACCAAAGGACCTCCTTGTCACAGGCTTTGGTGGAATGGCAGGTGGGTAGGAACATCGATTAAACCTTGACTGCTTCTGGACAGAATGACAATTGGCTGGTCTTCATGAGATGGTAGACTGTGCTGCCTCTGGTGACTGAGTTTCTTGAGGTCTCATTGCTGGTTGGTAAGTGTGGCTGTTGTGGGAAAGACTCATTCATCTCAGTCCTTAGTGGGATGCCACACTGTGGGGCTCATTGGCCAAACTTGGACTCTTCTTGGCATGAGTGGAAAGAATAATCCCTGATGTATCCTTGTGGGATGGCACACCTTTGCTGTAGCAATATGCTAAAATGCATTGATTTGACAGTGGAACAACCTGCAGAAATACAGAATATTCCATCCCCCTCTCTGGAACATACTGAAAGTTCTCCAAACCATGTTATTCTGGGATTTGCCAAATTAGTCTTCTATGTAAAACTATTTCTGGTTCAGATGTTTTAGTTCCATAAACCAAGCTGTCCCTAGAACAGCATGGTCTGAAAAAGATTCGGAGGGAGAAGGAATTCTCTGAAGTCCTCCAGAATATTCTGTTCCTGAACTGACAAATTGTTCACACCTCTACTTTGCTGCCTAATTACCAAGGTTTCTAGGTTAGGGCTGTGGCTTGTTGGCAATACTTTGCATTGGTTGAGGGACCAGAAGCAGAATGGCACAATGTCATAGAGATAGGAAATCTACAGAGAACTTTACCACTCATCCATATTTTTAAAGCAGTAAAGTTTTGGCCAGCTCCTGGCATCCGTTCACTCATCTCCAAAGGCTTAAACATGCCTCAGACTTACAGAATGTAAAAGTAAGAGCAACTTTGAATCCATATTTAAAGTGTTGAAAGCTGAGTTGAATTCCAGTTGTGTTGACAGGAGTAGCACAGAAATATTATATGTATTAACATGAAAGGTAGCCAGATGGCTTATGGGTAGCCATATTAATTAATTTGAGAATTAATTAATTGATAAGTAATTGATAATTAAGTGGGTTAATCCCAAAATGATCTTAGCCTTGCCATTCCTCAAAAGCTCAGATAAGCAGAGTTTGCTCAGGTGAAAATTTTCATTGACCACTCACTCAAGTCAATGTCAGAAAGCACTTTGCACCACTCAACCTACCCCCACAGCATTTCCCACATAAAGAACTGAAGTTGCAATATTTCTACCATTTGTAAGAATCCCAAAACCAAAATACTTTGGAAGGCTATGAAGTGCTTGAAGCTGTTCAATCGCTGTTTTAAAGTATGTCTCCACTGTATGCATGAATCTACTTCAGTGAGGTAATTATGTTGGAGGTGTGAATTTAGTGGCATTGACTCTTCAGCATTTCATGACTTACAGACCACAAGGGTACAGTGGGGTGCAGAGAGAATTAAGGATTTAGTCTATGTCCCTTCTACCTATTTGTCTAAAACATTGCTTATTTCAGGTCACTTCTTTCAGCCTTTGTTCCTAGGCACGCAGACAGACCCCATGCAGTTTGACTTTACTTCTGAAAGGATGCAGTTAGCTAGATGCTAGGCTTTGCCTACTTCTACAGTGTATATCTTTTACATAAATATCCCATTATAGTAATAAAATTGGCTTCATTAATCATTGTTCACATTCTCAGGAATGTTCACACACAGAGAATGTGTCTGCCTCCAACAATTCAGTCAAAGCTTCATCAACCTAAATAATCCATCTGAAGCTCTGCAGAGGTCTAAAATTTATGTTTTGCTTGGAAGGAGATAGCAGGGTTGTGTAAATCCTTTGAAAGTTCTGGAATGCATGGGAACATAAACAAGACACCTCTGCCTGAATCATTGAAGCAGCTGCATCTTTTTCCAGGCTCATATAGCTACTTTGGGAACTATTCCCAGCTGACTTCCACACTCATGTGCATCTACAGTTACTTGGCTTGGCATTTTTAACAAATTGAGAAGCACTTCTTTCAAATGATATGCATAACTCAAGCTTAATTATTGCCATTTCAAAAGGATTCCTCTGGGTCAAAAAGAATATATAACAATTGCTGGGCACAATGGTGGTATGCACACCTGCTAAACCACTGTTTCTTGAAGTGTGGTTGCTAAGAAGCCATAACTGGCTGGATTCTTATTTAGCCATAAACTATGTTTTATGAACTACAATGGCATGTTTCATGTAATGCATAAAACCCTAATGTGAATTGTTTGGTTAGGCTTAGAACTTTTGGTATGATTTGTAAAGCAAAGTTTATGGCTTTGTGTGTTATGTTAACAAAATAAATTGGGATTTTTCAACAAGCCATGATTAAACAAACCATAGCATAGTGTGATGTACAAACTAAGCTTATGTACATATAAGAAAGAGATTGGCAGAACCTGAAGAATGACCCAAGCCAACAAATGCCCAGAATCCGTATTCAACAGAGCCAGCAGGGAAGATATGGCCTTGCAAGAATTGGTATTCTAGTTCCATGTTCTGACTAGAAAACCTCCATATCCACTTTGTCCCCTTGGTAGCAATGCTATCATAGAATGGAGGTCAAAAGTCTAAGTAAAGAGTCAGGATTGACTTTGTTCCTGTAAAAGTTTTTTTTTTACTTTATACCTTAAAATTTACTTGGACCCAAACCTACTTTGTAGATTGATTTTGGTGTCTAGTGTCTTGAACTCTTTTTCTATTTTGGCTGATTTGGGGACCCAAACTTTTCTCTGCTTCATATCCTGGCTGTTTGAACGTTAACTGAATAAAAGCCAGTCCTGAATATTTTCTTCCCTTTCTCAGGGTTAGTAAAAACACATTGTGAGAAATATATAATTTGTACAATTGGTAGAATCTGGCTTTCATGATGTAGTACATAGATAGCTTTCGCATAGATTATTTGTCTTTGCATATAGGATTTCAACATTTTATTTTAAAAAATATTGATGTTGATGTGGCAGATTGATTCCAGAAAACAGTGGTGATGGCAGCAAATCTCTGCTAATTCTTTGCAAAACTGGTTCCCGCAAAGTCTTATTTTGTTCTTCACATTGTATAACATAGTGTTTATAGGTTGGTGACAGTTCAGATCTAATTTGTCATTTAATGGACTTGTTTGAAGTACCCAAAGACCAGCCTGTATGTCTAGAATTATATATAGAATTATTCCAATCCATGGAAGTTCAAACTGGACAAAGTGTTGCTGATGGGAGGTTCTGTTGGTTTGGAAATTATGTCTACCTTCTTGCTCTTCTTTTTGGGTGCCATTATGAGATCTTTCTGTGGAAGTTCAAGCAAACTCCATATTTAAAATGGAATGGTATGGTCTTTCTTGAATAGGAACACATTTCCAGTCCTAACAGCTGATTTAGGTATTTCTAGAATGATGTTGCTGGAGCTACCTTTTGAAGACCATTCAGAAAGTTCAATTGCTTCACAATATAGCGATCTAAAGTGCCTGTTATGACCAATTAAACCATAAACCATACACATCTTGGAATGAAAGAAGTAATCAAAGAATGGCTTCCTATCATATGTATCAATCAAATCTGATCAAAGTTGTTTACTTGTCCAATAACCTGCTTTTACAGGTCCAACAGTTCACTTTTTTTCTCCCATTGGGGAATTTAAGCAAGTATTTTAGTGCATAGGTTTACAAATAGAATCTCATCCAGGCATTGACAAGACCCGATCATCCTCTGGAAGATAATTGCATCATATATCCTCAAACCAAGGGCTCAGCAACATGGCACTCTTAGTCCTCTTGAGGTAAACAATTCTACATAAATTTAAAGGCAAGCATTTTTCAAGAATTCTAATTTTCTGGAATAATTTTTGTTTCCATTTACAGTATATACCTACATAATCTTATCATTTATACATGTTTATTACACAACTTTACATGTTCATTTGGGAACAAGTCTTCCCTAAATTGTGGGTAACTTCTTGTCAGATAAATGAGCATTGGATTTGCAAACTTGAATTTTTCAAAATACTTTATAAAGTTTAACTTCTATTTTCTAGGACAAGCCTATGCCCACCTCAATGCAGCATCAACTCAAGCTGAGAGGCAGACTGAGAATACTGTTAGCATATCATCCATCTTATGTCTATCAGGACCATTTCTTGAGATGACCTGAAGAATACAGTGGTCTTGGAACTGCTCATAGTGTGTTCATCAAAGACCTGCTGTGACAGATTTGCAAACAAATTTCAGTAAATTTAAATGTGTGAGTAAATGTAAATCAGTCATCTGCATACCAGCTTGAATTGTTGTCTTTGTACCTTCTGGTATAACTGGAATAGCATTCAGTTTTTGAAGCCTGAGGATGTGGATAAGACATCTTGTAGCTGTCCAGCCTACTTCATGCATCCTTCTTTCTGACAGTCTTAGCTTAATGAAGCTACCTGAAGGGGATGGACAGGGTAGATCCAGGAAGTATCAAATACAACAGTGCATGGCAGAATGACGCTGCCATCCTATTGTTGACGAAGCCATACCTCAACCCACAGCATTACAATATATCCAGGGGTAGTGGCTTAAGTTGCTGCCAGTTGGTAAGGGGCCATGGCTGGCCTGCATTGCCCTATGCCCTGCAAATAGATGCATTCCTTTAACAAAGCAGAGGCTTATTTTAAACCTCTCTCCCATATAGGGAACTGAAGCAATTCAAATTCTGAAAATCTTAGTTGCAGTTCTTAAAGAACTATAGTGACTGCCAGCTTACGCCAGCCCCAGTATTTGTCTTTTAATTCCTAAATGGCTTGAGATTCCAACATCTCAAGTGACTTCTCAAATATAATCCTGTCCATGAAACAAGATCTTCTCTTAGTGCTGTTACTTAGTGAGTGAGCTTTGTAGTACAAAAAAAGGGGCCTTTACAGCGGGTAGCATCCTGGATCTAGAACCCACCTCAAATGGTCCTAAGTTGTTAAATATTTTATCTGTTCTGCTTGTAATTTTATATTATGATGATTTATATCCTGCCTCTTCTGCAGAAGCTCAAGGCAGTCTCCCTTCACCTTATCCCCACAACAATTTTGTGAAATACAGTGGGCTGACAAAAATTCACCCAGGGAATTTTCATGGCTAAAGATGGACTAGAACCTCAGTATTCCTACTGTGACATTTAACCACTTTAACCATTTAACGCTGGTTCACTAACTTCTGCCTTTTATTCTTACTGATATTGAAGAATGACCTGAAATCCAGTGGGATGAAGACATAACATTCTTGAAGTAAGTAAGTATGACATCCAAATGACCCATCTATATGAGTTTAATATAGTTCTTGTTTAGCGCATGACCATTTAGATATACTTTGCATGGCTGCAAATGTCTGTATCACGCTAACACAAGATGTAGAATGCATGATGAGGATTATCTTTTCTATTCTTTGTTATAAACGTGCAATCTTTTGATCATTCTGAGTTAAAAGAAATCTTCTGTTTGCATAAGCTGCCTAACAGGTGCAGAGCAGGAAAAAAGTTGGATGAACAGTAACTCTGCCTGAATCTTCTCTGGCAGGCGCTAGACTCACAAGCTTTTAAAAATCCCAATGATACTATCCAAATAACACTAAACTTCATCCTGATTTTTAAGGATTAGAACCATCATTGTTTGAAGGGCATCTGATGCAGATTCAAGTCTCTGTGGAACCTGGTTAAAATAAGGTAGACAATCTTGTGTAATAAATGTTATGGAGTCTCTTATATTCATGTGGTATATCCTGGTAATACTCATACTATAAAGCAAGAGAAGAAAACATGTTTGCTTTATTCATAAAATAATGCAAAGGTTTCTATAAATGGAACTGAATTGCTGTTCATCATAATGGGGTTGAATTCACTTCTCCAAACTTTTTGTGAATGCAAAGACCTCTGTATTTTTAAAGTTCATAGGTGTAGGCAAAATGTATTCAGGCAAACTAGTCATTTCAAGAAACAGGGTTTTTTAAATTAAATTCTTAAGATCTTCTGTTATTGGCCTCCTTCCTTCCTAATGCTGAGTGATGTGATGTGATTTCATTCTAAGGTGTTATATTACATTGTTTTTAAACACTGTGGACAAATCCCCTATGCATAGATAATATTTTCTTCTAAAAATAATCCTTAGACCTGGATTCTATTATAGTGCTGCTTAGCTACAAAAGATCAAGGTTCAATTAAATGAAACAAATTTCTGACCAGTACAGAAATATCTTGATGGATAAATTAAAACATTCCAGGTATGTGGTGTACTCACACCATAGTGAAACTCCGAGCCCTTAAGGGACCACAAGATTCTGTTTTTACTGCAGCAGACAAACATAACTATCCACTTTAAAACTGATGGGCAATACAGAAGTTCAGTTCCAAAATCTGTATTCATATGCAAACAAACATATATAGGAATTTTTAATTGTTAATTTTTTTCCCAATAAATTGTTTGTTTAATAGGTACTTCAAGTGAAATCACTACAAGTTGCTAGAATTGTGCAGTAGAAAAATAGCTAAACCGGTTGCAGACATTAGTTTAATAATCTCTTATTTGAATCTGTGATTCTTATTTGAATACATGCATACAATTTTCAACATCCAATATATGTAGGACTAACTTTTTCCATACTGATATGAGTAACATCTTTCTCTGTAATTCCACGTACTTTTAGGTTGGAAACATTGATGCTTATAGCTTAACCCTGCACCCAGTCTTTTACAATGATAGAACCGAGTTATTTTGAAAAGCGTATCTTATTTTCTTGTTGAAAAATCCTGGCAAAACATGTACTTTAAGTTGTCTGGGTATGTGCAACTATTTGTTTGATATTGAAATTTTCTGTAGGGGTTCCAGAATTAGTACATTCGGTATCTTAGTTCAGAGCTTTTTATTTCTAGCTGACTCAGTTTGGCTTTGAGTTTTTCGGGTGATTCTAGAGACAAGAACTGTCTTATGTGAGTCATTGTGTTTTCTCAATACACTGATCTCTAATCATCTCATCTGCCATATTTCCAAATTCACATGTAACGATTAGTTCCCTCAGAGCAGCAATATACTGTAATGATGATTCCCTTGGTTTCTGCTCATGCTGGCAAAATGTGTAGCAATTAGCTATCACTTTGGGCACCAAAAATCCTTTAATGCAGTGAGTGTCAACTCATATTTAGCATATCTTAAGAAGAGAGTAGAATATTCATTGTCCCTTTTGCACAATGGCATTGGAAACTCATTATAAGATTGTGTTTTAGAAACATTTCCATTGCTTATTTCTTTTAATTATTGCATTTAAATGCTACTTTCAACAACAGCAAAAAACTGAAGGTGGCATGCATGATTCTCTACACCAACATTTTATCTTCAAGCATTCCTTTAAGGAACATTACGCTGAGACCTAATGATTGACCCAAGTTCCCATAGTCAGCTGAGTGGACTGGAGATGATACTTAAGTCCTGAGATGATACTTAAGATCATACTTAGAGCTACCAGATACCAGGGCCAAGGATAGTAAAAGATGCCAGAAACTGTATTTTGGCAGTATCTGGAAATCTGGAAAGTTCCATGGGAAAGCAATTTCACTGAAATGCCATATTCATTTCCCCTTGGACAATTAGGGAAAGATCAGGTTCACACATCACACTACACTATAATGTGGTTTGCCTGTTTATTACTTAGTGCATTATGTGCATCTAACTACTGAGGTTTGTAAACTACCTTTTAAGGGCTGCATTTAACACTGGGAATGGCAAAGTTGCTGGAGCTACAAAGTTCGGTGGGGTAGATTGGAGGGAATTCAGGATATCGTTTTTTCTGTTTTACTCAACCTCTTTGCCTTTCAGAAATTGCTTATGATCTGGCTGTTCTGCCAAATGTTCTGTGCCTAATGGTGTGCAGGCCGCATGTTAGATCACTGTGTGTCCCAGTTTTTATTGTTTGTATTTTCTATTTCTGTAAACTGCCTTGAGTTCTATGGAAATGGGTAGTATATAAAATCTTGTAAGAAATAAATATATAACATAATAATCTGTATGGTTGATTGATTGATTACATGCCATCAAGTTGTCGACTCTTAATGACCATGTAGATAGATTTTCTCCATGATAATCTGTCCCAATCTATATATTTAGGTGTATGTAAATAGCTAGGTCTAAAAATGTATGCATGACTATGGGAACTTGGGTCAATCACTAGGTCTCAGCGTAATGTTCCTCAAAGGAATGCTTTGTTTGTATGTAAAAGGCTAGATGGAAGAGAAGGCTTCCATCCCAGTTCGCTTTTTGGCAGGGCCTCACCTCATTTCAGTCACATCTGTGCCCAGCCCAGCTTTGCTTAAATGTAGCCCCTATTTCTCAGCAAAATTTTGCATCCCTTTTGTTTAAATAGCATTGAGCGGTGCTGTTTAATTTTCCTCCTTTTCTCCTTTCCCCCTGGTTTTCATCACCTCTGAAAGACAGTTCACTGTTACCTATGGGCCATTGTAAAGTGGAGGTAGTTGTGAAACATGCATCTCTATTGCACATTTTCATTGTTGTCCATATTTAGAGGCATATCAAACAGGATTAAACAAGGCAATGCGGCTGCTGTCCATATTTATTTCAAAATAAAATCCCACATTAAGAAAATAATGAACTTAAAATAAAACTTTTCCCACCTTTCATATGCTGAATAGAGATCTCAGTTCAGTGTCTTTCTTTCCTTGGCACAGAGCAGTAGTTTAGATCTTAATTCCCTCTCAAGTGACTTAATGGTACTGTATTGCTTAATTATAGCAGTTGCTAACTCTATCCGCTAAGATGTAACACTGGGACCCAAACATCTGCAAGATGTAGAAAGAACAGAGGATGCTGCATAATAAGATACTGTTTTTGGCATTATTTTGTTTTTACTTATGTGTCAAATACTGAGCTAGTAAGTATTGCTGGAGTTATGCAACTGTGGGTATGAGTGTTGTATGGTACTGTGTGACACTGTCAACATGTATATCTGTAGGTATACTTCTCTGTGTGTGTGGGGAGGGAGTACTCTCAGAAGGAAAGTATTACATAATGCAAAATCTATTCTTGTTTATGAATGTAAGGGTTCCAGAGAAATCCCACACAGACAGGTCTTTCCCATAAGCATTGCACTAGTGATGAAAGGACAATGATTTCCAATGGGTCAGTATATAGTTAATATTATTATTCTTATTATTCAAATAAGAATAGAATAATCTCTACCATTTTGGAACTGAAGTCCTAAAAATGTGTTTTAATTTTTTTTAACTTTATGAAAAAGCATTAAATATTGATGTATTTAATTAATTAAATGCAAATATATATGGATCTGCAGTGCTGTCTCCATTAATTACACAAGATGAGACAACTCATCTCAGATAACAAACTTGGCACATATCATCAAAACAAAACAAGGAATGAGACAGCACCCTATCAGTTATTTGGTATAGTTATGTATGTGCTACTGTGGCAGGGCTAGGCCACTAGTTTGATCACTTCTCTTAATTTGATACTCCCCAGATGTACTGGCTGGAAATTCTGGAATTGTAATTCCAGCACATTTGGGGGAAAAGTGCCAGGTTGGAAAGGCTGGTTTAGAATTTCTGCTTTGGGCTCATGACATTGTTGCAAATCTGTTACGTGCGACTCTTAATTCAGCCAGTGTTATTTAAGATTCTTCTTCTTTTTAATAATTCTGTATGATTTGCCAGTATATAATTCAACCCATACTTTGTGGTTTAGATCCAAAGGAATGGGACTTGGCTTGCTTATTCTCTCTGTAATCCACCCTCCTGGGCTTTCCTAGAAAAACCAGTCCTGAGAGTAGCGGGTCTTTCAGTACAGTGTAAGATGTAATGTGAGGACTGCACTGGAAGGCAGTATTAGTGGAGAATTGTGGCTGGAAGGGCAAGAGAACCTTGGAGGAGCAGAAAAGCCTTCTCACAGAAGACAGACTTCAATATAAAAATGTTGCCTTTGCCAAAGATCTTTAAAAGGTTGCTTGTTGCAGGTTATATAACAAGAGGATTCTATTAGAAGACAGAGAACTTAGTTCCATCCAGAGTTTCCTTCTGTAACAGTTAAATAACTACAAATAAATAACTACAAATAAAGTTAATTTGATTCCCATTTATGTTTTTCTCCCCGGTAGGAGGAGAAAAAGTTGTAGCTATTTAAAATAGTTTCTGTTGCTATAGAAACTGTTTCCCAGGCATCAGTAGACATAGTTCTTTGATAATCTTTTGTCCATGATTGTCAAAAGAGTAGGAGTCACAGGTGTGCATGCAAACATGTGCATGTATGTCTGGAACAAACTGAGAGAACACATCAGTGTTCAAATATCCATTTGCTGGTGTCTGTTTGTGTGTCTTTAACTGGATATTGCTGTCTAGCTGCAGAACAATGTTAAACATGGAGTGTCAAAATTATATTAGGAAGGATTTTTAGAAGTATAGGGCAAATCTGAACGTTCAGCTTGGACCTTCACCAGTATAAACCATCCACTGCTTCCTGAGTGCAGGAATGGATGACGTTGTCCTCTTCCTCTTCCCAGCCCATTGCAAATGCACTCCATGCCTATGTTTTCCAACTTTGATTCAAAACCACTGCTTTCCAACCTGAGCTACCTGAAGCCCTTCAGGGCAGATGGTCTCCAGTGCTTTGTTCCATTCTGGTAACAGCCCCAGCTCTGATTGGCTGCAGGGCCTGTCATGCCCCCCCCCCCCCCAAGTAGCTAGGTGCTGTCCTGGGCACCCATTTTGTCCTGGGTGCCAAGCTGCTATGATCTTTACTGGTGGGAGTTGTTGTTTTTCTTTTTAGTAATCTTGCAGTTGATCCAACATGGCCCATGAGGTCAATGAATAAACTGCAAGCCTCATGCTCCCTTACATCTCCCAGGGGACACCCTTTTGTTTTCTACCCAGGCTATTTGAATCATACTCCCCTTGCTTTCCCACCCTTGCCCATAATACCACAAATCTTCCCTTCCCTTCTCTTCATTTTTAAAAACATATTTAAGTTGCAACTAGGAATTTTGCTGCTTTGTTTCTATGAAGCTGAATTGTCAGTACTTCCTTGCTGTAAAGTTGCTATAGACCTACAGAAGAAGAAAAGAATGGGGGGGGGGGGGAAACAAACAAACAGACAGTTCCTTATTGCTGTGATTACTGAAGTATCAGAGCAATGATGGTACCAGGAGGGGGACAAAAAAAGAAAAAAAGAAAGGTCCCCTGTTAATGTCAATGGAGATAATGTGGAAATCCATGTGTGGAAATATCTGGAGAAGCAAGGAAAGGCACAGGGATTAGTTAGGAGGGAACAATCCTAAAATTCAAGGGCTCAGGCAAATAACTGTAGGCACTTTTTAATAATTTTGGTTGCACGCCTACCATTTTAGGGTAGTAGTGATGTAAATAGTTTTCAAAAATACTGGGGGAAAAATTCTGAGAGGAAATATATGAAGCAAGTGCTTCAACTGTGTTTGAGATTCCAGACATCCAACCCTTAATTCTGATTCCATTCCATTCCCAACAGTCATCAGAATCCAGGGCCACTGAAAATGACCAGTTCTTCTTGCCTTTTTGGGGAGGTTTTCCCCATTAGCCTCTTGTTAAGAATTTTCTCCCTTAATCATTATTTATATTTTGCAAACAATAACGTTCCTCCAAAACTTCTGTTTCAGTAATTTGGGTAGTTCTATTTGTAATATGCATATAGACAAAATGATGTTTAGCACACTCAAAGGCATACTATGGAAGTGATATTTTGGCAGTTGTATTGGCTATGATCAGTGCTTAAACTTTGGATAGAGTCAGTATTGACCAGAAAGACCCAGATTCAAATCCATTCTCAGCCATGGAAATTTACCAGGTGACTTTTACCTTCTTTCAATCTAACCTATCAAAGAGGGTTATTTTGGGGGGGGGGAATTGGGAGAAAGAGTGCTTTGCACCCACTTTATGCTCCTGGAGAAAGGTTGAATATACATTAAAATAGTAATGTGATAGAAATTGGAATTCATTATAAATGTAATAAAATTAAGGCTGCAAGAAAGATCAGAATATTCCACACCTGGAATATAATTTGTTGTAAAATCAGCTCTGAGCCTGACCTTAGCCACTGTTGATTTTCCAGTGATGATGAGAAACTTAGCCAGCTAGGTCTTTCCCTTTTTTCTGGGCTGAGATATTGCAGTGAAACACATTTTGGAACTGAGCCCAAATGGCTCAAACAAAACCCTGGCTTCGGTGAATGGATGAAATTGTTGTGTAAGGTTTAATGAAAACTATATTTTGAAAATGGCTTAATGGTCTTGGTGTGTTCTCCCTCTCCCTTGGTATAACATGGGCCAAAATCTTCAAATTACTTACTCGAGAGTCATCTCAGGGGACTTCTCCAACAGCTCTCCAGGGCCAAGTGGTTTTTTTAAAAAATGCAGCTGAAGGATTCTTTTTTCTTTTGTTGCTGTTGTAATAGTTTAGCAAATACTCCCTAGTAGACTAATGCTGGAAGCAAAAAGTCACTTGAGACTATCACCCATCTTGGCTTCTCTTTCACTGTTTTTGTTTTCACAAGAAGTTTGTAAAAGAGAAGTGCCTCTAGACATACAATGTTATCCTACAAAGAACTTATCTATAGTTTCCTTTAGTGAATGGATAGCATTACAAATTAGAGAGTAAGTTGGGGTAGGCAACCTGGTATCTCGCCCAGATGTTTTGGACTAAAATTCCATCTGACCAAGCCAGCATGTTCCATACTCAGGAATTGTGGGAGTTGTAATTCAAAACATCTGGAGGGCATAGAATTGCCTATTCCTGATATAAATAGCACAGCTGGCCTCCAGAGTAGTTTAATAGGTAGTGAAGGTGAAGCCAAAATATCTTGTTATTTTTCAAGTGTGGGCTATTTCACATAGACTAAATGAAAGATAGGATTGTTTTCCTACTTTCTAATCTCTAGCCATTGTAGAAAATAACAGAATTGAAAAGTGGGTGAATCCTACAAGAGGAGGGCCCAGCAGAATTGTTTTGTTTATCTAAAGCAGAGGTGTCCAGTCTATAAACTGCATGCTACATGCAGGCCACCTGTCCCTTTTTGTGGCTTCCAGAGTTCCTTCTAAAGCCTGGTGCCAGGTTTTGGTGGCATGACTTTTTCTGAAAAGAAGGACTTAATTTGGTTCCCTAAAGGTACCCTCCAATAATCTCATGGCACTGTATTGGCACTCCAATAATATATGACCTGTAGCCTTTGCAAGCCAATTTTAAAAAGGTGATACCTTTCAAGACTAGGGAAAGGTTGTCTACTCTTGATCTACAGTAATGTCTAGGGCTTTAAATGCCTCATCCATCAAGCAGTGCCTTCCAATATAGTCTATTTGAGAATGGTCTGACATGATCAAGGCACAATCAAGACTATAGAGGATAACCAGGAGATAAATGTTTTAAACGAATGAGTAAACTAGATCCTAAGAAGATCCCAAGAGAATTGAGGCTGATATTCCCAACTATAAATAGGACATGTAACAGAGAATATGTGATTGCACATAGAAATCATATATGCAAATGTGTACTTCTTTTACTGGAAGGGCATATGTAGTAGCAGCAAGAACAGGAACTAAATCAATAGCAAAAACTCAAAACTCATGCAGAGCAGATTGCTCAAGAAAAAGAGGCAAATTACTAAATAAAGATTAACCAATACAGATATGCATTATTTCACTATAGATGAGTTAACAAGATGAGGATAACAATCAAATGAGAAGGACAGGGGGTTTATTTAAGGAAATTACAGAGATTAAGGGAGGAATCATTGAACTTTGCTTATTTTGTCTTCTACCTCAACCATCTTTGCATTAAAAAGATAGATATGGTAGAAGACAAAGATCAACAATATGTATGAAGGTTTGATCCCTGAACTAAAATTAGACATTCTGGAAAGTAAAGAGAAGCAGGCCCTAGATAATATTGTTAACAACAAAACCGCTGGAGTTGATGAAATACCAGCAGTACTCTTTAAAGAATTACAAGATAATGTAGTTAAAGTGATTCATGCAATTTGTAAGCATTGGCCGAGGAACTATTCCAATACCAAAACTGGGGAATGCTAAAAATACTCAAACTCCCAAACAATTGCATTTATCTCACATGTTGTTAATATTTTGCAATCCAGAGTTTGACTATAAATGGACTTATGATTGCCTGAAATATTAGTTGGATTCCAAAAAGGCAGGGGCACCTGACATTGCACAGAAAGACAAGATAATTTTTAAAATACATCTGTATTGATTATACAAACGTTTTGTGTAGATTACAAGAAATTATGGATTGCCCTCAAAGAATGGATGTAGCAGATAATCTTGTATGCCTACTGAAGGATCTGTGTGATGAGAAAGCAATAGTTAAAATGGAATATGGAACAAATAAATTCTTCAACGTTTTGAAACTGTTATAATATGGTCACCTTATTTATTTATTTAATCTGCAGAATATATTGTGAGAAATGCTAGACTTGAAGAAATAGAAACTGGAATTAAAATCACTTGGACAAATATCAACAACAATACACTGATGATACTACTGCGATGGCTGGAAGTGAAGAATCTCTTGTTGAAAGTGTAAGAAGAAAATGCAGACGCTGATCTGCTGTTCAGTAATAAAAAAAATCCTTTAGATTATATCAATAGGCAATGCTATCCCAATGAACAAGGTGAAGAAAATATAGTAACAAACATTAGCTCCCTAAGCTTGAGGCGGGGGGGGATATATATTGTCAAGGCTATGATTTTTCCAGTTATTCGATATGACTGTAAACACTGGACCATTGGACCAAAGAAAATGGGTGTATTTGAACTGCGGTGCTGGAAAAAAATGGTTGAGAATATCTCAGACAACAAGAACAAATCATTCAGCACTACATGAAGTAAAACCAGGCTGCTCACTGGAAGCACTGATAGTGAAGCTAAAGCTTAAATATTTTAGACACATTAATGCAAATGCAACAGAACTGAAGAAGAAGTTTTTGCTTGGAAAAATTAAAGAGGTAAAAAGGAGGTCAGCAAAAGACAAGGTGGCTAGAGACTCTCACTCTTGACACAAGTATGAGTTTACAGGAACTCAAAGAAGCAGTTACTGACACAAATCTTGGTAAAATTATGTCCATCGGATTGCAAACAATCATAAGAATTGAACCACAAAATAACAACAATGGAAGTGGTTGTTTCCATTTTTGGAAATATGATACCTCATATTAATTGTCTATTAATTTAGCTTTTCATAGATTGGGCCTTAGTTAAGATACATGTTTAAAAATCAATTTTTGATTTTTCAAAAATTTATTTTCAGAGACAGACTAGTAAGGGTTTGGTTTCTTTGAAACCATATTGATTTTTAAACTGTCCACAGGTCTCCTCCTCCTATTTGCTGCTCTGTGTTCAGATCTCTTCCATTCTGTAACCTATATCTACCCTCCCAACTTCCAGGAAAACTGTTCTCTTCTTCCTTTTCCTTTTCTACGGTGATCCTTCTGATTAAAACCTCTAATGCAGGCCTCCCACTGCTCCATCATTCCTCCAAGATGTTCTTCCTAATATTCAGTCATTCTTCTTCATTTTTTGAAATTTAAACTTTTTGATTTTAGTCCTGATCTTTGTAACAGCCAAAAACCAATTTGTTCCATTATCTAGTGACAACCTTTCACTATCATATAGTGAAGATGAGCTACTATTAGTCATACCAACTAATTGGTTTCTTAATATTTTCTGTTTTTTAAAATTAAGAGACTTTTGTTTCTAAAAAAAGGCACTATGGAAACTCTGTACAACATGAATACCATTTTTTTCTATAAAATATTTCTTTCAAGTGCTTTTATGATGCTTCATCAAGTGAATCTAAGTGGCGTATAAAAGCCATACAGAAGCAATACATTCAACAGTAAAAATACATGCAATCAATTAATATCAATAACAGCAATAAACAAACCCAAAAGCAGCACCCATAGACATCCCACGTACTTACTTCATCAATCTTCTCAATCACTTACTCCGCCTTCTTAATCCCCAAATGCCTACTTAAATAGCCAGGTCTTTGTATACTCTCTGAATATTAACAGAAAGAATGCTGATTATATTTCTGGAGGTAACTAGTTCCACAAGATTGAAAGCCCAGCAGAGAATGCTCACTTTCAAGTCTTGTAAAGATTTTGTAAAGTCAGGACTGTATAGATTATCACCAGCACCATGAATTGTACATGGAAACCAAATGGCAACAAATGCAGCACTCATAGTACAGGTTTTATATGACAGTGTTGGGGCATTGCCATCAGTACACAAGCAGCTGCATTTTGTATAAGCTGAAGTTTCTGAGTGTTCTTCAAGGGTAGTCCATGTCCAGTGAGTTACTGTAGTCCAGGTGATGAGGGCATGAGTGTCTGTTGTCAGTGCCTCCTGTTCTATGGATGGCCATAACTGACACACAAGTTGAAGCTGGACAAAACCTCTCCTGGTCACAGCTTCCACTTGCTGATCCAACAGGAGCTGTGAATGCAGGATAACCTCATATTATGGACTAAGTTGCTTTGGAGTTGCACAGTTCCATCAGAGCTAACATTGTCCCAGAATCAGTTAAATTCCAGATTAACAGCCACTTTGTCTTGTTTGGGTTACGTGGTAACATATTCTTCCCCATCCAAACCCTTACAACCTTAGAAAATGGGTCAAGATTTGTACTGTATATCTCATTTAGTTTGGGGTAAAGATGCACAGTTGAATATCATTTGCATGTTGATGATATTGTACCCCAACTGTCAAATAACTTATTCCAATGGCTTCATATTGGAATGCTCAAGGTCTCAAGCTTTCATACACCCCAACTGGAACTGCTCACTCTGTAAGGAGAACTACCGCAGAACAAGTTTTTCAGTTCCCAACCCTTATAGGACCCTCCAGAAAAATACCATGATTGATGGTTTGGAAGTCCTCTAAGGATCCATCAGGGTAAATAAGATTGCACTTCCCCTAACTAAGTCCCGCCACAGTCATCAATGAGAGCAACCAATATGATTTACATCCCATGCTTCCAAAGCCTTTTGTAACTGCCACCTCCTTGCTTTCTCCACAACCTTCTCATAGAAGGAAAGGTTGAAAACTGGGGCCTAGTTATCTGTCACAGTTAAATCCAAGGTGAGCAGGGGATGTACTAAAGCCACCTTCTTGTCAAGGGGTGAACACCCTCAAATGTTTAATTTCAAAGTGATGCTGGAATACAGTTAGGGTATAAGGAATATTTATTGTGTAACTGATACCCAAGGAAGTTTTTCTGAAGTAACTGTGGAGAAACAATAGAAGTACAGGATCAATTGTCTATTGAAGCTAAGCAAAGTATATTTTAAAGGGGGCTTTTGTTTATCATTGTCAAGTAATGAAGTCCTGATAAATAATAGTTAAAGCACTTAATACAGTCTGGCTGAAGCATTTTCCGTCTCTTAAATTCTCAAATATCTCTGTGCTGTTTATGATAATTATTTCTCTATGTGCATGTGTATATGTATGTGTGTGTCTGTGTGTATATAAGCTTCCACAACATTTTTAAAGAAAAAGAGATAAGATAACTCTAATTTTTACTGCTAAAACATGCAGCTCTCTACTTCTTAATGGCAAAATGTTTTACGATCAAAGCATATGTCACAATGCTAATATCAAAAGGAGACATCTACATACCCTCCAATGCACCTGAGAATTGTCTGTGGTTAGCAATTCAGCTAAAAATAAATGTAAGATTCAGGGACCACACAGTTTTTCTCTTCTGCTTCAGTCACCCATACTGGCCCTTTGCTCCTTGTTCCAAGACTTCTGCTATTTTTGAGGCTGCCCCGTGAAATCTCTGCCAGATTTTCAAAGACTAGGGAGGGCTGGCTGTGAGTGAAATCAGACAGAAACTGACAGCATAAGTCAAGGGCAGGGAGGCACTGGTCAAAGGAACAAATTGCTTTTTGGAAAGAGAAGACTGGGAACAAAAAAGAATAGACAACAATTGGAGACATGGAAACTTTGCTGACAGTCAAACAGCTTAATATGAGATTCCTTTTTGTGTTTTATACTCAGAGCAGGCAATGTTTGTTTCTTTGCTTTTCAGCGGCAGATAAGAGAAGAGGAAAATATCAGGGTTGGTAAAGCAATCTTAAGAGGAATATTTAGATTTCTGACACAGGTTGATATTTGTGCTATATAGTACATTCTTGAAATATCTTTTAGTAATCATTCTACAGCGGCTCTCTAAACAGCTAGCACAGCTATTTGAAATGCTAATGTCAAAACAGGAAGGCAGGTGCTTTTCGTTATACCAGCTTCTGCAGAAAGCAAAGTTAAAGAAAGCAAAGACCATGTAAATTTTCAATAGAATGTCTGTAGAAAAACATTTTAAAAGATTTGCCGGATCAGACTAAAACTATAATCCACAAATCGCTTATGAATGCAAGAATCCTCTCCCTTTGTTTATCTGCCAGGAGTTCCTATTCAGGGCACCTGAAATTTCCATTGACCTTAACAATATGAGCACTTTAACAATGGATGGACACTTGCTCACTAGAGGCACAGGCAGAGATTGGACAACCGTTTTCTGGAGATGCTTTAGCTCTGGATTTCCTGCAATGACAGGTGTTGAAGTAGATGTCCAACTGGACCCAATTAACTCTATGAACATAGAGGAGATATTTAGTTCTGCATACAACTGACTGCTTGAAGCAGCTTTTATGCCTACATAAAATGAATCAGCAGCATTTAATACATAATCAGGAAATGTATTGCTGTAAAATATGATGGATAATAGCTGAAGTAGCCTTAAAGCCGTCATCTTCGACCTGACGTCCTCCAGATTCGTAAGCTATGTCCCTGGCTTGCATTTAGTCACAGCGTAAATATGTTATGGCAACATCTTTTTTTCTGCCATGTCCCACAATGTTACCTTTATCTTGTCCTCAATCCATGACTGAGATTTACTGAAAGGCAAAAGATTTACACAATCTGAAGAGAAACCATTATTTTACAATATTTTGTATTGATTGTATTGTGGTAGTCTATGGTAATTATTAGTAAATCAGTGATTATTGATAATTTTAATAGATAAGGTAGATTTTTTTTCTTTTCTTTTTTCTTCTTTAATCTATTTGGGGTTTTAAAAATATTTTTCTTTTCTTTTCTTTGGTTTTTCTTGTTTTTTTCCCCCATTAACTTTTCACACAGTCTCATTTAATTTTGTGCATATGAATTTTTAGTATTTTTAAGTTTTTTGTAAATTTTTCTTTTGTAATTTGTATTTTGAAAAATTAAAAAAAAATAAAAATAAATGAGATAAGCTTTAGGCAGGATTAACATAGTCGTTCTCTCCTTATTCTAACCCTGTTCAAGGCAGTATCTCACAGTGATTGTGAGAGACAGGCAATATAGGCAGGATAGGGATTGGAAATGGGGCAGTAGATTTCCTGCTGATGTAATTTTCTGCCAACTCAAGAATGAGTGGAGGGCACTATAACTTGTAGTGGAGAAATAAAGGCAAACTGAGAATTCTGCAAATTGAAATCCAACAGGTTTCAAGAACACCAAATTAAGGTTACTTTAAAGAAATTTAATCATTTTGCATTTGATGCTGCATATTTTGAGGCTGATGCATTTCACTGAGTCGTTGTAAGTTGTAATATTAGAAAATGGAAGGAGACATCTCTATCCACTTTTCCCCTTCTGATTTGATGGATTAATAAATCTCTGTGATAATATCCCATGTATTTTTCAGGATTGTCTTGGAATAACTTGGAAGTCCAAAATATGCTTTAATCCAGCAATTATTCAGTAAAGGATGCTTGGGACTTAATTGTCCCCATCCCCACTCCCTTTTGTTTCTTTTCATTTGGAACCCAAACATTTTTTTTTCAAAAAACTATTGCAGATTTTACAGACATGCAACCATCAGCAACACTGAAATAATTTTTAAGATGTTATGTCAAGATGTTATGTTTTATTTCTTCAGATAAAATTGCATGATTAGGGTTTTCAAGTATATATTTTAGCATTATTTCTGAATCATCTTGGGGCTCCTAGTCATCTCCAGTTTCACTTTGCATAAATATGTGTCAATTAGTTTGAAATGTTCTCTATTTATATCTTGCAATAACCAACAAATAACAGTAGGAGAGTAAATATTTTAAAACATTCTCAAAATGGATGAAAAATGTTGTTTGGTAATGATCTCATGCCTTTTAAATGAACAATTAACCAAATGCAATGGAAATGCTATTTTAAGTAGTAGCACCCTGAATGAGGACTCCAAGAGAAGGAATTTAGGCAGGCTCCCTCATCCTTGCTTTACTGAGCTTCCAGCTGTAATTTTATTTTTTGAGTTTAGACAACTCCCCTGTTTTATTGTAATATTGGTGAGGGGGTTTGGCCTTGTTTGAGCTTTTTCAGCCTTTCAAGGTAGGCCAGATTAGGAAGCAGATACCGCAATGACTCCAATTTTCTTGTTGTAGGCAGTGTTGTCCAAACTTGGCCACTTTAAGATGAGTGGACTTCAACTCCCTGCCATGCTGGGGAATTCTGGGAGTTGAAGTCCACTCATCTTAAAGTGGCCAAGTTTGGACAACACTGTTGTAGGGTATAATAACAGAATCTTGGAAGCCTGCCAGAGCTTCTCCTGCCCGCTCTTATACCAAACAGAATCAAGACTGAATTATTTTGAGTCTCTTTCTCATGCCCTCTACTTTCCCAGGACTAAGTTGACCTTTCCTTTCTCGATTATTTTCTCTTAGCAATTCTTCTAAGGACTCTTGCATTCCTTTGTCAATGTTTTCTCTGCACTCCTCTATGACTTCCATTATTATTATTTTTCTTCTTCTCTTCTACTATCATTTTTTCCAAGCACAAATGAACAGAGGGTTGATGAAACAAATAAATACACCCCCTCCTTTGTCTTCATAAGGCCACATTTTTTAAAATTACTACTAACCTAATGAAGTAATTTAATGGTGGGTAAATTTAAAGACTTAAATTTAAAACAGAGGGATCTTTCCATGTGAGGTCTTTTTCCACTTCTGTATGATCCTGCCTGTGTCTGTATTTGGCTGATGACTTGATTTATTTAATCATCTTATAACCTGCCCCCTTTTATCAAAAGGCACGTGCACACAATATACAATATAATCATGATTGGAAATACAGTATTGTTTAAATGCCATTTTTTTCACCCTCCAATTGTTCAGTTGGAAGCGAAAGTACTTATTGTCTTATGCATTTCCAGCATCTCGAAACATACAGCTGCTAAGCTGTCTGTAGATCTGCTTCAAGCCACTTTTGAGAAACTGGACAATCAAAACAGCAGCACTGGCCTCAGATCATTATATGGTTATAGTTGTTGATTAGTTAGTTAGCTGGTCATATCAAGTGGCTGGATAACTAAGTCCTTTATAAGGATGGAATATGTGTTAATTCAGCTTTTTCCATTCTGACTTTCTCCAAATATACAGTATTAGAAATGCAGTTTCTAGAAATCAACATAAACTTGCAAATCCCTAGCAACCATGGGAGTTGTAATCCCAATATATCTGAAGGCTACCAAGCTGGGAAAGCCTGCATTCATCAAAACCAAATCCATGTTACTTGATCTGGAACACATCATTATCTATTCTATCAGCAATGCATTCTGAGGGGGACGCGGTGGCGCAGCGGCTTAATGACGCTGAAAGTTGCCGGCCAGAAATGGCTGACGCTTCAGCGGTTCGAGTCCAGCCTTCGCGCTAAACAGGGTGAGCTCCTGTTTCCTCCCCAGTTCCTGTCAACCCAACAGGTCGAAAACTCACGTGAGTAGATAAATGGGTACTTTCACTCCGGTGGGAGGAAAAATGCTGGGGGCACTTGCACAGAAGTTGGGAGCAGTTGCCGGTAAGTGCGAAAAACCGTGCATGCCCGAAAAGGGCGTGAAGCAACGGAAACCCCGCCTCCTGCGCTCGCCAGCTGGGCTCTGCTCTAGGAAGGAGGCTCTGGCAAACCACTTCCGAAACAATTGCCTTGAAAACTGCAAGGACTCGTCCAAGCAGTCACTGCAGGGTCAGTAATGACTGAGCGCAGACCAAAAAAAAAAAAAAAAAATGCATTCTGAGTAAACCTTAATATCACTGACTATTTCTTTTTGCCCTCACAATGTACAACTCCCAAATGCATTTAACTAATCTTCTTGTCCAGATGTTAAGATAGCAAAGGTTCTGTGCATAGGGAAGAAGCTGCATCTCCAACTCTGGCTTGAACCTCATGCCCCTTTCATTTAGGAAGACAGAGGCAGAGCTTAGTGCAAACAGGACTTGAGGCCAGTGGAAGAGTGCCCTAGGATGTGCAGAATAATTTTCTGTGATCTCACTTTCAAATCAGAGGAAAGTACATTGTTCATAATACAAAATGGAGTAGCCACCATACTTCTAACCAAGGTGTGCCAGATCTTCTGGGATTCAAGCATCTTTTTTAGACTATAACATCCATTCGCATAGTATGTGGTTCTTACCCAGGATTTCTACATTTACAAATTAAACCCAGGTAGCTCTCCATGGTGACCTTAAAAGACTCATACATCCTACATATGCCTATGTTCATAGCAAACACCTGAATGGCCTGCTTGTGATTCAACTTTCATCCTCAGCAGATGGAGGAAGGTGTGGGGTGGGTGGGGGGGGAATGGTCCTAAGTGGGTGTTGGGTTGCCACTGTTTTTGTAGTCATGGAGAAGCCATGGGTGTATGCAACAGCACAGGCATGATAAAATTTTCACTTGGTAGGACTCTGTATTAATGTATTGGTCTGTTGACTTTGGCCATGACATCAAATTTAGTGTTAACTGCTGAACTGCTGCTGCTATTTATTTAATAGAATTATTTTGCTGTTGCAATTAAAAATAAACAAATGGAATTTTTAATTACACACAATTTTATATATATAGTGGTACCTCAGATTACGAATGCCTCTGTTAACGAACTTTTCGGATTATGACCAGCTCCGGCCGCAAAAATTTACCTCAGTTTGCGAACTCTGCTTCAGGGTATGAGCAGGATATGCGGCCATTTTCCCTCCCGTGACACAGTCCGCAGCCATTTTTCCGCCCCTGACACGTGGTCCGCGGCCATTTTCCATCCCTGACACGTGGTCCGCGGCCATTTTCTGCCCCTGACACGTGGTCCGTGGCCATTTTTCCGCCCCTGACACGTGGTCGTAGGGAGGGGGACTCTCCCTCCAAGCAATAGCCGCCTCCCTGTCCTCCACGCCACAACGGATTAATGGTAATTACATTGAACCTTATGGGGAAATTTGCTTTGGGTTGCGACCAATTCGGGTTGCGGCCAGAGTCACGGAACAAATTAAGTTCGTAAACCGAGGTTCCACTGTATGTATGTGTGTGTGTGTGTGTGTGTGTATAATGTAAAATTGGTTTTTTGGACAAAAAATATTTTTGTCCTTTTTGTTTATTTTTCCTAAATATCATTTTTTTCTTTCATATGATTTCATTTTTTTCTGCAACATTTGATGTATTATTGGAAAGACTTTTTATATTTATAATATTTAATGTTATTATTATAATATACAATCTATTAATAAAAGTAAAAATATTACTTCTACAAAAAAAACCCCACAACAATATATGTAATACACAAAATATTTTGGAAACTCTTCTTGATTCTTAGACTTTAGTTTCTTAACCAAAGCCATTTCTTGATATACAACATTTCATATGAAGTGGTATATTAGTAAATTAAAAATCAATTCAGTGTACCAAATTTCCAAAACATTTTGGGGAAAAATGCTTCTTTAGAGAAGTTTCAGGTCTAGAAAAACTCTGGGAACTGCACACACCTTAAAAATCTTCTTTTGTGTTACAGTTTTGTTAGAGGGTAGAAAAGGGACAGGAACTTTCCAGACACACAGGCTGTTTTTCTCTAAATTACAGTGATATTTATTGCTACTGTATTTCAAGTAAATAATCTGTGCTTATTTTTAATATATACTTAGTTTAACAAACTATTATAAAGTCACTTTTACAACATCTAAACAATGCAGATCTCTAAGCAAGGTTTTAAGGCACAAGAGCATAGACATTCAACTTTTTGTCCAGCAAGATTAATTGTGAATGTGCTCATAGTTACTGAGAGGCACTATAATTGACTAGTCCCTACAACTCACTAAGCCATAAAGTTTGGTTTTAGTTTAGTATGTTATAAAAGCCTAGCCAGTTCTTTATCTAAATGGACAAACAACTTAGCTCAACATGTGAAACCAGTAATTGAGAAGCCAATTTTTTTTTAGTTGTATGCGTAGTTTTTATCAATCCATATAATGTTATCCACATACAAGCCATCTGAGTACTATTTTTTAGAAAGCAAGAGTATACAGCAAGCATCTAGTTCTGTTTCTTGCAAATAATTAGCAACATCATATTTACAATTAAGATCTAACTTCCCTTTTTTGCTAATATGGAATTGGTTCTGCACACTCCACAGAGGCACCTTAGTTGTTTTTAATATACATTACCTTTCAAGTTCCATACAATTAATAATTCTAGAAATGCTTTTAATAGTTAACAATATTCTCCTGTTCTGAATTTTCCAGCATGGCTTGTCCTTTACAGATTCCGCACTAGAATTCAATGTTGCTGCTGCTTTTGTTTTTGATTTTGTTTTATACGTGGTTCTGCCTTAGGTAAGGTAAGAAGACCAATCTGAAATGTGGGTGTGGAAGCATGTTACCACTTTATCACCCTCTCACAGCTTTTACAATGTGGTGAATGGCTTTTGATGAGCTATCTCTCCTGCCTCTTTTCTTTAATGGCAACTTTCATGTCCTTTACTAAATTACTTCTAATTATTTGAGATGAAGCACTAATGTGCTTGGCAGCAGCAAAGATGACATGCTCTTTCCTTTAATTTACAGCCAAATTCTAGACTCTAACTCAAGTTAAAGAGCATCTTAATCTTTGCATGGATTCTTTTGGATGTGTGCAGTGTATCTTGGCTGCAGGTCAGAAATCTGTCAATGCAATCAATTTTTGCATTTTGAATTATTGTACAGGTAGTATCTTGCTCTGTCTACATGAGGGATGTGTATTCTACAGCCTCCAGTCTGCATGTGGGTTCTGAACACCTTTTCTATAGTCCCTAAATCTGTAGGATCACACTGCTGAAATTCAGTGGCTAAATATAAATTGTCATTTATATTTGTCATTTTCCAAGCCTTCAGATAGGTATAGTGCATCTAAAAAGCATCATGTGAGAACAAACAAAATAAAAAATAAAACCAGCCCCTTCATCTGTGTCATGATATGATCACCCTTTAGATTCTGTTTGCTAAAAAAAACTAGTACTAAAAAAGATGTGGCCTCAGTTATTAAAATGGTTTCCCAGCCACATCTAACACTTACAAAGAATCTTAATTCCTTCCTAATTACTATCAAACCCCCCCAGCAACCTGGAGAAAGGTTTGGCTTCCATCCTGCATATTGTGTACATATAAGTGGATACCTGGAGATGCCATTTGCATCCAAAAAAACAACAACATATTTGTTGCATATACGATAAAATACTGAATTTCCTCTAGAAATTTTACTGCCATCTAGGATTTCTAAAAGTCAAGACTTTGAAGAGCATAAGCACCCAAGAGTTGTACTGTCAAACTAAAGATTGGTATACCTGTGTTTTCTGTTACTATAGCAGCCAATCAGATCCCTGCAGGAAACCCAGAAGTAGGACATGAATGACCACCACCATTCTGCTCATATTCTCTCTCTCTTGTTTTTAAATAATATTTTTTTAAAAAATTACATAGATAAAAGCTAATACAAAACTAAAAGAAATATACAAACGAAAAAGAAAAAAGAAAGAGAAAAGAAAGGGAAAGACATATAAAAATGACCCCCCCCACAAGATAAATATTTGCAGTAATTTAATACCTTCTCTAGTATTACAGAAAAACACCCCTTCTTCCCATTGCGCATCCCTTAAGAATAGTCAGATTGTGAGAAATTCATCAATCCATCTTGCTCAGCAAAAGCATTAAGAGTACCAGTAATAATAACCTATATGTTTTAACCCTAAACAAATAAATCCAGTTTACATTATGACTTAAAACTTTAATAAGTAAAACATAAAAGATTTATCTCCATAGGCATAAAGAATACCAATAATAATAATGACATATACAGTATGTTTTAAACTAAATTGAATAGGTCTATTTTATTTATTTTATTTATTCAGTTTATAAATTTACTTTTTAAACTATAACTTTCTCTAACAAAAAGGATATAGAAAGTTTATCTCATATGAAAAAATCTTTAAATCCTCATCTTACAGTCCTGGTCAATAAAGAAATTCCAATAGTAACAACCCAAAACCAGAACTTATACTATTTAACCCTGATCAAATAAGTCTAACTTGAACTCCTTTTTCTTCTTTTTGAAAGGCTTGATCTTCAGTTGTTTCTTCAAAAAAAGTCCCACATATTGATCTCTTATTGTTTGCTCCCTGTTTGTGCTCAGGAACAACTTCAGAAATTTAGTACTTCCCTTCTGTGGATCCAAATAAGATAACTCTCCAAGTCACTCTTCTGATTTATAATCTGAATATCCCCTTTAATTGTTAAAACATCAACTAGCATAATTTTTAAGTCCAATACAGCTTCTTTCTCCATGTCACTTTTGTAGTCAAATGTTTTTAAATCCATTTTCAGATCCACAACATTTTTCTCCATATCTTCCATATCTCTTTTATTGTCTGGCAATTTTTTAAAGTCTGGCTACCCTCCAAGGCAAAATAGAAAGAATGGAGGAAAAATTTACAAAGGTAGAAGAAAAGATGAATAAAAAAATTGAAAGAATCTGTAATACAGATGAGTGGAGAGGTTAAACAAATTAAAGAAAAGTAGAGATTTTGGAAAATAAGATAGAAATAATAAATCAAGAGATAGAAAAGGATTTAGACAGTTGGCATTATTGGAATTAAGAGAGAAAGAATTTTGTTTAAGACTGAGAGCAGTTCCAGAGGAACCTACTGAAGACATTAGAGAGAGAGTTATAGAATCTCTAACAAAATTTTGGAACGGGATGAAGAAGATATGGATGCAGAAGTGGACATGGTGTACAGAATTAATACAAGATATGTAAAATTAAGAAAAGCACCAAGAGATATACTTGTACAATTTATCAGGAAGAAGACAAGAGACAAGGTTCTACAATAACACTTTAACACTAAATTTGTCAGGAAGAAGACAAGAGACGAGGTTCTACAATAACACTTTAACACTAAATTAAGAATAAATAACTCAGAAGTAATCGTGCTCAAAGAAATACCTATTAGAATACTGTGTAAGAGAAAAGAATATACCTTTCTGACAGATAAACTTCAACAGGATACCATTTCATTGGGATAAACTGGAAGGAGTAATCCTAACTTTTAATCAACAGAGATATCAACTCAACTCAGTCCAAAAGGTGAGAGATTTTTATGAAAAGTTCAAAAAGAAGATGGAGAAAGTTCAATTGGATCAAAAAGAGGAAACTATGCAACAAAGACAGCAAGCAAATGATGAGGAGTCAACATTAGGCACTACTGGCATAGACTTTTCTAAGTTTATAAAATAGACATGGATTTTAAATGTCTAATGTGGAATATAAATGGAGCAAATGCCCCTCAAAAAAGAAAGAAGGTATTTCATCATTTGAAAAAAAAATAAAACTAGATGTAATTTGCCCACAAGAAATACATATAAGAAAAAAGATAAAAAATATTTGATTTATAAATATTTGGGACAAGAATTTATATTGGCAGGGACAACTAAAAAAAATTGAGTTGTTTTGTATATAGGCAAAAAGTTACAACCGAAATTGATAATGAACGATGACCATAGCAGATATGTAGGGGTTGAAATCAGTTAGAATGAAACTAAAATTATGATATATTGGGAATATATGTGCCAAATGATAACAAAGCCATATTTTTAAGGGACTTATGGAAAAGTTGATAGAATTGTCTTATGAAAATTGGTGTTTTTTGGGAGATTGGAATAGAGTGGTTTGCCCCAAAAAAGATAGAACCTCTGTGAAAGGAATTAAATCAACAGAAGGTAAATTGCTGAAAATATTTTTTGAAATGATGGACAACTTTGAGCTTATAGATATATGGAGACATAAAAATGGTGATTCTAAAGTATATACATATTTTCTGAAAGGCACAGATGTTTCTCAAGAATAGATATGTTTTGGATTTCTATAAAACTTACAACATAATAAAGTGGAGATATTACCAAAAACTTTTTCACATCATACCCTAGTGACTTTAACATATAAGAGGAAAGGCAGAACTTATAGCTAGAGGCTTAACAGAACTTTGTTACAAAAAGTATCAAACGGTGGTTCTCCTCTGTCCCATTGTTTTTGTCCAAACTCCTGCCCTTTCAACTTTAGATACAAACAGTCGATCTTGAGAAAAAGAAGGAAACTTTTTAAAAACCTGTTTTCTCTTTTTGTCATTTTGTTAGCTTGCATGATAGTTTCATTGCTTTATCCAGTGTAATGGCCCTTGTTAGACAGAAGGGTGCTGTTTCTTCAAGAGAATTTCAAAAAGTCCATAAAGAGCTTATCTGACTGGAAGAATTACTTACCTGAAGCTTCTGCCACAGATGGAGCAGACGGCCAGCTGAGTAAAACAGCAGGAGGACCTGCTGTTGGCCAGATTTGACTCTATCAGTGCAGGTGTCGCTGCAGTTAATAAGAATTACTATTCTGGTTTGTTTTTAGCAATTTTAGAGACAGGGATACTATAGAAGAAACCTCTATAAGTCATAAATATAGAGGAAGGAAAGGAGACTTTTTAAGTCACAAATAAAGAAATAAGTATGACACACACTTTTATTATCATTTGTGTTTTTCTTTGGCATTTCTGAATTCTAAACACCACAGTAGAAAGATAAATTGTGCCAGAGTGAGACAGATTTCATTTCTACTCCAGCAATGGGGAAATAACAAGCAAAAATAAACAAAGTCAGACTTAAGAAAACCCAAACAAGGCAGACGTACAGCATTTTGTGTGAATCCTTGAGTCTCTAAAGAAGGTGCAGCTTGATCGTCTTACACTCTGGGTGCAATGGTTTTAGACAACCAGGTAATACTTCAGTTATAAATTAGAATACTTCTAATGTGTGAATAAGCACATTTTCCTTGGGAATAAACATTATAGGAAAGTATCAGATAGTTTATACAATACATATTCACAGTGAGCATCTGTAACCATGTATGTGACCAAGTAGCCTATCCCTGACTATAAAATTCTTTGAACAGTAAGAAGACAGGATGTTGCAGAAAGTTGCAGACACATTTATTGGTGGTTTTTTAAATGCATCCCACAGACCCCGCAATGAGCAGATTTTGTAGAAAGGGTGATAATACTTCTGCTACTTGCATTCTTTCCCTGGCCCAAGTGACTTGCTCCATTTATAGAATAATACAATAAGACATAATGGAACGGAGTAGAGATGGGGCAGAGGAATACAGCTAAGCAAAAAAGGGGATGGAGTTTATATTTCCTTTGGGGGCTTTCCGAGGCTTTTTTGGGGATGAACTTTCAATTCCTGTAACTTTCAGTTAGTGGGAATAGATATGAGGAAGAACTTAATTGTGTTTATTTTTAAATGAAAACCTACCTAATTCATACATCTTGAAGTTACTTATCAGCTAGAACAGGGTTTTTAAAATTGCGTTCTGTGAAAACCTACAGTTCTGCAAGAACTTGATGGGGTCCTGTGAGAGACTAAGGGCAAAAAGAAAAAAGAAAAGTTCACTCAAAAGCAGCCAATTTTCTATCCCCAAAGCTAGCCTCTTGATTACTTGTTCCAGAACTTTTTTTTTTTAACTAACAGGTACCTGAAAAAAATTGAAAAACCCTGAGGTAGAACATAAATACAAACATACGTATGTATCCATCAAATTATTCAATGTTATACACAGAAAAGGAATAAGAAATAATCAGTGAAATGTAGCCGCGCTAGCTAATCTGAAGGCGAAGAGCACCCCTGCCACGTATTTCCAAGTAGCAAATGTAATGTATTGGAGAAGAAAGTCACATGGAAAAATCTTGCCATACCTAAAATCTCTGTGATGACAAATGTTCCTTTAAAAGTATTTTGCAATGCATACGCCTCTTGCGGATTAAAGATTGATCAGCTGGGAATTCTTGGACCTTATCTGTAACATGGCTTTAGTTGCATTGTTTTCTGATGTCTGGAGCTTTTCCAGTAGCTAAACGCTCATATTAGAAACATAGCCAATGCATTGATGGATGGATTGATCAAAACTATACAAGCTGTGAATTTTTCTGCTATGGGAGTTTCTTGAAGGGAAGAGAAATATAGTTAAATTACTGCTTGTTTTTTTGGCAGCTAGCCACATATTAGAAAAACCCAAAGACTTTCTACTAGACAGGTTGCAGTGTTTCCAAGATAAAAAGCAGAAAGGAGAACACAAACACTGCAGCCTTAAATGCTCTTACTATGGGGAAAGCAGGACTGAACACAGTTTATTTGCTTGCTTCCAAATAAACCAGCAAGGTTAGATGGTAAGAAAACATATTTCTTTAGTAGAAGAATCAAGATCAATAAAAATTCTGCCAACTCCATAAGCTTCTGATTAATATCATTTATTCATGTTATTTCTATTGAAGAAACAAACAATGATGAAATAACTTCCAGAAAAATAAATAGGCAAGGTGTGGAAGCATTACAGTGTGCATTTCTAAAAGTCTTTTAAAACACAGCTTTTCTTAAAAGATGAATGCTGCCTATTTTAACTTCATGAAACTTGTTTAGGTTTACAAACTGTACCTGCTTATGGATATTATACCATGTCTAGTCAAATTGTCTAAAAATGCTCATGAACTAGCACATATCCTCCAATTGGCTGTCCTCCAAATGTTTTAGGAGCTATATTGGTTGAAGCCCCAAATTCTGGAGAAGTCTGAACTAGCATCATATTTTCTCCCATTTCATTTGAAAATTGCCGTTTTCTATAGCCATTCTAGTTTGCCCAGGTTAACAATAGGACTATGCCAACAATTTGAAAAAGGTGCTTTGTGACAGGTGTTAGTGCAAATTCAGCACCTTTCTTCAACAGGCTAAAGCAGGTGTGCTCCTTACTCAGTTCATGCTGCTGAATCAAAAGCTGCCCTTGCTTTTACTGGACCAGCAGCCAACCAAAATGAAGTGGACCTATTGGTGGCGACATCTAAAGATTTCAGAAATTATTGGTTGCAGGATAATTTGCTAGCTTTTAAAACCAGAGCATCAGAATTGGGAGAAACTTTGTATCTGGTACAATCTCTTCTCCATGATTGATTGTAGCATGATGAAAAGAAGATCCTTGGAATGTTACTAGCAGTGATGTCTTGAAAGGTATTATATGTGCTCCAAGAAGTTAGCCAGAACTCATGATTGGGTCTGCAACCATGGAAGGACTTATTCTGGCTATATTCTTGGCTAAAGGTTGGTATCCTGTTAACAAGATTGACATTTGTATGATTTCCAGATGGCCCTGAGTTTTCTGAGACCCCTTGCAATCCCTAGCCTCTCCTTTTGAATTGTTATAGTATTCTCTTCCTAGTTCCATAAGGGAGATTTATGTTTAAAAGCACAAGTAAAATCAAAAGCTGTTGGAGAGTTTTCATTGGATGTGTGCAGCTAGATGTTTCCATACTTTTCCCAACATGTGAAAGAGTGTAAACAGTAGGAATCAGTGATTGTAAAATGGATTTAAAATGCCTGAAAACTCCCTAGTTTTGCCTGTCTTAAGAGCAACAAGCAACGTATTGTTATAGAAAGAAAGGAGTCCATGGTTTTCATTATATAGTATTAGTTATTCTGGTGTTATGAACTGAGGGACATTTACAGCCATGTAACATCTAATGCATTACTGTAGAAGTAAATGTGCCAGTAACAGATTTTTGAGATGTGCTGCTTTCTGTTTCATAGTAGATATTTTAAATGAGGGTTGCTGTGTAAATGAGTGTTATTTTATTTTTGTGCACTTTTTATACATTTTATAGATGTGAGATTGAATTGTTAAGAAAAATCATTATATTCTTCCAGTGTGAATATTTAAATGAGTATATTGGCAAAAACTTCTGTGGGAGTCCATAAAGCTATAGTTTACTCTCCTTTTTGGGTAGGGTAATACTAGGCTAGGCAAGAAGACTGCTAAGTCTCTTTTTCTGCCTTTTAAAGTCCTTATAAATAAACCTTACATGTAATTCACAGAATAATGTAAAAAGGAGATGTTGGCAATCCGATGTTATAGTTTGCATGCATGAGATCGTCTGTTCATTAACTTGACATATCTGTAGAAGAAACCCTTTATTCCTGATACCAATATTTCCAAAGCTTGTATATTTCCAGCCCTGCCTGTTTTGAATGGACCTATCTTTTCTCTCCAGGAGATTTTCCTGAGAGTATATATCTATTATTTGAATGCAATCTAAATATGTGAAGGAAGAATGGCACTGACAGAGCTATGTAGGCTGTGTCAAACATGAAACACGTTGAACATCTTGATCTTCTTATATCACACGTTGAACATCTTACAAAATGTTTGAGCATCCAAGCTCAATATGGAATATTTAGGAATTATGAACTGATGACTTCCCTGTCTCACCCATTTCTTCTGTTTGCTGGGTAGATTGGCCAAAAGGATTACAAAAAGTAATTCACCATAAACATAGCTAAGGATAAGGTTTTTATTTATCTTACTGAGGATCAATATTCATTTCATCTCCAGTAGTTAATAAGATTTAAAACTGATACAGGATTCCATTCAGAGTGTTTCACATGTATCTCAGCATAGGTCAGGATTATTATTAGAGCTACCCTCTTGCAGATACAGAGGGCATGCTGAAGATGAGAGATAACAGTTTGCCTAAGGCTACCTGTTGAGTTCATGGCTGAGGTGAGATTTTAAAGTAGGGGGCCTACTGTCTTGAAGCCATTGCACAACATGAACTCTCTAGATAACAGCACAGTGGCAAAATATCTATAGGCCACAATACAAAACATGCAAGCCACTGCTGTCTGTTTTCCTTTTCCAGCTTCCTATGCCTAAATATTGCAAGGATTTCATATGAAACAAAGCCTACACATGAGGGGGTAGAGTGTGGTGGGGTGGTACTTTGCAGTACTCTTCCATGAAGCATGAGAAGATTTCTACCAGAAGGAAAAGTAGGCCTTTTTTTGCAGGTTGACCTACAAGAAATTTATTCTATCCAAGAAGAGAGCAGCTTGTAATAGTCATTCTCTTAACTCAGAATGGCAAAAATAATTACCTCTCCCCCTTTGAAACTTCCCAAACTCAGAATCTCTACTTCACTTAACTTGGGAAGGAGAAATCATTGGCCTTCCAGCTGCTACTGAATTATAACTCTCAGTGTCCTTCAGCGTTGATCAAGTTGGCTAAGCTGCTGAAAGATAGAATCTGTTAACATCTGGAGGGCTGCAGATTTCCCCCACATTTAAATGCAAAGAGTTTTCTTAGCAGTGAACTGAATGTGGATTTGGTAGAGGTAGCAGATCATTTCCAAGTGCCTGTTTTTTAATGTTTTGGACCAACATCCCAAACATGTCAACATTTTCTGGTCTAAAATTATATTACAGTTGTCCAAGGATGTTTTATGATATATGTTCCAATCATAACCAAGCATAACTACAGTTTTTAAAAAAGCAGAAGAAATTAAAGAATGCACTAAATTAGTTGATAGTGGTATAAACTGTGTAAAATTGGGATTGAAAGTAAAGCATACTTCCATTATGCCAGATTTCAATAAGCAGTATTTTCATAAAACATATTGAGAAGCAAGGTATAAATTGAGTTTACTAAAAATGGATACAGTAAGTATAAAAAGTGGATATTGTGTGAATATTCAGAACTATACCATTAAGGAAAAATGAATGCCACACTTTTTTTTTTTTTTTGGTGCCTTTGAGTCAGTGTTGACTCCTGGCGACTGCCTGGACTTGTCCCTGCAGTTTTATTGGCAAGATTTCAGAAGTGGTTTGCCATCGTCTTCTTTCTAGGGCTGAGAGAGAATAACTGGCCCAAGGTCACCCAGCTGGTTTTGTGTTGAAGGTGGGACTAGAACTCATGGACTCCTGGTTTCTAACCTGATACCCTAACCACTACACCAAATTGGCTCTCAAATGCCACCTAGTCCTCCTTAAACTACAGGTAGTCCTCAGTTAACCATGGTAATTGGGACCAGGAACTTGTTGCTATGCAACATGGTTGTAAAGTGCAACGTCACATGACCGTGCTGACTTACAATGGCAGTTCCAGCAGTTCCAGCTGCCATTGTTGACTTTGCTTGTTGGAAGCCAGCAGGGAAAGTTGCAAATGGCAATCACATGACCGTGGGACACTATGATGTCATAATTGTTAGCCAGTTGCCAAGGGCCTGAATTGTGATTATGTGACTATGGGGGCACTGTGACAGCCGCAACTATGAGGAATGATCATAAGTCCCCTCGTTCAGTGCTTTCATGACTTTGAACAATCACTGAATGAGTAGTCACTGAATAAGGACTACCTGTAGTGCCATCCTGGAATCCCCAGCCTGAAGGGCCAACAGGGTGAGAATTTTAGGAGTTATAAACCCAATACCTCTGAAAAGTACCAGATAGGGAAAAACTATTTTAACAAATGTAAATAAATGTTGAAGAATTTACTTCTATATTCTACATCTATATCACTATTAGAGAGAAAAATTGGGGAAGTCAGCAGTGGTTTATCAGTGTAACTCATAAGTCATCCAGAGTTGTAAACATTCCTACACAAATTCCAACATCTTTGCACAGATTCTGCAAAGGACAGTTCCATAATCCTCTGACTATACATACATACATACATACATTCATACATACATACATATGGTCATCAGATACTCTTTTCTTGGAAGATGAATTTACATGATGCACATAAGCTTTTTCTCATTTTATTATTAATGTTCTTTCCCATTTAAGTAAAAAACACTGACTGCCTGCTTAACATCCATTTAATATGATTGACATCATGGTGCCCAATAGGAAAAGTATGCATGTACAGATTTTCCCCTTAGGCTTCAAAAGGCATGAAATAATTTTAGATCCTCTATGTATATATGTCTAGGTCTTACATATGATTAAAAAGTGCTCTATTAATATCATCCAAAAATGGGGTTTTGTATTGTGGCTTCTCCTTCAGCAAATTGAATCCATTGCTTTGCTTGCTGCTGTAAATTACTTCTGAGGACACCAAACGTGTCTGGTCTGTCTATGCAGTTTCTATTTTCAACAGCCTCTGCTGGGCATATTGAAGAATAATAGGATGAAATTGAGCAAAGAAAAATGTGGACTAAACAACATGAACATTTTCCTAACAGTAAGATCTATTAAAATGGAGAATGAATCTCCAGAAAGTGTAGCCAAGCACCCTATTGCTTGAACCATTTCAATAGGACAGAGTACGCTAAGAAATGTAGTAATAAAACAAAACTAAAAGGAAAGGAAAACTAACTTGAACCAGGCAGGGATTCTATTTGTTCTAAAATCCTTTACTGGACCCACTTTCTGTTCTAGAACGTTTACTTAAAATATAACGTTTTGTGTTCTGATATCTCACTGTGGTATCCACATTTTCCATTATTTCTCTTTGATAATTTTTGCTTCAAAACTTGTGCAATACTTCTATGTGATGCGTATCTATGTTTTTCTACATTGCTTATTTTGATGAGAATACATGTAGGTGCCTTCATTGTCCACTTCACTTCCCTGGCAGAAGAAACATTTCCCCCTTGAGGAAACTTGCATTTTAATTATGCCCCCAAATTTGTTATGCATTCTCATTCAGTCTGATAGAAAAGAAAATGCTTTTCCTCATTTTCCCAAAGAAGAAGAAAATGTCAGTGAAATTCATATGTGCGATGTGCCGAGGAAGGCAAAGAAAACTCTTTCAACAATGTAGCCCTTAATGGTCAAAAGGTGTCGACTGTGCCCTAAATGGTTCCCTCATTTTATTTGGTTAACAAAGAGTAGAGAGTTTAGAATGCATTGTGCTGCAGAAGAAGACTCCCACCCAGTTTGAGAGATTCTAGACTACAAAAGAAAAGAAGACATTTTTACTGTTGATATGTTACCTTTTAGTCTTCAAGGGAGGACCCTGGATTTCCTTATGAAGGGAGCTGTTTGGGCCAGGTGCACTGCAAGAGTTCTTGGGAGCCCTCAATATCTCGTACACTTAAGATTTTGTTGGCTGATCATACCATGTGATGTAAAGCTATACTTCTGGTTTTACTAAATCACCATTACAGGACAGTTACCCATCTAACACATGCAGATTCTGTTATGGCCATTCATTGTTTGTGATATGTCATTACCTTGCTTCCAATCACCCCAGCATCAGCCATTTCACTGATTCCCAATGAAGATATTTAGCTGACTTCCAGGTAATTTTTTTTTTTAAATATTTTTTTATTTTTACAACAAACACAAAACATACATGAACAAACAAAAACATAGAAAGGCATAAAAAAAGCATCTTCCATTTTATATCGTGTGTCAACCAGTTACCAACTCGTTGGTGCCCCTTTCATAATCTTAAATTCTCATATCATCTATTCAAAATATACTTGTATACTTATCAATTAACAATTATTAATCATTCATAGCTAATCTATAAAATCATTTATTACAAGAAATTTTAACTTTCAATAGGATTAGTAATACATTTTCATCTATCGATTATATGTGTATATATATAATAATTAATATCAAATTTCTATTATAAAATTTCCTAATCCATTAGATTACTATATTTTCTCAGTGTCATATAAAATTACTTATCTTCTTAGTCTAATTTCAAATCTCAATTTAACTCATCTCTGCACATTCCATAATTTTCAATAACTTCCTCCTGCATAAGTACTTTTTAATTTTTCCAATTCTTAAAAGTTACAGTTCTAACCAGTATCAGTTACAATATCAGTTACAGTTCTAACCGGGTTACAGTTCTAACCAGATTCTTCACTACATGTTTCAACAAGAATGTCTCTAGTTTAAAATCTATATGTTACTATATGCAACCATGTATAAATTTTGGTCTAATCTCTTGAAACATTTACAATCAAATACAATTTTTAACTATATATCTCAGATTTATACTTTATTCCAGCGCTTGCATAATTTTGAGTTCACCCTTTTCATTCAATATCCCAAAATATCTAGCTGTTTATTCCTTTTTCTATATTATTGGATAAGAGAAAGCAATAATAAATGTCCTTTCAAACATTCTGCTTTTTGAAGCTTCTGTCAGTTCCATCATTGTTGTATTCCCCTCGTTTTTTCTTTAAACATCTGAAGTAGTTTCTTTCAATATTGTTTTACTTCTTCTTTTGATTTTCCATTATAATCTTGTATAATCTTTTTCTCACCCTCAGTGCCAAGAGCAAGTCTGTCCCTCTTCATTTATCAGTTGATTAACCCTTTTAATTCTCAGTGTATAAGCCTCACAATAATTCTGTTTAATGTTTCTGATTTCTTGTACTATTTCTTCCTTTTCCATTGATCCCGTTTTATGTTTAATTAAGTCCATTTTAGCTTTAATTTCTTTTTTTCTTTTTTTTTTGCGGGAATTTCTGCAGCTCTTCTTCCAGTTTTTTATAGTCATCCTCAATAGTTTAAAAATCTTTTTCTGCATTGTGTTTCTCGTATAGTTTATTATCTTGATAAACCTTCATTGAATCAAAGGATTCTTTATCTTTGTTCTTGCCAAAAATAAGAAAAAAAAAAAAAGCAAGAGGAGAAAAAAAAGAAAAGAAAAAGAAGAGGAGGGAAAAGACTAAGTCTCTTTAAAAAAAATCCAACTGAGGGGGGAATGGAGAGCAAAGCAGAGCTTCTAGCAGAAAGAAGAGCTACTGCCACTAATCAGGGCTCTTGTGACTAGCTCAAACTTTCCATCTTGATATTTTCAAAATCGCTTTCAACTCCACTTTCTTGTTTATAGTTACGGATGGCACCTGTATGAACATGCACATCCCAGTATCTTTTAGAAAGCACAGGGTCCTTGAGCATGCGTCACAATAGAAGAAAAAAAGCACTATGTCGAGCCTCTAGATGGCAGTGCAACTTTCTTTCGTTTACTTTCTCTTAACTCCACTTTCCCCATTTCAAAATCAAAAAGTATAAATTTCTTATAGCAATAAAGAAATCTTAGTCAAAAAAAAGGCTTAAGATAAAGAGTTATTGAGTATTAAAAAAAAAAGCCAATCCAATTAAATATTTTTTTTTTTACGAGAAAAACATCTTGCCAGTTCCACTAAAAAGGGAAAGTTGAAAAGAAAAAAAAATTTCCCCCCCTTTTTTTATAAGGCTCAATCTCGCCGCTTAATCCACTTTTCTTCACTTTTAAAAATCTCTTTAAGTTACTTAAGGTGTTCTCTAAGAATAGTTGAATAGTAAAAGTCCATCTCACCCAGTTGACACTCCTCTCTTCCTTCTTCCTTTGGAGCTGTCCCGGCTTTCGCAGCCATTTTGGCTGCCTCTCCTCCGCCGGCTTCAAGAGCTTCTCCCGGGATCAATCTGGGACTTGCGGCGTCCCTGAGATCCGCGGGACGTGCCCTTTGCGATCGCCATCTCTACGGGACGGCTTAGGTCCATCGGGACCGTCCAGAGGAGGAGATATCGACTGTGATCCTGGGAGCCCAGGATCGCCCGCCGTATCGCCGCGACGCCAGCTCCGCCCTCTCCGCGACTTCCAGGTAAATTTTTAATCCCAAATGGCACAAGCATGCTCATTGGCTGTTTTTTTTTCGATGACAATTTATTTCTGGAGAATTCCATCGTATTACAGATGGGGTACAGATAATTTGCACTTATTTTCATTACATAGTGCCTTTCAAACTTTACATGATTCAATTACATTCCAAAGGGCAGAATTATGAGTTCATACCTATACTCTCCTTGCTCCAACATTTGTTGAGGACATGTCCTCACAGTGGAACCTCTATCACAGTGCCAGCCAGCCACTGAGGCAGGCTGAAGCCAACCAAGGACAAAAGTAGTAATTTTCATTGGAAAGAGGGAATAGCCCTCCCCTGAATGGCCATTCTGTGTTGTACGGAAAAGAAGCCTGAGGGAATATTGCAATCCGTAGCGCTCCAGCTGACCCACTGCAAAACCATAGTCTCCCATTTGGCTGCAAGGCTCTGTGCTGCCATGACTATTTTTGATATGTCCTCTGGAGACAACAGATCCTCACTTAGCAACCAAGTGTTGTTGTTGTTTTGTCAGGGCACTATCAACTTTGTGGAAGATTTTCCAGGAGACTGATATTCCCATTTGTGTGTATGTGTGTGTGTAAATATGCCACAAAAGGAATTATAGAGAAATTCTGAAACAGAAAAACAGAAGTTTCTTTTCAGGGAAAATAACTTTTAGAAAATAAGAACTCAAAATCTACCCTAGTGCAAATTATTTTCATTGGCTTCATATCATAGGAGAAAAGGTTAAGTTTCTATCAAACTGCACCATAGTTCTCATAATGCAGTGTTGTCCAAACTTGGCCACTTTAAGATGAGTGGACTTCAACTCCCAGAACTCAACTCAACTCCCATGGCTGGCTGGGGAATTCTGGGAGTTGAAGTCCACTCATCTTAAAGTGGCCAAGTTTGGACAACACTGCCATAATGCATACCACATTTGCATACAACAAATGCAAAGATGCAATTAACATGTTGTTTAGCCTTCAGTTTCAAAACCAAAACTACAATTAAAGGAGTGTTTAAAAGAGGCTCTTCTGCTGTACATTTTGATCCTTTTAAGTTTTGGATTTTGAGGTGACCCTTTTATCAATTTCATTTGAAAATTTCAGTGATAGCTTATTCATGTACCTATTAATCCTTTGGTACTATGTCACTTTGATGATGTTTGCGCTTAGATCAGTTATTTCTACATGTTACCAACAAACTGTGCTGGACTATTCTCATCATCATTAGAGTGATGGGGGCCATTAATCAATGTATCAGAAAGGCTTTAGGTTGGTGAATATTTCTTTACATATATAGTCAGCCTCTTTCCTATTCAAACTCAAACAGAATGAGACCTAACAAAATCTTCAAACCATTTGCTGTAAAAAAAATGAAAGGAAGAGAAGGAATCCCCAGGCTGAATTTATGCTCAGTTTGGTTTGGTGAATTCAAATTGTTTTGTGGTATTCCCTTATTTTCTACAGCAACATACCTCATGTGCTGAAATCATGCATGAAAGACTGAAGCACAAGAAGCTGAAAACAGTTCTGACAATGAGCCCTTGACAGATGCATGATGCAACATGGAAGTACATATTGAGTCAGAGAGAGAGGGCATTCATTGCCACAAGTATTTCACCTTCAACATAAATATATGCTACTCTACATTTACTCAGGGATTATTGCTGCATTACAGCTAATTATTTCCCAGCATCTTGGCCTCAGGCTAGAGATGAGTGATTCCTGACAATCCATGGAATGAGTTCATATTAAAGGGGCTTGGATTATCCTTTTGCTGAGTACATAACATTACCTTGGCAACATACCAAGTAGAACGGCAGAACATCATACAGTGAATATATTCTATTCATCATCATCATCGTCATCATCATCATTATCCTACAAGTTCTTGAAGGAAATGTTCATTTATTTATTTATTTATCTTTCAAATGTATATATGCCACCCATCTCACTGTACAAGTGACTACAGGCAATGTTACAAATAAAAAACTATAAAATCTTAGAAAAAATACACAAATTAAAAGCTACAAAAGATTAAAATTAAAACTAAAAGTTAAAACCAGAGTACAAACTAAAAAGATGGAGAGAGCATCCTTAAGCTACCAACCACCCCCAGTGCTGCGAATCCCCGTTGGGTCCCCATGGAAGTTGGCAGAGCCAAGTCTTAAGGCCCTTTTGGAAAGCCAACTGAGTGGAGGCCAATCATCAGAGGGCAAAATGTTCCAGAGGGTGGCAGCCATGGCAGAAAAGGCTCTCCTCCTGGATCCCGCCAGTCAGAATTCTCTAGATGATGGGGTCCGTGACGTACTCTTCCTGCCAGACCGGGTGGGACAGGTCTATGTAATGGGGATGAGATGGTTCCTCAGGTAACCTGGGCCCCATGCCATGAGGGGCTTTAAAGGTCATAACCAACCCCTTGAATTGGACCCAGAAGCAGACCGGCACCAAATGGTCTTCTGCAGAAGAAAAGGCAGCAACACTGTACCTAAAATAAAACATAATAAGCACAACATCAAATGATGCTTCAGTTGGTCAGTAATACTAAAATGCCTGCTCTATTCTACCTAAAGTAAGACCAATTTTGTTCTAAAACACATTTCAGAACATATGACAAGCTCAGATAATGTAGGAAGCAACTGCCAGCAATGCTGATGTTGGTATCATTATTCTTAAAACTCCTTCCCACCTTTTTTCTTCTCCTTTTTGAAAAGAACTTCATTACTTGTTTTTGTTGATCTATCTATCTATCTATCTATCTATCTATCTATCTATCTATCTATCTATCTATCTTTCTGTCTTCTCCTAGGACTCACAGCTACTGCAGAGTCTCATTGCTGAACTGCACCACAACAAAAATGCTCACAGGTCAGAGCTGGTGCTGCACAGCATAACCCTGTGGAGTCTGCACCCAATATAGAAGAAAAAGGTGAGAAAAGGGCAAGGGGGCAATAATGAAGGAGATTATTGTGTTCTATCCTGAACATCTCATCTCTTCCCTTCCTGTCTCTCACTTTAAATTTCAAGGCTGCCAGTCACAGATCTCCCCATTTTCCATTCATGAGAAACCTAGGAATCCAAACTGATAATAGACTTTTCACTAAAAAAACCATATTCCCCTTTAATGAACGTTCACAGAACATTCCTCACTACCAAGAAGGTTGAACTCTTGGCTCATGCTTTGGTTGTGTGCTTGAGTTATTGTAGCAGTTTGTTGGCCAGGTAACTAAAACCTCAGCCAGTCCCTCAGTGGCCATTTGTTCAATTCTGTATCTTCCTTTTTCACTCTTACCTCTTTTTATCACCTACTGTTACTTTATTGGGAATGTGAGAAAGATCCCATTACAAATGAATAGTGTTGACACATTGTATCCTGCATATGAACACTGTTATTTGGAAGACCTGGTGAGGGCTAGTGGATCTATGCACACAACCTGACTATCAAAGTATATGCATTTAAGGGGAATATTTTTTGTATTTATTTAAATTTACCAAAGAGATACGGAGTGAATGAAATGCATGCAGGTCTATTGGATGATTGATACAGGCTTTTAATTAGAAAACAACCAAGAACACCAGCCAATGTGAGATGCAAATGCTTTAAAAGTACTGTATATCATTAGGTTCTGACTAACATTCTGTTGTTCATGGAATATTTCCTTAAATTTGTAGTACATTAGGAAAAAAAACTCCTGCCTTCTGTGAAGAAGAGCCTTTCCCAAAGATCATGCAAATATATAATAGAAGCCTCTGTTACCTCAGTATATACAGGTAGTTACTAAAGAACACTTGTTTATGTATAGTATTTTTTCCAAAAAGCAACAACTGAAGAAGTATAATGACAACACTATTCATTACTGATGGAACACAAAGGTCAACTAATGCAAACCCTCTTTGGAGGTGCTGGTTTGTGACTTTTCCAAACATGCAAAGTATAGGATCGATGCCCAATAAGTAACAGGAGAATTGTGAAGGCAATTTGTCTTGTTTTGAAGTAATCCATCTTGGATTATTCCCATGTGTTGAAATACTCTGAAAAGTCACAAGCAGACTTTGCACTTATGCAATCCATTTTATTTGGTTTTTAAAATCATAAGTCTAAGATTCATCAGTAAGATGTAGGCAAAAAATTGTGGTTTCAGGAGTGGACAGAAGAATTTAAATGAAACATTAATTATTTGTTGCAATGGTTTCCAATCTATTGTCCTGAAATTATTAATGGTCTGCAAAAATATTACAAGTGTTCCTTGGTGTCTGGGAATATTATTGAAATCTCAGGAGATCACTAAATCACACATGATTTTTGGCATTCTTACCCAAAACCTCAGATGGATTCATCTGAGAACACCAAAATCACATGAGATTGTTACTATCAGAAGATTTTTGCCATTTCAATCTTTTTAAAGAAAATGTAGTTGGGTCCCATGGATACCATGCTGCTGATACCACATCATTGACCTCTGGTTTATGTGATAATCCTCAAAAGCTTTTGATATTACAGTGCTCTCTATAAAGGAAACAGTTGGGAACTGCTCTACTGTACTTCATGACTCATAGGGATGACACACGTGTATAAGTACAAACATATATTGGAATCTTTTTAGGTTAGAGATTTAAGAGGGAGGGGGATTTTAGGTGGAGAGAACTCTGTATCTGAAGATGGAATAACTTTTTTTTTGATGGACTTGTTAAATAATTTGTTGACCTACTTCAAATTAACCAGTGATACTATACATCAATAACTCCCAATCTATCACATTCCAATGCATTTAATGAGCTTATGTGGGATACTGGCAGACTCATAGACCTTTATTACAAATGCAGTGTACAGAAGTTTGGAGGGAGAGGGGGGAGAAGAGGAGCATAAGGATGCACACATCTGTAAATGAATTTCACTGAAGCTAAGATGGATCTATGTCAATTGCTTCAGTTGTCCTCTTTGAGAAATACTTTCACTTTTCAGTATGAACTTCAACTTTACCCCCTTACTTTTTGTCCAAATATGGGACAACAGAGCCATGTTCAGATACTTATTTCTAGAAGAGAGAAGAGAAGAGAAGAGAAGAGAAGAGAAGAGAAGAGAAGAGAAGAGAAGAGAAGAGAAGAGAAGAGAAGAGAAGAGAAGAGAAGAGAAGAGAAGAGAAGAGAAGATGATAAGGCTTTTGGTACTAAATTCAGCCACTTCCTTTCTGATATTGCAGCATTTGAAAGGAACAAAGAAGTCTTGGATCCCGTTTTGTACATCTAGCTTCAGAACAATCCAAGTTCATAAGCAATTTTTAAACTGTGGTTTAATATCTTGGCTTGATCCAAAGTTGGTAACCATAGTTCTCTGGTTCAGATTCCATAGTGTATTATAAACTTGTACTCAACAAAGAAATGCTGCATTCTTTGAGCATTCAATCTGATAATTGAGATATTAGTTTAAAAATTCATTCAACATAGAATTCCAAAAACATTATTGAGAGTATTGAGTAATGTTTTTGCACTTATTTAATTAGTAGCCAAGCAGCGTACATAAATCTCTTTATTGTAGAATCAACTCTGCAACAATCTATAGCCTCCCTGGCGTCTTATTCTGATTCTATTAAATCCAAAGGAAAGATATCATGAAGGAACTTCTCCCACTATTTCTTTTTTTTTTTTAGTTGCAGTGCTATTACCATTCTCAAGGAGATTCTTATTCAGAAATTGTTATAAAAGATTTATTTCCTTCCCTGGAGAAATTCAGATAAATCATATCTTCTATTTCTGGGGCCACAATTGTGGTGGAGAATTTCAAAAGGTCATTTATGCCCAGCTCTAATTTATAGATGTGGAGATAGTACAGATATAAATGTAGACAGCACCACACCTGTGAAAAACTATTTGCCCCTTTGGGATTCTCTGAATGTTTGCATTTTTTCCACTGAATATTATCCACCTTCATGGGGTTCCTATTCCTAAGTGAACAAATAGTGCCAAAACCTGATGCTTATTTCTTATAATTCATAAACTAGCTAGTTTTCTAGAAAGTCCTCACTTATTCATGAGCTAAAACAGTTTACTGTGAGGAATGACTAAAATTCCTACATAGCAATGTGAGAGACAGGAAGCAGTTGTGATCACTGTAGCTCAGCTTGATATTAAATCCAAGGGTACAATTATTTTTTTTCACATGTAATCATTGCTTTGTTTGTATAACAAATGAAACAAACCTCCAAAGAAGGGGACAATTTTTTTTTCACAACATTGTATATCAGTTGTGTTGTTGTTCTAATGTCAATATTTTTATAGTGCTTTAATAGAAACAGGTTGTTTCTATAACTCTATAGAATTATCATCTTTGAACTCTTAGCTTAGTTTCCCCATTTTGTCCTCTTAATTTCATCTGTGACATGAAGTTACAATAAATACAAAAGGCAATTAATATGTTAGGCAGAAGGATTGTAATGAGATTCATGTACAGACTTGACTTACTCACACTGCAACAGCATGTCTGGAACAGAATATGCAATTTTCTGGCTTGTTCCAGCAGGCGACAGAGAGAGTCCCTTGACCTCTCCTATACTTAAGATACACACAGTCACATTTTAATGGTTGAAATGATTCTGAGGCTTTCCCAGTAGAACCAATTTTCACCCTCGGTGAATTGAAGCCTCAGCGTCTCTGCAGAGCTGAGTTTGGTGAGAGGCCAGCATAAGAATAAACCTGTGATCTTTTGCCCTGAGTGGTATGGTTTTTCACTTTGTGATGAGTGGATCTGCACTTCCAAGAAGCCTGGCATCGATGCACATCATGAACTAATAAAGGCTGATGAGATATTTTGTCAGTGAGAAAAGATGTACCTACTCACAGCTTGTCACCCTGTTGTTGTCTTCTCAAGACTTTCACTGAAAAACTCTTTAGGAAAATCACAACCGTTACAATTCCAGGCTATGGTTAAAAATGTCATCCTGGGAAACTCTTGGGCTGAGACGATATTAGTGTAGCTGTTCTGATCTCCTGTGGAAAGAATCATCGTGGATTTAGCCAACTGATACTGTGGACAAGAGTGAACAGCCTATTGAAAGGAACCAAACCTGTACGTAATTGAAGTGTAGCTTCAGCTAAGCTAAAATAACACAGTACAACTCAACATACCATTACACTGTAAGGCTTTTCCTGGTATCTCAGTGAAAAGAACCCTAATTATGCCTTGCTTGATGTGGTTCTACCAGCCTATAAATAATAGCATGGTCTGTACTTAGGATTTGAAATCGACCTGGCTTTTGTTAGAGAAAAGAATCTGGGACTTAAAGTGGAATTGCCTTTAATAATCACCAGGAAATTAAACCAAGCTGCATTCCACTTTTATAAAATGGGCTTCTTCACTTTCATAAGAGAAAGCATTATAAACGACACATATGAATGGGTGGGATGGAAATAATAAACACCTGCAAAACGACCACCTCCAGCATAATCAGGAAACTGACCTGAGTCTGCTGCTATTCCAATAGCTCTGAATAAATAATTAATAGCTGCTGACAAGGTAACATATATAGCACTAGTCAGTTCTTTACTTCTTGTTTTCTACTGTGGGCCTTGATCTTTTCATTTCCATTAGCTGTGGCAGAAAGAAAAATGGGAAGGGAGAGTGGGGACCTTTGCTACTTAATAGTAAACGTCCTTATTTGGGAAGTCATTCTTTAAAAGTGACTCTTGACAGGGATTAAATATCTCTATGATATAATACAGAGTGGCATCCACTAACAAATTAACTAACTAGCTAACTGATTAACTAGTAACCAGACTCTTTATCTTGGCAGGGATGGGTTCTTTATGGCGCAATAAATTTGCCCGATAAAGCAGTGTAATAAAAGAAAGCTTGTAACTATCTAAAAAGAGAAGGCATTTGGTGGTATGTGGCAAAGAGGGGCCTGGGGTGGCATTGGACTTTGGCCTTGAAATTTTGGGGATCAGGTAGCACACATTTTAATTAAGCTAATCAGAGAAAGATTATATGGTCCCCATAATTTAATAGCGTTGTTGTTGTAGTAAGTAAGACTTGATATTAGATTACCAAGTAAGACTTGATATTAGATTACTTCTGGATTAGCATAAGGTTTTCATCATAACTAAACTTGGTAGGCAATATGAAGATGAAAGTATTCTGCCAATGGTGAGCGTAAATTTCCACTCCGTAATGCTCTGCTGTTGTCAAAGCTGCTGAAAAGGAATAAAAATTGTTTGGGGGATAAACCATTCCTTGGGAATGATCAGTGTGGATACTCTGGGCAGGTTGACGCCCTGCCTCCTCCCTATCAAGAGCAAAGAAACCCGGGCACTCCAGGCCTGCTGTGCTGAATTCTCTTTCTGTAGCTTGAGTCACGGCGCCCCTGGTAATGGTCTGCCATCCAAACTACTGTCACATGTGTTCGTGAGTGCGGGCTTGCTTCTTTCTTTTTGAAATATGACAGCTCCCAAGCGAATGGATACTTCCACTCCAATAAAAACTTTCTTTCTATTGTCTGAGTTCTGTTTGTTTTCTGGCAACCCCCTCACTGCCTCTGCATTGTGTGCAGTTGTACATTTCCCACTTCTGTGCACTGAGGCCAACTGCAGTCTTTGGAGGCTTCTCTGTAGCATTGCCTGAAGCAAATACCACAGCTCAATAGCAATTTAATATTGTAATCAGGGAGCAAACTGTGCAGTTTGGGCACATGGTGATAATTATTAACTAGCTCTATTAGTCTTCAGATTCTAGTAACTAATATTTACAAAAGGTTCCCTGTGAAGGGGAGATCCTACTTAGACACCAGCATTTGACATATTCCTGAGTGATTGTCAGCGGACCTTCAAGCCTTTTTTGGGCTCACGGTTTAAAGATGAAACATCAATACAGCAAAATTGCACTTCAAAAGACCTATTTCATGAATAATAAATTCTCAAGATGTAAAACTATATCAAGCATCAGAACATGTTATGAATTTATGAGGAATGTATCTATGGAAAAACTATCTGGAATGAATATATATATATGTTCACACTCACACACACACACACATAAAGTACATACATTAATCTGCTATTTGCACATTTTCTCCATGCTTCCAAATAGCATGTAATTCTGATCTCTTAATTTCATAGCTCAGAAATCACAGACAAGAATAGGCAATGCAACCAAATCGAGTGTTCTCCAACTAACACACCTTTTAAAATATGGGTGTTCTTGAAGAATCAAGCAATGCTACTTTATATTTTTCTGCACCCCTCCCCCCAACTTTTCTTCATCTAAGATATCCTGAGGGAAATCAGTGCTCTCTGATAAAAGGAATCTAAAGTTACAGACACAAATCAGTATGTGTATTTTTTACACAAAGCTTGTAACTACTCATTCACCTTTAGCCTCATGTAGCAAAAAATCTGGAAATGGAGTTCTTGCTTCCTCTCCCTTCATTACATCCATGTTCCACAAATGATATGTGAGGACATCTCTGCAGTCAGTTTTGAAAGATGTGCAGTTTGTAGCATTAAATAAGTATGATATAGTTTCCTTTATAATTTTGAATATATGGGCTACCTCGATTTTTGGTTCAATTTTGAGACTAGGGATTCTAAAATATTCTTTATTGCTACTGGATTTTTGTAGTTCACTCAAAAGACTGAACATTTTCTGTGGGAAGACCTTGTGGTATATAGATTTTAGTGGCCTGGCATGGGTGCAGTTGTGCTGGTGTGAGTCAGCAAATGGAGAGAGAAAAGGGGAGAAGCAGCTCAGTATCTGGCCTTGAAGGGCAGCTGGGCTATCCTGAGGGCTGAAGAGCTGACCTGGGCACTAGTCAGGGCTATTGTGGGAAGATGTAGACTCAGCAGTCCCACTGGTCCAGCCTGGTATATAGGTGTTGAGCCCTGGGGGGACATCCACCTCCTCAGTTGCTGGGGGACATGCTGTGGGTCTGACCCAAAATTGAAGAGAGAGAGAAGGAGAGGAGAGAAAGAGAGAGAGAAAACCTGTGCAAAACAGAGTGCTGGTGAGAAAAGTTGGAGGGTGAAGTTACATGAATGTGCGGTGCAGTTGATGGTCAGAGAGGGAAAAGATAGGCCCATGGACGGCTTCCCTGGAGGAAGGGAAGTGAAGTCCCGGAGAGTCAGCATCTTCACCCAAGATGGGAAGTAGGGACTTGGCTGGCTACAGATGGCATCTTCATGCAAGACCCAAAATGAGAAGGAGAATATCAGCTGTTGTTGGTGAAGCCCTGGTCTCTGGAGAAGGGCTGGGCAGAGGATCCTGAGAGGTTCTTCCCCCAACAGCAGAAGGTGTTTTGCTGAGCAGATCTAGGGAGAGTCAAGCTGTGCTGAGCACTATACAGAAAATCCAGCCCATTCCTTTCTTTTCACTCTCTCTTGATAAGCCTAGAAAAGGGAGATGGAGACAGAGTGAAAGGGGGAGGAAGCAGGAGAGCCTGACACTGAGTAAACACTGGGATTGTGTTGTATATACCTGTTATAAATACCTGTTGTAAATACTTCACTGTGAATAGTAAAAAAGCATGAAAACCTCCACTGTCTTGTTTATCTGTGTTAATTGCCATCCTTGCAAACCAAAATATACCTCCAGTTCAAAAAGAACCCCATTACACTGTGTCAGACCTAAAGGTTGAAATCAGAATCCAGTAATGCTGGGTCTGGATTTTTCTCTAGTAAGAAAATGAGCTATGAACTGATACACCTATCTCCATGCTGCGATTTTTCTTGGAATTCACACAAAAAGCATGCTCATATTTATCAATCAACTTCTGTAAGACACACAATTTTCTTTGAGCTAGAAACAACCTATATCATTAGTTTCTAAAGCAAGCTGAGGACTGGAAAGCATAATCATCTGTTAGTATTCTTAAAAAATGAAATGAAATGAAAAAGTGAGTAGTAATATTTATTACCTTGGAGCTCTACCAATTTGTACCTGAGATCAATATTTCTAATAATGTTAACAAAGAATATTCTAATAAAAGGTGGGATAAAGCAGAGGAAGGCATAGGAGGATCCACTATTTTGATGGGATACTAACCATTTGGGAAAACCTACCTGAGGAAGTAAAAGTATCAGAAATATTAGAGGAAGCTGATCAAGTACTGCTGGACTTCTAGGCTTTAAGGAACTTTTGAAGCTTCAGAAAAGTGGATTTTAATAAGCACAGAGCAATGACAGGAAAAATTAATGACTCCAGAATGATTTTGGAATTGGCAGCCTTCTAAATCAAGTCAGTCAATCAATCAAACAATAAAGGGAAAGGGAGCTCAAGGGAAATATTAAAAACACAATTGCAAGTAATTCCAATGAGGGGAAAAAAATGGAGGACAGCAGAAGAAGCCAACGTGGCTACATAAAAAGCCTAGTAAAATCTGAGAACAAGAAAGGATGTTTATAGGAAATAGAAAGAGAGGTGAATCACAAAAGAAGAATATTCTCTGGTAGCCTAGAACAGTAGAGATATGTCAGGAAAGTTAAAGCTCACAATGAGCTACAAACATCCATTCTAAGGGCTTCTTTAGATCAGTGATTCTCAACCTTTTTGAAGCTGCCGCCCCCCTAAGGAGTGGAAAATTTTTCAACGCCCCCCCTTGTGAAAATCCTGTAATTTAGGGTATGGGGAGGGGGGGGGAGTAACTGAATTATAAAAGGCAAAAATTTTAAGTAATTTTTTTCAGTGGACTTACACACCAAATTTGTTCAATTTAACTTGATACTTTTGCCCTGGAAGGTAATTGCATTCCTTTTATTAAAATTAAAATGACTAATGCAAAAAAAATGCTTAAATGCTCTTTTATGTAAATACATTTATTTCAAAATGCTGTAAATACGTTTATTTATTTTTTTGATGCTTGTTTTTTTAATTCTTTTAATTTTTAATTTAATTTTTTAATTTTTTTTGCAAATGCTTTTTTAATGTTTAAAAATTCTTTATTCTTAATTAGATAATTAAAAAAACAGCAAAAAAATACGCTAAAAGAGTAATATCAATGAAACATGCTTGATTATGTCAATGGGACGGTTGTGCTTGATGGTTCAGAGCCATTTTCTGAACGTTCGGTTCAATATTGTTAGAGAGATGAAGGTGCAAGTCCCCTCTTTCCACGATTTGGAGTCGACTCCTCTTTTTTGTAATTAGATCAGTCACAGCACTGAATCCTCGCTCAACAAGGTAGGAGGAAGGGAAGGCAATTAAAAATTTTTTGATGATAGTCCACAGTCCTGAGTAGAGGCGATTGATGTTACTTTGAAGCCAAAATTCTGTGAGACGATCACCATTCTGGAAGCTGGCTTTCAAAGTTTCATTAGTTGAAAGTTCGGCCAATTCCTCCTGAATCTGAACCTCTGCTGTCTCAATATTCATAAAAGGGTTCATGACCCATTGAGGGACTTCCAGGGACAAAATATCCTCAAAACGCTCAGAAAAGTCCTTGTGCAAAGACTCAAGGTGTTGACAGTAAACTTGTGTTTCATCGAAGGGGATTTCACTGCTCTTATGCAGATCCGACAAGATTGGAAACTGGCTGAACTCGTTGCGACCAAAATTCTGCTTCCACGGAGTGAGTTTTTTTAGGAAGGCAGAAATAACAGATTTTGTTGTGATCAAATTGAGCTCTTCGCCTTGAAGCTGCAAATTAATTCCATTGAATTTTGCGAATAAATCGGCCATGTAAGCAACATCCATCTTAAATTGTAGCAATCTGTCTCTCAGAGCTACATCTTTCTCTCTGAGGAACTCAAGTACAGAGTCGAAAAGATTCCAGAACCTATTGAGGCAGGCGCCTTTGGAAAGCCAGCGAACCTCGGTGTGTAGAAGCAAGCGATTGAATTCTTCATCGTTGTCCTTACACAGCTGCCCGAATAATCGATCGTTGAGAGCATTACTGCGAATTTTGTTCACAGCAGAGATGACATATTGTAATGACTGATGCAAACGGTCGCTGAGGTTTTTTGCAACTAAATGCTGTCTATGAATCACGTAGTGAACAGCTAAAATACTTGGTACCTCTTTCTTCAAAAGGGCGATGAACCCACGATGACGACCCACCATTGCAGGAGCTCCATCGGTGGCAACAGACATAATGTTCGCAAGAGGAATATTTTTCTCTTTAAAATAATCTTTGACAGTATTAAAAATAGATTCACCTTTAGTATCTGCAATCAAGCTTCTTGCAAAAAGCATCTCTTGAATAATTTTTCCTTCCTTCACAAACCGGACGTACGCTAACAGTAAAGCCTCATTAGTACTTGGCAAGATTGATTCATCAACCTGAAGAGAAAATTCGGTGGGTATCAAAAGTTTGCATAAGGAAGCTTCAACATCTTCAGCCATCTCATCAATTCGTCGTCGCACTGTATCATTGCTTAATGGGACATTTTTTATAACATTGGATGCGGCTGGATGGTGTAAAACCGTTTCTAAAACTTCCTTGACAGCCGGCAGTACAACTCTTCGCCGATGGTATGAGCTTTCCCCGATTTAGCAATTAATTTTGATATATTATAAGAGGCTATCAAACCATTGTCGCATTTTTTTGATGAGGTTGCTAGTAAGCCTGAGACAGATGGTGCCTTCAGAAACTTGTCCCTGATGTTTGTGAAAAATGACAAATCTTTATTTTGTTTGTCAGGATGAATTTTTTGCAGATGCTCCTGCAAATGAGACGGTTTCATTGCCTCATTAGATAACACTTTGTTACAAAGTAAACACATGGGTAGTTGCGAGTTCAACGGCGAAGGAACAAATCTGAACTTCAAGTACATGGAACTGTATTGACGACACTTCTTTTTATTAACCGACATCGTTGGCGGCTGCAAAATATGATGAGGGAAAGATAACTATTTCTCAAAATTAATAATTCCCGACCACGATAAAGAACTAATAAGCGCACTTACCTAGCCGACTGGCCAAATAAACAATGAAAGTAAATCGAAACTGAGGGGAAAAAACAGAAATGAAGCGAATGAAAAGCAACTCAAGAAACACGGGTCAAATCAAACATTCATATTGAAAGGACGCTCAACGCACGCACTGCGATTAATCACGCGGGAAGACAGCTGACGCACGCGCTGTGCTGGTTGGGATCGGAGAAGAATCATAGTGTCGAGTTCTTCAAGGTCATCCTACCTAGAATACAAATTCATCTCACCATTCTTAGAAGTGCGTGAGGGCAGCCGTCGCATAAGTTTGTCTTATTGCTGGTACAAATGGTGTAAACCGGATAATTGATTTAATAAAATTTTTTGGGAGTTTTAAAATTAAGTTCGAATGCCAAAACATGCTCATCACCCCTCTACCGCCCAAAACATGCCCACCGCCTCCCTACCACCCAAAACAAGTTCACCGCCCCTCAGCATCCTCCCACCGCCCCCCAGGGGGCGGTACTGCCCCCGTTGAGTACCAATGCTTTAGATAGTTCAAAATAAAAGGAAAAGAATCATTCTACCTACGCAGTGAAGATAGCAAAATGCTAATCAGTAACAAAGAAAAGGCAGAACAACTCAACTCCTACTTTGGTCAGTCTTCACTAATTAGAAAGCTTGTGCTCCAACAGGAAATTGTGAAGATCAAGATGATGAGGTAGGAAGTTTAAGATCCATAGAAACCTAATCAGGGAATATCTATTTACTTTTAATAAGTTTAAATCTCTAGGTCCAAATACTGTAAATTGTACCCTAGGGTCTGGATGAACCTTTATTATAATCTTTGAGAAATCCTAAAGAATTATTGAAGTGCCAGACAATTAGAAGTGAGCAAATGTCCCTGTCTTCAAAAATGGGAAAATGGGGGATCTAGTCAATTTGGCATTGATATTTGAGAAGGTTCTAGAGCAGGTTATAAAGAAATTAATCTTGAAAAATCTTGAAAACAATTGTGGCAACTACCAAGAACTTGCAAGAATAACCATAATTCACTTTTGGTTAATTAAGTGTAGCTGGTATAGCATGGCAGTTGAGGATGGGGAAGGAATAATCAACCTCCTGGCTGTGTAGGATGACACATAGCTCAACTCTTTCCTACATGCCTTTTAACATCTATATGAAATGGTTGGGAGGGATAATCCATCGGTTGAGATGAGGCACCTCAGCATACTGTCGCTACCAAGTTATAGATCTCTATTCCAGGCCATACCAGGGACCAGTGGACATCCTTACCTGGTAATTTGGAGGCTGTCAGGGACTGTACGGAACAAAACAAGCTAAAAAAAAGTATTTCCCCTGAAGAATCAAGTTGGTGACTTAGAGGTACTCCTGGATTCATGGCTCCAACTTGATCAGTGAATGGAAGCCATCACCAGGAGACTCTTTGTTCAGCTTCAGCTGGTATATCAGTTGCACCCTTTTTTGGATCAAGAAGCCCTAGTGACAGTGATTCATGCCCTTCTTAGCCTCGAGAAACTAAAGTTGGGATATGATAACACTGTTCAAATATCTGAAAGGATGTCACACAGAAGAAGGTCTCTATCATTCCAGAGTAGAGGTTACAGAGTAATGGGTTCAAGTTACAGGAATGCATATTCTAACTGAGCACGAGATTACATTGTGGCTCAGTATAACATAAAATCTACTTTTTGAAAGGCACTACATGCTCATAGTTACCAATGACACTACCAGGAGAATAGTAAGTGAAAGGGAAACAGCTTGAGCAGTACAACAGGTATGAACTATATTGGCTATCTTTGTATGACATGCTTACCTGTGGTTAATTTAACCATCATTTGCTCAATTAACCAATTTTCTGGACTCACATGACACACTGAATCATAACATAATTAGTCTGCACAGAATATGTTTGACTATTTTGTGGATCAGTATGTTATGCAAACTTAGCCATTGTCTCCGCTGCCTAAACAGGAAAGTAAAGATCATTGCAAACTTTCACAGGAGACTGAAAAAAAAGATACTACTGCTTTAAGAGTCACATTAACTTTAATGAATGGATTTCTTGTAACCTTTTCACATGGAAGCCTGAAAAATGTTGGGCTACTTTAATGAATAGTAGAGAAGAACTGTGCTTACACAAGGTCTGAAGTGCTTCTGAAATATTTTCAAAGCATGCACAGTTCTAGAATGTGATGGATTTTCTTCAGCTACTGTGAGGCCCAAAGCACTTCCTCTAAATCATCTTTGAAGTCTGCATAGTCCTACTACCTTAATTTCTTCATTTTCACTAGGCATTTGCTAAGTATGCTGGTTGACATTACTTGACAATCCTCTCTTTTTAATATTTAATTTTAATGCAGATTTTTCATCTTCTATTTTTTACTTTCATAATAAGCTCTTCAAAGTTTTTTCCCCCTAATTTTAACTAAAAGTGATACATGTCTCATATTATTAGTATTTCAACCTCCATTTTTTATTCCAGCTGTCATGCATTCAATCTTGCCATTCTTCTAATATATTCTTTCTAGAAAATAGACAGATTTTCTTGTCTCGGTCTTTTTCCAATTCCAAACTATTTTGTTTTTCCAAACTCACTTCTTCCACTACCATCTTGTTCATTGTAAAAGTTCCTCAGAAGAATTATCAGTTCTTCAAGAACACCTGTTAGCGTTAATATACACTATATTATTGCATGAACTACATAATCAAAGATCATGCTGAAAGCAATAAAGAAAAGCTAAGCTTCCTTCTTAAATTCATCTTGTATTAGTTATTTGCTCTTGTGCCCCTTTGCTTTTCCTGAAATCTGGCATTAATTAATTAATTATGGTTGGTCGCACAGTCAGCCAGATGTTTAGACTGGATTTGACATTTTTATCCACCTATCAAGTCCTTCTCAAGGACCTGGAATAGGCAGATGTTGTTGTTTGATGGCATTAAAGGTATCATCTTAGGATGTAAGCTGCTCCAAGTAAAGTTGCCTTTTGCAATTGACTGATGGTGATTTGGTCAATGCCGATGGTCTTCAAGTGGTACTCCTGATATTTTGGGATTGCACCCAAGATGCCTATTACTATTGGTACTATCTTTGCTTTCTTTTGCCACAGTCATTCTACTTCTATTTGCAGGTCTTTATATTTTGTGATTTTCCTCAGTTCTTTCTCTTCTATTCTGTTGTCTCCAGGTATTGCAATGTCCACTATCCAGATATTATTATTATTATTATTATTATTATTATTATTATTATTCCACTTTTTTATATATAACTCAAGGTGGCAAACATACCTAATACTCCTGCCTCCTATTTTTTCCCCACAGCAACAACCCAGTGAGGTGGGTTGGACTGAGAGAGTGTGACTGGCCCAATGTCACCCAGCTGGCTTTCATGCCTAAGGGAGCCCTGGATATAATTTCTCTCTCACCTACAGTGTGTTCTACTTACAATGTATGCAAAAACTAAATCAGAATTATAGCTCTGCAGCCATAACCAAAATGTTATGTTAAGTATTCGGGGTCCTTATTAAATATTAAGAATTAAATAAAATGCAGAAAAATGTAATCTTTAAATTAAGGATTGTCATTTTGAATATAGTACAGGATTTAGATTATGAAATATCATCCCCCAAATTTTCAATCCTGATGGGAAACCTCCACAAATGTTTTTATTTCAGATATGTACTAGATGGAAAAAGGAAATGGAGGCAAGAGGCCGCCATTTTGGAAACCCGATGAACAGTAATTTTAGTGGCAACACTATGTAGGATTCACTCTCTTTCACATTTTATAAGACTATCTGGGTTATTTGGCTGTCCAGCTGTGATAGAGCTGAAGTACAATGATAGGGGCCAGCTGTGCAGGTTGCCTTTTCTAGAATAGGATCATCAGTCAGGCTGAAGAGAAGACCTTTCTCCAGTAGATTCTAAATAGGTGGTCTGGCCAGCGTATTGACGTTGCCATCAGATTCTAAATAAGGCATCACTGGTGGACATCTTATTAAAAATAGTAATGTTACTGTTGTTGCTTATTATGAAACTTGGCATCCTGGTATGCAATTAAGGTGGAAAGAACTGAAGATTTGAAAATATAATCTGTTATTAGCCATTATTACTGTGAAGTTAAAGCAGATATTTATTGGCTGTTTGTTGTTGTCTTGGCCATTGATGGAATGATTAAAGAAAGAATAGAAATAATTTGCATAGATTTTAGTAAGTTAAATCTGAGGCTACACTTTAAATAGCTAATCATGCTTAATCATGCAAGCTGATGCTGAAGACATTAATTTTTAGTGTCATATGCAGCCCCTCAGTAGACAATTCAGAGTAATTAGTAATTAATTATGATTATTGTTTACAGTCACAATTAAATAGGCTTTGCACATTCACCTTTGCTCTATGTGAAGCGCTCCCATATAGGCTGCTAAACAAAATAAAACAATAGAGCTGTTTTAGAATGCTGCTATAAAATGAGGTATCATGTTAAACCATGTTCTTTTTACTGATGGGGAATAATACATTAGGAAAAAGTAGTCCACAGTAAAAGAGACTAATGTATCTTTGTTGAGATTTTTTAAAGTGAGTTTGAGATACCAAATAAAGGAACCATCATTGCTTGTTTTTAGGCTAGATTAGTTTCTGAATGCATTAAATTAACACTTTTCTGCCAAACGTAAGACCAGAGTGACCATGCTGGGATGTCGTAGTAAAACAGAATTTTTAGAATGAGCCACAATGTGTTATCGGCTTATGGTTCTGGCTTATTTGGAGAGGAAGAAGCCAGAGTTTCAGTTTTCATGTAATGTTAAATTCACGAGGACCGAATTTTTATGATTTATTGGACACTCCTACTAGAAGTAAGATTGTACTAGGAATAAGATCCAGGTGAGAATGAAGAAGTAACATATAATAGTATGCTGTTTTTTCCTGATAAGCAAGAAAGAAATCCATAAAACTCTACTGTGATATCCAAATGCAAGGCATGTTCTTTCCTTTTCCTTTTTTAAAAAATTATTTATATGTGGGGCCCCAGTTTGCACACATTCTGTAGTGTGTGCTAAGTTGACTTGACTTCTTGATATTAAATTGGCAGGAAACAGCTTTGTCCCAGTAAAAGATAGGAAACATTTTTATGGTTTCAGAATTGTTGTTTATTTATTAGCACCTCTGGCAGCATTGGAATATTCAGCATGCTGGCTAGGGAATTCTGGGAATTGAAGTCCACACATCTTAAAGTTGCCAAGTTTGAAAAACACTGCTTTAGATGGTCTGGAACTTAATAACCTGAAGCACTTTGGTGTAATGACCTTAATGTTCAATTTTATTTGAAAGTATTCCCTCATTTATAAAAGTTTTTAATTCAAACTTATGGGGGTAACTCCTTCCATAAAGCTCTGCTCGATTGGATGCCACCGGGGCATCTGATAGTACTAGCAACATTTGCATTTCAGATGCAAATGTTGCTAGTACTAGACACATCTTCATTTAAGATGATGTGTCATTTTTTTTCCGGTGGGATCAATGACTAACTCCTCCAAGGTATAGTCATTTAGTGGATCTTATTGTACAGTGTCTTTGTCACACAAATATTCTTTGTCTGGCATGAAGGTAGTTGAAGTCACTAGTCACTATATTTCCTGTTCTGACAATTATTAAACTTTTAAAGCAGAAATGCATAGTGTGGTCAACTGGCCTGGTCAGGCCCATTAATTTTTTTAGAATGTGGCCCCTGTTATTACCACTCACAGACCAGTGTGGCCCAGAAGAAGCTTGCCATCTCTGTTCTAAAATTTTATAGTTTACTGAATTAGTGGAGTTTTTGATAAACTATGCATGCAATAAGGCCTTTACTTATTTTTCTATAGATTTTATCTTTGGATTCCTTTATGCAATTTTTTTTCCTACTCCACTAGATCAGTGTTTCTGAACCTTGGCAACTTTAAAACATGTGGACTTCAACTCCCAGAATTCCCCAGCCAGCGTGCTCTGGGAGTTGAAGTCCACACATGGTTAAAGTTGGCATGGTTGAGAAACACTGCACTAGATAGTGTATTTACATTCTCATTTAGACCCAACTTTTCCTGGTTCTGTCTTGTGATTTAAGACCAGATTAAGATCAAAAGCAACAAAATCAGATTAACAGAAGGAGGAGAAGGAGGTGGAGGACTTTTCCTCCCAAATAAAGTACATTAGGAACATAAAGACTTGAACCTTCACTGTTCTAGATTTTATCATATGAATATAAATTGATTAAATAAATAAATGAATAAATCTAAAAAATAAAAACTACATAAGAGACAGAATGCCTAGTACAATTACAGACAATGAAAAAGTGATTGGTATTGCAGAGCATTTACTTTATGGCTAATAGGTCAGAAAGATACGTTTTCTTGCTAGAGAAAACAATAGAGGCAGATTCTCTGATTAAATATATCTCATAGTCAATCTCACCCACTTGCTCTGCTTTTGCCAAGGCGTGTATGTGTGTGTGTGCGCGCACACACACTTTCCAGGTCAGGCCAGCTGAGTCCTCATTGAATGCCTTAGGGCAGCTTTGCAGATGGCAAGGGAGCCAGCTCCTCCAAAGAAAATGGTGGGGAGGGTAGGTATGCCTCTGCAGGCTGGGTTAACAGAGTTTATCTGCCCATCAGCTTGGCCAGAATGACAGGATGGTTCTTCACTTTTTACTTTCTTTTCCTTTCCCTATCATTTCCATGATCTTCATGACCTCTATCACTTTGCCTCAGTATATATTTGTTCCTTCTGGGACTCACTGAAATAAGTTGTAACAAGTTCTGCTCATCATTATATTCTGCTTTCATTATGGCTTAGCCTCATAGTCCGTCCTTTGCGAAGGACTGCAAGCTTCGTAGTGCTGAAAGCTGCAGAGGATCAGGAGATGGTGTTGAGACACAGGCACTCTGTGTAAATGACCCCTTTCTCTAATGGACAGCCTACAGTTCTAGAGAAAAATACATCTATCATCCATGCAAAGGTGAAAGCAAAACACAATCATGACATACATAAAATATTATTTGAGGCACTCATTCTTCCTTATTAAATAAGCCAATACATGGGGTATGGAAATTTGGACAATTTTTGTACAAAGGAAAAGGCTCACAGTGCGAAAATGATATGGAGTGGCAGTGTGAAGACATAAAATGGATCATGTCACATGTGGGTTTTCCATTTTTCTGGCTTGGGGGTTATTTGGGGATTTTCCTTTCTTTTTCATACAAAACCTATCTTGTACCTTAATTATTTTATTGAGAGGTAGAATGCAGCCCCAAGAGCACAGGTTGTACTCCTGCTCCAAAGGCCTAAAGCAAGAAATATGTTCAAAATATCCTAGAATATCTAAAATTTGTGAATAAAGCATTAAAAGTCCAATTTATGCATTTAGTTGTAAAAAAAATAAAGGAAAAAATATCATCAATAATACAAAAGCATTTCCTATATGTATTTTTGGTAGTTAAGAAAGAAATAAAGCCTATTTTTCTGTATCTGCTGCTTTCAGAAAAAAATGACCCAAAAGTTTCCAAGGCTCATTGCATTCTCTCACAATGCATGGAACTCAAGGCAAGTGCATTTTTTCAAGTTAAACAAGAACCAACATGACCGATGAGGGCTCCCAAACCAAGATAATCTTTTTACCTGCCACCTTGATAGCTATTGGTTAATTGGATACAATAATCAATGATGACAAATGGCTGTAATTTCACATGGTAATATAATTAAGTTAGAATGACATTTATTGTGTAGAAAAAAAAAATCAGGACTTGGTTTAGATTTTAATCCAAGCAGGGCATAGAATAATTAAAGAAAAGCACCTACTCCAATACTTGTTATCATTCTGTTGCTGTCTACATGGGACTGCCCTTGAAGAGTATCTGGAAGCTTCAGCTGGTGCAGAATGCAGCGGCATGGGCAGTTATGTGTGCCCCTAGAACAGCACAGGTTATATCTCTGCTCCATGTGCAGCATTGGTTGCCAGTTTGTTTCTGGGTCCAATTCAAGGTGCTGTTTTTGACCTTTAAAGCCCAATTACATCTGCTTGTCCCATCAGATCTGGCAGAAGAGGCATGTTGCGGGTCCCGTCTGCCAAAGAGATACATCTGGTGGGACCCCAGAGATGGGCCTTTTCTGCCATGGCACCCGCCTTATGGACATCATCTCCCTGAGGTCAGGCTGGCTCCATCCCTGTTAACTTTCTCCAAGTCCCTCAAGACTTGGCTGTGTCATCAGGCTTGGGGGCTCCAAGGGAATGGTGAGTTGCTGAGGTGGCTCCACTGTTGTTAATATTTGTCGCTCTCTCCTTGCTTTTCTTAAATTGTAATATTATTGTTTTAATTGTCAATTGTTCTTTATATTATTGTTTTTTAATTTTTTTATGTGTGATGCCCAGAGTCGCATTTTGTGAGATAGGCAGCTATATAAATATGAATAAATAAATAAATAAATAAAATAAATTCTGATAATTGAATTTTTTTTCCCCAAGCCATTTTATAAGTGATGACCAACCTTCTGGATAGGTCTAATTATGATGTTCAGGCCATGCTGGCAGGGCTTCATAGGAACTGAAATCCCAAATAACTTGAGGGCAACAGGTTGGCTGAGCCTGCTCTGTTAGGTCTATATCTGAATTTGAAAGCTGTGGTTGACCATTATCTGTTAATAAGCAGAGCCTAAATTTATCAAGCCAAGCATGCAAATAGTTTTGAGCTGTATGGAAATCCAGTGGTTGTCACATAGGTCCAGCTGTGCATGAATTCAGTACTTTTAGGTAATGTCTCTTTGAGTTCTGGTCTTAGTAAATCAGGTCTATTCTGGATGATAGTAACAGGAAAGACAAGGTAGCCAAACTTCAGTATTCTCCATAACAGTGATTAAAGGATATGTCAGGTGATATGGATAATGTGTATACACTGGGCATCACACTGCTCTCTATGAGTAGTTGCCATGGTAACAGAGACAGGAATGGAACAACACTAAAGAAAAGCTATCCTGAAAGTGGAGGTTATTGATTAAATGTACTGGATGTTTTTTTGGCTTTGTTTTTTAACTGCTAAGGTTGAAATGGATAGACCTGCTCTAGCATGGAAGGTATGGTAGGAACTATTGACTAAATTTGACAGACCTCTTCACTTTCCCCGGAAGTCCACCATCTCTGATTCTCCAGATTGTTTTCTCTGCTGAGCCTCTGGTGCTCTTGCTATGTCTGTTGTTAAGGAACAGGACATTGTTTGATAGGGAGATACTGCATGATGATGTGCTTGCCAATCTTCACAACTTAAGCTGGATTTGTTTGCTTTCATGTCATCTGTCTCTGGTTTAATCATTTGGTGAGTGGATAAATGCAGCACCTGCTCACCTGTTCTCTAGGCGAGATAATGGAGGAGGGTACTCTCCCAGATTATCCAAAACGATTTTCATTTTTTGTGGTCTGTTCTCTTCAAACCACAGGGATTCGTTGGCTGGCTGGTTGGTATGAACAGTTCTTTTTAAGGAACAGTTGTTGTAATATCAATTATTTGGAGCTTGACCCCAGATGAAGATGCAGTGACCTTCCTATAATAATGGATACCCATCACTCCCAAGCCTTATGACCTTTCCTTTTTTCTTTTTGGTTCTCCTGCTTTCGTCCCCTGGAAAAAAAGCAGCACAATACAATGCCATCCTCTGCCAGCAGATTTGTTTCAAAAAGAACTCGTGCATCTTGAAGATGCATTATTAATGCCTGGACAAATCACATCAGGTGGAGCTCAGCAAGTCCCTGGCACTGAAAAAAAGGAACAAAGGCCGGTTCTACAAGAGAGTGAAGGATGAGACAAATTATAACAGCTGGATGTTCCTTGTAAGGAAGATGGCATAAAAACAGGATAGCTCAAATTGTTTGCACATAATGTAAGTTCATACGCACATCAATAAAACTGAATTACTCGCTGCACTAAAGTAAAATAATTTTGTAAGTAACAAGCATCCATTGCTGAACCTCTTGAGGCAACATGGCAACTTGGGCTGGTTTGCAGCTATCCAAATTGCTTTCAAAATGCAAAAAAGGTTACAGAGTCTCTCAGGTTGAATTCATCTCTTGGTAACTTCACGGATGTGTCTAACTAGTTTTCTTGGCAATTGTGCTGAAGAGGTTCATCATTGCCTTGGTAAAAAAAATGATTTAGAAACACTTCCAAACATCATTAACAGCAGCAGATTTTCAGTGTCAGGCTTATCTGGAAAAGGGGCAATTAGCCTTTGAGTTTTGCAATCTGGGAAAAAAAGGCCCTGACTTAATGAGTTCACTCATAAATGAAGGTGGGACTTTTGCTTATTCAGTTTCTAAGTTCCTGGACACTTATTTCTTGACATGAAACCTAATTAAAAAGAAACTGTGTGACTCTTCCCTGCTCATATTCTGCTGTTAGGGGCTTAACAGCCTTCTTCTAAGATAGTTTATTCAACTTCCCAGAGCAGCATAAAGGCATGAGATTTTCTCCCATCCAAGTCTTAACCAAATCTGAGTCTGCTTTGACTTTTTTTTAGATAGTCGGGGTTAACCAGGTGATGCATTGTGTCTCCAAAAGAAGCAGCACCGATTTATTTACTATTTAGGCAGGACTGCAGTAAGTGGATTCTCTAGCAGAGAACCTAAAGCTGTTCCTATGCATCAGGGGGTCAGAAGCTGCTGACTACATGTCTTAGAAAACAGGGCAATGGTGCAGATGGGTAGGCCAAGATTCTCAGTTTTTCCTCTCTAGATTTGGGGTATGTGTTTCCTTTTGACTAGGTGTTAATGTTTTAGGGCCTGCTATATTGTTTTTCAGCACTCCTACTTCAAAACAATGTGGAATCATGTCACCTATTTCTGGCAACTGTCGACAGCAAGAAAGTGTTTGAGGGCAACGTGGTCCTGAGCCTTCAGGATGCCTTTTCCTGTCCTCACTATGCTCAGAATCAAGATCTTAAATTGGTCTCAGAGACATGCGTTGTGCTGACTGAGCTTTATGGCAGTTCAGGCCCAGTCGCACGAGGAATGCAATGCGTTCCCTATCCCCCAGGAGAGAATATGTAGAATGTTCATTTGACAAAGTGAAATAATTTCTAAACACATTAAAACCATTATTTTCCAGAGGTCTGATGTTTATGAGATATTCTGCTAATAGCACATGTAAGAGATCCAAAGTTTCCTTATCATTATATTGGGGCCTGAAATGTTACGTGTATGATTAAGGCATGTTCATAAAGTTGCACTGAAAATAATACATAGATTTGAGCGCATTTTTAAGACGAGGTGCTATGAATTCATTTTTTAAAATTCTTTTTAACTGCATTTTTTAAAAAGTTTATAAACAGGTAAAAAGTTAAATGGATACAAAAACAAATTTGCATGAATTAAGAAACCAATCATGTCCAAATTCTGAAGCAAAGACATATTGTATGACAATAGTAAAAATAGGTTTTCATGATAAGTTAAATGGTATGGCATATAAGTATATACAAACGTCTTTAACCAGATGCAGCTTTCCATGAGACAGATGGGCTAGGAGAAGGTCCTTGAGAAAAGGTGGACTATTATTGAAGAGGATATAAGAAAAGAGCAAGCAGTGTGGGAACCTGCTTCAGCATAGCACACACCAGAGAAGTTGGGGACTGCACGCCTCGTTGTGTTTGACTGTACAGCAAGCAGAGGCAGGAATAAAAGAATCCCAAGGAGAGCTAGATGCCAGGTACACATTTACAAGCTTTGTAACCATGCAGGACAACTTTACGGAAGCCCAAGTTCTACTCCTGTCACAGTGGGAAAGAAATGCTGTGTTTGTAGAATGGATTTGCAGGGGATGGAGAAAGGGAGCACATAACACAATGCATGCACATAATGTTATACTGCCGTCCAAAAACGTTAGCCTTTTTGGCTTAATGTGGTAGGCCTAAAATGAAATAAGATTGTTCACCCCCCCCCCATTCCAACGACAAATAAAAGAGTTTCAGAACATGAATGTTTTTTGTTTTTTTGTTTTCCAAAGACATTGCTACAGGATCAACATTCATTAAATAAGAGTCCTTCTGGAATCTTAAAGGAAATGGCAATCTGTTTAAACATATTACCTGCTGATCTACTAGTAACAGAAGCCAGCAGTGTGTGGAAATGTGAACATGCTTTGTAGCTCTTGGGTAATGTTAGTTGTATTTTTTTTTCCTTTTCAGAGAATCACTTTTCCCTGTACATTCAACAACCAACATGAAACCACCTAATTATATTTTCATAATCATGATTAAAAACCATCTAAATTATCCTGCTTGATGTATTCAAAGAGTACGTTGATTGCTTTTCAGGGTGTAGTATGGCTTTTTGTTCAGCCACATCAAATGCTCTGCACTAAATTTTAAAAAACAAACCCATATTATCCATATATTGGAATTCAAAAAATACATATATAATTTATAAGCCGCTAATTAGACATCACAACCAGCTCTATTTACCATTCAGTAGCCAGCAAAGGCTGCTTACCTATTAAAGTACATTAATTTCCACTTTATGGTTTTCTTTTGCCAATTATCAATTCCGTTTATTCTGATACAGTTCTGAGGTCTGGAACCTAAGAGTCTTGGAAGTTTTTTTCATCCTCACATCCAGGGACAGCTTATGTTTTAAGTGATGAAATACTTAAAAAAAAAAAAAAGCATGGAAAGGATATGTACTGTAATGGGTAGTTTTAAAATAAAATATGCTTTTTAGCATAATAGTTTACAAGCATTTTCATTTTATATTTTTTAATAATTTTATTAACATTACAATTAAAAAGATAAAAATAATACAAACTAAAAAATACAAGAATGAAAAGAAAAAAATAGAAAGTGCAGAAAAGAAGAAAGAAATAGAAAAATAGAAAAGAAAGAAAAAATAAAAATATAGTAAAGAAAAAGAAAAGAAATATATAAGAACTTACTTGCCCCTTCATCACAACAAGTATAAACAATTTTAGTAACTTATCACCTTCTCATAAAATGCAACAAATGATCTTTTCTTCCCATATCTCATATCTATAAAGAAATCCTTAAAGCCTCTTCATTCAGCCCTGGTCAGCAAAAGTCCATTAAGGGTTACCAGAGATAGCAACATATCTATTTTAACCTTGATCAGATAAACCAATTTTATGTTCCTTCCTTTTACTTTTAACAATCTTGATCTTTAATCCCTTCAATAATGTCCTAGTACTTGATTTCTTTTCATTTTTAAATTGTCCCTTCTCACAAAATCCTTCAAAATTTTAACAAGTTCCTTTTGTAAATCCAATTTAGGAAAGTTATCCAGGTCACTCTCTTGGTTTGTTATTTGTATATCCCTTTTAATTATTAAGACATCAGCTGGTTTCATTTGTATATCTGGTGTAGCATCCACTTTCAAATCAGTCTCAGTCTTGTCCAGTAAAACTTGTTCCTCTTCCATAGCATCTTTGAAATGCAGTCTATCTATAGAGGCAGACACTCTTAAAATTAACTTCTAGGTCCATTGTTCACAAATATCCTTCAATACGTCCAATGTTAAAGCATTTTGCTCCAATCTGTATTAGTAAGTCAAATTTAAGTGTACTCCTCATTTACTTGTAGTATCTTTAGTTCCTCTAGTTCTCTCTAGTGTTCAACCTTCAAAGTCCCATCCTATCATTTTCTTTTTTTTAAGAATTTGAAACAACAGCATTTTCTCACGGGAAGGATTCTTATAATTAATTTCAAAATCTTATTTCAAATCCATCTGGACTCTTAGTCCATTTGTAATGTTTTCAGAATCAATGTTCTAATCACCCTTTTATTCCAAAAAAAGAAGAAGAAGAATTTTTTAAAGTCTTTAAACTTGTATTTAAAACTTCTTTAGCTAAGGATTGAAGGAAACTCACCTGGTACTCTAAAATGTGTCACTCCAAAGGTTCCTAATAGCTGAAAAACAGTTAAGAAGCAATTTCCTGAAGTGATTAAGAAATGAGGCTCGGTGAACCCTATGTCCATATAGGCTGCATTACGGCTATGAGCTTGGTTGAAATCCCTTGACTCCCAGTTGTGCAACTCATGAGCTGACCACAAAAACCTCAATCCCTGTAGTCTACTCATGAGGAGCAGCTGTCCAGAGTACAAGTGGGTGATCTCACAATCTCTCCTTTTTCTGGAGAGATTTTGCCAGCCAGAATTCGCTGTCTGGCCACCGATTGCTGCCGCAATGCCATCCCTGCTTCTTCAGGGACATCTAGTTTGCCATGAATCCTCACCAGAAGTCAAGCATTTTCATTTTATAGATATACACTGAGAGTTCTGTTTCAATGCCATCTAGCTTTCTTCAAGTCTGTGGTGTTCTGATCTATGCAAAGTAGGTACTCTGGAATTACTACTGTGTTATTACTGCAACTGTATTTTAATAAACCCAATTCTAACATTTAATATAAACTGGATATAGGATTGACAATCTATGTAGTGATAGAATATGATTATATAGTCATGCCTTTATATCCTGTCAGCTATACTATGGAGAGAGAGCCAGTTTGAGGTAGTAGTTTAAGGCTAGAAACCAGGACACCGTAAGTTTTAGTCCTGCCCTGGGCACAAAGCCAGATGGGCACAAAACCTTGGGCCAGTCACTCTCTCTCATCTCTAGGGAAAAAGGAAGTGGCAAACCACTTCTGAAAATCTTGCCAAGAAAACTGCAGGGACTAGTCTCAGGCAGTTGCCAGGAGTCAACACTGACTTGAAAGCATAACAAAAATCACCACCACCACCACCACAACTGTTTAATATTAATATGCAGTTGCTAGGGGTAGTCATCAGAAGTTTTGGAGCTGGGCGTTCCAAACATGCTGATTGACCTCAGCATTCCTTCTCCAGAATATCTGAATCAGGAGATCCTGTGTGCGTTATGATCCAATGCCTGGATGTGTCTGAATCTCAACAAAACAGAAACTTTTTGGATGATAGATTCCACATTCAGGAATAGGGACTTTTAGAACAAGTCTCAAAATAAGGTTGCATTCTCTCAGAAAGTCAGTTCTATAGTTGGGGGATGTTCTTGAATCTGTTGGAGGCTCAGGTGAGATCCCTGGCTAGCAGTGTTCTTGCCAGCTTTGGCTAGTGTACCAACAATGCCCTTTCCTGGGCAGGGACAGTCTAGTTACCATTATTCATCACATATAGATCTTGGCAATGCACACTATATGGGCTATTTGGATGCCTGGTCCAGAAGCTGCAGCTGGTGTGGAATAAGGCAGTCAGGTTGCTGCTTGTTATACTTCTATTGCAACAATGGCACCGGTTGCCACTTAGCTACTGAGCTGTGTTCAAGGTTTTCATTATGATGTAACAATGGGACTGATGGATCTGTCAATCATATTTGCTGCTATAGACCTAGTTAATCACTGGGACAATTTGGGGTGTGTGTGTCTTGTTAGGTGTGCCAAGAGTTTCTGAATGCCACCTGACCGTTGTACCCAGGCGCAACATTGTACCCTTGATAACAGTGGAGTGCCCTTTATAATGGCAGCATCCACGCTCTGGAACTTCAGGAGGCGCTTACTACCCTACCGTGTCTTATAGGTCCCTGTTGAAAATGCAGTTCTTCACCCAGTTCTTCCCAATAGGAAGGCTGAAAGATTTCCCATCCCCCATCTTTTTAATGAATATGTTTTATTGACCATGATTTTAAATATTGTTTTATTACATATTTTATTGTAAACCAGCTCAAAATGCTCCAGAGTATGAAGTGATAAGTACCAAACTTGTCCCAAAGGCCAAAAACGGGTAAGTAAAGTATCAAATCTTAAATAAATAAATAAATAAATAAACAAACAAACAAACAAACAAACTCTTTGGCAGCTGAAGTGTGGAATAGACTTTTTGTCCACAGTGCAGTGGATGATTCAAGGCACTGGCTGGTGAATTCTGTTATGGCTTTTTTAGGCTTCCTACTTTATAGTAGCAAGAAATGCAGATTAAAAGATACAGTTGGGAGGGCCATGGGGTACAAAAGAAGAGCTATATGTTGCCACCCCGATCCAAAAAACAAGCTAGTCTTTCCCCATTTGTGATGGAAGTACAACTTGCAGGGTCCTCAACCGGTGTTAGGTTGAAAAAAGCTGCTTTAGGCATATAGTGCTATGCAACGCAGGGCTATTAAAAGAGTTACCAGTATGATGCAGCCAATTTTAAGAACATTCAGCTTTCCCTAATTCTTAAGTTGGATCTGGGAGGGCAAGCATATTTGTTTTATCTATGTGTTTCCATTCTAACTTTCAGTAAATGTTTAATGGATCTTTTTCAATTACTGAACGAAATGTTGTTTGACAAGAATGCAGCCTTCTTGGTTATTAGCACTTAGGTAGGAATGTGCTTTTTATATTACATTTATTATCCACATCATGGTTATGGTATTTGTGAATGTAATTTAAGGTTGATTTTAATGGCCCCATTACCAAATCTGTGTCCAAGACTTTTTCTATTACTCTTTCATCCTCACCTCATGCATCAGGAAAAGGATGGTTTTGTCTTCCTGGCACAAGCTTTCATCTGTGCTCAGATGGCACTCCACTGTTATCAAGGGAAAGAAAAGCTATAGCTCGTAGTGAGCCAAGATAAGATACGTTGCTGCTTGAAGAGGGAAAGAAGATGGCTTCCCCTTTCTCGTGCCATAACATGAAGGTGCCAATGCTGGCAACTAGTCACGAAACAGCATTGCCCACTACATTTGAACTTGTAGGCTGGTTCAGAGCAAGCTAAGGTGTCTTCCGTATCTCATTGTCACTCATTAATAGATGCTTGCTGACTACACTCCCGCTGTGCAGTGCAGCAGATCGTGATACCAGCTGGTGCTAAGGAACATTCATTCAATGTCTTCTGGAGTGTCAATTAACCTGGCTGAATCTTTGTCTGCTTAGTCCTGGACCTTTCATGACACAGCTTATCTAGGGGTGTTGTTGGTGAGGATTTAATCACTATGATTTTGTGATATGGGAAAAGTCTTATGACTGCTTTGCCATGTGCCACGTTTACAAGACGTTTCAAACTTAATTTCAGAACTTGGAGAGCTATCATTTGAAATATAGTGAGTAAGCACAAGAAGCACAGAAATGGCAATTTGATCATTGATTGATTAATTCTGTGCCATAAGGTCAGTGCCAATTCTTAGTGACCAAATAGATAGAACTTCTCCAGCATAGCATCCCATTAAATACTTTCTACAGTATTTTGATTTCTAACCCACGTCTTAAAGTATTGGTTAAACTGGCTATGTGGGTTTTCAAGTTAAAATTAGATCTTTTGGAAACATTGCTGTAATTCATTATCATGACACTTCTAATTAGTCAATATTCCTCACCCTTAATGTAGGGTAGAAGTAGCTAAGATTATAGACATATGCATTTTTTAAAAGTGTCAAAACAGAAATGCTAGATTTCAAGTAGCATTTACTGGAGTAGTTCAACTGTATTAATGTTGTCTTCCTGGTTAACTCTGTTTCTGAATAAATAAACCCTGGTTTATTCCATTTTAAATTTCATGGTTCTCATTAAAGAATTCTAGGAATTGTAGTTTGTTAACAGCTAAAAATTCATAACTAACAAACTATAATTCTTGAACTCCTTGTCTAAAGGGTGCCAATAACCTATTTAGTCTCTCTTTTAGAATGATACTATATTAAGGCACTGGAATACGTTTTCCTTTTTAAATGATAAATTATTTCTTTTAGTCATGGCTGTTATTCTTCCCATGAATTAGAGAAGAATACATTTTTATGGCTATGAATTAGGAATGTATTAGTATGAAGTTATTTTTCTCTTTTAAGTATGATTAAACATTTTCTATGAATGAACATATTAAACTCAGCTCTAGCACTGTAATTAACTGTCCATATTGTCTCCTTGCAGAGAAAAGTAGCTGGTGTGTGTGCATGTGAGTCTGCTATTTTGAAAGTGATAAAAGTGATAAAATAGCTTGCAGGGAAATAATTAAGCCACTCTTTCTCCTCAGTCTGAGAAGTGTTTGGTGATAGCATTTTCTGCTGGGTCCCATCCTTTGCAGGTGTATCTTGGCAATTTTACCTGTCAGCAGGCAAGGATATCAGCAATGCTCCAAGCAATGATAGATGCTGAATCTAGCCCCCATTTAAAATTCTCACAAGGCATTGTGGGAACTTTGAATGATGGCTATCTATCTGGTTTTGCTTAGAGTATTGGCTTGGCAGCATTCACTGAATTCTGTTGTAAAAGAACTGGCTAGCCACTTCATTGTGTTGGAAGGGTAAAATGGGTAAAGGTATATTTAATCATATGATCTGGGTTTGTCCCATTACTCCTCTGCTTTGGTTAATATTTATAAGTTTGTTAATAAGGTGTTACAAAGATCAATACATCTTAAAGATTCTGAAGATGCATTTGGAACTTAACATATGACTCTATGAAGAATTATGGGATTATCAAGATGGAACTATTTTGGAAGGAAAGTGAACACATATCAGTGATCCAGGACTTATTCCTTCCACTTATTCATCCAAGTTATTAACGAAAACATTGAAGCATACCAGTCCCAGGATTGAGCTCTGTGACACTCCACATGATACCACTCTCCAGCCTGATTAGGAATTATTTTTTAAGCATTTTTTTCAAGACAGTTGTGGATTCACATAATAAACATGCCATCCAATCTACACTTAACTACTGTAACTTAGTAATCAGACTATCATATGATGTTTTGTCAAACATTTTGCTGAAATAAGATATATTTATAGCATTACCATTGCCTGTTGAGCAAGGTACCTGATAAAACAATAAGATATACCTAGTCTGACAAGATTTGTTCTTGACTTGGTCTACATTGGTTTCAAAATGCTTGTAGATCAATCACTCTGACTTCTTCTCTAGAATCATCCATGAGATCAGTGAGACTGAATGATGTAGTTTCTTGGGTATTCCTTTTACTTTTGCTAAAGATGGGAATAACATTTATCTTTCCCCAGTCATCTGTTACTTATCCTTTTCTCAGGATTTCTCAAACAGGAACAGAGAGAGGTTCACTCATACCATTAATAATTTCCATCAGTAACCAAGGATGCAGTCCATCAGGCCCTGATTTGGTCTCATTTAAACCAGAAGGTATTCCCTGACTATGTTTTTAAATCAGGAGTGAGATGGAATCCTGCCACTTCAGCCAGGTCTTCACATTTGCCTATCCTCTTTTCAGACAAGATCAAGCCAAGATAGGAAATGAGTAGTTCTCCCTTTTATTATTTATGTTACCCTTTGCCATATCTGAGCCCTTTAAATATTAGCGGTGGGGAGTGATGGTGAAACAGAGCTATCATGCTCTTGGCCAGATTTGTGAGCTTCCTCTTTGGCCATTATATGATACAGAATGGTGGACTAGATGGGCCTTCAGCCTATTTTTTTATAACCCTCAGAAAGTAAAGCTCCATCACAAGTACAGAAGTGAATGAAGTTTGTTACCTATAAACAATGTAGGCAGTCAAGTGAATGTATATAGGTTAAGATGCCGTGATCTTTACTCTCTCTCTTCCATGTTTTTTTTCTGAGAATTCACTATATATGAGATCAACTTGTGAACTATATAAAGGAGTTTTAGAAATGAAACGCTTGATAATCGCTATACTAGTTATATCACAGCATGAACTAAACAGTATTGCTTTATGATTATTTTTGCTCATTTACCATTGTTGCATATTTCATAGACTGTAAAGTGTTTGATTAAATGGTGCACTTCATTGAGCATTAAGTCAGAGCAAAGGCACAATATTTCTGGCCTATCTCACTTAGAACAAAGTTTACCCTTGAAATACGAAAGCACAGATTTTGAAGATCAAGGCCAAATTGTAGCAGAAAATCCTAAAATTACAAACACTGTGGATTTAGATTGGCCCTAATAATGGCTTTCATTATTTGAAAGTAATAAAAATTCAAATGAATGTGGTAATTAGTAAAATCTCTTGTTTAGAGAGAGATTGAAGGCTTTTCGGCTATATTGTGTGAATGCCAATTGAGACAAAAAATGCACACTTTAGCATTTGCCAAAGAGCATTAATGATAGGTATATCACCCTCTGCCGCCAGCTGTGTCTACATAAGATCATTCACAAATTATGTATTTAGCTTTGGGGATTTGTGATATTTTGTAATTCTACTCGCACAATAACTTATGAGGTACTTCATGGCAACTAATCTGCATCACCGTGACCTGCCAAGACAAATCCAGACTACCAGTTCTTCACAGCAGACCTAAGGAACTTGATAAATTTCCTCTCTTTCTGGAATTGGAAAAATAAGATTGTCAAGTATTTTGTGGACCAGGTAGATATCTTCAGTTTTGTATACCATAAGGGAAAGGGAATATACATTTCAGTGTTCTGCCTCCAACTTCCATCCATGGAAACAACCAAAGCAATACTTTTTGATCAGTGGAAAATTCTGTTGATGGATTGAGAAGAAAATGATTTTTCTCCAATTCTCCCTCCTCACTGTAGCCTCCACACCTGTTAAAATTTGCTTAACTATGAATAGCCCTTTTTGAACTTGGTAAGAAAAGCCAATTAAATATTAATATGGAAGCTTGCATTGGACACAGTACATTGTATAGCTGTAATCATTGTGTCTCTTTCAACTATTGCATCATTTATTTATTTTTTTAATCTTTTAGATGCAGTCCACTTCCTTTGAGGGTTTTAGTCACACTGAAGCTAGGATCAGTTTAAATAAGATACATGCTTATAATCTCTAAACATTTCATTCAGTTTAGACATCATATAGTAACTTCTTGGAAAGTTTTTTTTTTAATTCAGTCTTGAACGTATTTAAATAAATCCAAGTTACTATTCATATGTGATCAGAATATCAGATTTGTTTTGCTCTGGTTGCACATTCTATACATTCCATTAATTTATTTTAAATAGGCCAAATCTGTTGCAAAGTCCAATTCTATATAAATTTATTCCCACATGCAGAACTTCCTTCTTGTCATGCATACTTGTATGCCATCTAATGGTGATAGATATTTCTCTTAATGTCCATCTGCCACAAGTCTTGCTTGAACTGATCAAACATTTGAGGATTTTTTTGTATGAAAAGTGGGTTAAAAATGTTAATAAACAAACAAGCCTAGTTGTTTCCATATTAGTCACCCCTGAAGTGCATATTTACAGTATATCCGGTACAATATAAGTATAAAGAAATAGTTCATCTTAGTCTGGCATTTTGCTTCTTACAGTGGCCAACCCGATGGCTTTGAGATGCTTCCCAGCAGAAGATGGAGGAATACTGTTCCCCATCACTGTTCCCCAACTGACGTTTGAAAGCATGCTGTCCCCAACCCAGAACTAAGATGAAATCTTCAAGACTAATAGGCCTTGACCATTATTTTATGCTATTCCTTTTTGAAACCACCCAATTTAATGGCCATTACCACATCTTTGGATGATGAATTCCATAGATTAATTATGTGCTCTGTGAAAAGGTATTTTCTTTTTTATATAATAACTTTATTAATGTTTAAAAAAACAATAAAAAACTAACAAAAACTAATATTGAGAAAAGAATATGGAAAGAAAGAAAGATTAGAAATGAGAAATATACAAGATTAAAAAGTGTGAAAAACAAGAAAAAGAAAAGGAAAATCAGAAGAAAACAATTGACTCCTGACCCTCCTCACAACAGATATATGTAACAATATACATCGAACTCTTACTCTTCCATTATTTCTATTGAGCCATCTTATTTCTAATCATCAAATCCATACAACAAAATTTCATTTTTTTCCAGTGAAAAGGTATTTTCTATTGTCTGTCCTAAACTTCCTCCTCGTCAACTTCATTGCATGATTTCTTGTCAAAATACTTTTCACTCATGTATTGCAGAAGTTGGAAAAGAGAATAACAGTCCTGGCTTTTAGGACTATATCATATGATAATTCCCAGACCTACCACTAGCTCTGATTGAAGAATGAGAGCATATGGCCTCTTTCTGTCTTTACCTTGTGTACTAGTTCTGCCTCTGCTTCTTCCAGATGTCAGCAGTAGGCACAAGGGATTATGCATGGAACTACATCCAGAGAGCACAAGGTTGGGGAGGGCTGTCCTGAGCCTATGTGCTTTGGAGTTCATATGCATCTGCTGGGGTAGGCAACCTTTTCAGCTTGGTGTACATTTGGAAAGTTAAAAGCACACAGGCAAGTACATTCACAAAATGGCTGCCACGGTGGCCATGGCCAGTCATAGAACAATCATTTACCGAAAGCAACTAACTTTGCAAAATGCTTTTTACCATCCCTGTGGGCCCTTTGTGTGTCCCAAAGTAATTTCTTTAATAAATTATTAAATTAGATGCTGATACTTTGCAGCTTTCTATTGGAGGTTTTTATTAAAATAATTTTTTTTTAAGAACTCAGACAAGACAGAGAGCCGCTGGGCACAAAAAAAGTTCCCTGGGTGATGTTGTCTACTCCTGGCATAGGTCTTCTCTAATTGTTAGGCCCATGTGTTCTAGTGCATGGAATATTACCACAGAGCAACAGACTCTGGCATCCTTCCATTCATAGGAAGGATCACAGATTAGAGCAGTGTTTCTCAACCTTGGCAACTTGAAGACATGTGGACTTTAACTTTCAGAATTCCCCAGCCAGCTCTGCTGGCTGGGGAATTCTGGGACCTGAAGTCCACACGCTTTCAAGTTGCCAAGGTTGAGAAACTCTGGGTTAAAATATAATCTGCTCCTCCATCTGAAGCTGATGACTTATAATACAATTGCCCTGGTATCTGGCCAGCTGCCTATTCAAATGGAAAGCAGAACTTGGGATTTTAACTTTCTTTTTGGAAGACAATTGCATATGAAAGAGAATTTTTAAGTTCAAGCATTCTGTCTTGAGCATGTTCATCAAATTTAGTCGGATCTCTAATTTGAATTTTTTCATCATACTATTAATAGGACAAATTATCCTGACTTTATAATGCTTTAAATATTCATTTTTAAAATTCAGTCTTCACACAGTTTTTATCCCACTCCGCATGTATATGTGTATATAGATACACACACATCCCAACTACACACAAAGACATACATATATTTACACATGTATATGTAAAAAAAAAATCCCCTCTGAATGGTATGTGTCTTCCTCAATCTCAGGTCCTCTACCAGAGGCCCAGGAGTTTGAGGGTTGTGCGCAGTATCTTAGCTGTTCCTAGCATTGCACTCTTCTGGATAGAGAGCTCTGATGTTGACCCTGGGATCTGTTGGAGCCACTCTCCCAGCTTAGGAGTCACAGCCCCGAGTGCCCCTACCACCACTGGGACCACTTTGGCCTTTACTTTCCACATTCTCTCTATGGAGTCCTTGGTGTCCTCTGAGCTTGGTTGTTTTCTTGCAAACATTTTGTTACCCGGCTAGGTAACATCTTCAGTGCTAGAATGGAATGGGTCTGCTGTTTATAAATAGTGGCATGCCCTGCCAGTGTAAGTGGGGGTGTGGGTTTTGCTTTGTTTTATTTTTTCCCCCTCTGGTAGTTCCTTGATTAGTGTATTGTTTACTGCTTGATTGTAAGTCTGTATAAACAGAGAGCAAACCCCATTCCATTCCAGCACTGAAGATGTTACCTAGCCAGGTAACAAAACATTGCAAGAAAACAACCAAGCTCAGAGAAAACCAAGGACTCCACTGTTCAGCCCTGAGCTATACATATTCTCTTCTATTGGTATATCCTCTCTAGTTCCTCCTTCAGGCCCTGGTACTTCTCCAGCTTCTCCTACTCCTTCTTTCTGATGTTGCTGTCACTTGGCACCACTACATCTATCACCACCACTGTCTTCTGGTCCTTATCTACTACCATGATGTCTGGTTGATTAGTCAGGACCTGCCTGTCCATTTGGATCTGGAAGTCCCACAGGATCTTAGCCCTGTTATTCTCCATGACCTTCTGTGGAATCTCATCTGGACTTGGGAGGGTCTAGCCCATACATTGTGCAGATGTTCCTGCACATAATCCCAGCTACTTGGTTGTGCTCTTCAGAGTATGCGGTTCCTGCCTGCAGTTTATACCCTGCCACTATCTGTGGACTTAGGCCTTGCCACTATGTGTCTCTGCACAGTCTTGCACCTTGGGTCCTGTCTAGTGTGGTAGACCCCTGCTTCTATGGATGTGCCTCAATGCTGTCTTTTAGTCCAGTCTTTTCCAGCCATTCATAGGATTTCCCAATGTCAGCCACCTCAGCTATCTGTCAGTGGTACATCCCATGCAGGGGCTTGTCTTCCCATGGCACTTCCTCTGCTTGAACTTCCTCCTATGTCTGCTGCTGCCTCAGGCATTCTCAGCAGGTCATCTTTGGATGCCATCTTACTGATATACTCCTGGATGCTCTGAGTTTCATCTAGGATAGTGGCTTTGATACTCACCAGACCTTGCCTGCCCTTTTTCTGGCTGGTGTATAATCTCTGGGTGTTGGACTTGGGATGGAAACTTCCATATATTGTGAGGAGCTTCTGGTCTTTACATCAGCAGCATCCATGTCCTCTTTTGGCCAGCTTACTCTACCGGCAGGGTATCTGATGACTGGCAGGGTGTATGTGCTGATGGCATGGATCTTGTTCTTCCCATTGATCTGGCTCTTCAGGACCTGTCTTATCCTTTGGTGGTACTTGGATGTTGCTGTCTTCTGTGCCTCCTCATCATGGTTCCCATGTGACTGTGGGATACCAAGGTACTTGTAGCTGGCCTGTATGTCTGCTATGTGGCCTGCTGGTAATTCCACCCCATCAGTCTTAACTACCTTCTCTCTTTTTACTACCATCTGGCCACACTTCTCCAGTCTGAATGACATCCCAGTGTCCTCACTGTAGATCTGTGTGAGGTGGATCAGCAAGCCAATGTCTCATTTACTCTTAGCATACAGCTTGATATCATCCATGTAGAGGAGGTGGCTGATGGTAGTTCCACTCTTGAACTTGTATCCATATCCAGCCCTTTCTGGGAGATTGCTGTAGTGGCAATCATTACGGATGATAAAGTTCCTGGAGTATTTGTGTAATCCCTAAAAGTTACCCTTTTGTAATTAGTTATCTATAACTAGCTCCTCTGCCTCTTTGATTCCATTGTTATTTTAAGAAATACAACATGGAAGGAGAGAAAGCAAAAGAAAGCATAGCTGGGAAGAGACAGAGAACTCCACAAGGAGACAGATGCACTTTTTCTTGGTTTAGGGAGTCTCATAGAGAAAGCCAGAGAGTGCGTTAAGATTTACTTTTCAAAGGCTTTTCAGTCTGATCGACAGCCAGTTGTGGTTAAAAGAAGGGGATACCACTGGCGTCATTGGCATAGCACTAAGGAACTTTTTCAAATCCCCTTGGATGCTTTAGAAAATTCAAGCTTAGTAAATAGTCCTCCTCTCTCTGGTAACTTCACTTCACATGCTGTCATTTTTCTCCACTGCTGGCCGTACTGTGACATAATATTTCCAGAAATTACATTTCATAGAATAAGTACTAAATCGCTATTATGAAATTTTCCTTTTCAGCTATGCTGCTTGCCGTTATTAAACACTAACGTATAAATCTGGATGTGTGTGGGGGGGGGATCACAATTTACTTGAAAACACAAGCAAGGAAGTATACAGTCAGATTTTACAAGAACTTAATAAAATTATCATGTGTGAGATATTCTTACCAGTTCTATTGTGATTAGGAGATCAAAATGTGGTAGAAAATTATGCATAAAAGCAAGCACTATATAAAAGAGGTAAATCTGAAATACTGTAAGGTCCTGTTCCCATAGTCACCACTAACCCAGTTTAAACTTCTGATTTTGTTTTGGGAAAAGAATGATGCTGATGCTGATGCTGATGCTGATGCTGATGCTGATGCTGATGCTGATGCTGATGCTGATGCTGATGATAGAGTCCCTGGTCACTTTCTCCAGGAATTGTCCACTGTATCTTGAAGGTACTAGTAAGGCTTCAGAACATTATTAACTCCAACTTTACTGTTAAGGCAAGTAGCAGTAGGTGTGGCTTAGACACTGCAACCATTTAGTACCTGGGAGAAATGTTTTGTCCTGGCAAGTCTGGATGGTGAGATCTGTAAAGATGACATTTGCCTCTCAACCACAATTTCTATTCAGCAATTTTTCTTGAACAAAAAGTTATGCAAAACAGGTCCATTGACTGGGTTTACAGTGCAACTGACTAAGTGGCATTAGCTTAACACTGTTCATGATAGTGTCTGTTTGGTGTTAAATTTTTTCATTTGACAGAGCACATCAACCTCCTTACAACAGTTAATCTTGTTGTGAGAATGGGGCTAGATACCATTTTGACATTGTGTTAAATATCTTATTTGGAGACAATAAGGATAAATCAGTGTTAAAATAACTGGTTTTTCCCATGAGGGATAATTGTTAGCTAGAAACCTAAAATATATCAGTTCATTTTAAAAATGAAAAACAACTCTGTTTTCTTTTTAGTTAAACTATTGAATTATATTTCTAACAAAATATATTATTCTAAACTCAGCAGGTGGCAGCATCTGGGTGACTTTGTCTGGACTTTGGAGCAGAGTCAGGCCTAGTTATTACTTGGATGGGAGACTCCCAGGAAATATCAGGCCTCCAGACTCAGTGAGGAAGTCAAACTAAACAAAACCAATCCCTAGACATGCATGGAAGTTTGTGGACAGGAGGACCAAAAAAATTAGCAATGTAATACAATGCTTTTTGTATGTCCATTGTGATATTACATGCATTCAAAGGATAATGCTAATGTCACAATGCTCTTTTTTTTTTTTCATTCTGGTGAAACTGTTGAATTCTGTGGATACCTCTGACTACAGAGATAACTCCATGAAGTCACCAGGAATTGAGCTTGAGTTGAAGGACACTTTATGTATTTATCTCTTGTTTGCTTCTTGGAAGAACTAAGTTCCATTTTCAATATTTATAAGCTATGTATGATTTTTTCTTAACAGTAATCTCTGATAATACAAAGTAAAATATTATATTACATCAGAACCATTTTAGGAGGATTACCAGGAAATCAAAACAGCTACTAGGAAGATATAGCAGAATGGCTCAGTGTGATAAGACGCAATAAATGAAAGTCTGAATAACTTTAATGTGCCAGGAAGGGGACTAACATTATAGTACATCACTGAGGAACATTCCAGTACGAAGTTCAGGATGTCAAGTACAGCCCATCTTCCATGTTTGCACACTGACACACGTGGTCATATCCATCCTTCTCAGGCACTTCTCTTCATCTGACACATGCAGATCAGCTGGATTATGTTGGGTATTTCTTCCTTTCACAGTCCTGAGAAAACTCCCTTTCTCAGACAACTGGGCTACCAGACTGAGGATGTAAACATCCAGGCAACCACTAGATGGAAGCAAAATATGTATGTCTGCAGGGTATGGTAAAAGAAAGTCAAGATGGCAGCCACAGCAGTGTGGCTGAAGCTCTGTCTGATTTTTGTGTGTATTGTATGAGAACTTTCATGAGAACTTGATGAGGCTCCATGAAAGATTAAAGACAAAAAAAAAAAAAAAAGTTGAAGGCAGCCAATTTTCTTTTTTTAAAATAATATTTTTATTAGAGTTTTACATACTTAAAAGCTAATACAGAATTAGAAAAGATATATAAACAAAAAGAAGAAAGAACAAGATAAATAAAAAGAAAAAAGAAAAAAAGACATATAAAAAGTGACTCCCCCCTCCCTCCAAACAAGTATAAGCATTTACAATAACTTAACATCTTCTCAAATATCACAGAAATAATTTTTAAAAAACCCTCCTCTTCCCATTTCTCATCACTAAACAATAACCAAATTATAGAAAGATTCATCAATCTTACTCAGCAAAAGCATTAAGAGTACCAGTAGTAGTAACCTATATGTTTTAAGCTTAGACAAATACATCTATTTTGCATTTTAACCTATAACTTTCTCTGATAAGTAAGACATCAAAAATTTATCCCTATAGGTATAAATAATAGTAACATATATATTTTAAACTAGATCCAATAGGTCCCTTTTACATTCCAACCCACAACTTTCTCTAACAAGTAGGAGGTAAAAGATGTATCCCCGTATGAAAACAACTTTACATCATCTTGCAATCCTGGTTTAAAAAAAAAGATTCCAATAATAATAACCCAAAATCAAAATTTATACAATTTAACCCTGGTCAAATAAGTCCACTTTGAACTCCTTTTTCTTCTTCTTAAGAGGCTTAATCTTTAGTCACTTCTTCAAATAAAGTGCCACATAGTGATTTCTTATCATTTTCTCCCTGCCTGTTTTCAGTAGCAACTTCAGAGATTTAATACTTCTCTTCTGTGGATCTAAAATAAAATAACTCTTCAAGTCACTCTTCTGATTTATAATCAGGATATCTCTTTTAATTGTTAAAACATCAGCCAGCATAGTTTATATACCCTTACAACTTCTTTCTGCATGTCACTCTTGTGGTCAAATATTTTAAGTCCATTTTCAAATCCATAACATCTTTTTCCATATCATCCATATCTCTTTTATAGTCTGGCGATTCTTTACAGTCTATTTTAAAATACCTATTCAAATCATCCTCAGCTTGGTTTTATCCAGTAGAATCTTTTCTCCTTCTATAATCTCTGTTAGATCCAGTTTTAAAAATAAGTCCTGAACACATTCTTCCCAACCAGAGTTAAATTCTTCTATAGTAAAACAATGTTCCTCCATTATGTTAGGAAATATTTTTTCCTTTAATTGCTCTCTGGTTCCCTCTAGTTAACCTTCAAAGCCCAGTCTTATTTTTTGTTTATTTTCAAAGCCAAAACTTTTTCACAATAAGTTTTCTTACAGTTTATTCCAAAATCATCTGCTGTATTTTATAAAATTTAAAACAGTCCATTAAAAAGCTATTCTTTCAAATCCATTTGGCCCCTTAACTGTTCACAGCCAACATTCTTAAATCCTTTTCACTGTTTTCCAAAAGTTTTTTTTTTCTTAATCTTTAAACTTACTTAAATCTTCTTTCTCCCAGGATAGAAGGAATTTTTCCTGGTGTACAGCAACTTGCCTTTCAGAAGATTTTTAATTTCCAAGTAAATTGCTAATAAGTCATTCCTATTTTAATTAAAAGAGGAACTGAAAGCAAATCTAGTGTCTTTTTAGATGCTCCAAATCACAGCTTGGGGCTTGATGTTTCCCATGACTTCCAGAGCACTCAACCTGTTGGAGACTGCTAAATTGTGGTCTCTTTACAGGGAGACTCTGTAAGTGGTACTTGTGGATGATCCGGCCATCTCCTTTGCCCGGAGATGGTTCTGAAGAGCCGGACGTTTTGCTAGCTCCCCTTAACCACCGTGGTTGTCAGCTCTGCAAAAAATGGAGCTGTCTTCAGTCCACCATTACTCCCCTGGAAGCTGGCAGCCAATTTTCTATCATTAGAGATTTGCCTTCTGATTTCAGGATTATTATATTTTCTTATCTAATAGTGTCCTTGGCCTGGAAAAGTTTGAAAACCCCTGTCCTAAGCTACTGGGGGCTTAAATGGTTATAAGCAACAGCATGACTTACTTATTGAAGATCTTTCAACCCAGGATTGTGTTGAATACAGGTAGTCCTCATTTAGCAACTGCCTCATACAAGTGACCATTTGCAGTTAAAATGGTGATAAAAATGCAACCAATTCTTGCATTTACAATCTTTGCAGGTCTGTAAAGCAAAGGAAAGCTGAAGTAAGATCATAAGCACAGTTGCAGTTTCACTTAGTGACCACTTCACTTAACAACCGAGTTGCCAGTCCTAATTGTGGTCACTGAAGAGGACTACCTGTACTGTGATCCTGATATTGTGTATTTTTAGCAGCCTATTTCCTACAGTGTCTCCACCTGAAGATTCTGGGCACCCTTGCATTTTGCCTTAACCCTCTTCATGTTTGGCATTACTCACTGTGAACAGTGAAGCAACCCAATCCCCTTAGATATTGGAACATTTAGATGTAGCTCCACTATCTTCAGCCTGAATCAGTCTTAAATACAAGTGCTCTGGTTTAAACAATTTGTGAAAAGCACTGGAATTAATTTGTGTCAAGGTCTTTTTTGGGTGAGTATTCCTTTGAAGGTCCTCTATACTAAATGTGTTGAGTGGCCTGTATATGTGATTCTAAACATATACTTTTTTCAGAATTTTGTGGAAGATTTGGTGTATTTCTTTCCAGTACTTTCAAGTTGTTTGTTTTCTACGTAATCACCACATATGATAAAACATTCCTTCTTTGTTATGGTATTTCCAACATTTATTGTTATATGATTTATCCATCTTTGCAATTATTGATGGAGTTAAATGCCATCTGTAGAAAATTTTGTATCAGTTTTCCCTCAGATTGTAGGTTGGTGTAAATTTTATTGATTTTTTCCATAAATCTTCCCATTGATCCATTGTTATTGCTTCTTTGAAATTTTGCATCCATTTTATCTTAGTTTCTTATTTGTTCTGTCTCCATATCATATCTAAGTAGCAATTTGTAAGTACGTCCTAATAAATTACCTTGATTCTGTATAAGTATCTTCTGTATAAATTCTGTCATCTCTCTCAAAGTCCCTCCTTCTTTAAGATTGCTTTTTATTTTCCCAGTTATATGTTGTTGTTGTTGTTTAGTCGTTAAGTCATGTCCGACTCTTCGTGACCCCATGAACCATATTGCGCCAGGCCTTCCTGTCCTTCACTGCCTCCCTGAGTTTGCTCAGTTTCATGCTCATTGCTTCAGTGATGCTATCTAACCATCTCATCCTCTGCGTCCTCTTCTCCTTTTGCCTTCAATCTTTCCCAGCATCAGGGTCTTCTCCAAAGAGATCTCTCTTCGCATTAGGTGACCAAAGTATCTGAGCTTGAGCTTCATTATTGATCCTTCCAATGAACAATCAGGGTTGATTTCCTTTAAGATTGACTGGTTTGACCTCCTAGCAGTCCAGGGGAATCTCAAGAGTCTTCTCCAGCACCACAGTTCAAAGGCATCAATTCTTCAGCGCTCAGCCTTCTTTATGGTCCAGCTCTCACAGCCATACATTACTACTGGAAAAGCCATAGCTTTGACTATGCGGATCTTTGTCAGCAAGGTGACGTCTCTGCTTTTTAATATGCTATCTAGGCTTGCCATAGCTTTCCTCCCAAGGAGCAAGCATCTTTTAATTTCATGGCTGCAGTCTCCGTCTGCGGTGATCTTGGAGCCCAAATAAATGAAGTCTGTTACTGCTTCCATTTCTACCCCTTCTATTTGCTAGGAATTGATGGGTCCAGATGCCATGATCTTAGTTTTTTTAATGTTGAGTTTCAAGCCAGCTTTTGCACTCTCCTCTTTCACCCTCATCAAGAGGCTCTTCAGTTCTTCTTCACTTTCTGCCATTAGGGTGGTATCGTCTGCATATCTGAGGTTGTTGATGATTCTCCCTGCAATCTTAATTCCAGCTTGTGATCCTTCCAGCCTGGCATTTCTCATGATGTACTCTGCATATAGGTTAAATAAGCAGGGTGACAGTATACAGCCTTGTCGTACACCTTTCCCTATTTTGAACCAATTGGTTGTTCCATAACCGGTTCTAACTGTTGCTTCTTGGCCCGCATACAGATTTCTCAGGAGACAGGTAAGGTGGTCTGGTACTCCCATCTCTTTAAGAATTTGCCACAGTTTGCTGTGATCCACACAATCAAAGGCTTTTGCATAGTCAATGAAGCAGAAGTAGATGTTTTTCTGGAACTCTCGTGCTTTCTCCATGATCCAGCGAATGTTGGCAATTTGATCTCTAGTTCCTCTGCCTCTTCGAAACCCAGCTTGTACATCCGGTAGTTCTCGGTTCATGTATTGCTGAAGCCTAGCTTGTAGGATTTTGAGCATAACCTTGCTAGCATGTGAAATGAGTGCAATTGTGCGATAGTTTGAGCATTCTTTGGCATTGCCCTTCTTTGGAATTGGAACATAAACTGACCTTTTCCAATCCCGTGGCCACTGTTGCGTTTTCCAAACTTGCTGGCATATTGAGTGCAGCACTTTAACAGCATCATCTTTAGTAACTCTATTAGCCTTTGCCCTGCTTCATTTTGTACTCCAAGGCCAAACTTGCCTGTTATTCTGATTACTCCTTGACTTCCTACTTTAGCATTCCAATCCCCTATGATGAAAAGGACATCTTTTTTTGGTGCTAGTTCTAGAAGGTGTTGTAGGTCTTCATAGAAGCGGTCAACTTCAGCTTCTTCAGCATCAGTGGTTGGGGCATAGACTTGGATGACTGTGATATTGAATGGTTTGCCTTGGATACGCACTGAGATCATTCTGTCGTTTTTGAGGTTGTACCCCATTACTGCCTTTCCCACTCTCTTATTCACTATGAGTGCAACTCCATTTCTTCTAAGGGTTTCTTGCCCACAGTAGTAGATATAATGGTCACCCGAATTAAATTCACCCATTCCCATCCATTTCAGTTCGCTGATTCCCAAGATGTCGACGTTCAATCTTGTCATCTCATGTTTGACCACATCCAGCTTGCCTTGGTTCATAGATCTTACATTCCAGGTACCTATACAATATTGTTCTTTACAGCATCGGACCTTCTTTTCGCTTCCAGATACACCCACAGCTGAACGTCCTTTTGGCTTTGGCCCAGCCGCTTCACTCTTTCTGGAGCTACTTGGAATTGCCCTCCGCTCTTCCCCAGTAGCATGTTGGACACCTTCCGACATGAGGGGCTCATCTTCCGGTGTCATATCTTTTAGCCTTTTAACATTGTCCATGGGGTTTTCTTGGCAAGGATACTGGAGTGGGTTGCCATTTCCTTCTCCAGTGGACCACATTTTGTCAGAACTCTCTGTCATGAACTGTCCGTCTTGGGTGGCCCTGCACAGTATAGCTCATGGCTTCACTGAGTTACGCAAGTCCCTTCGCCACGACAAGGCAGTGATCCATGAAGGGGTCCCAGTTATATGCAAATACATAAATCATGGTTGATTTCTTCTTTCATTAAGCAATACTTGTTCTGTGTTTAGTTTATTTCTTGTGTCCCAATGTATCATGTTGGCATATGTAATCAGATCTTTCTTACTATAATTATCTTTGAAATAGAAAGCATTTTATGGTGATGCTAGTGGTGAAATCATTGGACTTATCCTCGCTTTTAGGGAATTCCAAATTTTTAACAGACTAATCATAATCAAAAGAATTATTGTTCAGCACTGAAAACACAAACATATGGATCCAACTACTTAGTGGTTTGCAGAACTGATTAATATAGATCAACCATGGATGACTGTAATGAATCATGGCTTCAACTTATTGATATATGTATGTCTGTAAATACATATTTTGTATGGCTTGTTTCCTTTTTTAAAGGTTTTTTCTTCTGTTATAAGTTTGTGTTTTTCTTTTTATTTGTGTTTTGTATTTAGTTAATTAAAAAAAGGGGGGGAGATTTACTTCAATATCTTCCAATATAATTTGGAAAAAATTATGTACTTATCCTAAACGAAGTAAGCTTATGAGACAGAGTCTATCTGCTAATGATTCTTCTCATGGGAATGAGTTTGAGGGGCCCAACACTGACATGTAGAATGAGGTGCAGATGCAAGAACAGAGATGTCTGAGAAAAACCATATAACATCTACTCAAAGAATACCAAAATGTATGTACTTAACTTTCATTTAAATGACAATCCAACTCTTTTTTTTTTTTTTAAGTAGTACCTCCTTATGGATTCAGTCTGCTAAGTTTTAATAATAGGAATCAAACATCCTCAAAATATTTAGAACGTACAGTATACTCCAGAAAGGAATTTCCAGCTATTTAATGATTAACGTGATATATTCTTAACATATCCCATGCCCATGAATAACTTTCCTTATCCCTACTTGGGGATATTAGCAGCTTTTCCAATGTGGCACTTTCACATGTTTTGGCCTATGACTGTCCTCACACCAAGTCAGTGATGACCATGCAAGTTTGGGGTAATAGGACATTTTAATCCAAGGCTGTTGTCAGATAATGTTTTATGCCATAACTGTTTATTGTCATCTCTTGTACCCTTTCAATCAGAATTCTGCCAAATACCTTCCCAGGCATACATAACAAACTATAGCATCCCCATGCCCCACCCCCAAGCTTTTGTGTTCATTTTTATTACCTTTCTTTTGTGGAGTAGAACAATAAGAGACTCCTTCTAATTACCTGGCACAGATACAATTGTGGAGTCCTTGGGGTTCTCTGAGCTTGGTTCTTTTCTTGCAAACGTTTCATTACTGGGCTAGGTAACATCTTCAGATGTTACCTAGCTGGGTAATGAAACGTTTGCAAGAAAAGAACCAAGCTCAGAGAACCCCAAGGACTCCACAGTTCAACCCTGAGCTACACATATTCACCTCTATTGGTAACAGATACAATCTTCACACATGCCCTAAAAAAAAACCCTCATAACCATTCCATAAGCAAACTACATCCATATTTTAACATGCCTCTAACATTAATGTGTTTCGACATTCTTGCAGCATTTAGGAATTCTTTGTTAATTTATTCTTTGACACTAACATTTATAGCATTTGCTTCAGTTTCACTCTTGACTTTTTGACATATCAGTATTATTCCCGTACAGATCTCTAAAATACTCTTTTCACTATTTGCTCAGTTCAATTTCATCCCAAATTATTCCATTGTATTTATTTTTAATTACATTCATTCTGCTGTTTAGCCCTCTTTACCTGCTTCCAAAGTTGTTTATTGTTTCCATCAAAGTTGCTCCATATTGCCTCAGCCTCTTTTAATCTTAATTCTTTCTTTCTTTTTTTAAACTACAATCTTTGCAACTATCTTTTTTTGTCTATATGCATTATCAGTGTCTTTCACTCATCCTCATTTCTGCAGGAATCGTTTTCTTATATGTTCCTACCTAGCCATTCATGTCACCTAGCAGAATGATTCCCCCCCCATATGCACGGACAACAACCTAGATGAATCCAGTTCACAGAATCAGAGAGTATAAAGGTTGGAACCCCTTGCACACTACAGGAATCCATTATTATAGGATCCCCAACAGATGACCATCCAACCTGTATCTAGTGAATCCACCTGTCCTCAAGGAATATATATTTATTTATTTATTTATTTATTTATTTATTTATTTTTCGAATTTGTCACCGCCCATCTCACTATGGGGTGACTCTGGGTGGTTTACAGTAAAAATAGAATAAATATTGATTAAAATAGATAAATATTTTAAAATAGATAAATATTAATTAAATAATTACAATATGTTCAAAACAGATGTTATTGAACAGCTCTTACCATTAGGGCATTTTTTCTGATGTCCAACCAAAATTGACTTGTAATTTAAATCCACTGTTTTTTGTCCTGTCTTCTGGACCAATTCTGAACAATTCTATCCCATCTCCTATATTACAACTCTTTGGATTCTTGACAACAGCTATTGTGCCTCCTCACAATTTTCTCTTCTTCAGGTTAAGCATACCCAGCACTTTCAAATGTACCTCATGAGTTTTTCCCATCAGGCTTCTTATCATCTTGAATGCTGTCCTCTGGATGTGTTCCAAGTTAACAATGTCTTTCCTAAATTGCAGTGCCCAGAACCAGATGTAGTATTCTAGGTGTGGTACGAACAATGCAGAATGGACAGAAACAATGACTTCTCTTGATTTTGATGTTTTACTTTTGTTGATGCAGACTAGGGTTGCATTTACTCTTTGGGCAGCAACATAGAAAAAGAAAAGCGCAGAACATAAGAGAGTTTCTCATACATGTATATATGCATATGACATTTTATAGAACAGTTTCAGTACAGGATGATCATATTTCATTATAATCATCCAAATATGATCTATATCTATAAGCAAGTAATACCAGGTCTTCAATCCACTGAGTAATTGGGGCCATAAATATATTTGTCCAATATTGAAGGACAAGTCTTTTAGCAATAAAAAAGTGCAGAGAATCTATTTTTGTCCAGCTGTTATCCTATCCTATCAAGTCCATTCCTTCTTTTTTTCCTATAGATATAGTCAAAAAGCAATGCTGCTTTTAGCTTTCTTTGCAAATCTAAATTCCTGTTGCGTTTTAGCCTTTTAAATTTTCTGCAAGTATTTGCAACTTACTGATATACTAGACTGGGATTTTGGGGGAGAAAAAAAAACAAGTGTGGAAGAAGGCAAAAACCTCTTCCATTCTGTTGCCAAGAAAGCTTCCTGGATATGTCCTAGAAGCTGAGTTTGATTCAAGATGTCTTCAGCTATAGATATCAGTGTCAATAGACGTGTTTTCTCTTTCCCATAAATAAAGTGCTCACCCAATAGTCCATCTAAGCATTCTCATCATTCTCTATCCTTCCATGTTTCAGTTTCTTTTTGTGTATTTTGCTTTTTCATTCCTACAAAAGATGTGTTAAAATGTTTTCCAAAATATATGGCACATAAGAGAGAGAGGGGCTAGAAATAATGTTGAAAACTCATGTTCTTCCATTAATGCAGATGCATCATAGAAAGGCTTTCAATGCAAGGATGTCAAGGATAAATATCTGTCTGATGGTCTAGACCACTATAATATTAAAAAAAATCCTGCAAATTAACATTCCATCAACTATAAATTTAATAACATTGTGCAGAGCTTTTAAAGATGCATTCTGTGGTCAGGGATTCCATATTAGGTTACAACCTAAAGTGATGAAACACAGTAGAAGTGAATTTCTTTACATATGAAATTATCCACATTTGTTTTTAGATACTTTACCTAGGAATTGATAGTACACTTACAATATAACCTTATACTTGTCTACTAAAAAATAAGTTTCATGGGATTTACTTTCAGATAAGTATATCAAATTTCAGATATTCATGAAAACTACTACGGTAGAAAATGTAAGACAAATCTTATTTTATTTATTTACTTTAGTAAGGAATCAAATACATACTTACTTAGAACTTAATGCTATGTGATCACAAGATAAAATATTGGCTGTTTTTCAACAGTAATATTTTCTAAAATAATGCCAATTAACAAAGAGCATCTGAAAAATAAAATGAATTGCAAGTAGCAGGCAGTTATCAAAAAGGAATATCAAAATCTCCAAAGATAGACTTTAGTTATGACAGTTTAGGTTGGAACATCCTAACCTAACCAAATTACACAAATTGGTAGCATGGAGAACATTTGTAGGGAAAAAAATTAGCAAGTCAAAAGAAATACTTAACCCCTTTTATATTATACCTAAGATCACCCAGTAAATATTCGATAGAGTATTTACTTTTGAATTCTTTGTTACTTAATTTCATTCTTTCTTTTCAATTGTGAGGATGAAATTTCCCAAAATTGAATTATATGTGAAATTTATTTAATTTACATTTCAAGGTACTCTATTCCTACCTCATTACTTTGTGACCTTTTTCAGTGGAATGTTATGAGAAACTCCAAACATCCCCCTAACCAGGTGGCATTAAATTTCACAGGCATGAAGACAAACTTTTTAATAGCACTGGTTGTTTGGTTTAAAGGAAAAGTACCAAGGCACTATGTGTATAGGATATATACACATCCATACAGGATACAGGATATATACACATCCATTTTGTGACCTGCCCTCCATTAAGTGTAGACATTGCTTGTCTCAATTTTATTTAGTTTCCTGAAGTATAGTATTGCTATATGAAGAGCAACTTAAAACAAGAAATAATGTAATTTAGCATACTCAACATTGTATGTATAGATTGTTGAGAAAAATCTATTTTCTTAATGAACAGTTGGATCATCCTTAGGAATACTATGTGTGGTGGGGAAGCCATGTAAATGGAAAGGACCTTTGAAGGTGCAATGTGTCCTTGTTTGCTCTCTATATTCTATATATTGTCTACAGTCTTAATAAGATTGATGCTGGTAGACCACACACTGTAAGGCAGAGACTGTTAAATGAGACTCCCAGTACCAAAGTGTAGCACATCCCTGTTGAAAGGGGTGTAATTTCCCCCCAGATACAGTACTTTCTTTTTTTCCTACTGAGCACAAGGCATTTGTTTAAGAAAAAATAAAGGGGGGTATTATATTGAAATGAGGTAGTAGGACTCAGATTTTGCTATCTCTCATCTGCACCCCAAATTTCTACCTATGTGCTCTACCTAAGTGCCCAATGCATGTCAATAAAATCAAGTTATAGGTACATCACCAGGGAAGTCTTTGCACACTAAACCAGCAGCTCTTTTGATTTTGCTCTGCAATGCCTGGTTGGTAAGATTGATGGGCTAGTATGATTAAAGAAACCAGTCTCACCACTGAGAGCTGAACTGGCCCCAATATGCATAACTCCAGCCTTCTTCTGAATAGTCATGAGTCTAGTTCCTATAAATTAGCTACAATTGGCTGGGTTCACACAAGATAAGCAATAAACCATGATGTGCAAACCACAGTGGATGAATTCCTGCAACAATAAACAACATTATGTCTTAGTCAATTGTGTAAAATAGGCCAGAACATTAAGAAGCACCTTTGTATGTGAGGGAATATAGATTGTTCTTCATTTCAGTTCACTTTAGAGAAACCAAATGAGAGGACTTTTAGTTGACAACTGTCCATCAGAGATTTTACTTAGACAATTTCCATAACAGGCAAACTCTCAGCAGGCTGCAAATAGCAGGCAGTTCTCAGCAGCAAGTTTTCCCTAAGATGCTTTCATGTGGTTTCTGGGAATGCTCTCAATTATGCTACTTTTCATATTCTTATAATATTTAAGAAAGCATTATTTTTCTCCTGACTATTTTGGTATGTTCATAAAATATCTTATAGAAATTGTGTTTCCCAGTACTAGGAATACTAGATAAACAGTCTATTTGCAGAGTATGAATGAAACTGAATAAACATTTGCACGAATGAGCTATCAGATGTTATCATCTCATACAGAGACACCCCCTACTCCTGAACAGCTCTGGAGTGAGAATAACCACGGCCTCTCTACCACAAGCTGAAGACTGTTCCAGTAGATTTGGCTGACTTCTACACACAGTGGTAGCTTCACATCAGAAAGAAATTGATCAGTAGAGCTTAGAACAGGATGGAAAAAACATATTCTGACTTATTAGTAGATCTCTAAGTCATTTATAGTAGAACAGTAAGAGTTTCTCATTTGTAACAGTATAAGAAACCATCTACTGAGACTGGTCTTTTGTTAAACATTTCTGCCTCTACCCTAAGTTGCTTTTGGAGTTTTGTGTCAAAATCCCTGATTTGTAGTTATACAGGCCTAGATTTTGTACTTATATATGCAGATCAGAGTAGCCTATGATATACAGTATAGTAGCATTTGGTTCAACGTCCAAATCTGGCTTTTTACATTAGGGTTTGTTCCCAGCTAGATTTCTTCCTAGTTCTGAATAATGGCTCTGGTGTTCTAGGGAAGCATAATCCCCAAAATAGCAAGGGCACAACTTGAGGATCCTCTTCTACTCATGGTCACTGCTAGATGAACAGTTGGAGGCCATAGCTGGGGATCCAGCTCCAGATGGCGCACCAGTTGTGGACCTATCTGTGGTAGGGAGATCTTGCAGTGGTAACTCCTGCCTTCATCATTATTCATTTGAACTATTGTTATATGCTTTATATAGGACTACCTTTGAAGACTCTTGGAAGTTGCAGTTAGTCCAGAATGCAGTAGCCCTCTTGCTGGATGCTGCTCATCAACATAAGCACATGATATTTGTATTATAGGACTTGCACTGGTGTCTGATTTTTTTTTTGGTCAGATTAAAAATGCTGACTTTAACCTAGAATGCCCTATATGCTTATTGCCTTTGTACCTCCAGAATGCCTTGTCCAACCAGAATTGACCTGTTTAATATGTTGAGGAGGGGCTAAGGCTCAGAGACACTCTTTTTCAGTGATGGCACATATCTGGTGAAACTTCTTCCTAGAAGTTAGATTAGCCCTCTTGGTGGTAGCCTTCCAGAACTGAAAACAGAACTCTTCTAGAATGCAATTAGGAATTTAACAGGGATGATGTATCTCTGTTTTACTATTTCAATTGTGGTCCATTTTACAGTCTTTAAGTTATATTCTTATTATTAACAAATGAAATCAATCAGTCATTCATTCTGCAAGCCTGAAATCTGCCCACTGAAAGATTGCTTGAATGCCTATTCCCTGGCAATGAGGTCAGTGAAGGAATCTTACTTCTTTGTATTACACAGTCACATTTATCAGAATTTTTTCTTGTAATTAAAGAATATTTGAATGCTACTCCCAGTTCCTGGATAATTAACAACATTTAGTAGGACAGCCAGATAATTTTACAGCTTATATCTGCTCCAATTTCGGCTATATTATTGTTTTAGAGTTGATAACATGTGTTTGACTGAATATTATTGATTCAGTTTCATATTTCAAAAAAAAGATGAGTACTTGATTCTGTAAAAGATGCATTCTTGATTTCCATCATGACTGATACTGACATGCTAAAAGAAATAGTTGGTAATTTGATACATATGATCAATAACTTCCTCCTAACTCTAGCTGATAGTGTGTCCTCCTATAGTATAGACCACTTTTCTTCCTTTTCTTGTAGATCTTGTAGTTTAAAAATTGTGATTTAAATGCAGTTTCTTGTCACTTAAACTGTCTCCATTGAAAAGTGATGTATTTAATAGATTACAAAGGGGAATAAAATATTACCTTGTAGCATTTGATAGACTATAATAGCAATGATCTTTTATTGGAAATTTGTCCCTCTGGATGATGCACATGGGCATGCACATGGGCACAAATGCTAAGGGTGAAACTACACATTACTTGAAACTCAATGGTTGGAGTTTCCCGTTCGGTATTGGAGGACATATGCAAGAAGGATTGGTAGATGAGAAAAAGATCTGAAACCTGATATTTTTCCTTAGATTGTTTTCTATCTGATAGGTTCACTTTTCATTTATCTCTGAATATGTAGGAAATATTAATTTAAAAAACTATCTCAGGGATATTTTCAGAAGATAATTGTTTATAGAGAAGGTGAAGAAACACCTTCTGGCACACTTTTTCTTTTTTAAAAGTTCTCTCACTTGTGATTAGTTCTTACTAATTGTTATAAGAGTAAGATTATAATTACTGTTGTAATTATAATCTTTAATAAAATTACAACAACAACAGTAATAATAAGCACCACCACAGATAAGCACTGCAAAGGGACCATTGAATTATATTGGCACCATAATATAATTCTACCCTAACATTTCTATGATTCGGTTAATATACAGTACCTTTACCTTTTCCTTTAGCAAAAAAGTTCTTTCTATTCTATTTAGTGTCCTCTGACTTTGCATGCTTTTGCTACTATCCTGGAAGATTCTCCATGTAGAAAAATAATAAACTAACATTTGAACAATGCTCTGAAAAGTTAAATCAGATACAAGGGTGGAACAACTGCATTCCAGAATATTATTTAATTCTACTTAAGTATACTTCAAAACATCAGCAATAACACAGAGGGAATAATTGTATATAGTTTATGTTGATCCTTGTATATACTTGGGATAAGCTGAAAATTTTAGGTACCAAAATGCATCTAAAAAATCAGGTTTGGTTTATCCGCAGATGGGCTTATCTGTGAGTATATACAGTAATACTTTTTAAAAGTACCTGTATTTCCTGTACTGTATATGCTCACATATCAGCCCCTCTGTGGATAAGCTGACCCTCAAATTTTAACCAAAATGCCATGAAAAATGTGGGTTGGCTTATCTGTGGGTGATTATTACTGTTGTTGTTGTTGTTGTTGTTGTAATGCTATTAAAGATTATAATTACAACAGTAAAAACTAATAGAAACTGAAAAAATAGAAGAATAAAAAGAAAGAGTAGAAAAGAAAGAAAAGAAAGAAAAAAAGGAAAAAATAGAAAAAAATAGAAAAGAAAGAAAAAATAAGAATATAATAAAGAAAAAGAAAAGTAATATATAAAGATATGACTTCCCACCTACATCACAATAAGTATAAACAATTTTAGTAACTTATCACCTTCTCTTAAAATACAACAAATGATCTTGTCTTCCCATATCCCATTTCTTATCAATAAACAAATCCATAAAGCATCATCATTTCAGTCCTGATGTCAGCAAAAATTCATTAAGGGTTACCAGAAATAACAACTTATCTATTTTAACCCTGATCAGATAAACCTACTTTATATTCCTCCCTTTTACTTCTAACAAACTTAATTTTTAGGCCCTTCAAATGTTGTAGAACTTGATTCTTCTTCATTTTCTCTTTGTCCCTTCTCACAAAACTTCTTTCGCTAAGGATTGAAGGAAACTCACCCAGTGCAGTAAACTTGTGAACCAAGGGTTCCTAATAGCTGAAAAGCAGTTAACAAGCAATTTCCGAAAGCGCTTAGAAAAGGAAGCATGCAAAGTTAGTGTCCTTTCAAAGGTGCCGACTGTGGTTTGAACAAGATGGTTATTCCCTTATCTCCCAGGGCTCTAAACCTACCAGAAACTGCTATTTTGCAGTCTCCTCACAAGGAGCAGCTGTCTGGAGCACTTGTGGGTGATCTCAAGCCCTCTCCTTGTCCAGAGGAATTATAGAAGAGCTGGTCTACTCACCAGCTCTTCATTCTGCCATGGTTGCCAGCTCCGCTTTTCGCAGAGCCGTCTTCAGTCCACCATTTCCTCCCCAGAAGTTCCAGGTGATGCATTTTTCATGGTATTTTGGTTAAAAATTCAAGGGTTGGCTTACTTGCAGATGGGCTTTTACATGAACATATATGGTATATATAGTACTTAAAGCTCCAGGTAATTTACTAACATGCAAAACTCCACTTATTCCTTGTTGGTGCTCTCTGGAGTGTTCATTACTTTTGGCAGTGCTGTTCGCCCCAGTGGTTTAGCCATTAGTAACTCAGAGCAGAAGGCCTTAATTTGTAATCATGATTTAAGAATTATTTGAAAAAGGAGGAGATAGCAGGGGATACAAGCAATTTTAAGCCCCAATTGTATTCCATATGGGCCCATCCTAGTGAGAACTTGCTAGTTCTTCCTATGTTGTCATTCTGGAGGCCACCTCCAAGCTATTCAGAATTTTGTTTTGACTTTCTCTGTCCCTGAGAATCTCAGCCAAAATGTGGCATCATTCCAACCACATACACTCTTCAATAATTTGCCTAACACTTATCTTGTCCTGTTTCAAATGCCAGAAAAGGAAACTGCTCCTGCTGGGCACATATGTCCACTATTGGCTGCTTCTACCTAATACAGTCACCAGTTAGACTACTCTAATGATATAAAAGTGCTGTTAGTGAGTGAGTTCCAAGGACTTAGCGGTTTGTGTATGTATGTTTAATAACAAGTTTCATATTGTTTCTTCTCTGCTTGAACAAATGCAGTTGAATATCTAAGCTAATTTTATACATTTAGGCTGTAAGAAACTCCAAAAGAGGAAATAAGCTGTTATAGACACGTGTAGCATAGGGGGTAAGATGTCAGATCAGAACCGGGGAGAACTAGATTCAAAGCCACACTCAGCCAGGAAATCTCACTGTGTAACTTTGGGCCAGTTACTGCATCTGACCCTGAACCTCACAAGACTGTTGTGCAAAAACATAGAAGTGCTGAACATGTTGTCTAAAGCTCTTGGAGGAAAGATGGGACATTGCTCAAATTATAAAAGGGCTGTACAATGCTTCAAATTCAATCCCAAAGAGACATGAATGAAGCCTCGGTCTGCAACTCAATAAATTAGTCATGTCTTTTTCTAAGATCATGTGGCTGCAGCAGAAGCTTCCCCATAGCAGCAACTAAATCCTGAAAAAAAGATATGGCTGCTTTAATGAATCACAAAGGCTTCATTTGTGCTCTCATATGCTACAGATAATGTCTTCTGAATCAAATCCAAAGCATTGCCCAGCCCTGATAAATAACAACTTCATGCCTTTTTACTTTACGTGTAAAATATGTGCAATTGAGAACTGCATAGCTTACAAAGCATTGCTTGATTGGGTGTCCATGTTAGATTGAAGAAGTGTATGATTTTTTGGCAGGAAACCTTAAGTCACAATCAACAGGAAACCATTAGGTAACAGATTTAGCTGTTGAAAGTAGACAGATTGTTGCTTGTCATAAAGATCCTTTGGGAAACCAGCTCATCATGGATGGTGTTGATCTCCTAATTCTATGAACTTATATCCCTCTAGCTTGGCCAGGCACACCATTTTGAAAGCCTACTTTCTTATAATCCATGCTACCCTGTAAACATTTACTACTTTTAGCAGCTGTCACATGAGCTATTGGTCCCCTGGTAACTATTGCTACTTCTAGAATGATATGATATTTATTTAGCACAATGTGCAAAGAACTATGTGAGATCATGGCCAAGAGCTTATCATCTATGGGCAGGTTATGATAAAGGGAGTTGATGTGATGGTGGCTTTGGCAATGGAAGCAAGAACTGCATTTTGAATGAAAGTGTGCCTGTGAATGGAGTGAAGATCTCGTTGACTATATAGACCATGTACTTTGAGGATTTTCAGTATATAAATTTTTTAAAGATCCAAATGAACTTTTTAGTGAATCTATTGTGATGAATTTAAAACTCTGCAGTTCAAATACCATTGCAATTTTCAGTATAGGATAATTTATAGGCTTGGCAAAGAGGTTTTAGCAGTGAATATTGTAGGGAGGCAGCATGTCTGATTTTGGGATAAGTGGCAAAGTATTAATCAGAGTATTTGTTTAAACTTTTCACATCACCTAATAAATCTGTGATGAGCGCTATTATTTTTCAACATACATCTTAGACTCACTGGCTATGGGCAGAAGACTAAATTAAGGCTAAGTGAACCAACCACAGTAATCTTCTTACAATGATGTTTTAGAAAGCCTTTAAAATAAATAAAAATATTTTAATAATGGAAAGAACATAAATTTAAAATAAATATTTTAAATTAAACAAGCACCACACATTTATTTCTTGGATAAAAAAAATCTAGCCAACCCTTAAGTGTCCTCTAGTTATTCAAGGCAGATGCCGACTGATTTGAATAATATTTCTCCTGCTTATAAAATGAAAATAAATGTTGAGTTTTCATTATCTGGTCCTGCCTGCAGACATGCCTTGTCAGCACTGACTTCCCAAGATGGGTCTAAGCCAGAGCAGCTGTCAGGCTCTGTAGTGAAAAGGTGAGGAGATTATCTACTTCTCTCCTACCTTTCCCTGGTCTGCAAAATCATGCATAATGTTTTCTTGTTCCAGGAACTGTCCAACCATATAATAAGTTGAGTTCCAGTGAATTGGAACCTCCTGTTTCAGGTGATGTGTCAGCAAGTTGTTGTTGCTTTTTTTCCCTTTCCTGCAGTGGCTCAGTCACAAGATATTCTTTTGAAAGAAAGAAAGAAAGAAAGAAAGAAAGAAAGAAAGAAAGAAAGAAAGAAAGAAAGAAAGAAAGAGAGAAACCTTTGACAGAATGGTTGAATTGTTCTGCTCTTGTGTGTCATTCCCCAGGATATTTGTAGGTATTGTATTATGAAGCAGAAAGTCAGTGATGAACAAGTTTAAGGAATTCATGAAGCATGGTACAAAATCATCATCTGTTACAGCAGATACAAAATGATGCTATGGAGAAAGGAGGGGAAAAAACATTTTCACCTCCTTTCAGCAATGCACAAAGAGAGAGAGGTGGAAGGCAAGAACAGAATATTGAATACAACCTCTTTCTAACAACCCAGGCACATTTCTAATGTTGTTCAAACATCCAAGAAGCTGAACGTTCCCCTCACTTCCTTGAGAGGAAGATAGTGAGAGGTGAGAGTAGATTAACAAAATACATTAGCCCTGAAGCACAATAATTGTTTTTTTAAAATATTAAAAAACCTATATAGTTCTTTTCTGTGGATTGCAATGCTATCTCTCTCCTCAATTCTAAGGCCTCTTGCTTTCCTAAACGATTTGACATATTCTCTCTTACTGTGCTACTCATGAGAGTAGCAATGGTGTGTTTAGGCCCAGCTCCTGATCTTTTAAGTCTGCTGTGGGTACATCCTCTCTCCATCCAGTTGCTTGGCACTGTCCCCAATGACTTTCTGCTAGGGCTGCAAAAGAAGCTGGACAACTAGCTTCTTTATTGATTGGTTTGTTTGGACAGGGGAATATTGATCTCCTGGAAAACCAACATTTTATAATTTTTTTGTTTTTTTACAAATTGGAACATAGATCTCCTATCCATTTGCCAAGTGCTACTTCTGAATCTATTTTGGCTCAGCCAGCAAGAGACTGGATTTTTTCCCTTTTATCACAGGACCATCTATCTCCCAGGAATTCATGTTTCTATAGTCCTATAGCCTTAGTTCTATACTGTATGCCACCTGGAGTTACTTTGTGTGAGATGAGCGGCCATATAAATTTGACAAACAGACAGATAAATAAATACAAATACAAAAACAAAAAATCCACCCTTCCCCCAAAATTCTGAAGCTGACTCATGAAGTGGCACAGTGCTCCATCAGCGTGAATGTGGGCAGCATTCCAACTGATAGTTGCGGGCATATTTCCACACTACCACCTTAAAAAAAAAAAAAACTGGGAGATTTTTGTAGGAATGAAGTTTTAACTTTTTCCTTTTTATGCACATCTCACCTAGCTCTTCATAGGGTCAAATGTAATTTAATAACACTAAGTTAAATCTTTCAAGAGACTAAGTAAAAAAAGGACCCTTTCAATGTACAAGTTAATGTTTTTGGAAAAACCCAAATCCAAACTGTTTGTTGAAAGAAAACATGACAGTTCCTGATGCCTAAGAAGACCTTGAGGAGGATGGCTGAGGTCACTGCACCATAGGGCCAATCCTTCTCTCTTATCTCCTGTAATGTCCTCTGGAGACCAGTAAATAGTGGCCAGAAAAGAGTCCTTTGCTGCTGCAGAACTACCAGTTTAGAGCTACCTGCAGACAGACTCCTTGCTGAGAACTAGACCACAGGTATTTCTCTTGCTGTATGTTGCACACAGTGATGAACAGAAAGTTGTTTGCAGCTCAAAAATTCTTCAAGCGTCTTCTTGCCCAGGATTTCTTCAAGTAATTAGAGGTTATAGGGTTTACTTGGTAGTGTTTATTATGAATCTGCATGGCACCAATTTTACGTTGTATTATTTCTGAAAAGTGGTTTATATCTGGGGGATTTAATTTCATTTTTAAAAAATGTTTGTTAAAAGCTTTAATTTAAAGATATATTTTAGCTTAATCCTTTAGATAGAATAATCATTTAGAAATACTTTCAGGCTATATTTTGTTTGTGTTCATTGTTTGAATTATAATTAACATCAACTAGGAATGTTTTAATCTCATCTATTCCAGTATTTTAATAACTGAAAACTGAAATAATAATAGTTGTGATCAGACTTCTTTCACCTAACACTCTGTAACTGGGGTTATAGTTCCTAGAATTGTAGGCACAACTATGTACTAACAATTCTGGAAATTATCACTGGAATGCATTTGGAGCACAACAGGTAAGGACACATGAACATTATGAATCTGAATGGAGTGGAGACACCATGGGTTTGGCATTCTTTATTTCTTCCCCTTCTCCTCCTGAAGTTGCTGATCATGAGTAAGTAATTTTCAGCCAGTACTGTGGAGTATTTATCCTAATACAACATTAAATGACAACATTCTTGTACCTAGGGATAATTAACCAATAGTAACCACCGTATGGTTTTATACACTAATCCTTAGTTAACAGACACTGAATAAAGGAACAGTGCATTGCAAATGGGCACAATATATCACTGGCAGCTTGTTTAAAGGAGTATATTTCTGTTCTTTAAGGTATTAGATTTATATCCCACTTTTTCTCCAGAGCTCAAGATGGCTTACATGGGGATTACCCTCCATTTTTATGAGGGAAGAATCTTCAGTATTTTTGCCCTTCAGATGGCTGCTCTGAACGCACATCAGGAGCTGTAGCAATTGCTCTGACATTTAAATAAATGTCAGAACAGAAAGTGCTATTTCGCTTTTTTTAAAGTTAAAATTCAGAAAATTTGAACAGTTGGGGAAATTAATCAGAAGTGTCATTCTTTTATTGATGTGCTGACATTTTCCCCATTTTCATAAGAAACAATTAGGCATTCTTAAAAGGTATAAAAAGATTGTCCTCTCCAAGCATTTTGGTTCCAGCCATGTCTTGTTTTGTCAGAAAATAGTTGTTGCAATGATGGCATTTGTCACTAAAGCATCTGTGTTCTACTAAGGATGGTGTTAATAAACATGGAATCATTACAGCTAATGCCTCTACCCGATCTCTTCCAGGAGTCCTGGGAATGCAGGATGGATGCTGTTGTGGAGCTAGTTAGTGGGCTGGAAAGCGAGTAGCAGTAGAACTGTCCACGACATTTGGTTAGTAATGCCAGCAGCATTTCCACAAGCAGTTGGGCAGTGAAGGGTGAACACTGCCCTTGGCAATCGTGCATTGGAAGGAGCCACTTCTGCCTGTGGCCAGGAAGGGAATGGCGAAAATGCTTCCAACTGCATTTTGGCTCTAGAGCCTGAAGCTGAGGTGGCAGCCGTTCTCTCTGCGAGTGTTTGGCCTCTGGACCATGACACTGTGCTCATCCTGGAGCTTCCATTTTAAAGAGAAGCAGGATGGCTAAGGCTCCAAACAACTTCAGGCTTCACAGAGCAGCCATATTTGGTAAGCTTGAGGAGCACTTACTGTTTATTTTTTAGGGCTGTTTTCTTTATTTTGGGGCAGCAATTTTCCACTCATTTTGCAATCTGACTTCTTCCTTTCCCTCCCTTTGACTCTTATTTTTATTCTTCATCACTAAGTTCTGAAAGCTGGGCTAGAGTTGAAAGTGTTCCATATTTTCTTTGCATGAGGGAGAGCATTGCTTTTGAACATTATGGAAATGATAGATCAAGACAATAGAAGGAAAGAAATTTACAGTCTCAGAAACCGTTCAGTGATTGAGATCACTTTAAGAATGCCCTTGCTATACAAGCAAAATGTACATGTGCTGAAGGTCTATGTTGTTTTCTTCAGAGGAAATACTTTCCACACATAACCCTGCAGGAATGAGTTCACAGAGCATGTGTTCCTTTATTATTATTTTACTGAAATGGTAATGGCCAAATTAATATTAAATGGAGAGCAAGCTATACAAGGATTTGGATATCTTGGATTATTTGATTCCAGTATACATTTTTCTTTATTTTAAAAAAGTAGCAGTAATCTCTGACCATCTTTTTCATCACTTTGTGTGCTTGGACAAGAAAAAGAAAAATATCCTGATCTGAGACAAGTAATTAATAGGTTAAGCAGTTCCATTGGGAATCAGGTGCAATGATAAAACAAATGCAATGATCAAATTCATTCAAGGGCCTATTATTTGAAATTATAAGGCTGCTTCAAAAGATACAACCTGAAGCTACCCAAAAAACTAGATTTAATCCTATGCTAGTTAGTGAGACTTACTTCTGAATAGACATGTACAGAATTATATTCTTGAGAACTTAGTGTATCAACCATTTTAGCTAGTATACTTTTTTTTACCCTGAGTGACAACAGCTCTCAAAGCCAGGCAACGGTGTTCCTCATAATGTCTGTCTTGATCTTGAGAAGTTGATGAGAAGGATTTAATCTAGAAACGTCTGTAACTGTACTTCTGATTGATGATCTATAAATGACTACACAACTGGCATAGAAAGCCTGCAAGTTTCTTTCTGTGACATGAGCGCCTGCCAGTGTTATGCATGCTTGGCAACTGATCACACTGATTCACTCTGTCATTCACATAGAACTATTTTCACTTTCACCTGTTTAAGAAAATATGGAATAATCCAGATATTTTGTATTTAGAATAGACGAATACATACTTACACTCACACCCACTATTATTTGTTAATCAATGTTAGCATTGCTTTTAGGTTTTAATTTTTTAGATTGAGATTTTTTGTTGTTGTTTACTGGTGGGGGCTTTGAATATTCCCTTGAGTAGAAATTAAATAATTAAATAATAATGGTAAATAAATAAAGAAACACTGTATGTCTTCTCGTTGTATATAGTCCCTTTCATAATGATGAGACAAATGGAAAGTCAAGGGTAGTAAGATATCAAGGAGGAGACTATGGTGAACCTGGACTCTAAAACAGTGGTGCCCCCACATGCAGAGGTAAAGTTGTAATGGTGTTTGTTTATCAGAATAAGCCATATTTGGATCACTTAAAAGCAAAAATGTAATGTTACTGAGGTGTGTTGTCATGGTTACTTTTCCATTTCTCCCAAGTCACAACACTAGCATCCCAGAGGGACATCTTTCTACTTCATGCATATACATGAATGTTGCAGGTGCTCTGGCACTTTTATTTTATTTTTTTAAGGCTAATTGGCAAGCATTTTTTAAAAAAAAAGATGCAGCAAGTAAAGCCAGAAAATAAGTAGCCTTTGGAAAAACAGAACAAGAGGATGGATGCATTTCTGAATCACAGAAGTAACTTTTGAATAGGTTTATTTTGCTGGTCCATTAAAAATAATATCCCTAATAATAACATGATAGTGTAAAAATAGTCTAAAGTATTTGTTCAGCATTTTCACTTTTAATATTTTCTCTTGATGTCTTAAGTATCTTGTGAAAATTGAATGGCAGAAGATAAGTATAGATTAGAAAGAAATCCATAGGTAATTTAATTTAACTTGCTAATAATACAGCAAGATATTGTAAGGGATGGCAAAAAGAAAGTTAACCAGCAATTTGCTATAACACCTGCAACTCTACATTTTAATCAAGGCATGACAAAAGGGGGAGGGGAGTCACATTGTCTCATAAGAAAGAGAACCCAATAGGCACCATGGGGAATTGCCTTTAGCCATGTCAGATTATTGTTCCATTCATTGTCTACATTGGTCCTCCAGATGTTTGGAAGCTCTTATAATCTCCCAATAAGAACATTATGAGGACACGAGGTTTGGAAAGGTTGATGTATGCTTACCAACAAGAGTTTCCAGAGTTTCAGATGAGGTTGTTTCCTAGTTATACTTGGAGAACCAAGACTGAACCTGAATTCCTTATTGCACAAAGTTTGTGTCTTACCATTACACAACTTATACAACTGCTAATAAAAGCTGCAAGAAGAAGGTGTATAGACAATTACAATTGCATGGCATCACCATAGCACACAAACCAACTAAATCCCTCCAAAAGATCTTAAGTAAACCAAAAGACCTAGTAGCCCAAGAAGTGGATTACAGTGTAAGGACTGTAACAGTCATTATGTAGGACAGACAGGTAGAAGTCTAGCAGAGAGCATCCATGAACACCAACTAGCAGTCAGAAGACATGATAAAAACTCCTTAATTTCACAACACATGGACAGACTCAACCACAGTTTCATCTGAGAAACTGTCAGCATCTTAGAGCAAGCTAAATCCAAAAATGTGAGGGAATTCCTGGAAGCTTGGTATTCAGACAAATCAGCTATCAACAGGCACATCTCCATACACAACATTTACACACCATTCAAAAGAGAAATAAAAAGGAAATAAAAAGACCATAACACCTCCTCACCAACAATCAACACCCAAATAAGCAGGGATTAACACCAGGAATAACATCAGACAAACAATCAAGCAGAAAACAATACCCTAGTCAAAGAACTACCGAATAATCAAATAGTAAACAACAGCCTAATCTAGGAACTACCAGGAAGAAAAAACAACACCCCTCCAACACTGACAGAGCAAGCTACTGTATATAAACAAAGAGTAAACCCCATTCCATTCTAACACTGAAGATGTTACCTAGCCAGGTAATGAAAAGTCTGCAAGAAAACAATCAAGCTCAGAGAATCCAAAGGACTCTACATTTCAGCCCTGAGCTATGTATATCCTCTTCTATTCGAAGAAGGTGTATTTCTATTGAAGAAGACAGTTGTAATGATGAGAAGGTTTAAGTGGTGTGCCCCATTTTTTTCCTATGCTTTCCCATCTCTTCTGATTATTTTATGTAGAATGGCAATTTAAAGCTTTCAAGGTTTAGCTTTCAAAGGATTCTATAACTCCCCACCCCACCCTGCAACTTAATTGGTCCTTTTCTCACACATTTAGCTCAAGCATTTTTTTTAAAAGAAGTGCTTTGCTAAGATCAGGCACTGGTAGGTAGTGGAGGATGGATGAGTTTGTACTATCTCACATAAAATGTTGATAAACACTAGGGAAGAGGTATAAACAAACATATACCCCCTAAACTAGTATTTAGTTCAATACCTGGAGAAGGAAAGATAGATGTATGTATGTAATGATATTTTAGTTGAAATGTCATGGTAATTATCCAGATAGTTTCATCCAAGCTAGTTCTCCCACCAAACTATCTCCAGGGATTGTGTTATTTATATCACATATATTTGGTAAAAGTGAAAAGATAGGAGACACCTCAAATATTTTAAGCCTTTGAATAGACCTACTCTGGAAAGGTGTTATACACTAGCTAGAATAATCTGGGGAACATCCATAGCTTCCTTTTAAACAATATTAAAATATTAATGAGATGGGCAGTGGCAAATTTGATATATAAATAAAAATAAATAAATAAAAATGTTAAGTCTTTTTTTACAACTTAACACTACTGATTTTATGTTGTTTACTGTATCATAATGGCAAGAAACTGTGCTATTGGTTTTTAGTAAGCAGGATAGCAGTGGCTATGAAATATGGATGGCACTACATGGGAACCAAGGAGAACAAGAATGGGAGACGGCTAGTTTGCATGTTACCGTGTGCCCAAAGCAAGAGGTTTTATTCATTGATTCTCCTTACATAATTACTATATTCACACATCAAGACCTCATACATTCCTCAGAATTCTCAGTTACTATGAATGAGCAGAGACTAGTTTCTCTGAGGTCTTTTTAAGTAGAAAAAATATTTTAAATAACTAAATAAAAAATTGCACATGTCACACTTGGCTCCTCACAACAGTTACAATTACCCTTCTACAATTTGATTAAGCTATACGTGAAGCAAAAATACTGGCTTGTTACCTTCTTAACAAACCAAAGTCAGAAGTCAGGTAAAACAGGAATTCTGGTTTGTAGACTTGACTTCCAAATGGTGGCAAATCAGTTTTCAAACAAGTGAAGAACTTGAAAAGAAAGCTTATATAGTCACAACATATTCTTCATATGTCCTTGGAACTGAACTGAAAGTGGAGATATAGCAAGAAGGAAGACCAGGTTACTTGAGGAACCACCCCTCCCTGATTATGTCTACCTATCTCATTAGATCCAGCAGGAGAGGCATGCTCTGGGTCTGCTCTATCTGGGAGTGCTATTTGGTGGGGCCCTGGAAAACAGCCTTTTCCTTCATGGCACCCACACTTTGGAACATCAATCCCCCCAGAGATTAGACTGGCTCCAACCCTCATGGCCTTTCATAAGTTCTTAAATACATGGTTTTGTCACCAAGCTTGGGGATCCATATGTGTGGAAGAGCCCATTCAATTGCTTATGTTGATTTGTTCTTGGTTTTGTTTTTACTTTGAACACACACACACACACACACACACACACTTACTGTTATGTGTTTTATGTTGTTAGCTATCCAGAGTCATGAATTTGAGATGGATAATGAAATAAATTGAATAAATAAATAAATAAATAAATAAATAAATAAATAAAAATTAAAGTAGAAAATACACACTGTTGTTATATAGGCACCATCTTACCTTATTGGGGTTTTTAAAAAAATCCATGATTTCTTGTGCTAGGAGATTTTTTTTTTTATACTATTTGTAGACATTCTTACTATTTGTGCTCTGAATTCCATTGGGTATATCAAAGTGAAATTACAGGAAATCCCTCATTTTTGATGAGGCTTTTAAGTCTTCTGATAACAGTGATCCAATTGTAACGGTTTGAAAATTGCTTGAACAGTGGCCATATGGTCTGACCTTCCACCACTTAGAATTGCACTCTGATGTGGTGAGAAAGGAAAACTTTATGGAATTTTAAATGCATAAATGCATGGCATAGATTACACTCACAAGCTGAGACCACAGAGTACCTTTTGGATGAGATGTAGTTTTATTACAGTTGGTCAGAATGTATTTCTGTAAGAGGAAATAAAGATTATATTTCTTCCAAGTCCAACCATTTAGCACTGCTTCCTACTGTTACTTTGAGCCTGGGGAAAGTTCACCTCTAGTACTTTAGCAAGATGCATCAAAGGATGATACATATTTGTGCACGGATGGAATTTTTTCCCTTTAAATTGGTCTATTCCATTTGAAAGAGATTAGCATCTGTGATCAGATAGAGAAAGCAGGACAGTGAAGACAAAGCACACAGTAATATCTTTCTTGATTTTAGTACAAGTAACATAGTCAAGGTTTTTCTTTAAAAAGGTAAATTCATAGTCACTTTTAATATAGTGAAGTAATGCATCAGATGAACTGTGATTGAATGTGACTAAGACAAATAAAATATTGTTCTTTGATAAGGGAGAACTATTTTTCATTGTACTAGCATCCGTTTCTTCATCAACACTGATTTTTTTTTAGTCTCTTGACACTTAAATTTTATTATGAAATGAAAGAATAAATAGAAATCCTTTCATGTAGAGAAAAACTCAGGGCAAAATTTTTACACATGATTTTCATTTTCTCATTTCAGTAAGCTCCTGCACCTTATCTTTCTGAACTTTGCACCTAAAACACAGGAATTCAGAGTCATCTATAGCCAATCAGAAATTTCCCTAATTAAAACAATGCCATGAACATAGGAATTATTGCTGTAGAAAAAAAGAACTGCGCATATATATGAACATACATTTAAAAGTTATTTGGGGATTTTAGACAAATTAAGATTCCTCCCTTGGCATGTAAGAGCTCTGGGGCATATGACTGATACTCACATTCACCAAATAATGAATGGCAGATGAAGTGGAAGCAGGCAGGTCAGGATAAGGGAATATGGCTGGGTGCATGGGTTGCAGCAAGAAGGGATGGCCTTTATGGCCCTACTATTCCATCATGCTTTCTTTGTATGAAATTCTCTTTAGTCAGTCAAGAGTCATATTCCCCAGCAGAACATATAAAGTCATGTCTTGACCAGATGCATTTCTTAAATTGGTGGGATGCCTACAGTATACTGGCTTATAAAACAGTTGCTAGATTAAAGATCCTAGCTTGCATAGAATAGTGTGAGCCTGCTTTGGGTGAAAATGAACTTTAAGTTCACTTGTGCATGCTTATCAAATGTACAAAAAGTGACTGGTACTGTCTTTTAGCAGGGAATGCTGTGAATGATATGGGTACAAATATAGTTGGCAACTTACTTTACTGTATATTCTTTCTATCTTAGAAATCGTGTATGTAAAAGACTTGACTGAGTGTGGGCAGCAGAGGTCAATATGTGTGGTCTAATTTGGTGTAACACCTTAATTTCTTTAGCTTACGATTTCTATTTCTCTGGCTTGTTCCTATTCTGTGCTCTTCATTTTATTGCTTAAAGGAAATAGCATGATGAATATATATTTCCAAAAGAACACTGTAAATTTGTTCTTGAATTCGAAGTCATAATCCCATATGAAGTGACAAGAAACATTGCCAATACTATAGGACCTCTATGGTTCATAGAAAGATACATATACCACAAATATGGGCATCCCTGGAGCTCATGTCCTTCATCTTATTTTGCCCATTGCTTGTTAAAGATTGAGACTTCCAAGGACAGTATTTGTGGGTGTGACTGATGTGGAACTCTATTTTATTTCAAGAATAAAATATTGGGTCATTCCTGTATACCTTCTGCACTGCCATCAAGTTTATTTAAACAAAGTTTCAAAAGCTGAATTTGAAGAGGGGAGGGGAAGTTTATGATTCAGTAGAAATAAGAACAGTGTGTGTGTTAATATGATGTGTTAATTGATGTTTGTGTATAAAATGAGTTGTGCAGATTCACAAAACTGTGATCCTCAGAAATCACATCAAGGGGTGGGTACACTGGGGTAATCCTGTCTACCCTGGCATGTAAACCCCAAATACATTACTGCCTGCCCAGGTGTTCCAATAAACACGGGGACATCTTGCCAAAAAACAGATAAGTCTTTTGAAATACCGTTTTCCCAGACGAATCCATGCCTACAGAAATTTTAAGTTCCCAAATAGATCAAGAAATGATAGCAGCAGCCATACGGGAAGGATTTCTCTCTCTCTCTCTCTCTCTCTCTCTCTCTCTCTCTCTCTCTCTCTTTGAAGCACTATATTTATTACCCTGTTTGATATTTTTTTAAAAATAATTTTATTAAAGATTACAGTTAGAAAAAAACAGAAACTAATACAAACTACAGAAATATAAAAGTGAGAAAGAAAAGTAAAAATTGCAGAAAAGAAAAAAATAATAGAAGAAAAATTTAAAAATATATAAAGAAGTAACTTCTCCCTTTATCATGATAAGTACAACAATTTTGGTAACATATCACCATCTCTTAAGATACAACAAATGCTCTCTTCTTCCCATAACTCATTTCTTAACAATAAACAAAATGATAAAGCTTTGTCGTTCATTCTTAGTCAGCAAAAGCCCATTAAGGGCTACCAGAGATAACTACATATCTAGATTAACCTTGATCAAATAAGCCAACCCTATATTCCTTCCCTGTACTTTTAACAATCTTGGCTTTTAATCCCTTCAAATAATGTCCTGAAACCTGATTTCTTTTCATCTTCTCTTTGTCTCCTCTCAGCAAAACCTTCAAAACTTTAACAGATTTCTTGTGTAAATCCAGTAAAAGAAAGTTACCTAAATCTCTCTTCTGATTTCATACTTGTATGCCCTTTTCAAATATCAAGACATCAATCAGCTTCATTTGTATATCTAGCATATCATCTTTTTCCATATCATTCTTGTATTTAAATCCACATTCAAATCAATTTCAATCTGGTATAGCTTGTTCCTCTTCCGTAACAACATTTGCATACCATCCGTCTATGATGTTAGACATTCTTAAAATTAATTGCTGAGCCCATAGTTCACAAATCTCCATAAAAATATCCATTGTTAAAGTGTTTTGCTCCATTCTGTACCACTGTGTCAAATCAGAGTATTCTTCTTTAATTGTAATCTTTAGTTTCTTCTGGTTCCCTCTAGTGTCCGAAATTCAAAGTCCCATATTATCATGTTCTTCTTCCCAAAAAACCAAAACAACCAGTTTTTCATGGGAAGGATTCCTATTATTAATTTCATATTCTTATTTCAAATCCATCTGAACCTTTAGTCCATTTTTAACTTTCCAAAATCAACACTCTAAACGCCCTTTTGCTGTTTATTCCAAAAAATAATATTTTTCTAAATCCTTAAACTTGTATTTAAAGCTTCTTTCGCAAAGGAGAAGGAAACTCACCCAGTGAATGCAATAAAAACTTGCCATTCCAAAGCATCTTCATATTTCAAAAACAGTAAAAAATAATTCCAAAGGTGATTTAAAAATGAGGCTTGGTTGAGCTTTTTGTCCATAAAAGCTGCATTGCAACTGCAAGCTTAGATGGAATCCCTTGATCCCAGCTGCTCAACTCTTAAGCCGATGTCAAAAACCTCAGTTCCTGCAGTCTACTCATGAAGAGTGGCTGTCAGGAGTGTTCATGGGCAATCTCACAATCTCTCCTTCCTCTGAAGAGATTTCACCAGCCATGATCCAACATCCAGTCGCAATCTCGGCCGTAAATAATGTCCCATTCAGACAGGGATGTCTAGCTCACCATGGCCTCACCAGAAGTCTCCATATGGGAGATATTTCTCTAGTGTCCCAACTTTAATTGTAGGTTTGTTTCCCCCTAGTTTTGAGCAGACTGATGGAAAGCACCCCTGGCTCTGAAGGTTGAAAACAGATTCCCTTCCAAAAAGAGTTGCCAGGCCTTTTCTGGCCTATCCTTTATAAACACAGGAAATCAAACTTACTTTGAGTGTAATTTCAACTAAACATTAACTGTGGAGGAAGTACACAGCTCACACTCAGCTCTTCTTTAACTTTTGAATGAAAACATGATATAAAAACATAAACTCAAGATCCTAATCCAGTTAGGGGTACTGGATACTGACTTCCCTCGAAAGAGGTAAGACATGCTCCAGGATTCAGGGTCTGGCAGATTCTGACACAAACTGACCTGGTCCAGACCAATGTCTACGGCATTTTTCTTTTTAAGGCACAGAATGTTACAGAGATGAGCCAAACCAGCTAATGAAACTGGCAAGAACCAACAAGACCTGCATTTGTATATCTTTCATCATGACTCGCAGTTCTATTGGTTTCAGTCAGGCTTTAATCACGCTTAACTTTTGCTAGACTGGGGCCTGAAACTTTTGACTCACTCTTTCTTTCCCCCTGCATCCGTAACCAGAAATAATTTGCCAGCTCCCTGTGAAAGTGAGATAAATGTGCTTGTGATGGAGACATCTTAATCATAGTTTAGATTTGCATCCCCCCCATCCTGCCCTCCAGATTTCATTCGGTTACCAGTCCACTTATTCATTTCAGTAAATTGCCTTGACATTAACGAAAAAAGAGAGGCAGAGTAACTGGAGCCTGTTTTCTCCTTAAGCAATCAAGCAGTTTAAGCACTGCCATGTAAACAGCTTTGCTGCACCTCTGCCATGTTACGAGGTCCAGGGGGATTCTCTTTTAATCTAGAGAGGGAGTGCGAGGGGTTTGTTTTTCACAGGGGTTTTAGCCTACAGTTAAGTGCATACACCTGCTGAAGTACTGGTAATTAGTAGGTAATTAGTAGCTAATGTTCTTAGAATTAAAAAGAAAAGCTTACATAAGTAATTACTTACTATTTCTTATAATGTGCTGCTTTTCCTGAGATTTCATATCCCCAGAACATTTGCCAAGTTCCTAGGTTTCTCAACATACTAAATTGTTTATTAATTACACACGTATATTGCTTGTAGGGAAAAAAAATGATAGTGCATTAAGACTCAGCAAACAGGAATGAGTTATCTCTTAAATTAAAGCAGAGAATGAATTTAAAATGAGCAGGAATACAGGATACCTCTTGTAAGACAAATATTTTTGTTCTTGTTGAGAAAGGGATATTTGCAAAATAGAAAATTAATTGACAGTTCCAGCAGGAGTGGAAGGGGAATATAAAGGAGTGGAATGTGAAAGAAGCTTTTTTAACCTGATATTCAGGACTGGAATAAATACTGAATCCAGATGATTTAAAATATCTCTGTATTAGTGGCTTTTAGGCTGTAGGAAATCCAACAAAATAGGAACCTGATTGTATCTGTAACAATTATAGTAGAACCTTATGACCCAATTCCTTTTCGATTTTAGTTACATTTTGTTCAATTTCATGTTAATTTCATTACCCTCAGAACCAAGTAAGAGCATCTTTATAAAAATCTTAGGTGCATTTTCTGGGTAGTTCAGAAATAGATAATGATACTGATTAACACAGCAAATCTTAACTATTGTCTGACTATTTATAGTTGAATACTTGTAATCATCATTGGAGTTTTCAAAAGTGTTTGCATTTAACACTAAAGTATGACATTTAGAATTTAGAAGGACAAATATAGTTCCTCTCATGTTGGAAGAGCTATGTATGTCAGCCAAGAACTAGATACAGTGGAACCTCGGTTTACGAACTTAATTCGTTCCGTGACTCTGGTCGCAACCCGAATTGGTCGCAACCCGAAGCAAATTTCCCCATAAGGTTCAATGTAATTATCGTTAATCCGTTCTGGTGTGGAGGACAGGGAGGCGGCTATTGCTTGAAGGGAGAGTCCCCCTCCCTACGACCACGTGTCAGGGGCGGAAAATGGCCGCGGACCATGTGTCAGGGGCGGAAAAATGGCCACGGACCACATGTCAGGGGCGGAAAAATGGCCGCAGACCACGTGTCAGGGGCGGAAAATGGCCGTAGATCCGGTTCGTAACCCGAGGCGGAGTTCTCAAACCGAGGTAAATTTTTGCGGCCGGAGCTGGTCGTAACCCGAAAAGTTCGTTAACAGAGGCGTTCATAACCCGAGGTACCACTGTAGTTAAAAAGGGCCAACCTAAAGTATAACCCTTTTGCATACAGCAACAAACTACATGCAAGCTCTTCACACTGCTTTAGGACTGTTAATAATGAGGAAAAAGCAGAGTAGAAATTGTATTAAATAGACATAATGTACTGACAATATTATTAGTACCGTCAGTTTTAATCCTTTCACGCTATCAACATTATCAAAGGTGCTTTTATTATAGGTATATATTTTTACAGGGATGGATAACATTCAGGCCTGTAGGATATACTTCTTTCTTCCCTGTAACTCCAAAGCCTATAAAACAGAAGAGCTCAGTGCAAAAGGCAGGGATTTAGAATTAAATAGTTCAAGGTGGTGGGAGATTTGTTTAGCAAACAAGACGAAATGGAACTCTCCGTCTTTCCACAAATAAATCATTCCTGTTTTTCATCACAAGCTTCCTTCATTTCAAACTTGTAATTAGTAAATGGGGAATAATATCACTATTCCTATTTTTAAACAATTGGGAGTCAGAATCTGTTGCTGATAGTACAGACCACCTAGAGATCTTACTAATACATCCAGTTTATGTTGTGCATAATCTATTAGAGGAGAGAAATATGATCTGATTTATCACTGACAACCATGTATTTATTCCTGCATTTGCAATTATTTGTACATAATTATTGCTGTCTTTTCTTGCTGCACTGGGCACCATTCCCTATCTTCCATCCAAGGTATTGACTCTATGCATTATCCTTTCTCGGCCAAGGCCAAAATGTTTCATTAGAATTATGTTTTGTTTTACAACTGGCTCTTATAAGAATTGAACTAAACAGGAATCAAATGTATCAATGCATCAACTGAAGTATTTCCAATCCTGAAGTCCTTCTTGTTAAATTATTTAGAAAGTTTTTATTTTGCCTTTTAGCTTCTCAAGAGCTTCTGAATTTAAGTTTCCACATTAAAATAAAAAGTTATATCAATCAAGAGGCACATAAAACAACATGACACCACAAAAGGAGGTGAAAGAGATGAAAAGCAGTAGCTATTTTTTAAAAAACAAAACAGTATTTGCTTCTTTCTTAAGGCTATTCTTAGTGTACTCTGGAAGACTGCAAAGAGAGGTATGAGGGTAGAATTCCTGAAAGAAAAATGTTGTCTTCTAATACCAGTTTTATTAGTTTTGAATGTTTCTCAAACTCAGCAACTTTAAGATGTATGGACTTCAACTCCAATTGGCTGGGGAATTCTGGGGGTTGAAGTCCACACATCTTAAAGTTGCCAAGGTAAGGAAGGCTGGCTCAGATCAGGGATTTTCAACTTTTTTCAAAATACATAACTGTTAGATTTAAAAACAAAAAAACAAACTTTGGAACCTCTGTTCAAGAGGCAAAGGCAGAGAATCGGATGCACATTCAAGTGAACTTTTTTTTTTTTGCTCTTAAATTTCTCCTGGAACCCCCTCAAGTTCTAATAGAATCACTTTGAAAAGTCCTTGTACAGATAAGATAGAACCAACAACTATGATAAAGACTTTGTGATAATTTTCTAAAGTGCATCTTTGTATCTATATAGGGAGATACGATGTGGAGAATTAATGCCATAATACTGTACCCAACTTGTAAAGAAAAAAAATGTCCTGTTGGGTGATCTTTTAGAGTTGAGATGATATCCTCATTTGTAGTCATGGTTGTCATTATTGTCTAACATTTATATTTTGTCAGGTTATGTGATAATTCCATGTAAATAAAAAGGGGCGTATGGTGCCATATCAATAGTAATGAAAACCAGAATGTTTACATATGGGGGGGGGGAGATATCTTTAATCTAATGCAGGTGGATCTATTTAGACAGAATGATCAGGGCTCTCTCCATTAGCTTGGTGTCTTTTCCACACATTCAGCTAACCCTCTCCCTAATATAGTCTATATGGATGTCAGCTATCCATATATGGATGTCTATATGAATGTCAGGATATGTAAAACATGGATATTATAAAGTGCACATAATTACACTTGTTTTGCACTTGCATAATTGACTGCAACTGTTAGGCTTATTTTAGCTGTTTTAGTAGCATAGAGCAACCTGTGTTAGATTTCCATAACCCTTAGTTGCTATCCAGCATGACCAAGGCAAGTACAACTTCACATTAATTACACCAGGATGAATTATATCCACAAGCAATAGTGCAAGTCTGTATGGAGTAAGCCATAAAGGTTGGGAATTATGGGAACTAATTCAATCCATCTCAGGGACATCTGCTGGGGAAGGGTAGCAAAGAGCAGAACAACCGATTTCTTAAGAAGTTCAAGTTTCTTTTCCTTTCGTTTGCTTTTCAAAGATAAGTTTATTTCCTGGGAGTTATCCATTCTAGAATTAATGTTCTTATGATCTGTCAGAAAAGCCATCCTATTAACTTAGGGGTAGAAAAAAAAAACCCCAGTAGGTTTGCTTTGTTTCTGTTTCATTCAATTTGATAATATTAGAATTCCTGCTATACAGTTTTTGGATATTGTTATTTTGTACAAGATAATCAGGGATATTATTAGAAAGATTTTCACAGAGGAGCTGAACCTAGATGAAGGTTTTGATGTTTTTGAAAGGGCTGGCAAGCTCACCAGAAATGCATTTTCTCTTTCAGGGCTTCTGGTCTGATCATGTTTTAGAAAGATATAGATTGTATATGGATATTTTATCTAGTTGGGACAAAATCAGCAAAGACAGAGAAAACTGCAGCCAATAACATGTAGTACAAATACAAACCTGTTTTTAACTGCCCTCAAAACACCTCAGGAGCTACAGTTTATTTGGGTGATGACCATCATTTGTCCAAGACCACAGAACTACAATTCCCAGCACTGAAGTCAGAGCAGTAAAAGTGACCACTGGCTTTTGAAGCTTGTTGTAACCACATACATTCTTAAAGCTGTTGCTGTTGTGCCAGAATAAACCAAGAGACTCTGGAGTGGCAGAATGTTGATCTAGCAAGTGGTATAGAATTCTCTCCAAAGTAGTAGAAAGCCTCACTAAAAATAATAATAATTTAGCCCCCTGTAAAATAATTCAATTTTTTATTGATTGTAGGCAATTATCCCTTAATTGCATATTTAAATGAGATATTAGGAGGTTTAACTAAGCCTTGCCTCTTAATTGCTGCTGCACACTAGGTGTTGCAGATTGTGTTTATTTCATATGTTAATTAAAGAGAATGGGGTGTTTTATTTTATTGACTAACAGGTTCTCAAAGGCCATATTGTTTGGGACAGTATGTGTCTTCGTCTATATGGCACTGGGTATTCATCTTCTCCTTAGAATTACTCACTGTTTAAAAGATGAGAGATGCCTTGATTTAATGTTCATGGACTATATATTTTTATTTTATTTATTTATTTATTAAATTTCTCCCCCAACCATCTCCCCCCAATGGGGGAACTCTGGCGACATATATCTGGTTCAGACAGCAAAAGCTGCCCTATCTAGATCTCTCAAAGAAGTCAACACACATAATACAGCCAGACAAGCACTCGACTTTTTCCCAAACTTTTTTGCAACCGAAAAGCATCCTTGGAGGCAGTCCTTAGAGTAAAAGACGGGAGATGTAAAGGATTGCTTAATTTGTAATTTGTTTCCTCAAAGCTCTTTCTCTCACCTGCTTTTCTATGTGAGAACTTAAAATATTCACAGACTGGAAATCAGCTGAAGATTGATTTAGACTAGTGAACAAATGGCAGGAAGGGACAAGTTCAAGCAATTCCACCATCTCACCAGTGTTTCCTTCCCAATGGGATCTCCAAGGCATTCTCTCTTATTCTCATTTAAAAGCTGGAGGAAAACAAACACAGCAGCCTATGTTGCTGTTTAATCTGGACAGACTATAACCTTATGAATAGAATCCTAAGACCTACCAGTTACAGTCAGGTACAAAAAGTATAGGCAAAGGATTTAAAAAATGCTGAACCCAGGAATAACTGAGTTGAGAAGAACTCCTAGTTTTTCTACCAGAACTCTATGTGGAAGAAGTCATTTTTTAATGAAGGAACTGGAAGTCATAAATGTTTTCATCTTTGAGTTAGATCATGCTCAGCAAGGACGTTGGCCTACTTTTGCTCTAGTAATATTTAATCTATACCTACTCTCTCTCTAGTACTGTGTGGCAGGTAGAGTGAGTTGCAACAGAAATGGATGACATGGTCAATGGAAAGACAAGACTATACAGTATAAGCATCCTGATTCCATGTGGACAACTTTTTCAAATGTTTTATCTTCTTGAATCTATGTTCCTAGAATCTATTGTCTGTTACCCCAAGGATAATCCCTGTGGGGAAATGTCTACATGTAAATCACTTCTGTTTCTTGTGTGTGACCATCCAATGGATGAGGACAATGCATTCTGTACTTGAGTAATAAGCATTCTCTTCATAAGGCAGAGAATTCCAAGCACAGCAGCTCTGGGAACCTGTCTTCCCACCCCACTCCCCACCCTCACCAGCCCCTGCCAGCCCATAATCCTGCTCCACTGAAAGTATAGCAAGGAATGGGGCAAGGGCTATGCATTTTTTTCTTCCATGAGGTAAGCTTGAACATGCTTCTTTAAGTCAATGAAATAAAATATTTTAATGGAAAACAACACTCCTGGCTTATTTGTTTATTTTACTATTTTTCTAAAAAAAAAAAAAACTGGATTGGTAAAATTCATTGTACTTTGAAGGATAGTTCCAATTTACAGACTCATGAGCTTATGAGTGCAATAAGCTTCCATCCTTATCTTTATGTTACAGCAATGGCATCCACATATGATAAGTCTTTCCTGGCAGAATTCAGAAAACATCATTTCAGTGCAGTGCATATAAAACAAACGCTATCAAAGAAAAAATATTTTTTGCTCCCCCAGAATAGGAAATATTATTGAAACTGTTGGATGTCTCGAAGGTCTATTCATGCTAAAATCTACTTCTGAGTCAAAATATATTTTGCTAATTTTTTAAAATAAAAGTGACTGAGATTTCTAGCCTTAGAGAAAGTAATTTTGTCCAGGCAAAAACTGGCATGTGGGCTGGTTTGAGGTGAATGCAGATTTCTTGCCTGAAAATTACAGTAATTATGGGTATTTGTAAACAGCCATTTTTGCACTTTAAAGGACTAATCGCACAGTCAACAGCTGGAAGTTACTCTATGCAGATTCAAACCTAAAACATAATAGAAAACCCCTTTGCTACATTTGTACAATGAAACAAATTATGAAATGAAAGAGACTTGCCAAATGCAGTCTTTCATCCTTTTCTGTATAAGCACGAATATTTTGAGGGTTTTTTTTTTTTAATGAAGAAAGAAGTATAAAAAGAAGACAAGTAATGTATATGCATCTGTAGAACTACTAAACATATCTCATCAGATTGTTTTAATGTAGGTAGATACCAAACACACATTTGAAGTGCATTTATTTTGTAGTCATTCAGACTGCATGTTCCACTTTATCTGCATTTCTTGTATCTTACATAACCTTGAAATAATTAATAAGCCTCTTTCAGCAGCAAAACATTTCAAGTACCAATATTAAGACTGAGTTATGCTTTGAAGGGAAAAGGGTGCTTTGCAGTGCACATGGGACTGTGCATAGTCCCTGTCCCAACTCCTTTAACCAAACCAAATACGTATTTTCCTGGAGGGCAACTGCACAGTCTTGAGACAGCTTATGGCTGCCTTAAGGAGCACTCCAGAATGTGCTAAAGCACCTTTTTCTCTTTTAATTCAAAATGCTATACAGCCATATACTGTAGTATATTATCATCTGAAAACTGCTTTGGAAATACAATCATCTGATAATCTTTCATCCTAAAGCATCAAATACCTGTTAGTGATGCACTCTGAGAAAGAGCTTTGTGCAGAAGTGGGGTTCAGTTGAGTAGATAGGAGCCTCCCAGATGTCTCTTCTGCTATGTGGGCTCTGAGCTTACTTCTAAAGAAACATGTGGATTATGTTCCTTCCCCAGCTCAGCACACTCCAGGTCCGCTCTAAAACACCCAGACGTTCTATTCAGCATTAGCCTTGCTGATTAGGAATTCTAAGAATTAGTATCTCAGATTGGGGAAGGCTGCATTACTGTCTAAGTTGATTTTCCATATCCAGAGTATGTGGCTCCTTATAAGATAATGAGAACCTACAACTCATTTTGGGTTGTTAATGTGCAAGGACCTACAGTGTAGAATCTTCAACCTCTAACATGACTTCCTAACACTTGAAGAATGGGATTTAATTCTGTCACTGAGAAAAGTTTGCTTTCTGAAAGTAAGACTTCTGTCTGTCTGTTGTATACGGTTGTGAACCACTGGATTTTACTGCCTCTCCCACTCTCCAGTTTTGAAATGTGAGTCCTGTTTTTTGAACTCCATCAATATCAAATGGAGTGCAAGGTTTATGTTCAGTATTTAATTTTGTTAGTAGTTGAAGTCTACTGTTATCACTGTTGATCCTCTATCCATATCTATGGCTAAGGAAACAACATTATAGATTGCTCTGCACTTTCATCTTCTGTACCAGCTGACCACATCCTTCTATTTCTACTGTCTCCTGGTGCTTTTGCTTCCTTTCTTACTTTATTTCATCATGGCTCATGCAGTCAAATTGCTAGCTTGCCGTGCTCAGCCACACCTCCAATTCTTTCTCTCAACATTTTGCAGTCTTTCTCTTCCATGCATTCCAATATCGTTGAGCTTTCTTTATTCTTCTGTTTCTTAGTAGTCTCCTTTTGTGGGTCCTGGGATGTTTGATGATAGGCTGCCTCCCTGCTGGGACTCTAACTCTGATTCATCACTCTCTTACTCTCTGAGCTCTACCAGGCAACTATATTGTGTGGGATGGCCTCCCTTATTAGGCCTACCATTCTCATACTTTCAGCAGTCTTTCCTTTATCTTTCTGCAAGTTATCAATCTTTCTCAGCATTTACTTGCCCTGAAGAAAGGAAAAGTAACGACTCCCCTATTGTAGTGCAAACTGTTTTCTAGATGTTATAATCGTTGGGCATGGGGCACGATATTTATTTCATGAAGATAAGGCAGTTTATTGGTTACAAGTCATGATGGCTATATGGCCTCCAGTATCAGGCGCAGCATCACTCAGAATGCCGGCAGCTAGAAAACTTATGGGAGAAGACCATTGATTCGTGTCCTTCTTGTGGGCTTCCCATCCAATTGATTGGCCATTGTGGGAAAATAATGCTATACTAGATGGGCTTTGTTTGGTCTAGCAGGCCTCTTCCTGTATTAAAATAAAAACAACTCAGTTGCCACAGACCTATAGATTTTTCTTGTACATTAGGAATGTGAACTGTTGGATTGCACGAGGTCCCAGTTATATGGTCTTTGACACAAATTCTGTAAGTGAGTGTAGATAAGCCACTATCCTCTTAAATTTCTGCAGAGTGGGGAGAATAACCTGACTCTACCAACGGGACTGTTACTATGCATGCTGTGAATGCTCTGGACATTCATATTTTTCTACATCATAGTAGGAGAGCTAGTGTGGTAAAATGGTTACAGTATAACATTAAGATAAGGGAGACTGGACTATACCTCTGTTCCCTCATGAAGAGCTGTTCCATCAGTTCTGCTGAAAGATCAGCTGCTTTGGTTCTTCCCCAGCAGGTGCCATTCATTATGCTACTAAACTCTCTTCATCCAACTGGTCATGACAAGAATCGGTATCCAGACTTTTTTTTTCTCTCTCTCTCTTTCTGTATTCCTTTTTTTGGGTACGAAAGCAGGCCCATTTGGCTAGAGTCTTTAAGGACAGTAACTTAAATAACATCAAACAACTTTAATTAGATTCACTGGGTGATTTTGAGCCAGTCATAGCTTTGCCTACTTCAAAGGGTTTCTAAAAGGAGAGTGTCAGGCCCAGCCCAAGAACAGCAGTGAAACAGTCCAGTTGAGTTAAGTTCCTCTATTTGCTTACGCCATATAGACAAAATATTGCCAGACTCAATCTATACTACTGCAACTAGTGGATATACTCTGGGAGATTCTAGGGAGTGGCTATCCTGAACCTCTTACGCTTCCCACACTCCCCCTGTGGACTGTGTTGTCTTTTGTCTCTTTCCCTTCCTGGAATGCACCCCCTCCTTCCTGATAGGCTTGCCCTCTGTTGCTATCCACCCCAGAAAGAGAACCATTATACACTCATGAAATTACTTCCAGGATTATCCCAAAATCATGAACATCTACGTTTTAGGAGCATTATACAAAGTTACACAAAGAACGGCTTAATGCTTAAATAAATGGTATAATACCTAGGAACAAATCAGAAGATCTTAGCCATGCTAGTATGTCTACTCTGACAAAATATTGGTCATTTCTTTATAGTTTTATATCATTTTCTTCCCCTGCGCATAAGAAAAAGACCCAGATAAATCAGTTTTGTCTCCAGTTGCATTTAGCAAATATTATTTATGCTGATTTCCTGGAACAATTAATCAATCAAATCTGATTGAATTTTGATTTCTTGGCCTTCATGTGTGTGTTACATAAGGAGTTGGAGGAATTTACATTAATATTTTTCTCCTTTTCTAGTATAAACATTGTGGAGAATGTGTATATAACTTACATGAGTTCACACATCAAGATAATCTGTACAAGTTAATGTATGATGAAATCCTAATACCATTCTATGTACACAGATTCTACTGATAGCATTTAATATGAGTATAATAATAGAATCTTTAAGTACCCTTAAAGGCATTTGGGAAACAACTTGGAACTTTTTTTGAAGTGAAACAGTTATTATATTGTATATTTGGGTGATATTTCTATAGCAAATAAAATCTACAGTTTTCTTCTGAAGTGCCAAGTGTTCATGTTTCTCATTTGTGGTGGGCATGCTAGATTTGTTTGAGTATGATATGTATCAGAGGAAGAAATATCTTCAGGAATCGTTTCTTGCTTTTAATGAAATTGCTGTTTGGCTTTGATCCTCTGCAGTAGATTTATGAATTCTGGTGCTTCTACAATTGGAAAGACATCAATTAAGTCTATGGAATTCACTGTTTTTCCTATGCTGCTAAAATATTCTTCAGCTAACTGGACCATGATGTCTTTCCCACAAAGGTGCTTCAGCTGTTCAGCCAAAAATAGAGCATTATATTCATTATTCTGATAGTTTGTCCACAGAATGAAATCTGAACTAGTAAGGAAGGGCTACCACATTGATGGATTATGCAGTATTGATTCTCCATGGAAAGAGAAATTATGTGAGATACTCTTCTTGCTGATATAAAAGCTGCCATGAATGCTACTCTCATAAAGAGGATAAAAGATATTTCTCAGAGGAGTTTAAATGATTGTATCACCAGATCCTGCAGCATGAAATTTAGACTCTAATAACAAACATCTAATTGCAAATAATATTTGCAATCATTTACCATGGAGTAATTTATCTTCATGTGTACATTTTGCAATTTGGGATGTTTGTGTGTGTATAGACACATGGTAAAGATCATTTCAATCCTCTGTGTGTGTGTGTGTGATTTACAATACACTAATCATAAGAAATTTGTCAAGGCAAAGCGACCTCTTATCTTTTTTTGCTTCATTGTTTGGAACTGACCAAATGGGTTTCTGTAAGGCTTGGTCTGTTTGAGGGAGAACTTGCTTGTCTCCAGAAATGCAGAACATCTTGAGGACAGATGTCCTTGACTGCTTCTTATCATCTTTCTTTGCTATTCATGTATTATTGGGTCAGATAATCCTAATAGCCCCCTACCCAGTACTTTTTTTTTTTTTAATCATGGGCTATTTAATCTGTTTTGTTATTAGGGAGTCTTAGTCTCACATTTTGTTGATTACTATTTTTCTCATATTGCTGCCATAATCATCTCAGACAACTTTTCTTCTCTCTTTGTTACGTTGCATCCATCACTAGCTTTTGGCTTCTATTCTACAGCATTTAGTCTCTCATGGTTTGTCAAAACTCATCAATGTGTTATTCGGTCAGTTTTCTGCATGAATCATCAGGATCTATGTGGTGGATCTGTAACTAGATTCCATATCTACATAGCTCTCTCCAACTGGATCTGTTGAACTAACTCCCACAATCCTGAGCCAGATGGCCATCATCATACTGGCTCAGTCTATGGGAATGATAAGGGTTGGGGTTAAATATATTGAAGAACACAAGGTTGGGGAAGATTGATATGAGATTTACAGCAGAAAGAATGATATATGATTAACAGTCAGGAACCACAGTTAAGATTTTCTTAACTGTGAGAGCCAGTTTTGTCTAGTGGTTAAGGTACCAGGCTAGAAAGCAGGAGACTGTGAGTTCTAGTTCCACCTTAGGCATGAAAGCTGGCTGCATGGCTTTTGGCAGTCACGTTCTCTCAGCCTAACTTACCTCACAGGGTTGTTGTGGGGAAAATAGAAGGAGGAAGGAGTCCATACCCATGTATGTTCGCTGCCTTGAGTTATTTATAAAAATAATAAAGGTGTGATTAAAAAAAAAAGTACTATACTATACTATACTATACTATACTATACTATACTATACTATACTATACTATACTGTGCTATACTTTCTGAGAAAGCAATGTCCTCCATTATGAGATGATGATGCAAAATGGGTGGAGGTCTATATTACACACATGGGCAGCCTGTAACTGAAAATCTCAGTTTTGAAGCGAAGCAAGGCTACTTATGCACAAGTTAAGTCTATTTGAAAAACAAAACAAAACAAATCTGTTAAAAGTTTGACAGAATTACTGGACCATTCTCTGCATCTGGCATTAGCTCCTCATGCTCCCTTCCCACTTTAAGCAATCTGCATAAATTTGGTTGACTTAGAACAGAAAAGCAGTTTGACTGATCCTGCTGTCAGTCCCACCTGGCAGACCAGACCAGGAAATCCACTCTACAGGAAGGCTTCTTTTACTGAGATTGGTTATAACAACAGAATCTTGCAAGTCTCATTGTTCTATACCTCTTCCTGGTTCTTATAATCCAGTGAATTAGGAAGATCTCTGCCTGAGCCTCTTCCAAATGTTATCTCATTCTAGAGTTTAAAAATGTTTCAGCCTCTTTTGCCTAGGAAATGGTTCCTGCATATTTCTGTCAAGGTCATCTTCCTTATTCTCTATACCTGCTAGCTGGTTCAAGCAAATCTGTACAGGCAACATTCAGATTGTAACTTTTGTTGCTGATCAATGTGTGAGTCAATGGAAAAATTCTTATTGATATTTGACAACTCTCTTCAATCCTGACCAGTATTCAAATGCAAAATGGAGGTCAAAGGGGTGATCTCTATCCAAGAAAGCATTTACTCATACAAATCTACTTGAAATAACCAAGACATCCAGTTGGCTTTCTTTCTGTCTGGAGAATGAAATGTGTGATACTCATAATTCAGAAATCTAATGTATGTTTCAGTGTTCTTATTAATATTTACAGATTCACTGGAGCCAGTCAACTATTAGTCAAGAAGTTCTGTGTGTTTGCATTATTTTTCCTGGATCACATCCTATCATTTTTTCCTCTTACCTATTTATTGATTCGTCTTTTTACTGTGCAAATACTCTGCTAAGGTGGGAAAGTTTGAGAAAATCTTATGAACATGAGACACATGATTTAGTAATAGCTACTTATGGTAATGATCCAAAGGAATGTGTAGCTAAGGGATTTTATACATAAAACGATCTCTGTCCTTTTGCCACTGATTCCCACAAAAAATAAAATAAAGATAGTGTGCTAAACTGAAATATGATTTAGAGTTTATGCTATGAGTCTGTTCTGCATACATTTAGTTCAAATAGTCACTGTACTTCAGTAGGACATTAATAATTCTGAAAGTTTGCTTTTAATCAGCCTACTTTATTGAAAAACATAGGCAGATATACAGAAAACTCTTCAATATTTCTTTTTTATTTTTCTGGGCAACATCTAAAATAAATGAACATAGCTTTGGAATTGCTTTAGAATAAAGGACTCAATTAAAGTTTTAGTACCTTTTTTTTTCTTTAAAGAAAAATCACCCTCAGTGCACAACTGTTCATCAATGTTATCGATTTGCTCACTTCCCGAAGTTTGTAGAAAATGCTCCATTTTGTCATCTATTTGTTTAACCCATATCCTAGATAGACTGCATGTATTTCCTAATTGGTTGGACTCAGAATGTTGGCTTGCAAGGTAATCTTTTGATTCGACATCCTAGCTTGCATAGAACAGCATTGGGTATGCTTGGGGTAAAACTGGTCTTTGGTTGCACTTGTGGCATCTGGCTCAAATGTGCCCCAAACCCCACACTGGCATATGGAACATGGCAATTAGAAATAAAAAATGAGTAAATGGTAAAGAGCATAATTAACAAATGAAATGAGAGCAGGAAAAAGAGATACATTGTGAATCTATGAAACAGAAGGGGAAAAGTCATAATATGAGGCTGATTTGATCTTGTGGAGTAGAATTGATGAATATATGCAGAGAATTGAAGGCGTAGCTTTAATTATGAGTGAAAGGGCTAAAATATATGTCAGAAAATATGAATTTCTGTCATCTGAGCAGATGCATCTCAAAAGAGGGTGGGGTTTAAATTGCAGCCACCGTCTTGACTTTTTTGATCCCTCATGTGGACACCTTTGCTGTGATATATTGAAGTAGCCATTTTAAGGGCTTTGCATGGACTTCTATACAGTACGCGTACACAAAGAAGACACTTCCATCAGGGCTACTGCCAAACCACAGTGTATATGAGCAAAGTGCCTCTCGAAATGTTTTGTGTAGCCCTATTCCCTTGCTCAATATTGCCTATAAGACCAGCAGCAGTTCTGTGGAATTCCAGACAAGGGGTCTGCATTACTAGCTGCAGATGCCAAGGATTAAACCTGAATTTTTATGTGTAAAACCTGTGCTCTTTTAGATCACCCCATAAATTTAATTAAAACTGAGCTCCAAACTAAGCTGTATATGATTGGGTTAAAAAAAAAAAAAGTCAAAACACATCATTTTGTTTGCAGTAGCAGCAGTGATGGTAGGAAATTGTTCATGTTAAATACCTCTCCATTGTATTCCTAATCTAAATAATTACCCTCCCTGGCATATTCTTCTTCTCATGGGTTTCTATGTAATTCACCCAGCGGCTAAATGAAGTTTTAGGGGTTGATTGGAAAAAATGCAGAGAAAGTTAAACTCTCATATTATCCCTATCCTTATGAATTTAAGATTGGTTTTGGCATATAACAATTCATTTTTCTTTCTCCCTACTCTTTACTCCAGGAGATAAGGGAGAAAACCAAAGCTCTTACTCAGGAATAGCAGTCTTCAGTTTGTGTTCATCTCAGCTTTGACCTGGAGTTGATTGTTATTGCCTGGGTTGTGTTCAAGGAAACAATGGACCAGATTGTACTCTTCCTGACTGCATGCCAATAATGCTCGTAAAGACAAGATTAGCAAAATATGCTCAGTCTCTGTCCCAAAGGCACCTTGGTGGTTTTCTCCCATGTTCCAGGGCCCATGCATGCTGGGCCATTTGCTTAGAGGATTTTGGCGAAGGCAGGATGGTCCAAGGCATGATATTTATACAAGAGTAGAGGCTCTCTTCCACTGCCTTTTCTCCTGCCCGTTCAATCCAGACTTTGCCTCCTTAGTCATCTGTACACGGACAACCAAAGTTTGCAAATAGGATACAGGTCTGACCATTTTAATGGGCTTCTGGTGTGCCGCTGAAGTAGCTATTGCATATGCAATGAGAGATCAGAGGACTTAATGCAAGTGCAGAATGCTTTTTTCTTCTGTGCTCTAAGGAAGGCAGCCGTTCCTTGGTGATGTTTACTAGCTTTCATTATCTCAGCCCAGGGCTCTCTGGGGCACACTCTGGTCTTTCAATGTGTCCTCATTTAACGACACTCCTTACCTTTTGCTGTCTGTGCTCAGCAAACCAAGTGATGGCAGAAAGGAGTATAGCTGGTCTTAAATCATTCTCTTTTTCCCAAGTTCCTCTGCAGTTTTTTGATGGAGCATATGGCAATGTTATGTCTATTTGAAAAAGCCTTTGCATCATATGTTTATACAACTGCTCAATATCCCCAGACAAAAATTCCTTTCTTGTTATTGCCCATTTGCTGACTAAAGGAATTATCCTCTTCATGTATTCTGGTACTTTACCTTCATACCTTACATGTTTAATTATGTAGTCCTCAGTCCATAACCCATTTGATTAATTCACTATGTGGTGTTAAAAGATTTGTAATTTTTTAACCTCTCCTTTCTTTTCCATACATTACTCCTTTCAATAATTTTAAATTCAATTGCAAACTTTCCAAGCACAAAATACTTTGATCAGAATATGAGGAATTCATCATATATTGCTTGCTTGCTCTAATTACAAAATTGTGTGTGTGTGTGCGTGTGCGTGCGTGCATGCGCACGCAAATTACAAATTTGTGTATACCAATTATACACACATATAATTTCACTTTCCAGTTCAGACCTTGTTTTTGTTATTCTTAGTCCAACATAAGTTCTGTTACTATTAATAATAACCAGAAGAAGAACTTTGCTTCCCTTCACGCTCAAAAATTAACCGTAATGTTCGAATGTTGGACACTTTGAATATTGATCAATCTGGAGATGTGCTGCCCCGTGCTGCTTCAAGCCCTCCCTTTGGTTCCTCTCACCACAGGGACTGCTAACAAACCCAGGTGGTTCCATCCCTGGCTTGATTAGCATTAGGATGGACAACTGATGGCCCCAGAACAACATGCAGCTTACAAATTCATTATTTTTGCTCTCCCACTGTGTAACTATTTCAGCAGTACATCATTCTGAGGTAAGAAGCAAAAGTAATAAACCTTAACTTAGTTCTTTTTAACCAACCAGTCCCTCTGCCTCCCAGGCTTGGGGAAAAAAACCATACTGGTACGATATATTAAGCCTCCACCTTCATTTGGGGCCATCGTCCTTCCCTCTAGCTTCCCCCAAGATCTTATATGTTGTACTAAACAAATGACAAATAATGGTTCCATGGTTTGCTAGTTGCATTTACTGGCAGGATGCATCAATGGCTATGACTGAAACAATATGCAATAGCACACAACTTGAGCTGTAATTTCAGTGATAGTTAGCTTGCTATATAATCTGAACATGAGTGGATAGTACAGCTAGGTTTTAATCACACACACACACACTTACATGTAGTTCATGTTTTTCTACTATGAAGAAAGTGCCGTTACTTTTGCTCCTCTAAGGACACACATATCCATCTCTGTATCCAACAATAATTTTCACCTCTTTACGTTCTTACTTCTTCTTTATGTTATAGGCCTGGATCTCCACATAGTGCCCTTTTCAACTTGACTGGAGGCTTGAGGACAAGCTATTTCTCCATTGGAGGAATCTCTTGCCTCACATTCTCCTCCTGGCTTCTGAATTTTAGGTGCCCTAAGAAGTATTAGGAAGGGAATGCTGGTTTGACAGCTTTGCATCTTCTCAGGTGAAGTCATTGGGGGTAAAATTGATGAGATTATGTCAGTTTCGCCCTTCTCTTTGGTGTGGGATGAGCTGCATGCAAAATGCCTGTTGCTTGAATTGTCAATTTTTTTTGTATGAACGTAAGAAAAAAGCTTTATTGATATTGATGGAGAAACTATATAATGAAGTGAATAGGCTTAAAATACAGAATGCTTTGTACAAATATGGAATGAAAGGTTAGTTGCTGGATCTGATAAGAGTTATATGACAGAAGTAAAGTATATATGAGAATAAATGGTTTAACACTGAGCAGGGAGGGGACTTCAGGTTTCTAATAATGGCTGCTTGATAATTAATTCAATTACAAAGGAGTCCAAAATTAGGGGAAAACTTCCAAAACTGATGAGCATTACTAGCTTTCTGTGCTTAAGCTATAGCTTTTTGTGAATTGTTTAATAGTTGCAACAATCTCTGTTTTATCTGGTTCAGCTTCACATACAATATCAGAGGATGGACCTGGATCATTTAGCTCCTGATGTAATGCCACTAGTGGATTACAGTTTAAAATTAATTCAAAATGCTGTTTCCAGCATTGTAACACTTCAGCTGCCAGTGGGGAAGGGCCCAGCTGAGCCTGCAGGAGTTCAGTGCAGTGCAGAACTGAACCTTCCAGATGCAGCATATGCCAACAATCTTGTTTTCATAGAAGGATCAGAACTGACGGCACAAAATGTATTAGATATCATAAACAAAAAGGGAGAGAGGCTCAGACTATGAATTAATGCAAGAAAGACCAAGACCATGTCAACTGATGGCACCTGAATTAATCTAACCCTAGGCGATTAGCCTATTGAGCAGATGGATGAATTTAAATACCTACGTTCTTTGATCCCTACATCAATGGTTGCTGTATCCATTGATATTGTTGCACAACATGGTACTGCTCAAGTGGCTTTCACCAGGTAACAATTATATCTCTCGAAGAAAAACATCAGCCTGAAAATGGAGATTTGAACCATCATGCCAGTTTTGCTCTACACAGTAGAAATGTGGGCATAACCTACAAAAGCTGGAGGTGTTTCAGATGAGATGTTTGAGAACAATCTCCTTGCGTGATTGATGGTAGAATGGGGACATTCAACAAATATACTATCAGCAGACCACAGTTCAGAATAAGATCCAGCAATCACACCTTCATTGGTTTAGGTATGTCTGCAGAATGGAGGTAGCATGCCTACCTGGGCAACTGTTGGAAAGGCGATGTCCACCTGGCTGGATAAATAATAATAAATAAAAAATGCACCCCCAAAGACTTAGAATCCTGGATCAGCCAGATAGAGGCCAAAGCAATAGTTACGTTCTAATGTAACAACTTGCAGCATTTACTGAGGATGGAGGATAATGGAAGGGTATCTCCAAAGACTTACTAGCCATGGGTCACCACAGCACCAGCAGTTAAACCCTATAATTTGTGGGGCTGTCCTGCCAGAGATAGAGTGCATAAATTAATGAATGAAGGCTTGTGAGTTCTGGGTCCCAAAATATTGCCAGAAAATTACTTTTCTGACTCTTCAGTATTCTTATTTGGCTAGCATTGCAAAATGGAGAGAACCTGAAGCTGAATCAGCCCTTCCCATCTGTAAGGAACTTCAAAGAGTATTATTAACTTCTGAAATTCCAGAGATTCTGGAGATGGCATCTAAACTTGATTACCTGGAACATTAAAAGTTTTTGCATTGTAATTTAATGAATGATAGAACCACAGAGTTTCAGCAGTGAAAAAGCTACCACTGAGGATTTAATTTGAAGTCTGTTGAAGCATAGCTCAACTCTCTTGTTAAGGACATGGTGGACTCAGGTTGAGCTTAAAGAAATAGTTACTGTCTCTCAAGAGAAAAGGATCAATTAACCTGAAAGTGATGATAAGCAATGCACTACAGATTTTGATGGGCTGTTGAAAGGGAATAAAGATATTCAAGATTTATTTATTCATTTTTTAAAAATGCATATGCCACCTAATTTAGCAGACTCTAATTAAGTAATCCAAGTACAGGATTTGCTATGTAAAAATGATCTACATGCTCTGAGTATTCCCTGTAACATTGAGCTAGACAAGTATTTGGCTTGATATGGAAACATTCTTGCATAAGATTTTCTTACTACAGCTTAAATATAAACTGGAGATAGAAACTGCATGCTTTCTAGGCTTCTGCTTCCATGCATTAGGCAGGACCAGCCCAGTTGTGGTCTCTCAGAACTAAAACCCATAATAATAATTTACTACTACCTACAAATACTGGATCTTTGGAATGGAAGGACAAGAATGTAATGTTTTTCTCAGAGGCAGTCCCTCAGTTAATGCAGCAATGCAAATTGTTTAATGGGATGTGTTTAGCAGCTAGGCAAAAAGGGATGTTGTTTTCTTTTTCTAACTACTATTTCCTTTATTTAGCTATTGTTTAATCCTAGATTCTGGCATGAAGCAATTATTTCATCCAGAAGCTAGAGATGGATTTGTTCAGCTGATATCAGAATACAAAAAGAAGTAATGAGATGGACTTCCCTGCTGAGGGCACAGGGGATGGAATTTCTCTACTGTAGTCCATATAATTCTGTTTCTTTTTAGATATATTGCTTTTTCTTTTGTCTTTTTCTTTCTTTTAAAATCTTTTCTGAGTTTTGCTCCTTAATGTGATTTTGCTCTCTGAAATTTTCTTTTTTTGTTATTTGATTTTCTTTTTTGTTTCATTATTGCTTTTATATTTATATGCATAACATGATCTCAGTCATATAAAAAAAAAAGACTTTTTTATTTTCTTTTTGACCCACTGAAATATTGTTTTTTCTATGTATAATTTTTATATTGATGTCATCACTAGTAGTTTCCTGGAATGTTACAGGTTTTAGGTATCCTTCCAAGAGGAGAAAGATTCTTAGTAATCTTGGCTAATTATATCCTGAAGTTGCTACAAGAAACTCATATAGGAGGATTTCTATCTTCAAGATGGATTAGGTCAAACATATATAAATGCAAACTCCAAATCTGATTGGGGTGAGGAGGCAGATGATGAGCCAAATTAGTAAAACTTCCAAATTTGTTGTAGAGCAAGAAATAAGTGATTGAGAAAGATATACTTTAATATAATAATTAGAAATATTTTTTATCATTTTTATTGAGAATTTTTACTTGAATAAAAGAAAAAGAAATATATAAAAGAAGAGAAGAAAAAAGTGAAAGAAACAATACAGGAATTGTTAATTAAAGGAAAAGAAAGAAAGAAAGTGAAAGAAGTGAAAGAAACAATACAGTTAAAGAGAAAGAAAGTAAGAAAGTTAAAGAAGTTACTTCTGACCTTCATTACAAATAGATAGTTATGATTTGACCTATTTAATTCCTTGGAAAAGACTTGGTTCCTGTTTTAGTTGTAAGTTAGTTCTTTTTTCCCTTGCATTAAAGGTTGTAATACATATGTAATACAATACATATCCAGGAGGAGAGCCTTCTCTGTTACTGGCCCTGCCCTTTGGAATCTTCTTCCCCCAGAGGTGTGGCAGGCCCCTACCCTCCGGGTTTTACAGAAAGGACTTAAGACCTGGCTCTGCCAGCTTGTGTGGGGTGATAAGAGTTCTAATCAATCCTGGGGGTGGTTGGTGCCCTGATGATGCTCCCCGAGCTACTCGCCAATTCCATCAATTCTTGGAATTTATTATTTAAGACTGCTTTTATATTGTCTTTTAATTTATTTTTTCTTCTCTGTAAACCGCCCACAGTTGCTTTTTAATGAGATGGATGGTGACAAATTTGATATATAAATATATGGATGATGTTAGAAGGAATCCCCTAATTCTGATGAGAAATTGATGTTATAGGATAATCCTAGCCTGAAAATTGCTGGTAAATCTTTTATGTTTTTATGTACAATTGAAAGTAGTACTAAGACACATATGGGAAACCTGCAAGTAGCTTGGAACAATGAGTTGGAATATCCTAATTTAGATCAATGGGCTAGAGTTTAAAGAATATTAAATTAGCCTCTTGTATTCTCAAGATGCAATTAATTCAGGAAAATATTCTTTTTCATGCTTATTGAGGACTCAGAGGGTATATGGTAGGGGTTGAGTTTCAGGTATCTATATGTTGGAAGTATTATGCTTTGTAGAAGAGACTGCCTCAGGTTTGTCCTACAGTGGTGCCATTTTGGTTCAAAATTCATAAGGTTGTTAAACAGGATATTGGGAAAAGCAGTAAGGGTTAAAGATGTGAATGTGATGTGAGATTATATTCTGAAAATTTGGAACACATTGAAATATTAAGAATTTTGAACTTACTGTGCATGGGCTACAGCTAGAAAAATTGTTCTACTTCAGTAGAAAGACTACAGTACATAGAAACAAGTGTACACTTGCTACGAATGTATTGGCATTGCAGAGTTGTTGTGGAAAGTCCTAGCAGTATTTCTCTGTGTGGTCAAAGCTCAACCTGTTGTTTAAGAATTGACCCTTTTGTTCTATACATACCTAATTCAACATGTATTTTTTTCATCTTTCTTTCTGGTTTATTTTTGTATGTGTTTTTTAAAATATTCTTTTAATTTGTGTGTTTGATCATTGTTTTTCTTTTTTCTGTTGATATATTAAAAGCAATACAAAATGAAATAAAAACATTAAACAGAGAGCAAGAAAAGGAGGTATAATATCCTCTTGCTTGTTTAATATATTTATGTATAAATGAATTAGGAATGTTTATGGTGACATTAGAGTTATATTGGATGGAGATGTAAAAATGCTAGAGATGGGTTTTTTTCTGGAAAATTTTGAATTAGAAATTTTTTTCTATTCAAATGAGTTTGCTTCAAATTACCATAGTTGTCTCAATATTCATTGTCCATGCAAGTATCTGAATATATTAACAAATATTAAAAAATCAACTCTGTTTTACAAGATATCCAGTGAATTATCACTGGCAGGGCATACTGGTCTAGGAAGGGCAGCAATGGCATATCAGCTAGAGACCCTCCTCTCCGGCCACTACTTCTACTTGCTGTTTAAGTAGGAGCCACACATTCAAGAGGATCCCCAAGTCAGATGCCAATTTCTTCAGGGTAGTATGACCCCATCCAAAGTTACTACCTTGACCAATATTACTGGATTGCCCTGATGTTTACTGATGACCAGCATCTCCATCTTGATAGCAATTAATCTGAATCTTTCACCCTATCCAGTACCTGACAGCCTCTAGAGCAAAGACTGGTTCAGGCTTTCCACAGCATCCCTGGCTGAACCTGTGGTGGAAATGACACTGATGTCTCACCCAAATTAAAGGATTACCTCTCCTGGTAGTTAGGCATTACATCATTTGGCCTGTGAGAAATTTCCATAGCCACTGACAGGAACCACTCACTCAGGTAAGAGTACAATCCCCTTAATATGATGGTTGATGGTATTGAATGCTGCTGAGAGATAGGACCAAGATGAATGCATTTTCTCTAGGTCCCAAAAACGATCACTGGCCAGAGTGGCCAATGCTGTTACCATCCCTAACTGATACGGATCTAGGCAAGCCATTTTGTTTAGGATCCTCTGCAGCTGATTTTATACTACATTCTCAACAAATTTCTCAAGAAAGGGAAAGTTGAAGATTGGGAGAAAGTTGTCAAACAGCTGAATCAAGGGGGAGCCTCTTGAAGAGGAGACATGCTACCACTTCTTTCAGAGTAGGGGGGATTATGCATTTCATCAAAGAAGTGTTGATTATTTCCTGGATCTAGCTGCTTATGCTCTGCCTAGATGTCTGAAGGAGCCAGAAGGAAATAGCCCCAGAGTGGCAGAATTCATATTACAGAGGAATCTATTCACTTTCTATAAGTTCAAAAGAATCCCAGATAGTAACAGAAGTTGCTGCCTTGCTCATCAGAATGAGTTCTGCCCAACTGGCAACCAGCCTAGAGTGGATGTAAGAGACTTTATCCATTAAGCATCCTGCAAAATCAGCTGGACCTAAAAGGGTCCAAGTAACCCTGAACATGGTTGCCAGGTGGCAGCCTGCCCTCTGGAATGAGGTTCCCCCCAAGATTTGAATGGGCTCCACCCGATTGGCGTTTTGAACCCGCTTAGCCCAAGCCTTTGGCGAGAGTGACTGAAGTCCCCGTTAAGATTGTGTGGGTTGTTTTAATTTGTTCCCATCTTGTATTATCATTCTTGCCATCTTTACTCTTCTTTTTTGTCTTTTGTTGTTTTTAATATTTTAAACAATTTGTAAACTGCCTAGAGTCACTGGAAATTGGGTGGCATATAAATTTAAATAATAATAATAATAATAATAATAATAATAATAATGATGATGATGATGATGATGATGATGATGATGACTCGGTAGGTGGATAAAAATGCCAAATCCAGCCTAAACATCTGGCTGACTGCAGAAGACCCTAATAAGGTTCTGATGATTGGATGGTTGCAGCAAAAAAAAAGTAGGCTCAGCACCTTAGCACTGCAAATTTCATGGCTGCAGGGAGCTACGTGTTTCCATTGCAGCTGGCAAATCTAAAGACTGCCCTGGTGGCTTTCTCAGCTCAAGCTGTGCCTTCTCAAGGTTGCTGTGTACAGGAAGTGGATGACTGGAAGAGATGTTTAGATATTTAAGCACTTTTGCTTGCTCAATGGGATGGCTATTGATTTCCCACATATGCAGGCAACATTACCGGTGAAAAGCAACATCTTCATTTTTAAATAACTTATTTCCAGTCCCTTGGTTTGGCCAAAGGCTGCAGAGGAGTCCATTTTGGGTAAGGAAGAGAATATCTGTACTGTCAACATAGAGCAGTGTGGACATTGGTTTCTGAATTAGTGAGGAGGGTGAAATTCACATTTGGAAAGGGCCTGAACAATTCTATTACATAAATGTTGAATAAAAAGGGGGCCAGGATGCACCCTTACTTGATGCTCTTTTTTGTGGGGATTGGTGCTGTTAAAGTACCATTAACATCATATTTAACCTGAATGGAAATGTCCTCAAGTAACATTAGAATTAGCTGCAAAAGCTGGCAATCAGCAGAGAAGTCAACTAGCTTTTGCCACAGCCACTCCTGGGGGATTGAATCAAAAGCCATCTTCAAGTCAATGAAGGCAGCATAGAGGGTCCCTCTGGGGAGGCTAAGAGTTGCAGAGTGATGCCATGATCAAAGATTGAGAAGCCTGGCTCAAAGCTGGTTTGTTCTATAGCTAAAATCTTTTTGTGATCAGCCAATCCATCAGTTTTGTGTATAGATGCCTAGCAAATATTTTACTTACCATGCTGAGCAAGTTAATTGGGTAATAATTGACTGGATTAGACCTTTTCAAACATTGGAAAGGTTATTGAGCAAGTCCATTCTTTGGGCGTTTGGATAGATTGGTCAATATGGGTAAATAAAAAGGCCAAAACAGGGGTCCATCATTCTGCATTAGATTCAAAAAGTTCATTTGGAACGAGGTCTCCACCAGCTGTTTTGCCTTCTTTCTTAAGTTGAGAAATTCATTCAAGGATCTCCAAAGTAGTGATAGGGGGCCAATCAGAAAGAGGTTTGTACACTGGTGAGAAAGGAGCTGTTAGCCTCACTGAAGTAGCTAACTTGGCCTCAGAAGTGTTTGAGGTTCCAGTACCAAAGGCTTGCTAAGCGATGAATTAGCAACTAAGTTCCAAAAGGTGATGTGATAGCTGAATCAAGTATCCAGTATGCCCTCCTATTTCCCTCTTTTCTCACTGCAGGGTGGGGGAAGACCACTTCAGCCTTTCCCACTCTCACCCAGGAGTCCTTGCTAGGTCTCTCAGAAGCGCAATCTTCAACTTCAGCCTCAGGCTCAGCCACTGCTACCCTGGTAATGGTGGTGGTAGCCATCTTCCATGTACCTGCAATAAATCTTGCCAAAGGCACTACCAGTACAACTCCTTTATGTCCAGTAAACTTACTGGTCTCTGAGGACGTGGACTGCTCTTAATGGTCAGTCAGTGTCCTCAAGCAGCAGTCCTTTCATTGGAGTATTGGAAACCAAGTGGGACAATAAGCAATACAGGAATATGCAGCTGCAATGTACTTTTTGCTTCCTCACGCCTGAAAAGCAAACATCATACAACTCTGAAAATGCCAGACTTACTGAAGATTGGATGGAGTTAGTGAGGTCTTGGAAAAGAGAGAGATGAGAAGTCTAAAGAATAAGAGGCAATGTACGAAGTGGTGTAGGGATGTGGGGGAAACAAGGTTGGTTTGTAAAAATAGAAAGGTTTTCGTGTAAACAAGTTTTAACTGTATTTCTTTTTTCTTCCTATCTCACGTATTTAATTTATTTTCTTATTATTTCTTACTGCTTTTTAATGCTTTGTATAACATGGCCTACCCCAAAAGATACTGACTGCATGACAGATACTGTATGTATTTTTGTATGTCTGTATGGTCTTTCTTTGCCTTTTCTGTTTCTGCAGAACGTGTGGCAGCTTTGATGGACACTGATTTTCGCTCCTTGTTCTCAATACTGTGAGGCTGATGGCAGTGAAGACTACAGATTATCTTCAAACCATTTTTTAGGGATTGGAAACAGTGGCTGTGTCAAAATGCCCTTAGAAAATACAAATGGCTGATGTCTGAACCCGGTGCTTGGTTTCACAGTGTGTTAGTCCTGCTTCCCTGTGGCAGCCATTTTTGTGATTGCCCATATTGAACACTCAATATTCCAAAGGTGCCAATATTCCAAACATTTGTGGCCTCCTGGCTTCTTTTCCTTTTTCCCTTTCCCGTATCTGACAAGTTACAAGATAAATATTATTTGGCACCTTATGTCCTTAAAAATAAAATAAAAACTTTAAAAACTTATCTGAGCAGAAGGGTAGATAACAGAACAATGTCATGAGCCTGACCTGTTCAGTACACTGCATTGTCAATTTCTGCTGGAAAATAGCAGAACTACTTTCTCTTGCATTCAATCCTGCAGAGAAGATTGTACATCAAACCAAAGTAGAGGTGAGTGTGGTTCCATAGTTGCCTGACTGCTCTAATTATATGTATGTTTGTCGGTATCCACTATTTGCCAAAACCAGCATGAGCTGGCTCACTGCCAGGCACTGCCTTTGTGTGAATGGCAAGAGAAGACACCCATTCCTTTCCTTCTCTTGGGGAGAAACACCTTTCCAGATGGAAGCAGGCACATGATTAATAACCTATTCAGATTTCACAACCTGCTGGGATAGCAGTCTGACATGCTGTCATCCAATAAAAAATGTTTTAATTTGTCCATATAACATGCTGGAGATGAACTCCGCATTTCTTTTTTTAAGCTTGTCTGTAAAATGTGTGATCTGTCATACTTTGCGGGGGGGGGGGGGCGCTTTTTGAAGTCTTACTTTTAAGTCCCAGCTTTTGGAATTGGGATGGAGCGCACTGGCTTGAAATGCTGGGGTTGCAGTTCCAGCACATCTGGAGTGCCAGCTGGGGAAGGGCTGTCTGAATTGTGGGATCACCTCCATATCAGCCGCCGTGATTTCATGGAGGAAAAGCTAATGAGGGCAGCTAGTCATGCCAGTTGCTGACAAACAGGAGTGAGAGCTGCTGGGGAAACTGATTTTGTATCTTACTCTGGACATGATGAATAACCTGGGCTGCATTGTTTATTCTGTTGCATAAGTATATGTAACCTGAGGTAGGAAAGGATTATCAAAAGAACAGTAAATCTCTCACTAAAACATTTCAGTTACGCTTAGTGCTTTTAAGTGCTTAGGTATCATTAAAATAGCTTGGAAGACTACAGTGATGATACTGTATATTCTGGGACTGATACAAGTTCAGACTACAATACCCTAGCCCTAGGCTTATCCAGATTTACAATTATTTATATTTATTCTCTTCTCCTGGAGCGTATATGCCATTTGAATCCAACATGGTTCTTTGATTGAGGGAAATGACTTGATCAGGAGAGTGAGTCAAAAAGAAAAGTGGCAGTGGGAGAAGTAAAAATGCAATCATATCCCTGTGGGCCCATTGAAAAAATAAATCCCAAATCCATACATGGCTAATAACATTTATTAGGGTTAAGCAAAATGGGCACAAAAGAGCATGTCAACTTTCAAATTTTCCAGAATTCTCCATCTGGCAAGACATTGCAAAAAACAAAGTTGGGGAAGAAGCAAAGTCCAAAAACTGGTCAAGATGTTTCAGCCATAAAATCTGCAGTTCACAATCAGTCTTGAAGACTTCTTCAAGCTGGATGCTCTCCAGATTCATGGAGTTCAATTCTCAGAATTCTCAGCAATAGCTATGCTGGCTAGGGAATTCTGCGGGTTAAAGTTATACTTTAGTTTGGAAAAGGTTATTGTAAATTGATTGCAAGTGTTAGTGGTTGGTATCTAATATTAGATTACTCCTAGTATTCAGGGACAAAGAAAATGGCTGTCTCCCCACCTCCAAACACAACAGCTATCAGTTCCCATTATGTCTCTTGTCTAGGAAAAATGTTCATTATACACATATAATGCAAAGTTGTATATAACTATCCAACTTATTCCATAGCAATTATGTGATTCTGAAGAGAAAGAAAGAGATCTTTGTTGTTTTCCCCTTATTTCTAGCAGAAACATACTTTGATATTGTGCTTTTATCCATGAATCATACTTGAAAACTACTTATATGATTTCATGAGGCTTCCTACCAAAGTGTCTTTAAATGTTTTATAAATTGAATGGCTTAATCTTCTGACCCCAAAAACCTCTTGGAACCAGTTGTATTACATTAGCTAATGCATTGCAGAAATCGTATTGGAGCTAGGCAAACATTTCATATGAAAAGCAAATCTGTCAACTGGTGGGTTCTACTAACTTTGCAGAAAGAAATAATAAAGCCACATTCCTTTTAGTCTAGTTCAAAACTTACTAAAGTTGCAAATTTAATAGTTTGGCTTTTTGAACAAAACTTCGAGTGTTATAATCAGACTAGACTAATTCTACTATTCTTCTTTCTACGAAGGATATTTATCTGTAGGGTATGCTCATAAGGAAAATCATAATAAAGATATTGAGGCTGTATTGGCTGCTTTACTGAACACAATAGCACAGAATAGATGGAAGAATGAAGTTGAAGATATTGCAGTGGGAATGAGGCAGGGACAGAGTTGGTTGCAAACTGTTTATAATGGTAAAGTATTCAAATTGCCAAGCTATCTGAGATGAAAGAACATATACTAATATCTGGTGGTTTTCCATTGATTTGCAAGGTCAACAGACCACCTTCAGGTTGGGGGTCAAAACTGACATGGTTTAGTCCAATTCTACCAGTGTGGTATAGTTATTAAGGTGTACTAGGACTTGGGTAACCCAGGTTCAGGCTACCCTTAGCCATGGAAGTTCACTGAGTAACGTTGATCCAGTGAATCTTTCTTGGCTCAACCTACCTCACAGGTTGTTGTAGGGAAAGAAGTTGGAGGAGGGAGTGCTTACAGGTATGTACTGTATGTTGCCTGGAGTTCCTGGAATATACCTTTATAAATAAATAATAGCATTATTTTTTGGATTTGGCAAAATCGGAACCAAATTGGACTGACTGGGAGATAAATATCTAAATCAACAAGGAAGTTCCTCCATAGTGGACAGATCTAAATTTACACACTGTACTTGTAAACCATAGGCACTGAGAGGACAAATCCACACTTACCAATTAAGTTGCTCCTGTCCTGTGTTCATGCTGGCTTGATTCTAAGCAAATTTTTAAAACTCTGTCCAGACTTGATGGCCTTTAGTAGCAAGTCCAAGCTGCAGATTACCATGTTTCCCCACTGGAATTCCCCAACTGTTATGCCTTCCCATCTTTCTGTTCCAGGAAAACAACAGCCAATTCCTTTCAGTTCACCCACTATTTTTGCCACATCTATTATAAACCTCTTTTCTACTGCACTTTGTTTCATATTACTGTGAACTGTTCAAAAAACAAGGATAACCATACCTTGTTTTCCATCATTTATGTTCCCTAGCCCTGGGGACTTTCCTGAAATGTTGTCAACATACTGCCAAAGTGTATGTCTATGAAATTATCAAAACATGCCCATGGCTAGAGTCAAGAGTATGTCACACACCCCACCCCACAAATTTAAAGATTCTGCTTACTCAAGAACCACTATGGTTACTCTTTTGACATTTTGCTATTTCTGTGCTACATTTAATTTAATTTGTTACTCTAAAATAGGAAAATATTTGGAAAACCTTTTTTTTTAATATAATTTTCCTGAAAGACTACATAAAGCCAGCTGAACTCATTTATCTTGATTTTAAACATTATCAACAGTTCCCTTTTTTGTTTTCGTTTTTTTTAAAAAAAGAGACCCTGAGTTCTATAGTGATTTAGATGTTGATTAGGGTGATATGATGTGATCAAGTCCATCTTCAGCCAGTGAAGCTCCCAGAATGGTTTTGGGCCAGTTACTATCTGTTCCTCACCTGCCTCATTGTAAATTGGAGGAGGGATATACTATTTTTGCACCCTCCCCTCCTTTCTCTCTGCCCCTGCTACTTTCTTTATATGCTATATATATTGTATTGAATGCCTATAGGAAAAGAGAGATTGTGATGATGATGAGTAGAACAACATTGCAATATCTGGAGAATGAGAAAAAATAGGGAAATATTAAGATTGTCAAATAGGATTCAAGCAAATGTGGAAAAGAAAGCTTAGTGGTACAAATAGTGGCTGGTGTGCTTGGTGCCATACCAAAAAATCTGGAAAAGTACTTGGACAGTACAATAGGACTGTACAGGAATAGAAATGGACAGAATCTCAACACACTAGTTACAAAGGGTTAGTACTTGGAACAGCACACATATTGTGATGGTATCTTTAGCTATCCTAGATCTTGGAAAAGATCCAACAGTCAAAGTACCAAATCCAGTTACAACTATCTGGTAGACTGTGTGTAAAGAATAATAATATTCTTCTATGCCAAATAGAAAATGATTATAGTAGTTAATGGGAAATCTGAAATTCTCAAACAAACTTCAGAATTGGACCCCAAGTCCAATCAGAGGCTTTAATTCAGTCTGAGAAAATCCTCCTTCTTACACCTAAGATCCTTTAAGACTCCTAAGAATGTTTTAAAAGAAAACTAGAATAAAATAAATGTATAGTAAAATTAAACCCAGCAAAGAGGAAAGGTCACCTAAACTGTTACTGCAAAGAAATCATGTCAATACTTGGCTAGTTCCAAATGCTTTGGAGAACAGCAAATCACTATCCTGACAGACCATCAGTTAACAGTTGTTGAAGAGTAATGATGAAAAGTAAGTGTAACAATGAACAGGAATTTCAGTCAGACTGAATTTCAAAAGACCACCAGACTTTTGCCTACTATATACTGACCTATCTCACACTTGCCTAAATAATTAAACCATATTTTGCTTTAACGTAATTATTTGGTTCGCACAACATATCAAGCCAATGGCTGAATTCCCACAACATGCTGAACCACAAACTTTCCAACCCCATTTTAATATATGCCACAATTGGTATAAATTCAATAATTCTGACCCATTTATAGTATCCAAGGAAGACAGATACACCTAAACCAGCGTCATGACATGCAGAAGCTTGCTCATTTTACTTATTAGTAACACTGATAAGCTGCTTCCACCTGTTATGACTCTGGATGGCTTTCATATTCAAACTGTGAAACCAAGTGTTAGAAATGCAAAGATTATTTTAAAACAAAAAAAAATCTGCTTCAGAACCTGTGATATTCCTCACTTATAGTTTCTAGGCACCAGAAGAAAATATCAGGTGTTTATCTTCAACCAATGCATTACAGTTCCGTAGCACTTATTGAAAACTATGACTTCCCTGGGATCCTACAGCCTATGCAGAGCAGGGTATTGTCAACATATTGATTGCACTTCACTGTAAGAGCTAGAACTCACAGCACATGGCATGACAGTGTGGTAATGGCAGACCTCTAAAGAAAGGAGCAGTAAATTTCCCAGTGCCACTGTTGCGACTTCCCCTCGAGGAAAAAAACTAGGATTATGTCATAACATTGTTACCCATTCATTCCGAAGCCAGGTAGCCCTGGAAGATACTGGGGCCTGCAGTACTGTAAACCATTGAGAGTTCTAGGACATAGGAGAATTTTGCCAAGATTCATAGAATTCCCACAATTATCTCCTGGATTACTATAGAGATAAAGTCATCTTTGGAAACAAGACTCAAATGGATCAAAATAATTACTGAACCTGGATGCTTTTATCACTTTTGAGTATCTTCAACCATTATTCAGATCAACAAGGATGAATAAGAACTATTCATAATTTCAATTATAATAATTATAATTCATTATAATATTCATAACTATTCATACTATTCCTATTAAGAAATAGGAGACTGCTCGTTATGGGTGACTTCTTGTGCATGTGTAATGAAAAGGGCCGTCCAGAAATTACTTGCAAATAAATATGGTTAAAGTTTCTACTAAAGGCATGATGCCGTTAATTGCTAGACATTGTTTTATAATTCCAGCTTTACTTTTTGTTATCTTTCATTCCATTTTTTTCAATCTTTATATGAAGAACAGTATATATATGCAAATGATATAGTTATAATGGAAACATTATTTTACATATAAACACAGTATATGCCAATATGTCTTCTCCTTTTTCTAAAATAAATGCCTTCTCCTTACGTTTGGTATAATTGTTTCCTCCCAAACGCCCTGGGAATTATAGTTATTGGAAGATAATGATAAGACTTCCATTAAAGAATTACTATCTAGAATTAGTTTGAAGACAAAAGTATAGGAATAGATTTCCTCTCTAAAGTAGATGAGCAGAAGCGTAATAGCTTGAGTTTCCCTGTCTTCCAGCATATATTGTACTCTCCTTAATTTGGATGGATGGATGGATGGATGGATGGGTGGATGATAGATAGATAGATAGATAGATAGATAGATAGATAGATAGATAGATAGATAGATAGATAGATAGATAGATTTGTTGGCTTTTCTATACTGGAACCATATGATACTATCAATACCAGGAAGAATTCATCAATGAAGAGTGACAAGACTGAATAGAGTACTGTATGCTTTTGTGATGATTCCATGAATGTGCTGTGAATTTTCTTGTAGATTATGTCTGTCTTTAGCCCTACAGTTTTAGAGCACCTTCAACAGAGTCGTTATGGTGAAATAGACTTGAAGGTGAATTAATCTTGCAGTCAGACATTAACTTTGCCCAGGATATGCTATGATCTGCACCAGGTGATATAGCCATTATCTACATTATCTCAAAACACCATAGGAAACTTATATAGCTTCTATGTCTAATTATTCAGATAAATAGATAAACGACATACTGTGGTGCTTGAATATTATTTTGTCTTAAAGGACTATGCCCACTTGGAACATTTCCTACAATACCCAACTTATTAGCTCACTGAATCTCATTGGAAAAGTCACAGTATACACAGCGATGGTGAAACAATTGTTTTCACATTATTTAGCATTCATTTTCAGATTTATACAGAATGCCCACGATTAGGTGCCTTGGGACGATCCTATCGCTTTTGTTTATTTCTGTTATAATGAGGTAAGCTGTGCTTTTTTTTGTCTCCAATTTCCTCCTCCTCAAATGCAGATCTCATGAGTTTTACCACAAGTTAGGAATACAAAGACAAGTGATATGCTTGGAACATTTCCCGGGTGCAACGAACTCTCTCTTGTAAGTCTTTCCACATCTATCTATCTATCTATCTATCTATCTATCTATCTATCTATCTATCTATCTATCTATCTATCTATCTATCAAATTTATATAACTATCTATCTCACGAATGTGACACTGACTCTGGGCAGCATACAGTCTCTCTATGTCTCTATTTCTTAGTTCTAAGTCCATTTCAATTTCAGCTTCTAAAGCAATAGAGTACAAGAGGAAGAGATGTGTGTACAAACATCTGCCTCTGTGTATGTACATACAGGACACATAAACAAGTAGATATTTCGGTTGCTGGAGTTTAGTATAATTCAATGATTCTAGTGTTGTGCAGTTGTCCAATTTCCTAATGCTTACTTCAAATATTTCACCTGCATCATGTGACCATACATGTGCAGGAATGGACGGGATCTTTCCTTCTATTTCTGAGGAAGAGGAGATCCACAAACAGTTTGCAGTATGCTTGGAATTCCGTTATCTCATCAAGGACATAATTAGCAGTGGCTGGTGTGAGAACACCCCTTCCCATCTCCACATCGCCCACTAGGTGTCACTGTTTTTCCACACCTGTGTGTCAGGCATTAGCTCCTTTGGAAAACGATCTCGGGGTGGGCTTTTCCTAGAGGGGCACATATTTGTTCACCAGAATTGCATTCATTTTCACTTTAGACAAAGAACACTAGGCAGCTGAGCTTGTTTCTTGTTCCCCGAAGGGGAAAAAACCCTCATCCTATATGGTTCATAAAGAACATTTCAGCCAGGCTGCCTCTCTTTCTTTTATTCTAATCTGTCATTTCCTTTTATACATACTGCTTGCCAAAAGTTTGGACTGAGACTGGGGATCAGCATTCCCCAACCTGGCACCCTCCAAATGTGCTGGGGGTACAACTCCCAAAGGCCATGCTGGCTGAGAATTCTGGGAGTTGTAGTCCCAACACAGCTGGAAGGCATCAGGTCAAGGATGGTAAATGCTTTATTCTGCCGTAGAGGCAAATCATCATGCTCCTATACACTGTGTATGTGGCATTCAGAGCACCTATTTTCTAAGACGTTCAGCTCTCATTTGTGTGCTGAGTCATGAGTTCTCCTGGAAAGTTCACTAAGAAACAAGTCAATTGTAAATAATTTCAATAATTAGGGGAAAAAAAGGACACTAGACCACATATATGTACACACACACACACGCACAGAGAATTTGCTCACTTGAGTCAGCAACTTAGGGATTCTACTGCTGATCATCTTTCATCCATCCTCCTTGCCTTACAGTCCTGTCTGTAACATCACTAGATAGATCTGTAGTTCAGCCGTGTCCATGGATGACAAAGAGGCATTTGGCAGTGCCTTCCAAAAAAAAAATGGCACTGTTCCTTTCTCTAAAAAAAAAATCATGGTACTACAAGTAAACAGAAGATGATAGAAAGAGAGAAAAAGGGCAAATAATTGCACAAGTTTAAACTTTAAAAAAAGGATCCCACCTCGGCACCTCTCAAAAGCTCCCCTATTTTTATTCTGATGGGTGTGCTCACACCTAGGCAAATACATTATTATTGGTGGTGTTCAATGGGCATTAATTAGTGCAAGAAAAAAAACCACTTGGTGGTAATTTGTGCCATTGTTATCAAACGGAACGAGATTTTTCTGCCTCTCGGATGGAGTGAGTAAATTATTTCTAAGTTAAAAAGAAAAATCTGTCTGCTCTGTCTGATCAAGCTTTGCTCTCCTCTCCCCTTTTAACAGTGCTTGTATAATTACTAATTCTTTCTCTTCGGGTATGTTTTTGAGTATAATAAACATTTTAACAGTAATTTCTGCTTATTAAACAATCTTGCTTCTATCCCCACTGTTACATCTAATGATAAAAATCGCAGGATCACCAAACAAACAGCTAATTTTACTGTTAACTTTCTCTCCAACCTTCTCATTTTCAAAGCAAATAAATCTGTTATTACAAGACTGCTCCCCCCGCTTTTCTTCCCCATAAACAGAAGGGAAAGAGAGCTATTTTTGAAGCTCCTTCAATCAGAAACCTTGGCTCTTTACAAAAGCCATCCCCACAGGGTATCAGAACTGTGTTTGAAAACATATGTGATAGAAGGGAAAAAAATCAAACCATAAAGTGAACTGAGATCACCTTGTAATTGGGCAGAGAGGACTTCCTGCTGTGATTGGTATTTTTTGTTAAATGCCAGCACTTCTGCATTTCCTATCTTTTGCTGGAAGATACTGTATACAAAGTCTTTTTGATAGCTAAGTCAGTCACAGTGACTTGGAAGACCTCCCTGTTTGAAAAAGACCACTTCTTATAGCTGTCTGTCTTCTTGATGCTAGAAGGGCAATATTTAAAAGGGGTACCAAGGAACAAGGTTTACTGAACCAAAAACAAAACTCATTAAGTAGAACTGTGGGAAGACTTCACACAGATCTGGTTTATGAAACTAATTAGATTATATTCCAACTTTTCTCCAAGGGTTCAAAGAAGTATACATAGTAGTTCCTCATCCAGTTTTGTGAGATACTGTAGGTTGGGCTGAGAGATAATGAATGGCCCAAAGTTATCCTGGAAGTATAGGAACATCTTCCAGCTTTGCAATTACTGTTGTATTGTGACAAATCTCTAGTTTTGATATGGGACAACTGTGTTCTTCAAATCCTCTGGTAAATTTATTGCATCCTGAGAAGTTTCCTCCAAAAAGACATATACAGAGTAATCTGATTTATGTAATAGAGCATATGCTGATTTACCAGGCGATGCCTTTAGCATTTCACCAAGGGTCATCGAGGAAGTTGGGTTGAGTCACTAGATAATTTCTGATTTCTAGGTTACTGGTGAGACCAGATTATCATGGATGTTTCTTGATTGGACAAAGCAATGGTCAGTTTCCCCTGATGAGGCTGGCTTTCAATTATATTTTGTATTTTGTAAAACTGAGAATAGTGTTCAAGAAAAAGGAGTAAGAAGGGCTTGTCTGTCTATCAGGAGATCCAACTGAACTCTGACAATTTATACTCTGCAATGAATGCTGAAAATGTGATGAAAACCATGACCTTATTCAACAAGGCAGTGACTAATTTTGCTGGGCTGGTTTTACTGATTATTTGGAATTTTGTGTATATTAGCCTTTGTGCTAAACCAACTTCATGTGGTTTTTCTATGTCTCTTTTCCCAGTATATTCCCTTTTATAGAGAGGGCTTTGGCTTCAATGATTTAATAAGGGAAATTTTCATTAAAACATTCCCATGTGAAAGACTGCAGTTGCACAGCTACCTTTCAAGATTGGTTCGGGGTTTCTTAAATTCTGTATTTCTGGGCTTTGAAAAAAATCCAACCTACCTTCCTCTTTATTTTTCTAGAACTGGGCTGAAGGGAGAAGTCCTGGCTGGAACTTGGGTGTTTCAGGAATTCAGGTGTTCCAGGAGATTTAGGCTGAATAGCCTTCTTTCAAAGACCTTTTCCTTCAGCACAAGAAGGCAACCGGAAAAAGAAAAGGAAGGCAATAATCAATATAGTCAGCAATATATAATCAATAATGTCAGCTACTACAACTTACTTGAATAGGCTTTTGAGAAAGAATACATGGGAAGGGGTTTTGGGGAAATAGAATATTAATTCTTTTATTCAGACCTCAGTCTTAGTATGAGGTCAACAAATCAGTTGTGATATGGGCACAGCTGAGCTATATTAAAAAAAGCGGGGGTTCAAACACGGGAACACAGACTGTATGCCATGTGAACACTGTGGCCTGTTAATTTCTGGATCAGGACCATTGCCAAAGTAATTCTGGAGTACTCAAGGATTTTTTAATATTAACTTACCTTACTCAGCCTGTTATATTGTCTGAACTTGGAAGAAAAGGTTAACTTGAAATTCACCTTCCCATCTAGGGAACACAGAGATAGGATTCTGGATACAGAGATGAGGACCTCTTTATTTCTGGATTTTTAATTTAAATCTTTAAATCTCCCCTGCCCCTTTGTTGAGCTCAGGCTGCACGAAGTCAGCCATGTCATGTAAATGTGACCAATGTTACTTACCTGTGAATAACCTGTGGTTGGAATAATTCCTGTGAGTCCCAGATAGTAAGAGTGCATTAGAAGCAAATGGGCATGGTCTGGCAAAAATTACTTGGCATTTGTAGCAGAAGCTTTTTTCACATAAAAAGAATATGAATGTCAGGTTTCCATCTCAGTCTAAACTTCACAGGGAGCCACAGCCAATCTTGAGATCTAATCATTTGAGTTACCTGATAAATAAGTTGAATTCAAAAGTGTCTGTCTTCCAGCACAAGAGAATCAGCTGGTGGGACAGCTATCCCCTCCCTAAAACACTGTTTTATATCCAAATCTGCTTTACAGGGTACAGGAAGACGGAGAACTAATATAAGGCCCACTGAATCAGCAAAAACCCACATGGTTTTTGCTTTATTCATACATTGCATTTCAAAATGTTAGGTATATGCTTTAAAAAATGTGTGAACTAGCCCTGAATTCCATTTTAAGCAATACAATATTAGCATTTACCTATGTTTTTTGAACCTATTGAGTTTGATAGGACTTGGGTCTTGTTTTCAAAAAATATTTAAAGAAATGGCAAAATATTTCCTCTCTAGACTGTATCATATTAGCATGTATGTGGCATTCATGAGTGAATAATATGTTTTTCAAATAAAACAAGACACAAATCTCTCTAGATTTCACTCTAATATTCTGGGTTTTCATAACTAGAAATGTATTGTTATTTAGTTTTGGGAAGCCACTCCTGTACTCAAACAGTACAGTCCAGAAACACATTTACCATCTCATCCATTATTTATGAAAATGAATGCATACTATTACTAGATTGTGCCTAAGATCCTCATGGAACTAAGAGTATAACCCTGTTATATTTGCAAGGAAGTAAGTTCTATTAGGAGAGTCAGTTTGTGTAGTGGTTAAAGCATCAGTCTAGAAACTGGGAGACTGTGAGTTCTGGTCCCACCTAGGCCCAAAGCCAGCTGGGTAACCTTGGACCAGTCACTGTCTCTCAGCCCTAGGAAGCAGGTAATGGCAAACCACTTCTGAAAAACCTTGCCAAGAAAACTGCAGGGACTTGTCCAGGCATTCTCCCAGAATTGGACAGGATTGAACAGATTTTTGTTTTAAAAAAAGTTCTATTAAACATAATGGGACAATCTTCTGGGTGGTCATGTTATAAATTGGTATATATGCTTGTGTTTACATTTTTGTTTTGGCAGAACTAGATGAAGAGTTTTTGCACTGATATGACTAGACTAAAATCTTATTTACCTCCTAAAGAGAGATTAACTAGTACACAAAGTTCAGTGTGAATGAATAGATCTTTCTATTAAAATAGCTATGCTCATTTCTGATTCCCTTTTTTAAAAAATCTCTGTATCTCTAATTTCAGTGAAAGGCTGGAAGCATCAATACTTTGTTTTTTTTAAGTCATCAGCAACAAAAAACAGAAATATCCATCTGAAGAACTATGTTGTTCCATGTTGAATGAGTGAATCAGAAATATCACCCATTCATTCTTCTGCTTTGGTACAAATGCTCTTTTTTTTTTTTTAGGTCCACAGTTTAAAACTTATATTCAGGTTTTAAAGCTGTGGAATTATTTGGACTGCAATTGTCACAAAGTGAGTACTGTATTCCCAATAATAAAGATTGTCTGACTGGACAATGAATGAAAAAGTATAATCCAAATCCAAGGCAGAGTAGGAAGACTTGAACTTTACTCAAATAGCTGGGACATACAGATCTGTCAGTGAAGCATTTAAAAATTCCTCTGTACATTAGAGAACTAATAAGACGGTGTTCTTAAAAGCAGCATATGAGTTCTGAATCCTGTCTTTCATCTAGGCCTCATTTTACATATTTCTGATTGTCTTCATTCCATCTCTGATTGCAGTTCTCCTCATACTAGTTGAGGGGTCAATGGCTTCTGCCAAAGCAGGATGTTTTCAGTACAATCCTATGGGTATCTAATTCAGGAACAGGTCATGGAATCCTAGTGATGACTCTGAATTTTTATTCTATTCAAGCAACACATGAAAGGTAATATGATTTGTGTACCCCATGTAAAGCATATTGCATCCCTCCCCCATTTTTTGTACTACAAATCCTATTAACCGCAGCCAATGTGAGCAATGTCATGGATTCTGAGAATTGTAATCCAAAGCAGTTGGAGCAAAGCAGGTTGTCTATCTCTGTGCTGGAGAAACTAGTCGGGTGAAACCAGTGCAGCTGTTCCAGCATTGGCAAAATGCACTTCTGGTCCTAGTTAGCAACCCTTGCAGACATATTTTGATTTCATTGCAGGTTCCAAATTAATGAATTTAATCTGGAATCTCTACTACTTCAGCTAGAATCCAAAAAAGGTGTACAGAGTATCAGCATATCAAATGTAGCCCAAATCACCAGCCAGGAAAACAGAAGAAACCCACACAACAGTGACAAACTTTCAAAAGCAAAACAAAAAAACTTTGTACCTGGAACTCAGTGAGAAAGGGAGCCAACTGAACCATGCCCAGGAATTTGTTCCAAATTTCTAGGGTGGTCACAAAACAACAACAACAAAAAGCCCTGGGTTTTACTTAAGGCCAATCTGGCTTTTGCATAAGACAGGACTTGAAGTAAGGCAGAACTGGCACATCTTAGAACTTCAGGGTGGTCGAAATGGGAGCAAAGACATCCTCTGAAAATCCTCGAGCCATTTTAAGCTTTCCAGGTTAAACACCATGAATGGGGTATGAAAACAGAGAGTCAGTAAAGGTCGTTGAATGAAGATAGGTGTCTTGTTTACATGGCTAGATTCTCAGCCATCCCCAGACACAGGACGCTATCCCACATAAACAAACCACATCCATGAACAGCTTTATTCAGAACATATTAAAATATCTTAATGCAGTTTTTCCCAGTGTGGCAATCCCCAGATGTATTAGGACTATAAAAACGTGATGCCGGTTGGGAGTCCTGGGACTTATAGTTCTAGCAAAGCTGCAGAGTAATGGGTTGGCTTTGGTATCCCATATCACCACAACCTGGCCATTGGCTTGCTGTTTATGCACTATGGCTTAGCATCCTATATCAACTTAGGTAATTGTAGTTTATTCAACAAGCCATGGTTCATTTAGCTATGGCTTAGTAAAGTGTGCAAACTAAGCTCATGTGGACATGTTAGTTGCTGGATATTCATTTTGTCTAGTGAGTTGGCAAGCATTTATTTTGCCTGATGTAAGAATCACAGTCATTCATATATAATCCTGATAATTCTCATGAAATAATTACAGATTTCTTTCTGATTATCTTAACCTAAGGTGCAGTACCAAAACTGGTGATATAACTTTTTTTTGTGCTGGTCTATTCTATTTGCAGGCACAAACAGATTTCACTAAGTTAGTGAAATAACCCGTTTCTGGATTTGCACAGTGCACCGAATCATAAAACATAATTAAACAGGCTCGGTCCACGCAATATGTTGAGCCGCAAATAGCAACAAGAAAGTTTAAAGCTAACCCAAGCGTAGCATCATATGTGCTTGCAGTCCCGAAATCTTTAACTGACTTGATGAAATATATCAGGCGAACCGCGCCATTTGCTCTCTGAACTCTGTGCATTGTTTAAATTCTTTTGTGCAAGTGAGCAGCTGCGGACAGGGCAACACAAAAACAATGCAAACGACATCCAAGAGCACTTTGATATGCTTCAATTACTGCAGTACAGTTCCTGGAAGGATTGACTCAGATGCTAAATGCTGGATCCGCGTCTGCAGCCAAGGACAGAAACAAAGCCATTTTGAATAGGCCCACGTCGTTTACAATGACTTCAGGGCCGCGTGTTGCCATCTACCTCGGTTACAGCGATGCAGCGTGCTGACTCTTTTTCTGTTGAGAACAGAAAGCTGTGGAGGGAAGGTGAGCAAGGACGCTGAGGGGGAGCCCAGATCTGTAGGTTGCATATCGGTGAACGTAATGAATAGTTAGCAGGCTGGGCTTGAAGGCCAAAACCTGACAGGCTGACAGGCACTGATTGCCATTTCCATAAAGGGCGCTATGGAAGTGTGAGTGATTGAGAGATTGATTGATTTGTTTTGCTGAGTCTCCTTTGTGGCCTCCTGGGTAAATTTCTGGCCACACCTCTCTGCCTCAAAGCACTTGCTCTGCCTGCTGTTGCTTTTTCCTCCTCCTCCTTCCTTTTTTTTTTATTTGTGGGTAATGAAAATTTGTTATAAGCCTTCCCTTTCATCTGTACATGGCAGGCTGTCACACAGAAAACAAGCCATTTTGGAACCTTGCTTCCTTCCAAATTGCTAAATATTTTCCTTCAAATGGCTTCCCTAATGGGCCAGTATAATAAGAGTGGCATGCTCTCTGCCCACGCTGAAGATGCCAGAGCATTTGTCCAGTGCATATGTGTGCTCGGCACAATAAACTCTTTGCCTTGACTGGCCGACACTGCAGCGCTGCTGCCCATCAAAATCCGGACGGGCCATTCTGCGTGCAAGGCAGAGATGCTCTGATTTGCTCCTGCCTATCCTTGGGGGAAAACGGATGTAGTTCAACGAGAAGAATTGGGCAGCACACTTGTTTCCATTCCATAAGGTGGGACCTGATGGCAGTTCCAGGAGGGTTGCGCTAAGCACAAAATAAGCCAGGCGAGGGGCGACAGAGCTGGGTTTACTAATGGCTTGGCCTGCCCGGCCAGATTTTTATTGACTCCAGTTGCTGCTTTTCGGAGGGGCAGGCACCAGTGCTCCCCATGGCCAGCCGATCCGTGTGCTATATGCTAAGCTGTTGCTGACCCACTGCTTTATGAGCCTAAGTGGTTATGCAGGAACAGAAGTGAATAGGTTGTGTGCGATAAGAAAATAATTTGCCAAAAACTGCGACAATAAAGAGGGCCTGATGGGATCTCTTATGGCATGAATAGCCTGGAGCAGCTGCAGATCTCTCTTTGCTTTCACAATTATTTTCATTTTTATAACAGCTAAAAGCGAAATATTGTCCAGAAGCTTTCATAAATGCAGCATTTCCATTGATTTTGTGTGATTGTAAAGAAGGAGGGGGAGAAGAAGGAAGGAAGGAAGGAAGGAAGGAAGGAAGGAAGGAAGGAAGGAAGGAAGGAAGGAAGGAAGGAAGGAAGGGAGGAAGGGAGGAAGGGAGGAAGGAAGGAAGGAAGGAAGGAAGGAAGGAAGGAAGGTAGTTTTAGGATTAAAAATGACCCTTTGGCATACAGTATCAATAAAAGTCAAGCTCCTTTTATAGGCTTCACTTTGGAATTATTCAATGTCAGATCAGTACCCGAGAACTCCAATTGCACCTGATATATGCCTGAACTGACCAGTTCAGTTCTCATGGTCAGTGTAGATGCCCTTGAAATGCCATGAGGATTATTAGATCACCTTGGAATAAGAAGTAGAAATGATAATTTCAAATGTGTCCTGTTTTTCTATCTTCCTTGGCATGCCAAGTAAAGTTAAAACAAAACAAAACTCCTATGAAACCATGCAGAGCTGCTGCCTGTCTGTCAACAATCTTGGGCACCCTCAGTTAATGACTCAGTATGACTCTGACTCAGTATAAAGATAGGCAGCTTCCTGTCTTCCTATCTCTTTCCTGATACACACTGTGGTTACCTTTCTATCAATTAAGTTGATTTCAAAAGATAAAGTCTCCTTGAATCAATCTCTAAACTCAAGACTAAATCACTGAGTAGGCCCTTCCACGATTTACATGATGTTTAGTAGTGCTGTTTAGATTTCTGTATTCTTTGGATCAAGGGTGTAGAACTTCTGGTCGTCCAAAAATTTGAGCCATAAATCCAACAGTCACAGCCATCATAGGACATTGGACATGGCTCTGCAGGTTTATATAATAGTTACTAACTTAAAAAAAAAAAAAAGGACTAAAGCCCTTTTATTCCTGATCCTGAACAACAAGCAAGGTTGAGGCTGCCACACCTGCTATTATTCTTTACAGACTACACCTACAGGTAGTCCTTGCTTAATTACCACTTATTCAGTGACCGTTCGAAGTTACAATGGTACTGAACGAAACTTATTTATTTATTTATTTATATTTCAGATTTTCAAATTTGAACACCACCCATCTCACGAGGAAGTGACTCTGGGTGGTTTACAATAAAAACAACAAATAAATATTAGTTAAAATACAATAAAAATAGTGTAAAAATACAATAAACCAAATACATACATAAATAATAATATCTTCCAAGGAGCTGGTGATCGAAAACATGTTAACATATGGGAGCATCTTCAAGGTGCTAGCCACCCCCAGGGTTGGTTGCCCCTTTTCTTGCCCCATGCAAGATATGATTGGTCCTGGTAGTTGCGGCTGTCGCAGTGTCCCCACAGTCACGTGATCACGATTCAGGCATTTGGCAGCTGGCTTGCAATTACGGCAGTGTCCTATAGTCACGTGATCACCATTTGCGACCTTCACTGCTGGCTTCCGACAAGCAAAGTCAATGGGGAAGCCAGAAGGAGGTCTCAAATGGCAATCACATGATGTGCTTAACGATGCTGCTGGAACTGCTACAACTGCCGTTGTAAGTCAGTGTGGTCATGTGACATCACGCTTTATGACCATGTCACTTAGCAATGGAGTTGCCAGTCCCAATTACTGTTGTTAAGCAAGGACTACCTGTACAATTGTTAATGTATACATTAACATTCTGTTTAGTGCTTAGAGTAATATATTATTTGTTTCCTTAGCACGGTGATCCCAACATCAAGGGTGCAGAAGAATTGTATAACAATGATATGGAGCTGGATGCAAATAGACCTCTGTTTAGAAGGTCCATGATATACAATATCCTAAATATAGAATGAAGCACTATTTGCTTAATTCTCCCTTATGAAAAGGAATGGCCACCAGAGAAATGTCTGAACAGACGGAGTAAATTACAACATGCTTTAGCCTCAGGTATGGCTAAAGAAGTTGAACCAAAAGTCCTGGAAAGAAGAATAAGGGAGTGGAGAAAGCAAGATAGGGGTACATAGAGAAACTGACAGGCTGAGAAGAGAGCATGCAGAAAATCAGCAAAGGACACTGAGGAACTGGGAAAGAGTGTAAAGAACAGCAACAAAGATGGTGAGGGGCTTGATGGGTAAATCCTATGAAGAGAGGTTAAAGGAACGTGGTGTGTTTAGCCTAAAAAAAGGAAGGCTAAGAGGAGACATGATAGCAGACTTCCAATACAAGAAGGGTTGTGACCGGGCAGAGGGTATGAATCTATTTTCCAGAGCACACAAGGGTAAGACAAGTATCAGTGGGTGGAAGCTCCACAGAGAGAGGTCCAGACTTGAAATAAGGAGGAATTTCTTGGCTGTGAGAGCTATTAAGTAGTGGAACAGCCTGTCTCCTGAAGCCTTGGGTACTCTATCACTGGAGGTTCTCAAGAACATATTGGTCAGCCATTTGTCTAGGATGGTCTGAGGATTCCTGCACTGGGCAGGGAGTTGGACTGGAAGTCCTCCAAGGCCTCTTCCAACCTTATGACTGTATGATACTCTTGGAATGTTATCATGTTCTTAAAGGCAGAGAAAGATCAGCCAGTAGAAACTAGGAGGCGTGGCTCTGTGGTGCAGCGCCTGCCTTCAGGAAATGCACTGAGCCTAGGCAGTTGTTTTCAGATTCTGGGTCCCAACAATATCCCCTTAAAGTAGTAGCTACCCACTACTGAAAGAAAGAGAGAAGTGAAATAAGTCCCACTCTACCTTTTGACACAGTAGTGACCAAATTAGGACCTTTATCTTTGTGTGCATATGGGGATGTCAATGAATACCCTTGCTGTTTTTAATGTTACATGATACCTCAAAGGGATCTGCATGTACAGCACTGAAACTGGAAGCTGTTGTGTATATCAGCTTGCATGTCAGATAGGCTCAGACATTCCCAGACATTCTCAGACTGCAGACATCTTTAGTCTGTTTTCTTTGAGTGACATGTACACTCAAGTGAGCTCATATATACATGTGAGCTCATATACACAGTCAGACCCAGTCTTTGGTAGATATATGGTTTGGGTTTTTAGGACAAAGCAGAACTTGAGAAGGGAATGGAGAAAGAAGCTCTTAACTGAGGCTGGGGAAAGCAGTGGCATTGACATTCACAGGTGTACAAGATGGTGGTATGGCAACACAAGGCCCACTCCACACAACCAACACTCCCAGCAGTTCCAGTAGATTAATACAAGTTTTCAGAATACAGGGTGGTTGGAAAGTAGGGACATACCTACAAGAGATAGAGCAGAGCAACTAGCAACAGGTGTGGGCTCCAAGTGAATCAGCAAGATGGAAGGGTAGGTCTCAGCAAGCAGAGGATGAACCTGTTCACTTTTCAGGCCCCACACAGCTGGGCAAGAGCAATGCCAGTCTTGGTGTGAATACAGAATCCTTGAAACTGTAAGAGGAATTTTCAATCCATGTTCATAGTGGGTTTGTTAAGGCAGAGCCTCTCTGAATGATTTAAAATGCTTCTTCCTGGGTTTCTTGCCACCTGGGCTGAAATGCCATTTATAGGATAAACTGCCAGCGGACTTGCCTTCTATCTCTTGATTACTAATGTCTAGCTTCATTTTTTTCCCAGCCTCCCCACTATCTCTTACATCACTCAGAGTCCCTATAGCACTTTGATGCCAGAGAAGTAAATCCTCTGAAAAGAAGAAATCCTACAGAGATGCCAGGAGCAGTGCAGAGTTCAAAAGAGAGCAGAGGACCAGAGGACCAGAGGCCACTTCTCAGCAAAATTCAGAACAACAGGTTCTTCAGAAGAAAAGACTGTTGTGTTGGGAGTATTTCCCACAAAGATGCAGAAAGGGTGCAAGCCCAGAGACTCCAGTTGCTCCCAGCAAGTTTCACAGATACATCTTAAGCTTGGAACATGACTGTCCAAATGGACACATGGGGGAAAGTAGAACCAGAGATGGTAAGATAGATTTATTCCTGGATTGGAAATGTCAGGGAGTGACTTACTATGTAAAATCCTGTGATGTTTGCCAGAGGGTAGGGAACAGCAAAAGCAAGGTGAAGGTGTCTTTATTGCCCTTGCTTATCAAGGAACTCTATTCCAGAGAGTGACAGGAATCATCCTGGGGCCTATCCAAGACATCTTGGAGGAAACAGTATGTAATAACTCTTAAGGACTACACTAAAACAGTAACCCTAAACTGGATTGATGTTAAGAACATAAATCAGGCCTTAATTTATCTTTTTGCATACAGAGCTGTACTACATCACTTTCAAACTTGCATACAGGAGGGATGTCAGAAGACTTCTGGAACTGAAATGTTATCAGTGGTTTGGAGAGGAATGTTCTTGACAATAAATTTCTTGGACTTTGTACAACCATTACAGAACACTCTGACAGAGACTTGGTCCCTTGTCCAATGTAATAGTGAGGGCCAATTTACTATCCAGGCCAAAAAGGGCTAAACTGGCTTAAATCAGGTAGTCTATGTGGGACATTGGGTGGGCCATGGAACTGTCTTACCTCTGAGAGCCAAGGTACAAGCTAACCAGGAACAGCCCATCCCTACTAAAAAATACAGGTGCAATAATTCTTGGATCTAGCTGACTACTATAAGAAGTTTGTGCCCAAGTACTGCAAAACTGTAATACAATTGGAAAGAAAAACCCAATATAGTGGTGTGGTCCCAGAAGTGTGAGATTACATTTCTCATTAAATGTCAACTGAAAACACCCTGTATTTCAGGCTTCAGACTTTGAGAAACCATGCATGTTAATTCCTGATGCCTCAGAAATGGGCACTGGGGCACTGTTAATGCAAACAGGTGCAGACCAAGCTCCTTATCTGCTGGTATTCCTGAGTAAGAAAGTATTGAAGAGGGAGTCCCATTGGACTGTGATGGAGAAAGCACGTCATGCCATTGCATACACTGTTGAGAAGCTATATCACTTCATGCAGGATTTTGATGTGAAATCAGAAAGTACCATGCAGCACTGAAATGACTGCAGGAAGCCCAGAGCAGAAATTTGTGCACTAGAATCTCAACTTGAGGGAGTATAAATTTAACATCAGTACATTCAAGGGTAGATGAACACACTGGAGGATATTTTATACAGAGGTCCCTTTGAGGAGGACAGTGGACCATGGGAAATGGTGGGTAGAGGAAGATCCAGGGATACTGGATGGAGGGAATACTGCCTATCTCACATTTATGTGCTATCCTGTTTGCATGTTCTGTATATTGTAAATAAAATGCCATGCCTTAGCATGATTGCCTACTTCATAGATACTTCTAGAAGCCATAAGGTGATCTCTAGAAAACTCCTAGTCTTCTTTTCAAAGTGTGTGTGTATGGAGAGGGGGGATGTATATGAATGTCAGCCTACATGCAAAATAGTCTCCGACATTCGCAGGCTGCAGACATCCTTAGTCATGGCTGTTCACACATATTGCTGTGTGCTCAAAGCTATCTTCTGCAGATATTCATGCAGTTGGCACAGCTGTTGTTGGGGGGTGGGGGGTTGGGAAGCGAACCAGCCCCACTGATGTTGAAGCTGGGCTGGTAGACACATGGATTCAGTACATGAACCTTTCCTCTCAAGTGACTTCAGTGCCTTCTTTTCCTCTCAGCATGTCAACAAGCTTCTTTTCTGAGTAGGGGAATATGTGGAGGCCCACATGCCTCAGAGGCCTCCCTGCTGCTGACTTTGGCCTCCTTTTATTTATTTTTCAAAGATACATTTTTATAGCCTGAAAGAAAGTGCTGGTGAGACAGCAGCAGATGTACCATCTCAATTTACTTGCAGTGCCTTTGGGCTCCAAAATGAGAGGGGCTGCTCCATTGCTTCCCCGGCACTTTTCCTTTCAGAATTGGGCTGCCCACTGCTGCCTATCAGAGCCGCATTTCAGAGGAAGCAACCCAGGAGGTGTTAGCAGAGGCCAACTTGCCTAAAGCCCCCATCCACCTGCTGGTGCCCCTGCTTGAGTCACACCGTTGGTTTAATTAAGTATATGCTTTGTCCTTTAGCATTTCTCTTTCTCTGCCATTTATCAGCTTTACCCATATTCTTATATTTCAGGGCTGGGCAACCTTTCTGGGTCAATGGACTTATGTTGAATTTTTAAAGAAAAATACGGGGATTTTTATTTTTTATTTTGTTTATTAGGCTTAGTATACTACTGGCTATCAAGTCTTTTGGCAATTCACAATAAAAAGGTGAAAAATGAAATTAGAATCAGGGCTGTTAAGAAGAATTAAAAAAATGAAAATCAACAATTAAAGCCTACTTTAAGAGGTTTGTTTTGGGGTTTTAAAAAAGATACCTTGTACACCACATATACTCCTAGTTAGGAGGAGATGAACAACAATGTAATGCCTTGCAAGATAGTCTATGTTTGGGCTAAAACTCAATGCTGGTTGTGTTTGTGGCCTACTGGCCAGAAAGTATCAAAACTGGCTGGTACTTACTGTTTTCAGGATATGTGCAGGGTTTATATGAGTATAATGCACGTGGCATGGTAGTGACTAAGATGATAACCTAATCTATATATTTTCTATCTTACCTTCTCTATGTTGCTAACAAGCATTATATGAGAGCTTGACCAAAGCCATGGTAGGCAGCAGTGTTTCAGGTAATAACCATGGATATGGAACATGGTGAAAGAAAATACAAGAGGAATAAATGGTAAAGAGCATGAATTAATGAATGAACGAAATACTGTGAGAATGTTGAACAGTGCTGATGCTGAAGGAAGGTTAAAATATAGATATAGTTTGCTTATGCAATAACTGAGAATTTTGGGTAATTTGTCTGTGAAGACAGCATCTGTGGTATAGTGCTTATGGAGCAAATAATTGCAAGTTATACCTACATGGGAAAAACTAGTAGATTAATTTGTGAATCTCAGTAGAACTTTTATTAAAAATAGGGAAATAGATGGAGAATTGTTAAGATGAACATATCCTGCTAGAAAAGTAATAGTATATGGACTATTGTGAAGAAGGAATATTTGTTGAAAGAGAAACTTCCATATGCTATATGGAAATGACAGTATGGTATGTCAGGAGAAATCTAGAAGTACGTTTAATATAATGGGTATGGGTATTTTAGAAGTGTGTATGGTAAAACAGGAAGGGACAGGTAAAAATGAATGGGAATTAATGTGGATTGAATATTTATTTACTTGATTTAAATAGTCACCCACTCAGCACATGACTCAAATACAAAGGTGAGTGACATGAATGGAAGAAGTATGTAGAAGGTTGAATCACAAACAAGTAAGAAGAGTGAATGCATTAAGATGAAGCAGACGGCTAGGAAAAAGGTATTTAGAGGGAATTGCTGACATCCCGAAAAGCAATTTGGTGAAGAGTTTAAAGAACAAAAAGCAGTGCATGAAGCAATGTATGAACACAGTGGGAGGAAGGATGGCTTTCAAAAATAGAAATGTATGGACAAGTTATAGTGAATGATTTGGTGTCAACTAAATTTAGCTGTATTTACTTCTCTTTTTCTTCTTTTATACCTCAAATCCTTTGGCTTATTTCTTACTCTTATCTGCACTTGTCATAACATTTCTTGCTACAAAAAGGAATAGCATGATGAGTATGTATATACTGGATGTATGGAAAAAACTAAGAAATGGCTGAAGCTCCTTAACTCAATAGGGAGCACATTCCCAGTTAGTGGGCTGGCTACAGATGAGACTTGAGCCTCAGCTGCCAAAAGCTAAGCACTCCTCCACCTCAAAATTTCCCAGTATTCTTTCCAGGTGCCTGGAACCTGTGAGGGTTTGGATGGGAGAACAGGCTGAAATTGAACCCAAGTAAGATGGGACTCATGGCTGGGACTCATGGGTTGAACAACAAGCAAACACTGAGGCCAGAGGGGCCTCTTCAGCTGCTACCAGTTGTAGCCTTACCTGGTCCAGGAGGACTTGCCTACAGTGAGTCATGCTCTCATTGCCATCTAGTTAGGCTACAGCAATATGCTGTCCATAATAATTACCTGGAAACTACAATTAGTCCAGAAAGTGGTGGCCCACATCCTTTCTGGCTCTTGATATTGGGAGCACATAAGCCCAATTTTGCAGACTGTATTCTGGTTGCTAATGGGCTTCCAGGGACAATTTAAGGTGCTAGTCTTGACATATAAAACCCTTTATAGCTTCGCACCTGTGTACCTTCAGGATCTCCTACTCCAACCAGCATTGGCCCAGGCTCCCTGCTGGCTTTTCAGGAGCCTCTCAAAATGTGGATGTGTCCCCAGCCATGGAAATTGTAATGTTAGTGTGATGTGGTTATTTGTCTAGACTACTTCATTTTTATTGTCATTCATTCATTCATTCATTCATTCATTCATTCATTCATTCATTCATATTTCAAATTTATCACCACCTATCTTGTTGTATTGTTTTTAAATGTAAGCTGCCTAGAGTAGCTAAATAAATCGAAGAATAAAATAAATACATTTCCAAGAGGGCTGAAGCTAAAAGGGGCTGCTTTTCTTTTTGCTTTTGCTTTTTTGGAACAGCTTCCCAACCATCTTTGTTGTTTCGAAATCGTGAAAGACCGAACCAGTGGTTTTAGGTCTGTCCATTAGCAGTTTAAATGACTCACATGCATACCTGGAGGTTCAAACCCTGTTTTATCCTATAGATGCTTCTTCAGTATCTTCTTCGTACTAATGACATAGCAATGCAGTTCAAGGAGAACATGATCATGAAAAGTCAGATACCTGTAACATTCATTTAAATATCTTTATTGCATTGAAGTAAAGAATAAAAAATACAACAAAACTCCAAAGGTTTTGACTGAATTGCCTGAAAGTTCAAATGCTAGCAGATCGTACATACCAACTATCCACTGCTACAAGTCAGATGTACAGTTGTCTCTCATATTTTGTACAATCATTCTTTTGTTCAACCCTCATGCAGAAAAAAAATCAATAATTCTTGATGTCTTCATAGGTTCCAAATGCTGGGAATATAGCCAAGCGAAACATATGTGTACTTAATGAGCAATGATAGACCTAAAATCATATTAACAATCCTGTGAGTTTCAAACCAAATTCTGGCAACAGTGGACAGATCCAGACCATGTGGCTTCTGAACTGCACTTCTAACAGTAAAGCAATTGCATCCAACCCTCATTAAATATTCTCTGAAGTTTTCAGTATACATGAAATAGAATGCTATGATTTATAAACCTTGTTCTAAGATCAAAATAAATTAATTTCACATTCTTTCTACCTTCCACTGGCTCACATAAACAGAGCATGCAAGCTCATTATTGCAAAGTTTGCATAAATATTTAATGTCAATTTCATAAACTTCCTGTAATTTCTTATAAAAGTAGTTTGCCAACTTAGGAGTGTCAATTTATTCCTTCAAAGCTTCCAACAACTGTACAACTTCAGAAACAGTAATATCAAGACCACCAGCCCAGACAAAAAATGCTTGAGTTAAATAAACTTCTAATAAGCACAGTTAGGTAAATCAAACTCTGTTTAAATTCTACAGAGGTTTTAAACAGATACATTTAAAAATCAGCCAAGAAAAGAAACAAATGGATCATCAAACAAATCAATCCAGAGCTCTCACTGGAGGCACAAATTATCACACTTACAAGTACGTTATGTGAAGACCTAGCTCTTTGGAGAAGGCTGGAAAGGTGGAAAGAAAGAGAAAAAGAGGATGACCATCAGCAAGGTGGATGGACTCAATTACAGTGGTGATGAGTGCTCCATTGGAAGACCGAAGGACCAAGTTAGAGGCAGATCCTCATGGAGAAATTCTATCTATGAGGTCATAAGAGTCGGCACTGACTTGATGGAACATCATCCATCCATCCATCACGTAAAAAATTACAGTGGATTTACCAGCTATTTTAAACTGAAATTATCCCATAAGATAGGCTTTTAATGGGTAAAAAGATCAAATATTTGTAACCCAATACTTTCTAAATAGCTTGCAGCATTAAGTGGAAGTATTGAAAGTAATCCTCAAAGATCCAAATACATCCAAAAAATGTGATGTATTTGGATCTGATTCTGTCTGTTTGATTTTGCTTATTTGAGTTAAAGCAATTGCATTATGAAATATAATATCAGAACTTTAATGACCTCTGTAAGTGCAGCCTGAACTGAATTCACAATAGATGGGAGAACAAGGTGTATATGGATCAAGGTAGCTATTAAAATTTTACAGTCTATATTCAGCAAAGCAGATCTATTACTGGAATAGATAGTCATATCCTTATCTTTTCTAGGAAAGACTATAGTGGGTGCCTTATGGAAACTAAGAAATAGAAGTCTATTTATAACAGGTACAATAATTAGGAAGTAAGAACCCAGTATAATTTCTATATCTATCAGCTGAAAAACTATCAAGTCCAGGAGTCTTCCTTATTTCAGATAATTATAGTCTCAATTTCTTGAAATCTGGTTCTGTGATAGTTTTGTAGCTTTACATTCTGTTAAAAGAAGCTGTCCCACCGTCTGTTGATGAGAGGTTGGAATTAGATATTTTATAGCAAAATATAAACTATTGTTGATTAAATGATCTAGAATATGTATTTTTTTTTTTCATGGGTATCAGAAATCGGAAATGCAGAATTACATTGTTAAATTTGTTTACATCTAAAAGCCAAGAGCATACTACACTTATGTGTCCTTTTTTCAGTATCATTGTCTGATGCAATATAATAAAATTCTGTTTCAGTAGCATTCAACTTGCTAAGTTTACATTTAGCAAAGGCCAAATTTCTTCACTGTTCAGGAGATGGCTGGGGTGGATAAAGATTTAGCCATTCAGTTTTCTCTTCTAGAGATTTAATTTTAACTAATTGTTGCCTCTTTTTATGAGAAGTGTTTATAATAATACAACCTCCAATCAGTGTTGCATTAGAACGTGAAAACCGTATGAAATGAGTTATTAATTAAAAAAACTCTTTAAAAAATCTCCTGTTTCGTTTTTGTAATAGAATTATTATTCATCAGTACATCAACTTTAAAAAATGTATGCATTGTCATACTATCTTCTTGGATCATGATCTTAAATAGTTAGAGCAATTGTGTAATATACTTTAACTGCTCAGAGTCTACAAAGATTGAAGCAATATACAAAACATATTAATAAATAAATATATAAACTTTGGATATCAAGCAATGAGATATCAGAAAATAATTTACACGAAAACAATTTCTATACAAAGAAGGAAAGTACCTTCATACTAAGAGAATTAACAGATAGCCAGTAGGTTAAATTCATACATATAGTGCTATAACGTATTATGAATCTGGGAGGTAATATGATCTGAAATAAGATCTAGAGTTTGGTTCAGATAGTTTGCAGGCAGTGTATGAACCACTGGCTTGAAATATAGAATTTCATATGCATTCTGGAGAGTTTATAGCTGAACGTATAGATTCATTTGAAATAACACTGACGTCCCAAAATAGCATTAACCCACCCACCCAACCTCAAAAAACAACCTACTTTATCTGATATTTCTCCCCTAACAATTAGCTTGGAAAATCTTCTAATTAAAATTGCAGCACTTTAGAATTACTACTTATATACTCCTCTTCCACTTAATATTTCTAGAAGAACTATTTGTCCTTTGGAAGAATATGAGTGTTTTCTAATAAAACAATCTTAGTCTTTATTTTTTAAAAACTTAAAAATAATGCTTGCTTACATTTAAGTGATCCCAACCCTTTGTCTTCTGCTAGTTCCTTTTTGGTTTGATATTATAACTATAGGGAATCAGGTCCTAGGTACGGAGATGTTAATGCATTGTTGAATTATATTCCCAAATTTGGATTTTATATATGAAGAGCTTTGCAATATGGGAATCAGCTATAAGAGCCTCTTCACTATCCAACTGGCAAAGAAAACCACTGAAATCAATTTCAGCCAAAATTAGGGAAATTCAGTGAACGCATTTAATAAATGATATGTAACAGCAAAGAAACTTAACATAATAAATTCTGGTATAACTCCCATACGTTGGAGAAAATATAAAGAAATAGTTATCTATTCTCATATGTGGTAGTCTTGTGAAGTTGTTCAACTGTCTGGGACTGATTTTTTTTGGTTATAATAGGGCAAATTACAACTCAGGCTATTATATTAGACCCTAAGCTGGCCTTATTAAGCTTTTTTGAAGTGACATCTTAGAGTTTTTGTGTTGGTTGCAAATAGTAGCAAAATCTTGGAAAACAGAAAAGGATTTTAGTTAGAAAATTTGCTAAAAAAAGACAGCAATATCATAGTAATGCAGAAGATGATTTTTACCTCACCTGCTTTAAACATATTAGTTATGCACAATCAAGACATAATGAATGTCTACTACCTTGTTCCAAGTTGCTAGATAATTTGATTAAATAAGGTTACTTGTATCTTCTTTTTATGTTTTCTTCCCTGTATAAAATAAACATAAAAAATAATACAATAATAACAAATAAAAATTAAAACTAAAATTTAAAAATATATAAAATTAAGACCATTTTAGAGATAAAGGGCTTTGGATATGACTGTTTTGCAGAAAAGCTGATGTATTCTTGGAAAGAATTGTGTATAGCAGACTCGAAAGATTGGCTCAAGATATCAACTTTTAGCCTTTGAATTGGCTCATTATTGGCAAAGAAACAAGACTGCATAATAAGATTCTGTCCTGTCTAGTTCAAGTTGTGTCTAAAAAATTATTTATAGTGGTTTACAAATTATATAACTGTATTAGTTTTACTATTATAGAAAAGTAGAGAATATTTTGGTATTGTAATTTTTGCTTAAATAGATTTTTATATGATCTATGATCTATGATTTTCCTTTCTTTTTGGTTTTTATTGTTTACTTTCTTTTTAACAATATGGTTTCTTTCTGAATAGTTCAGAATGCAATTAATAAGTTTGATTTTCAGTTGTTACTATTTGTACTTAGAAAATTCAATAAAAATTATATTAAAAGAGAAAATAGAAATAGAGTCCTCCAAGACATCCTAAAGACCCAGCAGCCCAAGAAGAAAAAACAGGAGTCATCTACAACATACAGTGTAAGGACTGTAACAACCACTATGTAGTACAGACAGGCAGAAGGTTAGCAGAGCGCATCCATGAACACCAACTAGCAGTCAGAAGACACGATAAAAACTCCTTAATTTTAACACATAGACAGACTTAACCATAGTTTCAACTGGGAGACTGTCAGCATCTTAGACCAAGCTAAATCCAAAAATGTGAGGGAATTCCTGGAAGCTTGGTATTCAGACAAGGCAGCCATCAACAGGCACATAGAGATAAACAACACCTACACACTACTCAAAAGAGACAATAAAAAGGAAAACAAAAGACCAGAACATCTCCTCACCAGCAATCATCACCCAGATAAAAAGAGATTAACACCGAGATTATCACCAGACATACAATCAACAGTAAACAACACCCTAATCAAGGAACTACCAGAGGGGAAAAACAAAACAAAACAAAACCCCCACCAACACTGGCAGGGCATCCCACTGTATATAAACAGAGAGCAAACCCCATTCCATTCTAGCACTGAAGATGTTACCTAGCTGGGTAACAAAATGTTTGCAAGAAAACAACCAAGCTCAGAGAACCCCAAGGACTCCACAGTTCAACCTGAGCTACACATATTCTCTTCTATTAGAAACAGAAAATAAGAATAAATTTTAAAACACTGTCTTTATAATTCCACAAAGATTATTATCAATGTTGGTTTTGTCTCTATGTAATTTCTGATTCCCCTTCATGGATCACTGCCTTGTCGTGGCGAAGGGGCTTGCATAACTCAGTGAAGCCATGAGCTATACCGTGCAGGGCCACCCAACACGGACAGGTCATGACAGAGAGTTCTGACAAAATGTGGTCCACTGGAGAAGGAAATGGCAACCCACTCCAGTATCCTTGCCAAGAAAACCCCATGGACAATGTTAAAAGGCTAAAAGATATGACGCCGGAAGATGAGCCCTTCAGGTCGGAATGTGTCCAATATGCTACTGGGGAAGAGCGGAGGGCATTTCCAAGTAGCTCCAGAAAGAGTGAAGCGGCTGGGCCAAAGCCGAAAGGACGTTCAGCTGTGGATGTATCTGGAAGCGAAAAGAAGGTCCGATGCTGTAAAGAACAATATTGTATAGGTACCTGGAATGTAAGATCTATGAACCAAGGCAAGCTGGATGTGGTCAAACATGAGATGACAAGATTGAACGTCGACATCTTGGGAATCAGCGAACTGAAATGGATGGGAATGGGTGAATTTAATTCGGGTGACCATTATATCTACTACTGTGGGCAAGAAACCCTTAGAAGAAATGGAGTTGCACTCATAGTGAATAAGAGAATGGGAAAGGCAGTAATGGGGTACAACCTCAAAAACGACAGAATGATCTCAGTGCGTATCCAAGGCAAACCATTCAATATCACAGTCATCCAAGTCTATGCCCCAACCACTGATGCTGAAGAAGCTGAAGTTGATCACTTCTATGAAGACCTACAACACCTTCTAGAACTAGCACCAAAAAAAGATGTCCTTTTCATCATAGGGGATTGGAATGCTAAAGTAGGAAGTCAAGGAGTAATCGGAATAACAGGCAAGTTTGGCCTTGGAGTACAAAATGAAGCAGGGCAAAGGCTAATAGAGTTCTGTCAAGAGAACAAGCTAGTCATAACAAACACTATTTTCCAACAACACAAGAGACGACTCTACACATGGACATCACCAGATGGTCAATGCCGAAATCAGATTGATTACATACTTTGCAGCCAAAGATGGAGAAGCTCTATACAGACAGCAAAAACAAGACTAGGAGCTGACTGTGGCTCAGATCATGAGCTTCTTACTGCAAAGTTTAGGCTTAAATTGAAGAATGTAGGGAAAACCACTAGACCACTCAGGTATGACTTAGATCATATTCCTTGTGAGTACACAGTGAAGGTGATGAATAGATTGAGAGGATTAGATTTGGTAGACAGAGTGCCTGAAGAACTATGGACGGAGGTCTGTAACATTGTACAGGAGGTAGCAACTAAAACCATCCCAAGGAAAAAGAAATGCAAGAAAGCAAAATGGCTGTGGGTTGAGGCTTTACAAATAGCTGTGGAAAGAAGGAATGTGAAAAGCAAGGGTGAAAGGGAAAGATATAAGCAACTGAATGCAGATTTCCAGAGAATAGTAAGGAGAGATAAGAAGGCCTTCTTAAATGAACAATGCAAAGAAATTGAGGAAAACAATAGAATGGGGAAGACTAGAGATCTCTTCAAGAAAATTGGAGATATCAAAGGAACGTTTAGTGCAAAGATGGGCATGATAAAGGACAAAAAAGGCAGGGACCTAACAGAAGCAGAAGAGATTAAGAAGAGGTGGCAAGAATTCACAGAAGAACTATACAAGAAAGATCTTAATGTCCCTGATGTCCATGCTGGTGTGGTCACTGACCTTGAGCCAGACATCCTAGAGAGTGAAGTCAAGTGGGCCTTAGGAAGCATTGCTAACAACAAAGCTAGTGGAGATGACAGTATTCCAGCTGAGTTATTTAAAATACTAAAAGATGATGGTGTTAAAGTGCTGCACTCAATATGCCAGCAAGTTTGGAAAACGCAACAGTGGCCACGGGATTGGAAAAGGTCAGTTTATGTTCCAATTCCAAAGAAGGGCAATGCCAAAGAATGGCAAACTATCGCACAATTGCACTCATTTCACGTGCTAGCAAGGTTATGCTCAAAATCCTACAAGCTAGGCTTCAGCAGTACGTGAACCGAGAACTACCGGATGTACAAGCTGGGTTTCGAAGAGGCAGAGGAACTAGAGATCAAATCGCCAACATTCGCTGGATCATGGAGAAAGCACGAGAGTTCCAGAAAAACATCTACTTCTGCTTCATTGACTATGCAAAAGCCTTTGATTGTGTGGATCACAACAAACTGTGGCAAATTCTTAAAGAGATGGGGGTACCAGACCATCTTACCTGTCTCCTGAGAAATCTGTATGCGGGCCAAGAAGCAACAGTTAGAACCGGTCATGGAACAACCGATTGGTTCAAAATAGGGAAAGGTGTATGACAAGGCTGTATACTGTCACCCTGCTTATTTAACCTATATGCAGAGTACATCATGAGAAATGCCAGGCTGGAAGAATCACAAGCCGGAATTAAGATTGCAGGGAGAATCATCAACAACCTCAGATTTGCAGACGATACCACCCTAATGGCAGAAAGTGAAGAAGAACTAAAGAGCCTCTTGATGAGGGTGAAAGAGGAGAGTGCGAAAGCTGGCTTGAAACTCAACATTAAAAAAACTAAGATCATGGCATCTGGACCCATCAATTCCTGGCAAATAGAAGGGGTAGAAATGGAAGCAGTAACAGACTTCATTTATTTGGGCTCCAAGATCACCGCAGACGGAGACTGCAGCCATGAAATTAAAAGACGCTTGGTCCTTGGGAGGAAAGCTATGGCAAACCTAGATAGCATATTAAAAAGCAGAGACGTCACCTTGCCAACAAAGATCCGCATAGTCAAAGCTATGGTTTTTCCAGTAGTAATGTATGGCTGTGAGAGCTGGACCATAAAGAAGGCTGAGCGCCAAAGAACTGATGCCTTTGAACTGTGGTGCTGGAGAAGACTCTTAAGAGTCCCCTGGACTGCTAGGAGGTCAAACCAGTCAATCTTAAAGGAAATCAACCCTGATTGCTCATTGGGAAGATTGATAATGAAGCTCAAGCTCAGATACTTTGGTCACCTAATGTGAAGAGAGGACTCTTTGGAAAAGACCTTGATGCTGGGAAAGATTGAAGTTAAAAGGAGAAGAGGACGGCAGAGGATGAGATGGTTAGATAGCATCACTGAAGCAATGAGCATGAAACTGCGCAAACTGAGGGAGGCAGTGAAGGACAGGAAGGCCTGGTGCAATATGGTTCATGGGGTCACAAAGAGTCGGACACGACTTAACGACTGAACAACAACAACAAATTTCTGATTCAGTGGTTAGACCTAGAACAGGATAGAGAGAACATTTTCCTTGATTGGGCAAAGCAACAAACAATCTTCCCAAAGAGAGGCTGGATTTCTCTTATCTCCCACTTTCTGTAAAATTGATGATAATGCTTAGGATAAATAAACAAGGCAAGTGAGAACAGAACAGAATACAAAAAGGTCTGCTTTTGAACATCAAAGTATGATGTCCAAAAGACCTGTCTTCATCCATTTTCATTCTGTGCTGAAACCTAAGACCTTATTCAAGGAAATAATGTAATTAGTTGTTAGGATAACTGTACTGATTTAATTTGAAATTCTATGTGTGATCACTGCTCTACTTCCTCCAATTTTACTTTTCTTAATAAAACTCTTTTTTTATATGTAGATTTGTTTTCATTTATTGGTTTTATAAGGAAATTTATCATGGAAACTTTCCACATTCAAGACCACTTGGTTATATAGTGATTCATTGCATGTCATAAGTGGCACAAGGTTTTGGGCTTTGAGCAAGAAGATCCAAAGCTTGCTCCTTCCTTCCTTCCTTCCTTCCTTCCTTCCTTCCTTCCTTCCTTCCTTCCTTCCTTCCTTCCTTCCTTCCTTCCTCTCTCATTCTGGAATGCCTGATACACAGAGATTGGCCCATGAAATTGAGATTCTAGCTACATGATTTGGTTCTCTTTTTGTCTGTGTGTGTGCCTTTAAATCAATTTTTGACTCCTGGCAACTGCTTGGACTAGTCCCTGCAGTTTCCTTGGCAAGATTTTTCAGAAGTGGTTTACCATTGCCTGCTTCCTAGGGCTGACTGGCCCAAGGTCCCCCAGCTGGCTTCATGCCTAGAGTGGGACTAAAATTCATGGTCTCCCACTTTCTAGCCTGATGCCTTAACCACTACACCAGACTGACTCTCTGGTTCTCTTTTAGTCTACATTAAACAAGCTATAAATGTATCAACAGATTTCCCACAATCTTCCAGCCAACATATACTGTTCTTAGTCATACCCAGCTACCTGGTAGTAGGTAGCAGTAGTTTTAATATATTTTATATTAAATATAATAATGTTATCTCTGAAAGGACAGGATTGTTGTCTTCTTAGTCTCTGCAACTGTCATCTAAGGAGGGAAAATGGAGGAGGGAGGGGAGTTTATTTATTAAGTATCATCCAAACAATCAATAAACAGACCTTCTGTGACAATAGAACAGAAGATAATCACTTTTTTCAGTAGTAATAGTAGTGTTATTATATGTTGAAATATCCTGATACCAGTCTGGCTACAGCATCACCTTGACTGGAAGATCAAGCTGGATGCTACTAAGGCAAGATTTAGAGACCTTATCTTGAAAAATTGATGTGGGTTGAAAATCACAATACAGGCTTCAGATACTATTTATTTATTTATTTATTTATTTATTTATTTATTTATTTATTTTTCAATTCAATTCAATTCAATTCAATTCAATTCCAACAACACCCGACTCCCAATGACTCTGGGTAGTTCACAAGAAAACATGAAAACTATACAATAAAGCAATTTAAAAGTTATGAAACAGTTGTAATCAAATAGCATTTTTAAAATAATTTCCTTACTATTACTTTTAATCAGATATTCTTATAATCACAGATGAATAATTACAGATGAAGAGCTAACAGTATCAGTCAAGACATAATGTAGACTATTCTGTCATTTCATCCTTAACATAAAGTAAGAAACAGAAAAAGCAGTGGAAAAATACAAATGAGGTACAACTGACTGGACTCTCCTGTAAAACTTTGGAACGAGAAAGGCAAGTATATGATAAAATATTTGTCTGGGAGAACTCTTTTTGCCCACTTAAGACGAAAATAATACAGATCTTGATGTCATAGAATTGAAACATCCACTGAATCTAACCCACTGCTCAAAACAAGAATCTAAGTTAAAACATCCCCAAGAAACATTGATCAGACTCTGCTGGATCAAAGAGCCTATCCTTATCATCAGACAAGGCAAATATAAAGTAAACATTTGAAATCCATGTGACTTAATTTTTCTCTGATTAAATTTGGTCTGCTGTATAACTGCATCTAGATCCAACCCTATGGAATATTTCTGCTAATATTGGTATATTGAAATTGGAAAGCCTGAAAGAGAGATTGTTTGGGTGAATATCAGAAAGGGGAAATTAATGCTTGTTACAGGCTATAAGAGGGAAAATAAAGAAAATGTGTGAGAAACGAATATTGTTTATTTATTATGCCAAAATATATTAGTAAAATAAATTATACATTTTATCACAGCAATTTCCCCTTATTTTCCACCCATTTTGTTGTTGTCTTTCCCTTTTTGGCTTCAATAAACATCAGTAAAGCTTGTGTCTGACTGCAAACACTGTATTTTAGATTCAAGCACAAAAGTGACCTGCAAGATCCTCCCTTTTTCTTAGTTTTAGGATATGAGGAGTGACCCTGTGCATAATAAGATCAGTTAACCTGGTTGATTTGTAACCAAAATAAGCTCTGATTCTAAAACACATTCTAAACTTGGAAAACTGAATATACATTTTACAACCTGAACTTTGAACTGACCCATTTTTCTTCAACAGCCTTTGAATCCTTTTAACGACTCAACTTAGCAAGCAGATTTGAGCTTCATCTTGGCAGAACCCAAATCCACTTGTTTAAGAGGAATATTTTTCTGTTTATGCTGCAGGCTAAACAAGTAGGTTTACCTAGGGTCTCTTGTTAAAATGAGCCATCTGTGGCAGCTGTGGTAATTATACCAAGCCCACTGTACCTTTCAAGCAGAGCTCTTAAGTTTGCCTTGAAACTTTGAAAAACAAGAGGAACAACTGTCAAGAGGCATGGCAATATCAAGATGTTACCTTGTTATTTTTTAAAATCCATTCTGTGCATTATATGTCATTTGGAAATTAAGTTAGGGTTATTGTATATACAAAGAGAGCAAACAACATGAAAACATTCCTATGGCTAGCAGAAACCCATGGGCTGGCAAAACATTAAATCTATGCCAGTGGGCAAGTTACCTGTATTCACAGCTGTCAGGGTAATTTAGGTGCAAGTTTCAAATAATATAATTTGAAGGCATTTCACATTTCCATAATATATTTCCAAATTTCCTTTAGTAACATATTTATTAATATCATAATTAATTTCATCAGGGTCATCCCTGCTTGCCATAATTAGTAACTGTGTTTATAGACAGCAGCCAACTATAAATGACCAACTTTCCAAAGTTGTGAAACTCTCTCTCATGATTTTGTTTGGGTGTATGCACTGATGAAAACTTTGTGTGTGCATGTGAGAGACAGAGAGAGAGAAAGAGAGAGAGAGTTTCCCCACTCATATATTGTGAAGCTTAGGAAAAGTTGGGGGTCAGTTACAAACATGTGCCTTATGTTTTCCCTGGATACTGCCCTGGTACCTTAATTTAGGAATTCATTTTTATTCTGGAAAAAGCAGCTGAACTAAATGCTCAAAAAAACTATTAGGGACAGGAATGATGGCATGGGGGAATATAATCAAGCAGAAGTGTTTTTGCTTTTCCTCCACTGACTGAATTAAAGAGAGATATGTGGCCGCCAATAATTAAATTAAAAGTAGTTGCTCTAAGAGAGCTGCCAACTCAAGCCAGGGTTTACTAAATCTCTGGGACCATTCCTCATAAGCACTGTCTCTTCTCCGGTGCCTAGACTCCATTTCCAAAGTCAGAGCCTTTTCTTAAAGCATCTTTTGTTGGAGAGCTACTGTGATATAATGACTAAGGTATTGAACTAGGGCTGGTGAGGCCAAGGTTGAGTTCCTCCATGTGGGGTGAAGTTCATTGGGCAGTTTTGGCCTACCACTATTTCTTATTCTAACCTGTCACATAGGGTTAGTATTATATGGACAAACTGAACGAGGGAGTGCTATGTATATACTCTCTTCAGGTGGCATATAGAACCAATGAACAAACGAACAAACAACTAAATGCTGTCTTTTGGTAAAGTACTGAGACCGACACTGGATACATGTAGAGCATAGCTTTAGTTGCTTTACTCGTTACCCCATTCATTAAGGACACATCCTCAAAGGAAGCGGAGAAGTTGTGCAAACCCGCTCCTTTAGGGTGGTGATTTCTAGCCTAGGATGTAAAGCTGGCCAGTTGGAAATAACATCTTTACTCTGACCAGCTGCCAGAAGTCTAGAAAGGACTACCTGAACACAGGCCTGATTTGTACTACTGTACAATCTTTTGTACTTGGAACTCTCTTGCTATTTCATCTGACTCTTCGAGTGTCTCTTGCCTCTGTTTCACTGCCTGTCTGGTTGTTGTTGTTCAGCTTGGAAGAAAACTTAGCAATTCCTATCTGTAAAGTACAATACAATAACTCCTCTGAGAAAGAAGACATTACTACCTCTTCTGGTACCTGGTGAGAACCATGTCCTCATTGTGAATTGTGAGCTTTGACATCAGTGGTTAAGTGGCCAAATAGGAAATGTGATGCTCAGCAAAATTGCGGTTAAGTATTCGGCCAAGTGTCATCATTTAAGCACTTTAAAATCTGTTTTTGAATATGTTTTAGTTACAGGTTCCCACATAATATTGGGTGGAATCATGTTTAAACAAAGTTTGCACTGTTTCACCTCAGTTAAATTTATATCAAAAGAGAGGTGATGTGGTTAAGATGTTGGACTAGAACTGGATAGACTTAGGATCAAGTCCATCTTGAGAAATGAAAGCTCAGTGAGTGACGTTGGGTCAGCCATAATCTCTCAGTGCTGCATACTTATGATGATCTTGTAGTTGCTTTCAAGGGTGCTGTGTACACTAATTTTTTCTCCTGGAGGAAAAGGGGGTATAAATCTAATCAATAAATAAAATAAAAATTTAGGGCCTGCAGAGTAGCCTTTGTACAGCAGATATTTTCAATTTTCTGTGGCCAATGTAATGTGTTTGTTGTCTTTTGTTTGTGCATGTTAAAAAATCATGCATTATTTAAATTTAAATGACTGAATAAGAATTCTCCATTGCTAATCAGTTTAAAAGTTAATTAGTAGGGAAAAAATAGCATCTACATTTGCTAGGTGTGTGCCAACCTTCGGGGGGGGGCGGGGGGGACCTCTTGTTATGCTATTTCTCTACCAGAGTCAGACCATAAGTTGATTTAGCCCAGTAATGCTGAGAAGTGGACAAGGAGGAGGAGGAATGCAGTTTCTTGGCTACAAAAAAGCTTTCCTGTTCCTAATTAGAGTTCTTGTTCTTAAAATGAAATCATGTTTACAAATCAAGGTAAAGACATCCTCAAGCTCCCGATAGCTGAAATCCTATAGTTTTTATGGCAATGTTACAAAAGTAGTTTAGCATTGTTGCCTTCTGTGATTTTTACTTTTTTTTTTTTCTTTACTTCTCAGTCTAGGTAGAAGCTCCAAAGCATGTCAGATGGGAAAAGCTACTCTTAAATTTTATCAACTTCACCACTGAAGAGTCTGTAGACTTGGAATTAATATATTCCTGAAAGGGTGTGGCAATTTTAGCACAAATCATGAACAAGTTCCCCAGCAAGGACTTTAGGAGATGTACCAGATTTGCATATGCCTCTCTTCTCCTCTAACTGTATTGGGGGGAATGCTGGAGGGATCATTATACCTCATTTAAGCAGAAACAACTTCTGCCCTATGCAAAACCTGAATAACTGCATGCAGATAAGGTAGCAAGATAACAAAGTATAATTTACCTTAGTGCAAAAACTGATGTTTACATTTTATCCAATTGCTTATATGCTCTGCAATTTTGATCAAGGTATTGCATCCTGTATCCTTCTATAGAAAGAATTTATTTCTTAATTGATACCAGGTCTCTGTTAGACCATAACTTAATGAACAGCCATAATGTGTCCCAAAGCATTCTGAAATTCTCTAGAGGGCTAGAAGCATAGGATGAATCAGCTTCTCAGAGGCTGACTGAAGATTTTTTAAAAGTATAATATTGGGATAATAGATATTTTTAAATGTTTTTTTTCTTCCCCATAAAAGCCTTAAAGCTGAAAGTGGGAAAGTAAATACTTAGTTGTGCAGCACTTAATAATTCAGAAAAATGTGTTTTGGAGTGTGTAAGAGCACAGATATTATACCAGTCTGCAACTGTTTAAAGCAGCTGTGTCTTTTCCCAGAATAATGTGGCTGCCCTCCACAGCTGTCACATGACTCAGCTGCTTTATATAAGAGTTGCAGACAGATGCTTTGTGCTGTGCTAGGAATTAAATCTGAAGAATTCCATCATTCTGTTAACTACTTACTATGATTCTGTGCTAGTCCCTTACTTTATGCAAAACCTGAATAACTTCAGGTTATTGGGCCAGATTCATACCTTCACCAACTACAATTTCTAGAAGTACTCATACTAAAGTTACCTGAACTGATAGAGATATTCCTCCTACTTGCAGAAACATTTCATCAATCAAAACAGGTATATATAAAGTCTTAATGTTAAGTCTGAACATAACATTCTTAAGTTTGGAAGGTTTGGAGTTACCCATTGATTCCCCCACCCCCACCCTTCGGCTGAATGTTAGAGAAATCCATGTTAAATATATTCAGCATCTCCCCATCTTCAACAGCCCCCACTGGACTAAGTAATTCATCCTATCTTGTTAACTGCTTGTTCAGAAGAGCTGTATAATAGGAATTATCAAATTTGAGTGGCATGTATGAAGTAAATCCTTTTAAATGAATATCTATGTGATGGGTTTCAACTGCCCGATTTGGTCACACTTTGCAATTTTGCTGTGTTTTGAAGAACCAGTTAAAACAAAACATCACACAAACAGACTTCTACTTGTGTAGAACTTCCCAATTACACCTGCAACCTACATATGCACTCAACATCTAAATATTTGAGGAGTTTAGAAAGTGAATATTGATGGCATGCAGATGCTTTGCATAGGAGAAGAACAAATGGCGAACCCTACCATCACCTTCTAGTTTTTATTAGCATAGAACTAACCTCTTACAACTATTCCTCATTTAATTTTAATTTCTTGGGAGAGTGTCTCTGTACTTTGATCTCAGGAATTCAACTCATCTGAAGCTTGCCTTAATTGCTAGTAATTTGCTAATAAACTAATGCAGAGAAATGAACATTTTGTTGTATTGTTAGATGAGACCAAGTAAAACAAAATTAATATCACAATCAGGTGTTTCTTACCCCATAGGTTCATTTCGAATTTACATACAGAGAAAATACATCATATGAGAATTAAATGGACTTACTTTCAAGAATCTCTGCTTAGGACTAGTGGACCTAAATTACATGTATATGCCTTTGCATGTCTATTCAGAATAAGCCCTACTGAATGTAATAGGACTTTCCTTGGATATATAGGATAACAAATTTAACTGGAACTCTGTCCTACTGAGCTTAGTAGGGTTCTGAAAAGGCTTGTGTATGTGTAAAGCGTCAAAGGAGAGTTTCCATCTGATACAAATTCAGTAAAATCATCCCATCAAAGCTGGGGTCAGTGTCAAAGCAGCAGATAAAAGCAAGCAAGTGACACAAATTCAGTGGCTTTTCTGTGGTTTGGGAAATTTTACTGACAATATACAACATTGCAGGTTGACTTCCATGTATTGAGAACACTGCTGAGTGGTATGATGTGCTTTCTGAATTTGACGTAAGTAACCAGCTAATTAGTTCTATCACCTTATTAAACTTCAACTCTTATTAACTCTTTTGGACTACTAACTTAATATCTTTGGGCTTCATTCATTTCTTAGCTCTTACATTCTTTAAAGTTAACATGCCTTACCTTTGCTCTCTCCTGTACTAATGGAATGCTATACTTCTATATTGATCCTGCGAATACAATTGGAAGCAAAACCCAGTGTCTCTGAGAATATTTTCCTAGATCAAATGATATTACGTTCTTGGAAATTGGGGGAGGTTTAAGTGTCTCAGCAATGAATAGGTACTAGGCTGCTACTTCCTAGCCTAAATGTTTACTGTTTTCATGACTAGGGGGCAGTAAAACTTCAAATGCTACTTTTTTATCTTTCTTGGTGGCATTGTACCTTTGCTTCTGTTAGCTTTGCTAGCTAGCCTTAACCCAAAGCCAGCTGAATCCTGTCAGTGATGAGGATGCTTCCAAAGAGGGCCCAGCAATGGCAATCCTTCTGACAACCACAAACCCAATAATCAGAGTTAGCAAAGCACCACCCAGAAGAAGTCATTAGTAGTCATTCCTCTGATTCCTGTCCAGAAAAGGCAAAATTTTGGTAAAGTGCTCTGTCCAGCCTGGATCCCACCAAAACTAATGAAGGGGAATGCTTCCCCAGAAGTGCCCAACTTGTCAATCAGTTACACCAACTCACTGGCAACCCAGAAAATCCAGTTATTAGAGGCAAGAAAATTTCACCTCACAAAGGCAAGTCAATTGTCATTCTTCAGTGTCATGCCAAAACTGGGATCCCAGAAAAGCAAGCAAAAAAGAGCTTACTTTTAAAAAAGGGTTTTGAAGCATTTATTTTTAATTCGGAGTAGGACACTTTCTACATGGTGGTAGCAGTACAACTGCAAAGGGCACTAGAGACCATTGACCATTTCCAGGGGATTGGAGGGGGGTACTGTTTTGCAGGGGTTTTCCTCCTTCATTAAGGGTCAGTGGTGATGGGAGAGGAGAGATCTGCCACTCTATATTCTTGAGTGTTTTGGGGATCTGTCTTCTTTGCACTATTTTTTAACATCTACGTGTTAATAGCTGATGATACCCAGCTATATCTTGCCCCCAGACTGAACAAATGATTCAGTGGCAGTGCTGACCCCATGTCTGGATGCTCTCAAGGTCTGAGTAAGAAGGAACAGATTCTGAATCCCTCTGCGAAAGAGTAATTTGTGGGCCTAATGACTCCAGGGAAATTCCACCTTTGATTCTGAACAAGTCTGAACTCCCCATTCAAATACTGTCTACTATTTGGGACTTCTTCTAGACTCATAGGTCCTACTTGAAGAGCAGGTGGAACTGTGACTCAAATGTTTTTTCACAGTTACATCTTGTGCAGTAATTGCAAATTTTCCTGAACTGAAGAGTCCTGCTCACAGCCACTCATGACCTAGTCACTTCCTGTTGGAACTACTGTAGTGCACTCTGCATGGGACTGCCCTTGAAGAACATCCAGAAGTTATAGTTGGTGAAGAATATAGTGGCCTGGGCAGTGATGGATGTATCCTTTTTTCTTTTTTCTTTTTTAAATAACAGGAAAAAAGAGAACAAAACACAAAAATACATTATCAAATAAAAATACATAACAAGTGCTTAAAAAAGAAATAAGTGAAAAGAATACAACAGAAAGAAAAATATGTAAAGTATAACATGTCATTACAGCAATAAACAGTTACAATTCTACATACAATTTTCTAATACAAATATTATGCAGGTGTGTGTGTGTGTGTATATATATTTCTACTATGTGTATATATTACTACTATGCTTTTTTTTAACCTACTGTATTTTGCATAAGTGAGTCCCATATTTCATTACACTTATCCATACAAAGTCTACATTTGTGTGTTGGATGTATCCTGACATATCAGGTGATCCCACAGCTTCAGGAGCAGCATTAGTTACTAATTGGCTTCTAGGTGCAACTCAAGGTGCTGCTTATCACCTTTAAGGCCTTTTATGGCTCCAGACCTAGTTATCTGAGGAATCACCTTCTCTTGTATTCATCTGGCCATCCAACCACATCAAACAGGGTCAACTCTCTCCAGGAGTTGAGGGCATTCTCAGTAGCTGCCCCTACTCTTTGGAACTCCCTCCCAGTAAAATTTCAATCACCCTCATTTCTCCTAGGCTTCAGGAAACCTTTGAAGACCTTCCTGTTCTGTTTTACATAGGAGGAGACTATTCTGTAATTTGAAGGTGGGATTCCAGATTCAAGTCATTTGTATTTGTTGGTGTTTTTTTCTTTGATTTATTTACATTTATATGTATCTGAGGTATTTTTATATGTTTATGCAATTAGCTGACCAGAGCCTGTGGGAATGGATGGCATGCAAGCCAATCAAACATGCAAATAAATAGGTTTGGCTCAACTCATACTCTTTGTTGAACAACAGGAGACTGTCTTGTGGTCTTCTTCTCATCCCTACCATTTCTACCTTAAAAGAAGCTTCACTGATGAGGGGTCCTTCCCGGGAAGGCCAAACTTGCCAATCACCTATGCCAACTCTCCTGGGACCTAAAGTTAAGAGGCCACATAACTACATCATGCCTTAAGGGGCATCACTGGTCATTCTTCTGACTCTTGCATCTGAAAAGAAGTGCAGGAGGAATCTTTCAAAAAAGTTTTTGAAGATATGCAGCTAAAACATAACAGCCTACCAGACCTGTTATTTTCAGGAAAAATGAAGCAGCTGCAGACAATTTGATGTTTCCCTATTAAGCCTATGGACAAATCTTTCTTTGAATCAAATCTTAAAGTGACTGGAATCAAATCCATTTGCCCTCAGATCTCAGGTCACAGACTGAAGCACATTGTGCCATTGTCAAATCTCCAGATCACAATACAGCTGATTTGCACAGGACTAATATATAAGGTTGAACATGTCCTACTGCTAAAGGGGAAGATGTTGTGACTCGTTCTGTTATTTTCCTCATTTGGTGCCTGATTTCTTGAGAAGAAAGAGAAAGAAGCTGTGATGTTCCTTTCCATAGCTAATTCAGGCCCGACAGCAATTATACTGATACCTAACCACAGAGAGCCAGCAAGGTAGAGACAGGGAGACAGACGAGTTATTTCCTTCTGGGGGCTCTCAGTCTGCCGTGGTGCCTTCCTTACAAATAGGACTCTTTTTCTCCCAATGTTCACCCAAAGCTACTCCATTACCTTTATTATTCTGTCAAGTTCAATGTGCAATAAAAAACCAGTCCCCAAATGATGGGTACCTGTGTTCATAGCTCAATGGAGAGACCCATAAATCACACACAGAGGCCAATGTGTATGTGCTTTCCATTTCTTGCTTCACCTTTTATTATCGTAGGACTGAAAAGTTAATAACCCAGTGGGTAATCATGCCATTATCAGTTTACATTGTAGTAAAGCCCATTCAAATGATGATTACATATGTTAATGAGCATCGTTATAATACACTACACAGTACATTACCTTCAGTAAATATAATTGTTTATGCACTTTAATGAGGGATATAATGCCTCAAAACTAATGGCATTGACTGAATTGTGATTTATTGCTGAAAAAACTTTGCCATTAGGAAAGGAAATCTGACAGCCCCTTTTTATGTTTACCTAACTTCGCCCCCCTTTTTAAAAAGCTGCCACTCATCTCTCCCTCGCTGTGTTCCTGTGAAGAAGAAAAAGGCACCAAACAGGTCTACGACTGTTCCTTGTCAAAGGCTTTCTCCACCTGAAGAAGCAGGAGGTGGGTTCATTGAAAGGATTTAATGAAGATTATTATGTTTACCTCTTAGTAAGCCTTAATGCATTATCTGGCAACCAAACTGATGCCACGTCAGAGTTTTGGCTGCAAGTCAAGCAACAGAAAATCAAAATGTTAAACTGTGGGCTTGAAAAAGAAAATAAAAGTAAAAAAAAAAAAAAAAGATGACATTTTTGGCCCAGAGTTCTCCCACTAACAACTGAATGGTCAGAGAATATTTTAACTTGCTGAGTATTCATAAGTGCCCAGCTGTGGACAGATGAAATAGTAGGTAAAACTCTGCATGTTAAGTTCAGTTCCTGGGTTTTTTTATTCTGGCTCGGTTGTCATTTCTGAATTGCTCCATGAACAAAGAAATGTGTGTATGGCATGGAGGGAAATCAGATAGACCAAAGTAATTGATTTTAGACACAATATACTGAATTATACAAATGCACATACTTGTCTCTCATTTTTTTCCACTTGCTTTAATTATCTGTTTTCACTGCTGAGACTTTTGCGGTGAAATGACAAAATGTATTAGCTTGCATTTAGCACTTTTACTTCCCCATTTCATGCACTAGCAAAAGTTGCAGTGTGTAATGCACTAACATAAATCTAATTTAGGAATGTGCTTGCTTCTGCAGAGAATTTATACAGAAGCCTTTATTTTCCTCTTCCTAGGAAGCTATATATAAGTACATTTTCCCATGTCTCAGCACTGTATCTAAAATATCATTTTGACATTTACCTGGTTCAACAGCAAATTATAATATAACAAGAGAAGTACTTAATGAATTTGAATGAACAGAAGACCAATCAAGGAAACATCAGTACTCCATAATCACTTTCATTCTCACTCCTCAAAACACATTGATGTTAACATGGAGAGAGTTTCCAGAAGGAAGACTACCCTATAAATTAAAAGGCAGAGGGTAGACCTGGGAGGGCTACCAATGGGAGATTGCATTTTCCAGAACTACTTTATAATTCTTTAAAAAAAGACTGGGTGTTTCAGAATAAAAGCATCACTTGCAAAATCCTAAAACACTCAATTCACATGAGATTATACAGTGGAAAGAAACTACTGTGCAGGTACAATTATAATTATTGGACCAAGTTGCTGAAAAGAGAAGTCTTCTAAGCATTACTACTACATAATTAATTCACTCCAGTGTTCTTCACTGTTTGTCTGATAGGTTGGGAGTATGATTTTTTTTTTTTTTAATACAAAAGTGGGCAACCTTTATTTGATCTCCAGGTTGGCCCAATCTTTGTCAGGGATCAGTCAGGGAGAAATTTGTCCCAGAGAAACTGTACTTTCTGGGGATGGTATTGCATCCACCACAACCACTGGCTGCCTCCAGCCTTTCCAACTTCCTTTTGTGATTTATATTTTATTTCTTTGGAAACTGTATAACTTGTTTCTCCATGTACTCAAGGACTGCAATCAACCAAATTGATGAAAGTGAAATCAAATGCTACAATCAAACAAAACATAAAAGGTAAGGTCAAAACAAAAATGTATACTATGATATCTTACAAAAACAATACCCTTAAGATTTTGGGGATCAGACTCCATTTGTATTGTGGGCTTGCTACAAAAGGGTCATGTGTCGAGGCTCTACACCAATCTTCTCCAAGCCCTTTTTCCAATTGTATCCAGCCACGTAGAGGACACCAAGATGGCATGCTTAACAGCATCTTCATCTTCACCTTAATTTCCATCCTCATAATCTTCTTATTCTTCAAGATAAGCAACCCCTTTTTCTTCCTAAAAGCATTTGCCTCACATTGTAACTGTGCTGCTTATGACACAATATTCCAGTGTGCATAGGCTGATCTGGGGGACACTTAGCAAGGGGTAGATGGCAATGTCCAGGGAGAACTCAAGTAGATATCATTTGATTGCTTCTGCCTAGAGTTCTATGAACTGGGATTTGAAGTTGAATTTTAAACACATTTATTTAGAAGTAAATTCCAATGAAATCAATGAGGATTCTAACCAGATGTAATTCCCAAGTAAATGATCTAGGATTTGATTTAAGGGGTGGCTTCTTAAGTACATTCCTGAAGATGTGTCATGATTATAATAATCATGCACAAAACTTTTTCACAGATTGTAGTTGTATTTCAACTAGTTTGAAAGTCAGTAGTCTTTAAAAAAATCCTACAAACCCACTGACATTGAGATGCAATTTGTGGTAAGATCTAATTAATTTTTTTGCTCCTCAGAATAATTTATTATTTACACTTCTTATTATATATGTATTTTAGCTTCATTAGTCTGCAATGCTGGAAAAAATTATACCTTCAAGTCCTATTTATCAAATTAATGGTGCAATTTCATAGTGACACATTCCACATTCATTAAACCAAGTACAGTAAAAATGCATTTAAATTAGATTAGTGTGATGTAATAAAGAGCCCAGAGTATGGGGTAATATTCTAGCTATAAAGGCACACCCAGACTGAGTTGAAAGCAACTTTAAGATAATTTTTAAAAACTAATTTTGGCACCACTGTAAGGGCAAGAATAATAATAATAATAATAAATAGCTGTTTCTTCTAGCTTTGTCAGATGAAACAATGCAATGTTTTAACGTCATCAGAGAAGAAGGTGTGCTCTTCAGTAGTTGTAATAGAAGCTGACCCCAAACATCACCCAGCTGGATTTGACATTATTAATAAATAGAAGTTCTGACTTAGAATGGCTAAATAAATGTTCTATTCAGCAGATCATGACTGCAATCACTTTCGTTTTGGGCAAAATTTATTATCGTAGTGTTGTTTAGGAAGTTGATATTTTTAAAAAATAATGCTAAGATTCTGACTATTAAGTTGCTGAATTGCTAAAAGAAATGAAAAGATATTCAGGTCTATGCCTATTATCTGGTAAAGTATGGACTTTCATCCTATGGATAATTCTTGTGTTAGCTTTCCCTCCCTCCCTCCCTCCCTCCCTCCCTACAACAGGCTTCATAAGGCTATTTTGAAATAATTTTCAGTAAATAACTGCTGATAACTCTAATGAGTGTTGTGTTAATATGCTGTAACAATAAGCAAAGGCTAAAAAACATCAAAACATTTTAATCAGGCCTATTTGCTATTATCTTACACTAGTACCTTCAGTTACATAGAAGGTGCAAATGAAATGTATTTAAACAATAGGAATTCTAAAGCTTTCAAAAGTTATCACCTGCAGAAAATTTGGTTCAGAAAGAAAAAGTAGAAATGGCCTCTTGAAATAATTTGTTCCACATAAAAGAAATTGTTGGGATTTCACCATTTTTTTTCTTAGGGAAAGGAAAACTCCAACTTCCTATAATGGGTTCCTTATTAGTAAATGCAGTAGCAGTTTCTCCATCCATCCATCCTCCATGTTTTTTATTGTTTTACTGCAAATTCATGAGGAAGTGATAGCAGCTGTGGTGCAGTCTATATTATATTTTTAATAATACCCAAAACCTGGAAGTCTTAAGGATCATTATTAGGAAAAAATAATGATGAAGATTGGATGGGTAGGGAATATGTGGGGTGATTTTTTTATATATATAGAAAAACAATAATATGAAAAATCTTATTTTTTCAGAAAAATTGGGTAAAGCAATAGTAAGTCTCCCTCAAGGATGCTGTCTTTCAATTCTTTATATCTGCAAAACTGAAGATAGTGCTCAAGAAGAGGAAGGAAGGAATGGAGGATAGGTGGGAGGGAGGGATGGAGGGAGGCAGGCAGGCCTTACTATCAACATCTAAGGAGAAGGCCAAGCTGACCTCTGTCTAACTATACATCCTTATAATTAATTAAGAACATGTACTGAAATTAATGAGCTTATACAAGGAGGTGTTACATAACTAGTTTAACTAGCCTGGTTATATATTTTATGGGGAATTACATATGTATCTGTATTGCCTTTCCTTTATTGATAAAAGGAAAATTAACAAAAAACAAGGGAAGGTAATTCTGATACACAGAACTAGATATCTGGCTTCGCTGGTTTAAAAAGTGCATTTCTCATTAAAACCTTCCCCATCTGGAGCACTCCATGCTTGCATAGTCCACCCCTTGTGTTTCAGGATAGGCACAAGGCTGGTCAAATGTTATAATTCTGGCTCTGGACAGGAAAATCCAAGATATCTTCCTTTTGGTTTTTATAGGACTGGACCAAAAGAGAAAGTCCTTGGTTTAAGGCTAACATTCCCTAGATAGACTAACTATAGGACATCTCAAGGTTCAACCTGACTTGTGGCAAACTCTCATAAGTATCTTCATTCAGAAAATCTTGGAAAAAGGAGTCTGCTGTGAATTTTTATTACTTACACTTTTTATAATGCACAACTACTTTGATACATAGTCAGTGTATAATGCCTCCTACATTACTTTCTCCATGTAACAGACAACTGGTTAAATCCTGTACACTGGGATTTTTAGTGAATAGCATTGCTATTAACAGGTTCTTATAAGTAGTTAATTGGTTAGTGTTCTCTTACTTCTTCCAGAAATAGAGATAGAAAGTCAATAAACTGAGTTCTTGAGTTCTTCATCTTGATGGTACCTTCATCATTTCTAGGCCACTACTTTTCTAGCACCCTCCAAGATTTGTGATGAGCAAATCTGAGCAAACAAAAGTGAAGTGAGAAATTTAGCTTTCCCTCCACACTACCATCATGGTCAAAGTCTTCATAGGATCATATTGGCTTACAATTAAGCAGTAAGGATACTAGGAAGTGTGTAAGATTTGCAGGCTATTATTCCTAATAGAAATAAGTCTGAAAGGACAATTGAAAGTGTGTTTGTTTTGGGGCCACAAAGAAGGCTGGAATATAGGAAGAAGAGGCAGAGCAGTTCTAACCACAAAGGAGAAAGGGGAGATGCCGTCTGAACAAGCATCCTCCAAAGGCAGAAGAAGATTATTAGGCATAAACCTGGCTTAGTTTATCATGTTATCCTGCAGTGCATATTTAACTGGAGGTAGGTGGCAGCACCTGGTTGCTCTTGTTTGGACTTGGACGTTACTACTTGGATGAGAAATGTCTAGAGATAGTAAAGTTCTAAGTTAGGCTGAGAGGTTGAAAAACTTCCTGGAAAAAGGAAACGGCAAGCCACTTCCAAATTGTTGCCAAGAAAACTTCACGGCTGCATTCATGTTATCACCAGGAGTCAGGTTCAAGTCAACAGCATTTTTACCTTTTAAATCTTCCCACACTCAGCAGGGTTTTCCTTTTGTGGAACTGCACTGTCTAAATAAGCACATTTGTTAAAAACTGAACATTTAAATAATTTTAGATAACATAGATTTGCACATTTTCTTAGTGAAAAATGGGGGGGGGGTGTAACATATTTTATTTTATTTGTCCATATAAATTATACATAACCTATTATGTACATAACAGTAAATGAAAATGGTTGCTTATGGAACACACTCAACTCTTTTCATAATTTATTTGACAAGCAACTCCCCTTTAGAATCATCACAAAGGTTCAGTCCAATGTAAAGATCAATATATTATTTATAGATCTCCTATTATATTACATCATATCAATAATACTACCAAGAGAAATAGCCTTCAGTAAATCCTATTATTTTCACACTATACTAATAACATGAGGAAGTATAGATAAAATAAAAGTTTATGTCTATAGTTGCTTTGCAGACACCTCCTCTGGTATGGTATAAATATAATATATAGACTTGGCAATGTAATACAGTTTTTATTTCAGGTTTTTAGGGATGGCCATGCACATCTATAACTCATGAAAATAAAAAGTGTATTACGCTGCCAACTGTTACATATTCTCTAGTAAAGCAAAAAAAAGCAAGATAAATTCATTTTAGGACCTTTCCTTCCCCTGTTCCCTCTCCTCACCAACAGAGTGCTTAGCTGACATGGCTATGATGAGATGTTACAACTAATATTATTTACAGAAATGCTTTTCTGTGACAGAAACATTGCCAGCACTGTCTACTTGTCAGTCAGTGTCTGAACTGCCAGATCCAGCATTTGTTTCCTCTACATGTTACATTTTGTTTAATTTGATAGTGCTCTGTTTTCTGCTGTTCCCTAGGAATGAAAGGAAGAAAGATGGCTTCTCTATTCCCTGTGTTCTTAGAGTTGCTGAGGTACATGCCCCCTTGTGTCTTGAGAGCCCAGACATCTGTGCAACACATGTGCCATAGGCAGCACTTCTGGAGTGCATGCATAATGGAGCAAGTGGAGAAGTGTCCCAGCTGCACCGTTTATGCAAAGGGAACAAGAGAAAGAAAATCTGTGTAATTTATCGATAGAATAGCAAACAAGGTAGGATGCTCAGCAACCACAGACTCAAATTGTTCTTGAAAAGGGAGAGATGCTTGGTGAAAAAAGCCTTTTTAAACAACAGGTTTTTTTGTTTTTTTTTTGGTTAAAAGTGAGATGCCAGGGGTAAGAAATATCTTCATAAAGCAAATCCATCATGATTTTATCTAATCCCTTGACATTTTTGCAGTTTTCTCAGGTGTGCCTCCAATCCCCTCAAGCAAATCATCACTTAAGAGAGAGGTAATATAAAGTCACTCTCACACTGCTGCACAAAAATCTCTTCAAAATTCTCCTTTGTAAACATTGGTAGTGGATGTCTTCCAATTATGGCTGAACAATAAAAACAAACAAGGATTGACAAAATGTTTGATATCCTATGATTTTTACTAGGAGGTAATGGTATCTACTAAATTCCCAATTATTTTTAAAGCAAGCATTAGAAACATATGCACATATGTTAAAAGTAAGAAGAATTCACAAGACAATCTTAAATGCATTATGCTTCATATTTACAATTTGTAAAAATTATTCCCAGACAAAAATGAGAGATACATAATCTGGTGCCCTTCAGATATTTTGGAATTTGACTCCTACAAGATCCAAAGAACATGGCCAATAACAAAAATCTGTGACACTTCTCATCCAAAACTTCTAGTGGCTCTCTGCCTACGGAATAAGAAGGCTGACAGCCATTTTCTATGTAGCATTTTGCTGGGGAGGAATAAGCCACCAGTTTCCTCGTATATGAATCATAGAATGAGTTGGAAAGGATCACAGAAGTTTCCTTCTTGCTCCAGATACTGAAAATGTCCAGCAGACACTTCCAACAGCTGGAAGGAATGCTAAGAGAGATGCCATATCTCCAGCATTTGTCTGCATACCTGCACTTGATTTCTAGCAAATTTGGAAGCAGATTATGTAGGTTTGAAATACAGGTGTCATTGTTAATCAAGAATATTTCAAATGGCACAACCCTGCCTTAACTCTCCAGAGAACCAAATGGCGAGGATGTCCTGTACTAGTTAAGGAATTATACTTGAATTGAGGAAGCCCACTTTTAATTTCCAACCAACCATAGGTGTCATGGGGGGCTCAGATTCAGAGTCAGAAGATGAAGAAGGGCAGCCAGCTCCTGAAGTGGCCTTGGAGGATGAGCAGTCAGCTCTGGGGCCACTGGACAAATAGCCACCTGAGCAGGCAGAGGGGGCAGGGCTGGCCAGCGATCAGCGAGGACAGCTGCTGCTGCTCATGGAAGATGAGGACTCGAAATTGCCAACCCTTCCCACTGCAGGAGCACGGAGAGCGGAAAGAAGAGCAGCACAGAGGAAGTCAGTGAGGTTCCTTACAAGGAAGCAGCCTCACCCTCCTAAATGAGCCCCACCAGGGCTGCTCTTATTTAAGAACAGCTATGAGCTTGAGACTGGGGTTGGAAACTGTTCACTAACTCAGACTCTCTGTGCCTTGCCTTTTGATTCTGAACCCAGACTGGCTGATAACCTCGCTAATGCTTTGGACCCCTGGCTTTGCCTGACCATTCTTGGGCCTGCTCCTTGGACTTTGAACTCTTTATTTAGGCAAGTTTGCTGGACTTGTGAGAACTTGGTTGCTTTTATATGTGTGAGTTTGCACATAACTTTTTGTTGCTGCTTGCTATAAGTAAAAGTTTGCAACTACCTCTTGTGTATTGGTGTGTGCCTGGCCTGAGGCAGGACAATAGGACTTTCAATAGTCATTCTTTTTCAGCCCACCCACCTTATAAGTTATTGTTGTGAGGATGAAATTAGGGGAGAACTCCATATCAGCTGCCTTGAGTTCACAGAAAAATGTACAGGATCTAAATGCAATGAATAAATAACACAATCTCACCTCATAATTAGTGTGGTTGCTGGATTCTCTACATTACTCTCACATGTTAATTTACCTGCACTGTAAGATGTAGATGCTAACATCCTGCTACCAACATAGCCATCAACAAAATTCCATCCATAATGAAAGTCTCTCAGGAAATCAGTCATGGAATTTAGGTGGGAAAAGGTAGGATATTTGCCTTGTGCCTCCCAGGTCCCTTCAAGTCTTTCACTGCCTTCTTGACCAATCTTCCAGTTCTCCTCCTTCCTTGTTTCCCATCGCATTGCTTCACATTTGCTGACTTCAAGTGAAATCTTTGGTATGGATAGTGATACTATAAAATGTTTAACTCAGTAATGCTTCACAAAGAGGCCAGAACACTTTTAAGATGCAGCACCCAGTATTTTCATCCCAAATTTTCATCCTAGCACCCAGTTTCACATTCATACATCAGTTTTAAAATGCTGGAGAGGATCCCATGTGCATGCATACAAGAGAAATTACTATAAACAGTGTTCGTTCATCGTTGCCTTACAGTATCAAATGAAGCTAATTTGCATTATTTTAATATTAATGATTATTAATTGTTGTCACTTTGTATTACTAATGCAGGGGCAGCTGGCACACATGCTGCTTTTGCCAAGAAGTAGCCCTTACTTTAACACTCATTATTTTCTATGGAACTCTCTCTAATTAAGTTTGAAAAGGAATCTTAACCTTTCTGTCAACAAAGGGGTTGGTAATAAAAAATGAGATGGAAAAATAAAAAGCACAAATAAATGGGTGTTACTGTTACTGCTCTAATTGTTTCTAGCACAGCTGCAGTCAAAGCGGCTCTGTGATCTCATTTTGTTTATCATAATTTTCCAAGTTAGAGCCAGATCTTCCAATTTCTGTTCTTAGATGATACTGTGGAACTGATGCTAGAACCAAACTCAAGCAGTTGACTGAAGTGTTGGGTGGACTGCCTCATCCTGCCTCCAGGCCTCTATACAAGCAACTGCTTTTATCCCTTTAGATGACCATACTAATGCATGTAGCAGAGTTGTGCAAATATTTTGAAAGAGGTGTTTCTTATGCATAAGAAGTGAAATCATATGTGGAGATCACTTGGGAGCAGCTTTTGAAGCAGCTACATGAATCTGAAAGACAATATACAGCTAGTCCTAATTTAGCAACTGCCTTGTTTAATGATGGTTCACAGTTACAAAGGTGATGAAAAAAAATAACTTCATGACCAATCCTCGCATTTATGACCTTTGCAGATCTATAAAGCAAAGGAAAGCTGAAGTAAGGGGGGCTTCTGGGTGGAGAAATGGTAGACTAACACACTTTCACATTGCAGGGAAAATGGTGAAGTGGAGATTGGTGATGGGATGGTGAGCCAGGACCTGCAAAGCTTTTCTGTACAAGGGAAAGCTGTGAGATTGCCCATGTCTTCTCTAGAAGGCAGCTCCTCATGAGTAAACTTGCAAGATCTGAAGGGACCCTGTGAGTGAATTGCAGATAGAGCACCAGGAGCTAAGGAAGAAAGACCATGGTCGCAGCCCCAAGTGGAGCCTGCTTAAAGGACACTGAGCTTGCCCACCCCATTTTCTAGAGCATGTTAGAGTGGGAAAAATTTTGAAAGTTATAGAGAACATCAGACTAGCAGAACATCTAAGCCACTCAGAGAATGTACCTCCAACCCAAAGGATTACAACTGAAAGTAAGGAAATAATTATATGGATTTAAAAAAGAATTAAAAGCAAAAAGTTTGCCAAGAGTGGAACTAAGAAAGTAACAGACTAAGTGTACAGTTGAATTTGGAATATTGTTTAGTACTTTTGAACTAATTAAATAAATAATACATACCTCACCGGGAAAGAGGATTATATAAAGCTGCTAAGACAATTCATTGATTTTGTTAAATGAAGAGATAAGGGAAACTGGAAGATGTGAAAGATGATGTGACTATAGATCTATGGAGTGCCAAAAAGGACCAAATAGTTAAGAAACCTTACGGAAAAAAAGCCTCTTTTTATTTTCAATTTCTCCTTTCTGGATTATAAATTAAAAGAGAAAATGGCTAATACTAGAAAAGTAGCAAAAATCACAGAAGGGAGGATAAGATATATAGAACAAATAACAGAAAAAAGAATCAAGTCAAATATTTTACAAAAGATTTTTTAAGAAATGGGGAAGAATGTCACAGCATCAGTGACAGCATCTGTGACTGAAGCTATGACTACAGCTGTGACTGTGTCAGTCAAAAGAGATGTGGCTTCACTAGAAGGGAGAATGGAGGAAAGACTTGCAAATGTGGAAGAAAGATGAACCAAACACTTGGGGAAACTGAAATACAGATGAGTGGAGAGGTTAAACAATTTAAAGAAAAAATGGATATTCTGGAAAACATGACAGAAATAATAAATAGAGAAATGGAAAAAAAGATTTTGACAATTTGGCACTACTGGAATTGAGAGAGAAAGAGTTTTGTTTAAGATTGAGAGCAGTTCCAGAAGAACCTGGTGAAGATATTAGATAGAGGGTTGTTGGAGCTTTAACAAAAATTTTGGAATGGGATGAAGAAGATATGGATGCAGAAGTGGATAAAATGTACAGAATGAATAAAAGATATGCAAAACTAAGAAATATACTAAGATATACTTGTGCACTTTGTCAGGAAGAAGACAAGAGACCATATTCTACAACAACATTTTAATACTAAGTTAAGGATAAACAATTCAGAAGTAATTCTGCTCAAATAAATACCCATTAGGATACTGCATAAGAGAAAAGAATATACCTTCCTGACTGACTGACAAACTGAAACAGAAGAGGATACCATTCCGGGATACAAATACGCATGATGATACAAAGAATTATAAAGGTTAATATTCATCGATATTTTTTTTAAATTGGGACTTATGGATAACCAATTAGTATTTGGTTTTGTATATGGTAACTGCAGCAAGTCTATTATATGCACAACATTGGAGAAATACTGAAATACCCACAGTGGAGGAATGGATTGTGAAGATGGCAGAATTTGCAGAAATGGCAAAATTGACCTGTTTGATCAGGGATAAAATAACAAGTACTTTTATAAAATACTGGAAACCTTTTATGGACTTTTTTCTGGAAATGGAAAAAAATGAAAGGATGATTTTTGGATTTGCTGATTAAAAGAGTTGAATGTGAGATAGAGGGGAACTATGTAATATAATCTTAGAGAGGGAGGACGGTTAATAAGTTGGTTTGTAACTGCTGTAAAGAAGATTGGAAGTCACTTCTTTAATTATCTTTTCTTCTTTCTTTATTTGTACTGTTTCTCACAGTTTTTCTTTTATCTTTTTCTTAACTTTCCTTTATATATGTTCTTGTCTTTATCTTTATTATTATCTTATAAAAATCTTCAATAAAAATTATATATAGATATAGATATGGAAAAGAAAGAAAGAAAGAAAGAAAGAAAGAAAGAAAGAAAGAAAGAAAGAAAGAAAGAAAGAAAGAAAGCTGAAATAATAAGCACAGTCATGGTTTCACTTAGCAACCACTTCACTTAATGACTGAGTTGCTGGTCCCAATCATGGTCACTAAGCAAGGACTACTGGTAAGTGCTTTAATGATTTGAAAAGTCTTTTGTACATGCTTCTGTATGAACCAAATCACCTTTTTTGAATGCTTTCCATGGCTCTAGTGTGTTCTCTATAGATGGAGAATGGTGGATTCCTCTTCTATAGGTAACACAGAAAGACCTCAGATTGGATATTTGCATCATATAGTATTTTAAACATGGATTGTAAAGCCTTATTGGGGATGTCAAATTGCCAGGAATTTGCTAGCTTTAGAAGCAGATCTGATCAGTAGTAAGGTTTACATTACACCTTGCAAACTTTAATAAAGGCAGAAATTTGTATTTAATCACTACTAGCTATACATCCTGAGTGTGTGCTTGTACACTGCATATATCTCCTAGTTGGTTGGATTCAGGAAACAACAGTTTGACTTTCAAGGTAGTTTCTATATATAAGAAAACTAAATGGTAAAGAGTGTGAATTAATGAATGAAATCAGAGAAAGAAGAATAGGGTTGTTGTGTGTCTATGAAACTAAGAGAAAGGGAAGAGTATAATACACTTGAATGAAAGTATTCTGGTCTTGTGGAACTGGATTGATTAATACATGCAGGGAAGAGAAGAAGTAGAATTAATTATAAATAAAAGGGCTAAAATGTATGTCAGAAAGTAGGAATTGGTGTCATTTGGGTTTCTGTGGGTACATATGAAAGTAGGAATCCATAGGCTGATGATAACTGCATGTTAAGTTCCAGTGAATTGTGATAATGGAAAAACCAATTATCACAATTGGGGAATGGATTTCTGGGGAATATTTTGCAATGTTCTGAATGAATGAAATTCAGTCGTCATTTAGCAACTGCCTCATTCAGCAACCGTTTGCAATTACGATGGTGATGAAAAAGCAACTTTGTGACCAATCCTCACATTTATGAGCTTTGCAGTTCTGTAAAGCAACAGAAAGCTGAAGTAAGATCATAAGCACAGTCCCAGTTTCACTTAGCAACCACTTCATTTAACAATGAGTTGCCAGTCCCAATTGTCATCACTAAACGAGGACTACCTGTATAAGGAATGCTCGTAGTGATGTTAGAGGTGTGTTGGCTGGGCATGTGAATATATGTATTTTTTAATGCACATGATGCTATGTTGTTGGCTATGTATTTCAGATGATTTGCAGAGGATTTGTATGATCCAACAAGGAATATGGAATTGAACATTTATGAATCCAAAACCTAGGTAGTTGTGTTTGACAGGAAATATGGAGTAAACAGTTGCAAGTTTTACATAAATAGTTCAAACCTAGAGCAAGTAGACAAATCTTTGTATTTTAGTAGAATGTTTAGTAACAATGGGAATATATATAAAGAAATTTTAAGATTTACAAATATTGCTAGAAAGATAATGGGCGCATATGGTTAGTTGCAAGAAATGTTCATTGAAAGAAGTGACAATTTGTGACCATTTTCTTATATGGATATGAGAAACATAAAAGAAAGTTACAAGGTTACTTAAGAAGACTGGTGGTAAAACAAGAAGAAATAACGTCAAGAATGAGTGGGTGCTGAATGAATGTGGAGTGACTACAAAACTGAGTAACCCATCCGAAAGAAGTACATTGAGGTGGCTAGTCACACAGAGAGAATGAATGAGGATCTAATTGCAAAAAATATATATGAAGGAAGAGCAAGTGGGTCAAGAGAAGTGGCAAGATCAAGAATCATGGTTGAATGGACTTGAAGAGAACCTTAAAAAGAGTGGGGTGAAAAATGTAAGAACAAAAGGGAAAGATATGAAATGAAGGGTGAAAGCAAGGATAGTTTGCAAAGATGAAAGGTACTAAATGGGGTTTGTATAAAGTAGTTTTTGCTGTATTTCCTTTCCTTTTCTTATATCATGCCTTTAATTTCTTTGTCTTCTTACTCCTTTTCTGTGCTTTGTATAATGTTGCTTACCCCTAAAGGGAATAGTCAGATGCGTATGTAGGTACTGAGATAAATACAGAGTCCCTCATCTCAACTCCAAGGTATATAGTTAAGGAAGGATTTTTTGAAACTAGGAACAAAATACCTGTAGAATGACTTTATAGCCAACAGTGCTCTTCACAGCGTATTACTTCATTTCTGATTGGGGTTGTATAGGTCAGGCGATAGCAGAGTGAACTGCTGTTTAAATGCTGAGCAGTACATTTTGTGATCTTTGTTAGGTAGCCCATATGGAACAGCATAGCACCCTAGCAAGAGGAAAGGTAATTCTTCTAGAATGAGTGAAGTGGTACAACTAGCAAGGGACAGTGAAAAACATTTGATACTGATGGCTGGTGCCAAGATGAAGGCTGTTACATACTGTGCTACAATTGCTTTCTATCAACTTTTAGTCAAAATGAAATCAGCAGTGCCAGATACGCCAAGATTATCACTTCCACAAAGATGGCCAAGTTGACTTCTTCCATTGTTTGCACTTCATGTCAATCAAAAGTAAATTCACAAAAAGACCCTGAATTGCTAAAGACATTTCACTGCCCTAATTTTGTATGTGTATGGAGTAGAACACTCAGGCTTTTTTTCTTGTAATTTTCCAGTGGTTCTAAAACTTAAAAATAATAAGAGACTTAAAGATGAAAATGATAGTTTTAGTTAATACCCTTCTGCAGGTTACCCTCATCCTTTCGTTGGAGGGGTTGGTATCATCTGGTGAGGGAACGTTCTTATCTAATGACTCTCATATGATTCCTTCAGTCTGTTGGTAGGGTTTAATTATTGTGTGTTGTAACATAGGTTGAAAGGCTTAGCTATTATCCTGTTATTATAGGGATAGCTCCTGCTAAGGAGCTATGAATCAGTATAGATAAAACTAACTTAGATGACTCAAGCTTATCCTTCAGCTTCAGTGATTGCAAAGGGTGTCTACACTCTAAAGAGCCATGAATCCTGTATAGTTGTTACTTATTACTAAATGTATAAGTGAATTGATATGCAAGCTGTATTACACTAAGTCAAGTGATTACTTTCTCTAAGTCACTGTTGGCTGGGTTCAGAGATTAACCCAAATCAGAATTTTTTAAACCACAGATAGTTGAATAAGCCATGGTAGCCTGATTCAGCCTGAATGAAAAGCCATAACACTTAGTCAAAACTAAACTTACCATATTATTGTGCGGTATTAAGTGTGAACCAAGCTATTGTCTACAGCAATGACACCGGCTTGGCAAACCATTCAAGAGAAAGGTATAGAAAGAAAAATCATTGTGGTTTTTCTGATGTAGTAGTGAAACTGACAGGTCATGGTATTGACTGGTTGCGTGGATGGCTATATACTTCATTTTTATATTGTCTGCAGTAAAATTGCTGAACAATGCATGTAGCTTGAACTGTATTGATCCACCAAGTTCTAATATTCTGTTCAGCAAGAAGAAAATTATTTTACTGCTATGTGTGTATGAGCACACCTGTGTACAGGTAAAGTGAAGTTGAACTCTGATGCTCTGTTACCCTAACGTGTAAGATTTTTTCCCAGTTCTTTTCTCTAAAATGCTATTTAAAAAGGGAGGGAGGGAGAGAAAGAAAGCATTTTTTGAGATGTGAACTTTGAATATAACTTACCAAGTACTCATGATGCAAAATTTGGTTCCTTTAATGTGTTTGAGTAGAATCTATATACTAAAACTCTCATGTCTGTCTGCTTGTAACCTTCAATTCGGTGAAACGGTGCATTATAGGCCAACAATTTTGGAACCAAGGTACTTCAAATGGGCTAAATCCAGGACCCATGAGTCCCATGGGGTTGAAATTTGGCAAAGTTGTGGCTGCTTCAGCACCACCATGCTGCTGCAGTCAGCTGTGGTCATGGGATTGTCATTTCCAATGCTGCCTGCCAGCTTCTCACAAGCAAAGTCTGTGGGGAAGCTGCAGGAAGTTGCAAGTCCAAGGCCAGTAGGCAGGTAAGTGGCTGCTGTCAGGTGGGGGAAGGAGCGAGGGGGTGTGAGAGGTGAGGCAAGGGTCAGGGAGGGTGCGCAAAGGGTTGCCCGAGAGGTGCAGTGAGAGTGCAGTGCAGATCGGGGAGGGTGCGTAAGGGTGAGGCGTGGGTCAGGGAGGGTGCACAGGGGTGTTGCGAAGAAGGCAGGGAAGGAAGAAAAGAGGGACGGAGGGAGGAAGAGGGAAGAAGGAGGTAAGAAAGGAAGGGAGGGAAAGAAGGAGGGAAGGCAGGCAGGCAAGCAGGCAGGCAGGCAGGCAGGAAGGAAGGAAGGAAGATTTCCAATGCTCCCTCCCAGCTTCTCACAAGGATAGTCAATGGGGAAGCCTGCAGGAAGTCAGAAGTCACTCCTGCTTCCACTGTTTCTCTGTGTAGGTAGGGAAATGTCTCTGAAACAATGACCCAGTGGGTCACAGGTTGTCCAGTTACCTCTAGAGCTGTTCTGTGAAATCAGATGCAACTTCCCCATTGCTAATTCTGGGAAGGGAAATGGTGGGTGTTTTAATGGCAGCAGGAACAAGCCTTACAGGTTTATCTTTTCCCATTAAGGTGATTTAATTTTAAATCTTTAAAGATAAATATTAATTCACCCAGTGTTTTGGAGAATATAGTGGAAATACGGTGGCAGAAAGCATTAGAAGTTAACAAAGGAATAAAATCCATCTACCATTATTTTCATGTGCATAATCTCAAAATTTCTGAGCCAAAGTTATCATTTTAATTTCCTTATCCATCATTTAACTCTTTTGTAACCCGATCCCACTAATTTTAAGACACAGTTCTCCCAGGCATGTGTAATGAAATTAATGAGACTTTGTTGTTGTTTAGTCGTTAAGTCGTGTCCGACTCTTCGTGACCCCATGAACCATATTGCGCCAGGCCTTCCTGTCCTTCACTGCCTCCCTCAGTTTGCTCAGTTTCATGCTCATTGCTTCAGTGATGCTATCTAACCATCTCATCCTCTGCCGTCCTCTTCTCCTTTTGCCTTCAATCTTTCCCAGCATCAGGGTCTTCTCCAAAGAGATCTCTCTTCGCATTAGGTGACCAAAGTATCTGAGCTTGAGCTTCATTATCGATCCTTCCAATGAGCAATCAGGATTGATTTCCTTTAAGATTGACTGGTTTGACCTCCTAGCAGTCCAGGGGAATCTCAAGAGTCTTCTCCACACCACAGTTCAAAGGCATCAATTCTTCGGTGCTCAGCCTTCTTTATGGTCCAGCTCTCACAGCCATACATTACTACTGGAAAAACCATAGCTTTGACTATGCGGATCTTTGTCGGCAAGGTGACATCTCTGCTTTTTAATATGCTATCTAGGCTTGCCATAGCTTTCCTCCCAAGGAGCAAGCGTCTTTTAATTTCATGGCTGCAGTCTCCGTCTGCGGTGATCTTGGAGCCCAAATAAATGAAGTCTGTTACTGCTTCCATTTCTACCCCTTCTATTTGCCAGGAATTGATGGGTCCAGATGCCATGATCTTAGTTTTTTTAATGTTGAATTTCAAGCCAGCTTTTGCACTCTCCTCTTTCACCCTCATCAAGAGGCTCTTTAGTTCTTCTTCACTTTCTGCCATTAGGGTGGTATCGTCCGCATATCTGAGGTTGTTGATGATTCTCCCTGCAATCTTAATTCCGGCTTGTGATTCTTCCAGCCTGGCATTTCTCATGATGTACTCTGCATATAGGTTAAATAAGCAGGGTGACAGTATACAGCCTTGTCATACACCTTTCCCTATTTTGAACCAATCGGTTGTTCCATGACCGGTTCTAACTGTTGCTTCTTGGCCCGCATACAGATTTCTCAGGAGACAGGTAAGATGGTCTGGTACCCCCATCTCTTTAAGAATTTGCCACAGTTTGTTGTGATCCACACAATCAAAGGCTTTTGCATAGTCAATGAAGCAGAAGTAGATGTTTTTCTGGAACTCTCGTGCTTTCTCCATGATCCAGCGAATGTTGGCGATTTGATCTCTAGTTCCTCTGCCTCTTCGAAACCCAGCTTGTACATCCGGTAGTTCTCGGTTCACGTACTGATGAAGCCTAGCTTGTAGGATTTTGAGCATAACACTATGCCTATATCTTGAGATATGCAGCTTGCAGATTACATTTCCTAGTTTTGTGTTCCCTTCCTCCCATTTTATGTCCATATTATTCCAGTTTAAACTTCCAATCCTATTCTGATATATTATAAATGGATACTATCATTTGTTAATTATTTGACATAACAGAAAGACATGATGCATGATAACGGATCACCTAATACTTAGGGCTGTGAATGTTAATCAATTTAATTACCATATTAATCAAGCTTTAGTTGATTAATTGTGGGAACTGACACTAAAGAATACACTTTTTATGTTTGAAATCATTTGGAGCTTTAATGTGTTATGGGAATAGGAAAGAAAAAACACAATTTTAAAAGGTGATATTTTAGCAATAAGTGGTGCTTTGGTTTTTAAAGTATTGCCATGTTTCCTTCAATAACTTTGAAAAAGAGAAAGGATGTATACTACGGAAATTATTTGAAAATAATTGATTAATCAGTTAAAAGGCAGATGATTAATCGGCTAAAATCTTTAACCATGGACTATAATAAAGGATACAACTTTTTATCTATTTGAGCCATCATTGGGAGGAGTTACTTTTTAATTTTTCAATTCATTTTTTAAATAAGCAGTAAAGGGACAATTATGGTTATAATATTCAAAAGTAACAAATCAAGCAGTAATTACATGGTATAAAATATCCTCTGTATTTTCTTATATATGATCGGTAGGATTCTGAGAAGTGTTTCCTTTTGGTAGAAAGTGGCTCTTCTTTTAAATCTAAGTAATATTGTTCCTGGAAGAAAATGTGTTTCAGCCATCCATAAAGCTTTGTCTACAAATACCCCCAAATTACAAATTATAAAGCTGTAATTTAGCTTTAATGTTAAGAGGTTCCTTTTGTGTGTGTGTGTGTGTGTGTGTGTGTGTGTGTGTGTGCCTTTGAGTCAGTGTTGACTCCTGGCAACAGCGTGGACTAATCCCTGCAGTTTTCTTGGCAAGATTTTTGGAAATGGCTTGCTTTTGCCTTCTTCCTAGAGCTGAGAGAGGGTACCTGGCCCAAGGTCACTCAGCCGGCTTTGTGCCTAAGGTGAGACTAGAACTCAGCCTCCCAGTTTCTATCCCGGTGCCTTAACCACTGCACCAAACTGGCTCTTGATACAAACAGAATAATGACCATCTGTTATTTTAGACTTTTGGTAAACTCTCAAACAGGTGGCAGTCATATGTTTGAGCTTCTCTCTACTGAACATGAAGATACTTGTGATTTGGAACAAGTGACACGCTTTAAAGGTTAAAGCAGGGGCATCCACAGGGTGTGGTCAGTTGGTGCACTGCCCATTTTTATGTGTGCACATAAAAAATAGATAGTGCTTTGTTTGCACCATCATGGTCATCATCTTGACTTTTTTGACCTTACCCTGCAGATACCCCTGAGTTGAAGAAATCTCTTCTGTAGCCTTACATCAAATTCTTTTTTAGTGCTACTTTCCTGTCTATCTACCACCCAATATGCATTATTCTTCATGCTTCTCCTCTTTTATAGTTGACCATGACCTTTCTCTCAATGTCTTCCTTTCCCTTCCATCCTAAGCTCTGCTATCATCCCAAAGTGGTACTGAACTGTATGAAAGGAGTCTAAAGTGATTTATTACTGGAGAAGATACATGGAGAATTCACTTACCAAATGGCTGCCACTGTAGCAATTGATCAAGGTCTGGGAAATGAAAGCCTGATAGTCAAAACCTGTAGTTCTCAAAAGGCACTAGGGTGAGGGAGCAAATAGGTCAACATGTCCTATGTAACACGACTGCTACGTGAGCTGTACTGGCTCCCAATAAGCTTCCAGGTACAATTAAAGGTGCTGGTTGTTACCTTTAACATCCTACATGGTATAGGACCAAGTTATAATTATAGGACGGGCTCTACCCATGGTTTATGCACTAGAGCTGGCAGAGTGGGTATGCTTCCAGTACCATCAAGAGTATCATCTAGTGAGATCCCTGGAAACATATCTTCTCTTTATGGCATCTCCCTCCTGAAATACAGACAGGCCCTACTCTATTGGCCTTGGCAAGGCTATGAACACTGGCTCTTCCCCCAGGCACTGGGGTCAAGATGTTAGCATGGCAGCTCTGGCATGGGTGGATGTGATTAGTGGTTTTGCAGTTTTATTAAGCCTTGATACAGTTTTATTTGGTTTTTTGGTGTAATGGAATTCACTACTCAGAGTTTCTTGGATAGAAGGGCGGCCAAATAAACTGGATTAATAAATAAATAAAATTGTTGGGAAATTTCAAAAGGCTAATTATCCCCAACCTTTGCTAATCTACCACTCCAGTGACCCATTTACAAAGGGAAGAAAATTTAAAATACAAAGATTTCTCTGGAAAGCCCATTAAAATTTGTCTCTCGTATGCCTGAAACTGGTGCAAATGGTTTCCCTCCCTCCCAGCCCCACTTGGAATTACACTGTTCATCCTATACAGCTAATTTTAAAAATAAAGGTGGAAAACAATCTCTTTTACACTGCTGTTATTTTCGTAACTTTCCTACCTACACAGCCAACATAGAGATTAATCACTTTTTTTAAAACCTTTAAAAAAATCTTTGGACAATCTTATTTGAAATGTTAAGCGTTTAAGTGCTAAATAAAGTATGAATGATTGCTCAAATTTTTATCTTTCACTTCCTCCCTTCCCTTCACCCCTCCCCCCACCCCCAAAAGGATATGTCATATCCACTGCTGTGGGCATAACAGTGCTGTCCAAAAGTGCAATGCTGATAACAGGGAACAAAGAATGAATATCCCTGATTCGGTGGAAAGTCAACTGCACTTCCCCTAACAAGTTAAGCACATGAGCAATGGTTGGTTAGCTGCAAGAGTCATCCACTTGGAGCTCTCAAATGCTCTTTGCCCTTCCACTCACTGCAAGCAGTCCACAAGAACATTCATTAGATGTTGTCCATCAGAATTCAGCCCAAGAAATAGCATCAGCCTTTTGTTATCAAGTGTGTTCAGCTGTTGTTAGCCAATTTATCCATACCCAAGATGCTGAGCATAAACTTTCTCTGCTCAGCCCTTTCTGTTCATAGGAGATAAGAATGTAACAATTTATACATTTACAAATAGTATCCTCTTTGATTATGGACTTAAATGGTATCATCACATAGAACTCTGATCTCCTTTTGTTTGATCACTCAACAGGAACATATGATAAAGCATGTTGCTTTGACCAAATCCTTTCTGTAAGCTGGAAAACAAACAAACATTTCTTTCTAATTCCTATTACTTTATCTGTCCCGTGAAGCCAACTCAAAACATATTCAGAGGTCTTGACTTGATCTTTCAAGTCAAAGCAACAAGTACCCAAGGTTAGCCAGGCTCTGTTGGCTATTTGGCACCTTTCCACAACAGCAGGAGTATAATAGTAACAAATTACAGCAAACCTCAGTGTAACAGGTCTTGATTTAGCTGACTTTGGATACAATGGACCATTTTTTAATTTGGATTCAACCTCATTAAATGTTTTTTTTTTAAATAGAGGAGGGGGTTGTCTGTTAAACTGAGGATTTACTGCCAATAATACTATTTCTGCCCATTATGAAATTATGCAGTTGACATAAATTGATGCAAGCATAAATTGATGCAAACAAATAACATACATTTGGATTTAATGGACATTGGATTTAACAGGCATCTTTCTCCCCTGAATGATCCATTAAACTGAAGTTTTACTGCAGTTACAGTTTGCTATCTTTTCATGACATACCCAATCGGCCCCCTCTGATAATCACTCTGCCTAATGATGGGGCCGTTTCTGTCATGTCCTTGGCTTTACTTTACTTTGTTTTCAACTTCACAGGAGCCCAGTCTGATAGCCAAGTAGGAAACAGCTATTCAGCTCTGTTCTACTTGGGCTCTGGATACCTTAATACACAGGATACCATAATAATAGGATCAGGCTGCAACTATATCAGCATGAGCTGTCAGAATGCCTGAAAGGAGGTTCGAGTTACATTCTCCCCAATGTATATAATTAATGGAATACATCAGTATACTAACTAATTTTGTCTGCAGCCTGATTCTAGATTGCTTCTCAGTTGGTGAGGTACAGCTTTGTTTCAGGTTGTCTATAAAATGTCAAGATGCACATAAAATTTAGTCTATAAATGTGGACACTTCATGGATTCCTTTATAAATCATAAGGAGGTAAATGGATTCCACACAAGTCAGAAGAAATGGTGAAGTTAAGGAGAAAGCAAGGATGTCATATTTCCTCCTCAAGGGCCTAGGTGTGAAATTCCTGTTACTCTTTAAATAGGTTTCAAAGCAGTGTTGTTAGAAGGACTTCACGCATTTTATATACCGTCACTGACCAGCAGTGAGAAATTGCAACCTCTGAGAAAAATAATGAGGAAATGTATACAGAGAGAGAGGGAAAAAAACACTCTGGTATACAACTTTCAGCCCATGCCCATTGCAGAAAATTGGGCATGAGACTGAGATTCACTTAAGGATCTGGAATACAAAAGAAGAGTCACATTTCCTTTTTACTGTTTGTGTTCCTCCAAATGGGTAGGGCAAGCTCTGTTAATTTTGGGTGGAGATCGGGCTGTTATGGCTGAAGTGCTTGGCACAAACTCTGCAAGCAGAAGGGGCTCCAAAACCAATGTGATACTGTATACAGTTAAAAAATATCCCTTCCCTCTGTAGTGCCATCTGGTGAAACAAATATGCTGGCTATGAGTTCACCATTCCAAACTCATTTTAATGTAAAGGGAAAGAAGATACTGCTAGTGGATAAGGGAACGGAACATGGAATAGAGGGAGAGCACCAGAACAGGGCCTCTGAAGGGGTATGGTCAGAAAAGCCAAGATGATGCATGTAAAAAGAGGCAAGGCTTGGATCACGTGGCTTTGGTGGCCATGTGACTTGTTGAGCCTCCACCATGGATGCCCCTGCAGCAAGTGTAGTGAACTGAAGACAAGAGAAATGGGGAGAAAAGTTGAAATATCCAGCAGTGTGTAGGATCTCTAAGATGGCATTTTGCCCAGTTACCTCTTAATCATGCAGCATTACTGATCAGAAACATTTCTTGTCAAATAATCCTTACTCTCCACTTTCAAATACAGACTGTGGACTTTAGTTTATTATTCTTTTTCACAAGTTAAGAACAGGAATTATTCAACATAGAAAACACAGGGCTCTTATCAAGGGACTGTACTATCCTCTTCATCTGAAGTAAGATTATTAGGCATCAGGTATTTCAAATGTCAAAAATATTAAAAAGAGTTTGAATGCAGAGATATAATTTTAATTTGAGCATTATTTTTCTGGTAAAATATCTAGAAAATATTTTGTTGTGGAGTCCTTGGGGATCTTTGAGCTTGGTTCTTTTCTTGCAAACGTTTCATTATCCGGCTAGGTGACATCTTCAGTGCTAGAATGGGATGGGGTTTGCTCTCTGTTTATATACTGTGGCATGCCCTGCCAGTGTAGGTGGGGGTGGGGGTTTTGTTTTGTTCCTCTGGTAGTTCCTTGATTAGGGTATTGTTCACTACTTAATTGTGTGCCTGGTGGTAACCTCTGCTTATCTGAGTGATGATTGCTGGTGAGGAAATGTTCTGGTCTTTTGTTTTCTTTTCTATTGTTTCTTTTGAATAGTGTGTAGACACTGTTTATCTCTATTTGCCTGTTGATTGCTGCCTTGTCTGAATACTAAGCTTCCAAGAATTCCCTTGCATTTTTGGATTTAGCTTGGTCTAAAATGCTGACAGTTTCTTAGTTAAAACTATGGTTAAGTCTGTCCATGTGTTGTGAGATTAAGGAGTTTTCATCATGTGTTCTGACTGCTAGCTGGTGTTCCTGGATGCGCTCTGCCAGCCTTCTGCCTGTCTGTCCTACATAGCATTTGTTGCAGTCCTTACACTGTATGTTGTAGATGACTCCTGTTTTTTCTTCTTGTGCTACTGGGTCTTTTGGTTTACTTAAGATATTTTGGAGGGCTTTAGTTGGTTTGTGTGCTACAAAGATGCCATGTGGTTGTAATAGTCTCTTGGTGATTTCTGAGACGTTTCTGATGTATGGCAGTGTGATCCTTTTCATAGCTTGTGTTGGTTGTGTTGTAGTAGGTTGAGTGGCCAGGCACTTTTTGATAAAGTTGCGTGGATGTCCATTTTGTTGGAAGATGTTGTATAGGTGGTCTGTTTCCTTTTTCTGCTGTTCTGGGATGCTGCAATGCATTTGTGCTCGCTTGAATAATGTTCTTACACAGTTCCTCTTGTGGGAGGTAGGGTTATTACTTTGGTAATGGAGTACTTGATTGGTGTGGGTTGTCTTTCGATATTTTGTTGTGTTGTCTTGTCCATTAAAATGGTGACACATAAGATCATGACAGAATGAAAGAGGCTGTAAGAGTGGCAATGGCAGTGACTTCATAGCTCTTTAATTTTTCTGCAGGCTAAAAAAAAGTTTCATTTTATCTACAAAGTATAATCTCTTCCTTTTAGGCTGTTAAAAACTGGAACTTGGAGGATGATAGTTTTTTTTTTTTAACCATTTACTGTATCTATGCAGTTTAGCCAAAACCTGGTACTCTGTAGTGAATTAGACCTTAATTCTTATCTTTTACAAACTGGAGAGGTGATAAAACACAGAAAGCTAAGTGTTTTGGATTTTCCTTCCCAAAGTAAGAATTAAAGAAGTTAACAAACCTTAAGCCAGTCTTGAAACACAAAGAGTAGAGTTGCAAAGATGCAATCTTGCACATAGGGAAGTTTTTAATTAGAAATTCCTTTCTGAACCAATGAAGCCAAATCTTTCTGTATAAAAATAAACTTATTGGAAATAGGGCAATATAGGAAAAAAAGAAGGCAATAGAGTTCCACATTAAATCTGTACAGTAGGTGCAACTGATTGTTTACTACATGCTTCCATAAACCTGAGTTTCAGCCCATGTTCAGCATTTGTTGCAGAGATTATAGATGCAGAGAAAATTGCATTTAAACTGGCTGCTTGGATGTTGTTAGGCAGGCCCTCCCTCTTTCTTCTTTCCCTCCTCCTCTTCCTTCTCCTTTTTTAAGCACACTCTTTGATTTTTTTAAGACTGGTAAAGTAGAAATCAGCATTTCCCAGGCTGAAGATTGTTGATATTTGACCATAGCACAACTATTTGAATTCAAGGCCATCAAGGATAATTATGATATTCTTTATTTTTCCCCTAGTATGTCCAAAACAATATTCACAGAACAGTAGTAGTAATAGGCTTTAGATCCATAGTTCTTGAAGCACATTCCTGAATATGTAACCCATGAGCATTTGGGCAGCATAAAACCTATTATGATCTTCTTTCTATCAAAGTAATGATGGTATTTCAGACAAGAAAATTACAGGTTCTGGCTTTATTGTCAATTCTTCCAATGCATTACATAATGCAAATACTAATTCTACCCAGCAAACTAAATGATGAACTTGCAGTCACTGAAGGCTACAATGATAATAAATGTGCAACAGAAGGAATTGCCACAATTATTCAATTTTATAATTTGAAAACATAGCATGCCTAGCTAAACCATCACTTATCACTGTGCACATAGCAAATTCCATAACTCTAAAATGTAATACATAGCACACAAATCAGTTGTGTCAGTTCCTTCAAAAGGATAAACAGCATATGAGGAAGCCTAGCACCACTGCAGGTGATACACAGACAATGCCACTGAGATCCTTCAGATACATATCTTTTTTCTTTTACTTTTACTTTCTAAAATAATTTGCATTGTTCTTATCAGAAATAATTTTGTTTCCTTTGAGGTCAGAAATCCCACATTTCTTCAGATTATATCCATTCTGTTTTGGCCTGGGCAGTCTGAAAAGTTAAGCCCTTTTCCATTGCCTACAATCCCATGCTGTTCCAATTCCCTGATAGTAGACTACTCAGCAACCAATCCAAGTTCCAATTCTTCTTTATAGAAAAATAGCCTTAAGGGGAAAGATACCTAAATTGCATATCAAACCATACTCTAGTTTCCTTCTTTTCATCTGGCTTTCTTCAAGGGACTCATTGGCTTCATTTTGATAATATTTCTGCTCATGAAAAGGTGACCTTAGATTGTATCTCTGTCTTTTCCCTTGCAGTCCCCCAGAAGCTTATTCTGGGAGCTTGGGGAATGATGTGGGAAGCTATGGGGAGATTATTGAAAATCCTTGTTTTTCTATTCACAGAGCCACTGGTGGACTGAAGGCTTTTTTACTAACAAAAGGACACATTCTATTTGCAACAGTTATATTTTCTAACCTAATCCAGGAAAATCATGAAAAATTGGTAGTTTGCTATTTGTCTAAAAGAAAAACACTTATTTACATGGCATACCTGTGTGTAATGGTTGAACAAAGTAGAAGACAGAAGGAGAAGGAGTTTATCTGGGAATGCAGTCATGTTTCGGGCTTTCTTGGAACAAGTCCCAATTATTCAATGGGATTTACTTCTGAGTAGATGTCTATAGGATTTTACTGGCAATCTTTTTTTTTTTTCCTCCATGAGTTAGCCATGCAGGTGCTAGGAAGGTGCTGTTCCCAGTTTGTTACTCTGCATAATAGATTAGCACCTGACTAACAATTATTGCTTCTTTTGCCATTTTTGCCATTTTTAATTTTATGAGGCTCTCTTGAGTCATACTGTTGATCCACTAGACACTAGTTCACAGAGGGTGGGAGAAGCTATTGGACTAATCTGCAACTGGTCTAGTGCTATAATTCTTTTATGTCTAATGGATTGAGAAAGTGGGTTGTATCGCTCCATGCATACACATCTGGTATCCCTTGGTTATGAATGTTACTCCAGATGGTGATCAAGAAGGTGGTTTTATAACCCACTTTAAGAGGACTGTCTGCTGACAAGATATGTGCTTTCTTCCCTCGAGAGCATGCTGCTCAGATGGATAAGTGCAAGTGGTTGAAATTTGGTTGTTAACTCTGAATAATAATAATGTTTTGCATATCCACAGCATTTTTTATTCCAGAATCTCAAAGCCCTTTTAAAAAGACCAGTCACTGTTAGGATCTGATCATAAACTTCCATGCCCTAATCTTTCATTTTTCAATTTCATTCTTCCATTTACTAGATTATGGAAATTTTGATACTAAACTGATGACATGGCTATCTATAGTCCTATATTGGAAATATCATTGAAGCTAGTCCAAAACCAATTTCCTCTCCTCTGGTTTCTACAGTAATCATCAAGAGCAATTCCAGTGATTCCCATTTCAATTAGTTTTACTTGTGCTTCACCTTTGTATGGGCTAGATTAACAACACAGCGATGGATGGACCTTGGAGGCGAATTCTGGTTCCTGCTGTCCATCTTATAATACAACACTGGCACATCAGCATCAGAAATTGGCCTGGCATGGGCATTTGGTTGCTCTAGTGGCTTTTTATGCTGTTCACCACACCACATTTCTTTCTTCGAAGAAATATATGTATGCTTTATGCCACACATGTAAGAACGCACACATATAAATGCAAAGAATATCAGGGGCAACCTGATAGGCATGCAGAGGATTACTGATGTTCACCTTTTTTTTCTATAACAAATGATCTTAAGTGCCTTTAGCACTGGGAAAGCAGAAACAAGCTTCATTTCATTCCTGTCATCCTGATGGTGACTTAAGAATGCGATTTTAAAATGTGAAACTGTACTTCCTTTTCCTTAAAATCAGGGCTGTCAGATGGTTTGCATGGTTGCGGCTTTGCTATAGCAGATCAGGAAATTACAGCCCTGAATGAAGAGGGGGGCATCAAGAGAAATGCTCAGTATACAGCAAGATGGCCATCCACAGGATGCCTCCCCATAACTTTGGAGTCTAACATTGCCCATGTCCTCGCCACTTGATTAGATAGCTCATGATTTCACTTAATGGCTGTGCCCATTTTGTAATGGCATAACAAGGGGAAACAATGGCATCACTGCAGCACTTGGTGGATGGCCACTGTGTCCAGCATTCAGTAACAGTCCCTTCTCTTCTCCTAAGCATGCAGCCCGGGCTGCTTAGAGGAAAAGAAAACGACTTTCTTTCTATCCTCCTCGTTTTCACCATTCCCTCCCCTGCCCCCACAAGTGTGCGCCAGCACCCCCCATTTCTCAGCCGCACAATAACAGCAGCTCCTACCTTTAGAAAATTGTGCAAATGAAAAAAGCCAGAAAGGGAGGAGAGATATTTTGGTGTTTTATTTTTGCTCATTGCCTCATGCTAACAATAAGGGTCCATGTGTGTGTGTGCGTGTGCGCGTGTGTGCGTGTGTGCATGTGTGTGTGTGTGTTTTCTTTTTTTTCCTCCTCCCAACCTCCGAATACAGCTTTGAATTATACAAACGTTTCAGGAAGAAGAATAGGAGGCTTGTTTTCATGATCCTTGGAGAGGAGGAAGAAACAGCAAGGGAGACAAAGAATGGATTGTGGGTGGCCACACTACCTGTTCATTTCCTTTGCTTAGTTCCTGATTGTCACTCCAGTGCCTCTGAGCTGCCCACAAGCTTCCAGAAACACCAAGGTACAGTGGCTTAATTATGTAGCCTGCTATTTGCTAAGGTCTGAACTGCATCCCACAAAGAATCGTCCCTTTAACCTCAGCCAGATTGGATTATTACGCCAATTTATTGACACATTTCCCCCTCTAGCAATACATCCTTTGCTTCAGAAGTGCAAATACAAGCATGTGGAATATTGCGGTGGTACATTATATTTATATTTTGAAAAGCAATGCTATATTATTCTTTTTTTTTTTTTAATGTACACACACATTCAGACAGCAGCAGCAGCAGCAGCAACAACAAAATCCCTTGAATTTAAAATAATGGATACCTGTAAGTAGGAAGTCACTTGAGAGATTTTGCTCAAGTAACATATAACTATCAGTGGATCACCCCGAGGGAATTGCTGCTGTATCTGGCAGGAGCTGTTTGTGGCAGAATAAACAGACAAGCACTCCATATATCATCTTAAGTAAGACAAATAAAGTTGTGTTTCCGCCTTACAACAATGTCATTGTCAGTTATATAAGAATAATTTCGTATGACTTTTTATGAATCTTTCCCCTGTGCAGTAGTACAATGGCCTAATTTTCCATCCTGCATATTATAAATAATTTTCCTTCTTCTGCAGCCTAAATGCCAGCCCAAAACTACTCTCCTGCTGAGTAAAGGGGTTTGATATGCCTGCTATGAAGGGCAAGTTATCCACTTTCAGCAAAAATGGCACCGCTTTTCTTGCATCCTTTTTGCTGTTCATTCAAATCATTTGAAGGGAGAATGAAACAGAAGGCTTGAAAGAGATCCTTTTTTATTGTCTGTCTAAGGACCTTCTCACCTGCATATCTAACATTTTCAGAGGCTATCTAAAAATACTCAGCCTGTTAACCCATTTGAAAACATACCAAAGCACTGGATAGAGAACCATGATGGTCTGATTTTCCAAACTTGGCTAGGTTTACTATTTGTAATGTGGGGAGCAAACTTTGCATCAGCCTAACCCAACCATATGCCCTTGATACAGGCAGAATCCTTTTTGTTCTAGTGTCAGTGGATGGCTTCATAGTAATGAAAGCACCTGTTCTCTCCCTCCCACCTGGACCTGGTGTAAAGCCTCACTGTCCTTGGAAAGCTGATGCCAAAAGAGCTGCAGGGCAGCAGAGAACATGAAGGGAGCAGTGGCATTAGAACAAGACCTTTCCCCCAGCAACAGCATCTTCCTCTCTGAAGCACAGAAGCAGCCCATTAAAGTCAGTAGTGAGTGTCTGTGGGTGTAGGCCAGGGAAGTTACAGAAAGTGACGGGGGTGGGGGGGAGAGGGGATGATGAGAATAGAGCACTAGGCATTCCATAACAGCAGCTGAAGAATAGTTAGTGGTGACAAGTATTAGTTAATCATTAATTAAGTAGTTAACAGTTAATAAGTAGAAGAAGGGCCAATAGAAAATACTGTAGATAAAAGTAGGAAGATGTAAGGTAAATGTAGAGATCAGAATTTAAAGCAAGGTATAACATTATCAGATTAGTGCATAGCACTGTAAGTGGCATTACAATAAAAACTGGGTTGAGATAATAGAATATAGGAGTAAGGTAGTGTAACTTGTAAGCTAGTGTAGCCTATGCCCCTAGAACAAATAAGAGATGATAAAGCTATTTATATGAAAAAGAAAATGTATTTTGAATTTATTTTTGTAATGAAACATGTTTTTTTCACAATGGGGGTTGAGCTGTGTCCTGCCCTGGTCTGTACCATCTGTGAACTGCTGACACCCAGCATGGAGAAGATTGACATTGGGGGAGGGGGGTAGAGATTGCCACTGCATTTATGAGCCAAACTTCATACAACATTCAACAGTTCAAAGACAAAAGGGTAGTAAATAGTCCCTGTTTCATGTTTTGTTGTCTTTTTTAAATGGATGGGATTCCCAGCAGTGGTTTTTGCCTTATCTGCCAACAGCATTAATTGAAAAATCTCTACTGATTTATTTATTTCTACAGAAATAAAATAACCAACCTTCCTGATGACTTTGATCATTCAAGGTGACTTATATCAGTTATAATCATCAGTAAAATGGAAGCAAATAAGAGAGATTGGAAAATCAACCTCTTCAGCTGGAGGGAAAAGGTCTTCATTAACCAGCAGGAAATAGCAAATGAGATGGGGAAAGACACCACAATATCAGTATTATACATCTGCAGCTGGAGGAGGAGAAGTGATATCACATCATCACACAAATAATACAAATTGTGTAATCTGTATCAATTGTGTTGTGTGATACAACTAATCCAAACTTCCTTCCATTTGCATGATAATATCACGACACACATCATTCCCTGCCATCACTATGTCATCACCATATAACTGCTATTCTTATGCCATTTTCCATACTAAAAATATTCTAAAAAGTTCATTGTGTGGATAAATAAGCTGAAAAAGTTTGCTCTAAATGTCATTTTTAGAGCTGTGCAAAATTTCAGATGTAATTCCAAGAAAGCACTTAAGAACAAGTTTATCACGTGTCTATAGTGCAGTACAAATATGGAATAAAAAGAGCAATTAATACTAGAACACATCACAATTAAATGTGAAATCACAATATAAAATAAAGAGTCTCCAGACTAAGAGACCCATAAGATAGAATATCAACATCTGTGCATTCAAATTAATAGAAATTAATAAAAGTAAAAATTTACTTTTTTAATGGCTGCAAAAAAATGTTTTTAATTCTTAAATTTTATTTTTTTAAGAGCTCTGACGCCAAGCATAATTTTGGTGGGAGTCAATTCCAAAGAACCAGAAATAAGGGGGAAAAGACTTCCAGCCATAATGTGGCTATTCTAGTTTGTGTGAGAGCCTATCAACTCTTGTCCGATGATGAGATCAACCACCTAGGGTCATGAAATACCAGTACATCTTCCAAATGCCAGGGCACAATGCATTAACACCACCAGTTTATATAGGCATCTTTCTGAAATGGCCAGCCAATATAATGATTGGCAACACAAAAAAGAGATAGGGGCAAATTAAGGAAGGTCCAGAACAGTACAAAGAGCAGCATTCTAATCCAGATCCAAGGGCAGAGTGAGGTCTTGCATAACCCAGCCAACAGGCTGCTCTACTAATCCAAATGTAACACAACTGAGCATGAACCAATTGCTTAACTGTCTTGGAGGTGAGGAACTAATAGATTCTACAGACATACATTAAGTGAATTTTTCAAATGAAAGGCTTGTCATAAATTTCAACCTTTAAGTTTCTCATAACTGAAATAGCATCTTTTCTTGGGATTATGTGGCAATTGCATAGGGCAGCTGTAAGATCTTGGGAAAAGATATGGCTGCTTTGAAAAGTTGCAGACAAGTCATGCTGTTGCACATTTTGAACTGCCTTTTCTAAATTATGTCCACAGTCCTAGTCATTTTAAAAGACATTTAATGGTTCTAAAGCAGTGAAATAATAGATGAAGAGGTTCCTTTCTTATGGCTTCCATATCTGGAGTTGGTTGTCGATAGGATCTCCTAAGGAAAGGATATAATAGCAATGATATTCAAATAGCAGAAAAAGCTCTCTTTCATCCCAAGAATCTCATATTTGATTTGTTCTTCTGACTACTTTTAGTCAGTGGATAAAGCATGCAAGACATCAACTGCTCTGTTTCAACTATTATTGCCCCTGAACAATAAATGAGGGATAAAGAATTTTTGTACTGTATAGATATTATTTCTATGAATACATGTACATAAAGGCATCTCTTGATCTATCACTCTATCTGTGAGTGTTGGTTAATTTGAATACGCATGCATCAATACGCTCTGCCTACACACATGGGAGCAAGCATGCCTTCACTTACATTGATTGTATACTTTTATTCTGTTGCAGCCTACTAATTAATCTTTTTCAGCAAGAACTACTTATACTCATTTTAACACTTCTAAACAGTTCAAAAGCTTTTTGCGTTTTAAAAAATAATGTCCCAAGTATTCTTTTTCATTTGAGGGTCTTGTTTCATGTCAAGAGAGTAGAGCTAGTATTACTGTCCTCTCTAGGCTCATCCAGATAGCTGCCTTAGCCTACTTACCTCCAATTCCTGAAATGGCACAAAACTATGCTAGCATAGTAGAGATAATCTCTATTTTGCTTCAGTAACAAGGATGGCAAGGGAAGCTGTCCTTATAGTTTTAATGTAGAATAAGTGACAAGCAGCCCATCTCACCAGCATTAATATGGGGGTGGAAGCTAGTTTAACAATCATATTAAAAACAAATAAATGGCCCATGCTATCTTTCAAGTTGCCCAATGGACAGAGGTGCTCTGAAACATCTTGTATAGAAATGATAGGAAAGACAAAGTATCTGGCAATAATGGACCTTCAGAATTAAACATTATATTGCCTGAGGTATGCTACCATATCTTTTTCTCCCTAGGAGATTTTATTTATTTATTTACAAGTTTTTATTTTGGTTACAAGATGGATAGTGGAATAAATTTAATTTTCCCACCAACTCTTTTCACTGGTGATACACGTTTCCACTAAATTGGAATTCTTCTAGAGCTCACTGAAGTTTTCACTGTTTCCTCACTCCCCACTGGGCCAGTTGGGTGAATTTTATTTCTAGTTGTTCATCTGAGTGATCAAATTTCCTGATTATCCATAACCAAATTGATCACGCTGTATGCTACAAGCACCAGTTTGGGCTGCATATTTTTCAGCACAAAGCTGCAGTTATTTTGTGCAAACACAGCAAGCCTCTGTTTTACTGCTCTCCGATGGAAGCATTCAGAGTGTCAGTTCATGGGAGAGAAAAGGTATCAATTTATATTTTGAGATAAGGTCGGTTTTAATTATATTTGCTCACCTGGAAAAAAAATCCCTTTGGGCAACATTGTGTAAAGATAATTTGTAAAGATACATGGTCAGTTCTTGGCATAATTTGTCTAAAGGCATCATCAAGCAAGACACGAAACAACTCTAAAATTAAAATTCATCTTTTCTCATCCAGAACAAAGGACAGGAAAGGTGGACAGTGACACACTCCATTTTGCTCTATTCAGCTTGGCTTATGAGGTTGAGGAGCAGATTTATTTGTTCATCCTGAATTATTTTATTGCCATAAAAGATACCAATGGGCAAATGCAGCCTAGGGAATTTGGCAAGAGACAAATAAAAGGATTATTTCTCTCAGTGGAATTGTTTCAGTCTGGGATTCAGGATAGGCCCCAAAGGGTTCCAGTGTCTTTTTTCCTTCCTTGTAATACACACAGAGTGGAGCCCTTTAAACTTAACTCCCTCGTGAAAAGAGAAAATGGGACAATTATGCAATTGTCCCAATTATCAAAGTCTCTGAGGAATAGATGCTATGGGTAGGTAGTCACTTTTATGTCACAGTCTGTAAAAACAACCATAATGAAAGACATCTTAATTTTTAAAATATATAAACTAGTTGCAGCAACTGGAAGAGGAATGGGGCATAAAGAAAAAAAAACCTCTCTACCTTCACATACCAGTGTTGTATTTCTAATAAATACATCAGTACTGAATACAAATTGGTGCTGGCTTTCAGTTACTTACTGATTACTACTAGCAGACCTATTCCAGTTTGGGTTTTGCTTGCTTGCTTGTTTGCTTTGATGTGCCATCTCCTTTACAGAAGAAATGCCACTGAAGCGTTGCCTGTGAAAACTTCTCCATTCGTGCTGAGTTGGTCAGTCCTCTGAGTTGCCTTTACAGTTCTGCTCCCTTCCCCTGATGTACCCTCTACAATCATTGTATACTGATGAGCATGTGCACGAGGTATACTGCAAACAAGAAATAACAGACAGACTATGCAAACGTTTCTGCACTACATCTGAGGAGAAAACTGATCTCTTGATGTGACTTGCTAAAATGCATACTCCAAAGTGAAGCAAAGCAAATACAATTCTGGAATTCAAGAAAGGTCATAATTAGCTTCTCAGTAGTGGCCACTTCAGGGTCATCTGAAGTGCTATCATCATCAACCGCAATCTCTTTCTGTTCTCCCTGAAACTTAACACATAAAAACACAGCAATGTGGCAATATTTGAACCAGTTTAGGTAGCATGGGCAATTTATCTAGGAATGCCCTTTCTTATTTCTGTGCTGTAATTCAGAGTCCCCATATATATGCTTGCAAAGCTCTATCCAGTTTTTTGGAGCAGAGGTACGATTAGCCTAACTAGAGCAAGTGTCAAACCACACCTCTTATCTCCATAAATTGGTTCCCTCCCGCAAAACATTTCTACTCTTGGCCCCATCTGTACTGTCAGTTATATGCCCTGGGAGCTATTTGAATTCAGTAATAATGTTTTTAAAATACCTAAAATACTTAGGTCCCCATTCCAAAACCCAAAGCCACGTATGCAGAACTAAATTTGAAATTAGGTTGCTCAGTTAGGTTCATAGAGATCTTTCCTCATGTTATATTTATGCCATCCAATGGGCAGTAATAATACAATATTATTATATCAGTGATTGGGTATGGGAAACTGATCATTCGTTGGCCAATTTAAAATATCTGTTATTTCATACATATGCTGAATGCTAGGAATATATTCCTCATGGTGACTGTGATGTATGTGGAGATGAGGCGGTTGGGCTAAGATGATCACAGTCTGTGGAGCATATTCCATGATCCAGAAGAAGGTAGTGTTTTGGCTGAACATAAGCAGGTATGGGTCTGTTCAATCCCTTGGATGATGGCTGCAGGCTCAACAGCAGGCTATAAATAATAAAACCATTTATGTTAATTACCAGAATCCCGTGCTTTCCCAGCAAAAGCATAAAAAAAGAAATCAAGATGATCAGAAATAAGAATAACAAAAATGGAAAAGCTTTCACTCCACTCCACTTATGATCATCTTGCTTAATGACATATCCTATTAAGTATTCATAAGAAGAAATGGCCTAGCTAGCTAGCCCAGCAGCACTGGTTTCCCACAGTGGCTAACCAGTTGTCTATGGCCAGGAAATCAAAAAGTTGAGTTGTCTATGGCCAGGAAATCAAAAAGAGCACCCTCTTGCTCATGTGCTCTGGCAACTGGACTTAGAGGCATACTCCCTTTTACAATAGCCACCATGACTAATAGCCATTGAATTTGTTCTCCACAAATTTTTCTAATCCCATTAAAAAAAACTATGCATTTTGGGGCTACTGCTGTATTGTATAATAGCAAATGCTATTATTTAACTCTGTACTCTGTGAAATACTAACTTTTATCTGTTCTGAAGGAACTACTACATGGAAGGCAGCAGACCAGACATTCCTAATGTGCAGAGCAATCCAGTGATGACACATGCATAGACACTGTACAACTAGGGAACTAAGGACAACTCTGATTGTGCTTTTGAAAACAACTTGCAGTAAAGAGCAAATGAAACTATAATCATAACAGCATATAAAGCACAACTGGCCCCTTCTGGACTTGTCAGATTCAGAAGTTTTAATCCCCCAGCAGCTGAAGCACACTATTACCAACATTTTGCCAGAGAAAATTCATGGCAGTGAAGATAACACAGTTATTGTGTTCTAGTCTATTCTTGTCATATTGTTGTTCTAGTCTATTCTTTCCTGATATGAAAAGCTCTTAGACCTTTTCTTCACTGAGTAGGACATGATTTTTGCCTGGTTTTGAGTTAAAAATCTACCTTTAGGAGTTCTGAACCTTGTTCACTGTTCTGGAACTCAACCTTATCTGTTGTGAAACCTCATAGCTTCTTCTGGTCCACTTTTAGCTAACATCTGGGCAAAGAAGGAGAAGTCTAGAGTCTGTCTTGTACTGAACCCTAACATGCTGCTTGTGGTACAATTAAAGATGTTGATGCTACACTTTAAAGTTCTAAATGGCTTAGGCCTTTCCACCTAAAGAACTGCTACTTCTGTTACAAGTCTGTCAGGACATGATGGCATATAGGCCCTTCTGAAGATGTCCCCATTTTCAGAAGCCATCTCTCACTCTTCAGAAATGGACTCCCTGCACTGTTCTCATATTCTGCAAAGTACTCCCTTAGGAACTGTATATTTCTCCTACCCTTTTTGCTTTTAAAAAATCTGTAACGATTATTCTCTTTAATAAGACTTTTGGAAGCCAATGATTTTATGGTTTGGTTTAAGTGCTGTTTTTATTTTATTTATTCTGTATTTTTTCTTTTTTCTTTTTCTTTAAGCCTCTGATATTCCATTTTGAACAGAAAGGCAGCCTGTAAATTGATCAGTTAAATAAATATATAATCACATGCACTTAATCAGGAGTAGAGAACATGTGGTCTTCCAGATGTTACTGAACTACAAGTCCCAGGACCATTGATCATAATAACTGGAGTTGTTATTTAGCAGCATATGGAGGACCACAGGTTCCTGTCCTTGCTCTAGATGGAGCAAATCTCCAAATGCACAGCTAAGGAGCAGAAAAAAGACAAATTTACAATTGTCTCCCCTCTCATGGATTGCAGCTGCCTGGCCCAGAACTGAAGACTCCTGGGTGGGTCTGTGGCTTAAAAGACATAGAAGTATAGGAATCATGTAGTGAGACACAGTTTTGTCATTCCTGGAAAGGAAGAGTGAAAATGCATGAATTTTCATGGATTTATTAAAAGGCTAAAAGGAAACCTAATAAATATTACATCATAATGATGAATATTACACTCTAGCTAGTATATTTAAGAAACTGCCTATAATGTACTTTATCTCAGTGTTGAAATGGAGTAACAGAAAGTTCTTCCAGATGAAAATGCAATTCCAGAAGTAGGGTAATGTAGGCCTCGGTGCTGTAACCAGTGATGGTTAGAAGGCAGGGAATGCCACTTCAGAAGCAGTAATGTAGTGACCTTTTGTTTGAATGGGAATGGAGATTAAGGGGCTTGTGTTCTAAATGGAGGGGATTCTTGGGCCAGTCGTTGCTCAGCCCTTACCAGAAGAAGGAGCCCAAATGCAGAATTTCTGGCATTAGGCATTTGCCACCATCATAAATCTATCCATTTATCCTCTCACATTTCTGTGAAGAGGCACTGAAGATATATGTTTAGGCTATGCCATGAGGGAGCAGGTCATGGCACTCAGTTACTGCTAGCAAAAGGACTGATTGACTGACCAGTTGTCTGTGCTTAACTATTGGCCAGAGAAAGCATTGAACAATCGACTTATAAATGTTAAGCATGCCCATGGTCACACAATCCTGATGGCCAAATAAATGTGAAAATAATCCAAACAGTTCAGACTGACCTTGGGTATATTTTAAACTGGATTCAAAAGGATGGGGAGACAGAAAGGCTGGTTGTCAGGAAGAGACCAGTGAGAGAACAAAAATCATCTGAAATTAGGATAAGAGAAAAGGAAAGGATGGTTGATTGGTTTGTTTTTAATGAGCTGAGAACTGAGGTGGTAAGGATAAAAAGTGACATAGTAATGGTTGTAAAGTTTTGGAGTGACTGTATTAGGGATGTGATATTGCAATGCTAAGATTTTTATTCAAGATGCTTGTTGTAGCCCAGGGGCATGTCACCACCTTGTGAGAACTTTACTAGAGTGTTGATACAATATTATGTCAGTAACTGAGTGATTTGTTTTTCCTCTGGACATTGATTGAAGAAATTCTTACTACATGTTATAGCTTCCTTGGCCTTAGGAAGAGAGTCAAGACATAAATTGGACCATAAATTGGCTTGAGTTAGAATCTACGTGTGCTCTCACCTCTGTTTCAGGAAGCAGCAGGAATCTGCCACTACTTGCCATTGTGATCAAATGCAAGTCCCCTCATGGCTTACCCATGTGCCACTCCTTTGAATAGCATGGATGCCTCAGTATGAGCAATCACTTTTTGACAATCACTGTAATACCATTGGTAGGTCACTGATCATTAATTCCTGTCATGATTGCTTACATGGAAAAAAAACCTGCAGTGAATATTAGCAGCTGTAATAATGACTAGAGCTCACAATACTTGACTAAAGGCCATTGCTCCATTATTATTTTCTTTGTTGGTTTAACAGATGCTTTCAGAGGAGAAATGAAAATTACTGCCAATGGCAATCAAAGGTTCCATATCATTTTTCCCCCTTAGGTAGCATTGATGTAGCAATAGGTAGATTTCCACACCAGAATCAAGAGCCCTGCAGCCCAGAAGTTGACAGGTGAGGATGGGCTATGAACAGCAAGCCCAGCAGCTGAGCATCAGCAATTGGCCATGCTGGGATCAAAGTGGCTGAGGCTGGTACATATGTCATTCCCATATATATTGGTATGGGTATTTTGCTAAATTTCAGAAGTTCTCTTCTGGATGTCTCTATTAATGAAGTTAAGTGGGTATTGACCAAGGGCAATGTCTTCACCGCAGAGACAAACCTACTACCCACTACGACATTCATCTTCCCTCAATAATTTTTTTTAGTTACTGTAAATTTTAAGTAAGTTTAATTTTTCTTCTTGTATTGTGTTTTTAATTGGTTTAATTGATTTTATGACTGTTCACCACCAAGTCACTTGTTTGAGATGGACAGCTATACAAACTGGATAAATAAATAAGTGTCTGCATTATATTGGAATATATTGCTCTGATATTAGCACTATGCAAAGCACTGTCTTTGAAGCTTCGAGGCAGTTAGGTCCTCTGGAATGTTCAGCACAGCTGCTTCACAACTCTTCACATATTGTCTTCATTTATGTACACAATCACAGTACTTTGTTTCACTGGCAGTAAAAGTGTTATGCTGAATATGAAGGTCATACATGAACAGAACATCAAAAAATGGCTGGTGTCTCTGGCAATTGAATGATAGCAGGACGCGAACATCAGATCTACTTGACAGACCTGTAATGAGTAGACCTTCTGTCTATCAACAGATAGACAGATATCCAGACCACATCTTTATTCTCATTACTGGAAGCTACTAACTCCACATTAGCATCCACTGCATGTTTTGGAATTGTAATTCCTAGAATTCCTAGACACTTTACAAACCTTAATTAAATCAGGAAATCCAAAAAGTATGATCCATTGGGGCAAGGGAATAATTGCCTCCTTGCCCCTTCACTATTTCAGAAGTTCCTTGTAGTATTCCTTTCCATTCTCCAGGGATTTAGATCAGATCCCATTCTTAACCCTAAAAAGCATCCCGTCAGATGGGGAAACACATCTTCAGATTCTGAACTCTATACGTTTAGGTTACAGCTCTCTGTAAGATTAATATACTTGCATTTAACTTTGTAGAATACTTTGGATAGGCAGTTGCAGTTACCCTGACTGCCCAGACATACCATTTATTTCTGTGCTTGTCCTCACACCATCGTCAAGGGTTAAATGAATTTTTGGAAATCCAGTATTAATAGCATTAATGTGTAGATATTCCCAAAAGTAAAATACTCTCTATGTATTTAGATGCCCCAAACAAAACGCAAAACACCTGGTGGCAGCCTTTTGTAATTATATTTTAAGAAGGAATCTTTGGAAGAAGAAATCTGCCAGTGAACTCTTAAACTCTTCCCTTTCTTCAGTTTATAACATATGAGAATTAAGATTCAAAAGATTTGGAGGGTACCAGGTTTGGACTAATCCACTGGCAGAACACCTTAAAGGACAACAGTCCTGCCTGAAAGTGTCATTTGAGATACAACAAAGGAAGATAAAACTTAGAGTTCTGACTCAATGAATATTCCAAGTAAATCATGACTGTACTTTCTGTCATTGCATCTAGTAGCATGATATATTCCATTTTTTGCTGTTCGGGTTTATATTCAGCTAATTAGAAAAGTACTTTGTGGCTGAACCCTCCTTCTGAGTAACTCAGCAATTGAATGACAAAGGAACTGACCAGTTCTAACACTGGAAAAACCACTATGCAGAAAAGCTTAAGTTCCAGATGTGTATTCTGGAGGAAGGTGAGTGTTGGCACAAGTAGTTTTCTTGACATGATGCCATCTTTTGTGACACTCAAGGGAGAATTGTTGAGTGACTACAAAATATACATGGATTCTTTTGACATAATACTGGCCATATGAGTCTAAGTATTTGAAGTAATGCACAGGACTTTGAAAATAATGCATGATCTATGGAAATAAACTTGGTGCATTACCTCTCTATCATTTTGAGTGTCTAGGAGACAGAGGTTGCAATTTAGAAATTTAATAAATAATGACAATTGGAATTGCCTCTACAGTCATTTACTAGACATCAGAAATTTACACACTGATCCTTACTACTTCAGAGAGTTGCTAAACCTCAGGACTATGTCATAGATCTAAGACAAAACTAAGAATACAAGGATAAGAAAAAAGCCATGAGAACTGTACATCTTTTGACGAGTTAAAAGTTAAGCAGAAATATAGTACAAGCTAAAAAAAAACCACACACAGAATATTTTATGCCTGAGTTGAGTATTACACTTTCAGAGAAAGAAATGTGTTTTTCAACTCTACTTGACAAGACAGGGGGATGTTCCATAGCAAAGAAACACTCAAATCAACTGTAAATTGTCTGCCTTGTTATCATTCAGAAATTTGCAAAGCTGAAGCACCAGAGGAAGGATGGGTGTTTTACAAGAACTGTGCAAATTGAAATTATATTAGCAGGTCTTCAAAGTTAGGCGGCTTTCTACCTTGCCTTCCAATGGACTAAGTTTCATGGGCCTGAGAGGAAAGGAAACACAAAGGTATTCTAGTCTGAAATTTGTGAAGGTGATTATGTAAACTTTGTCTGTGTGCCATCTCTGGGCGATTTAGCTTTTGTCTTCCATGCTGTCTTGATTGTTTCTTAAGCCAGCTTCAGAAATTCCAAGATTGCAGAGGGTTGACAATGGGGCTGGGCTGCTGCTCAGTCTGGACTATGGCCACTCTAAGAAGTGACTGGTCATTCCTTTGTTTCTTGTTCTTCCCATCCATGCAGGAAAGGGAGATCTTGCTGACTGTCTCTTTTGTGGACTGGTCCACCAGCCCCTATCTTTTCCTAGTTTCCATGCCTTTCCTTTGCTTTCTTAGATGTATGCACACATGGATGCCTTCACCCCCAGGTCCCTTTATCTCCTTGGATACTAACACAGACACTTTCTTTTTTTCCTTTATGGTACCATTGTTGCTCAGCAATCAAGGAATAGGAAACAGGTTGTCTTTCATTCCTACATTCCTCTGTAGATCCAGGGAATACCAGGGAAGAAATTCAGCCAAAATAATGTCCTTAGTTGCAATTTAAATATTTTTTAAGGGAATGTAAGGTAATGTTGGAGTATTGTGGGGAGAGGGTGGGAAAGCACAGGGAATACTGTATGTGTCAACCAACCTAGCCAGAAACTGAATGAGTGCTCACTGGGAGTTGTAATGGTTAAATGGAGCAACAGTTTCTAGTGTTGAGGATAGTTCATTGACTTAATGGCCCAATGTTGGATTAATCAGAATATTATTAAAAACAAAAACAAAGCAACTGCCAATTAATAGAGAACATAGCAGCTTGGCAGCCCAGGACAAAATGTAATGAAATACTGGAGATCATCTGCTCTGAAGGGCTTAAGGCAGCTCAGGTCAGAACACAGCAGTTTTGAATCAAAGCTGGAAAACACGGGCGCAGGATGCATTTGCATTGGGCTAGAGTGGGAGGAGGACAATGTCATCCATTGTTGCCATCAGGAAGCTATGAATGGCCTGTACTGGTGATGGGCCAAGCAGAAAGTGCAGATCTGCCCTTATCTGCCCTTAGTAAGAAAAGACTATGCAATCTTTATTCTAAAAATGATAAATCATTTCAAATTGTTATCTTGCCCATTGCCCTGCTTTCTATGATGAGAGCTGCTCGTTATTATAAAGAATATTATACAATTCATATCATTTAAATAATTTAAAAGAATGTTAAAAATGAACAAAGGAAAGATCATCAGATCTTCTTTGGCCCTTCAGTATTAAAAATTAAGCTTTTTGGAGTGGATATGGGGAAATAGGTATTTATCACTTCATTATACAGTACATATAACAACATTTTAACATTTTAAGCTTTAAACATCAATTTTTGCATTTGGAGGGGAAGCTTTATTTTGCAGTATCATCCCTATTTTACTTAATTTGCTGCAATTGTTATGGATTTCACAAGCATTATTTCAGAATGGAAATTGTAATTGAGATTCAAGAAATTACATCAATTTTTCAGTTAACTTTAAACTTTTAAATAATAAAATAAGTTGAAAACTACTGAACCAAAGACTAGTGCAGAAGCTACTTGACTTAGGCATTTGTCTATTTTTAAAATATCATTCTAATGATTGACCTTTTAACATGAAGCACAAAAATAATTGCAACTGAAATTAAAAAGTATAACACTTGTTATTACTACTACTACAAATCTGATCATACTTCCTGCATTCAGTGTTAGGTTCATACATGGTATTCAGTCCAATGAATCAACATTCAGTTGATCCAAAAAAAGAGGAAGCTGCACCTGCGGGGAAATGCTAGGAAGAAAAAAAAATGGCATTCAGTCCATGGAATCTGTAACATTCTTGTAGTTATCCACAGAACACTTCGTTCAGAAAAATGAACATTTTCATCAGTATGTGCACTCCTTTCATTTTCATTTAAAGCACAAAACACACAGGTGCAGACACACGAAAAGCAATCAAACTGGGAAAACCCCTAATTAATTTACAGATAGATGTTTAGTGTGGAATAAACTAGAATCTTAAACTAACTTTAATTGATAATTTAAATTGATAATTTAAGACTGTTAAAATTTGGGGGTGGAAAAGCATAAAGCCTCACTGGCAGACCCGTTCTTTAAGGGTCCACAGTAAAAGATATTTATGATAGGCTGCCATTAGTCAGGTAGTCTCCCAGCACACACAGGTTTGTATAGCTGGAGTGTTCTTATCCCTTCTACCAAAGGTTTCTCCCTTCAGTGCAGCCTTAGGAAAAAGAGCCCATTGCAGAGATTATGGTTGGAGAAAGATCACCTGGATCTCCTGATTGGATATTGATGTGCAGGGTCCTTTTGCTGTGGCTGATTCTTTAAGCACTATTGTCAGTTTTGTAGAATATAGAGGGTAAGTGAAAGCTATCCACTTTGGAGTGACTGTCTAGTCAAAAAAAATTGTCCATCTCTGCTATTCTGGGTCTAGAAGTGAATTAAAAATGGTTAATGACACCTTCACAACTCTTGGTGGAATGATGAAGATGCAGTCTAATTTCCACGAATTATGTTGTTCCGTAAATAGTATTACCTGGAAGAGGTTTTTTTGGCAAAACAAAGCTGAATTTCTTTTATTTAGTTCATCCTGCATTGGATCAATTTATCATATGTTTTAGGGGGCACTAATGTGCCATAGCAAAACTAGAGATTTGTGTTCTAAAACTGATAGGAGTTTCCAGGTTTGAATAAAATGCAAATAGTGGTCTTATGAAGACTTCTTGGTTTAATCTTAATTTTTGGGAAGTAGATATAGAAGGAACAGCATGTGTGGGCAAAATTTTTGAACCTGTCTTGACTTTAATAGCCAAGATAGGATCAACTTAAAATGCTCAAATATAATGAAAGACAATGCAGCTGATCACACCCTCCCGTTAGCAAAGAGATAAAGAAAACCCTTCCAGAAATTATAAGAAATGTAAGCCATTGCAGAAGTAATGGCCAAGAGACAAAGGTGAATCCTGATGGCAATGCATGGAATGGGTCACAGAACAACACAGATGTATGCCACCATTATTTCACACTATCATCTTGCTCCCCCACCAACAGATGGCCATTTGACCATTGTTAGAAAGAGTTTTCTACCAGTACAAATTTATGATCAAAGAGCTTGGATGAACAATGATTGGCCAGGGTCCTTCCTTGAATATAGGAGTTTTCTGCATTCCAGCATAGCTGAAGCTTGAACCCCTCCAGTCATTTATTCAATTTGTAGAAGCAAGACAATCAACTTTTAATTAAGGGTCTTCATTACATTTTAATACTTTCCATTACCCAAGAAACTCAGGATTCTGTACAGAGCTTTCCCTGCCCTTCATTTATCCTCCCAACAACTCTATGAGATACAAGAGAAACAGAGAAAAATAAATTGTCATAATATCAGTCTAAATGTCAATGGCTGGATATAATCTAAAACTGAGATTTCCTCAGACCAACTTTGGATCTAGTGATTTCACCAGCAATCTGTGGCATCATGTTGGCTCTTAGGACACATTGGTTCACACATGGTATCTTGTACTTGGCAAAAGAGTAAAGCCTATCTTGATTTTATTTTCAGAAGGCAGGTAAAAAAATAGTCCCCAAGAAGTAAAGTAAAATTTCCATGTAGTGATGTCTCCTCTTCAGCTATCCATTTTGATGGATCAAGTCAGAATCTTAAAAGCCTAAGAAATCTAAATAAAAGACAAAGTACTTTTAGACCAAGCAATGCCCTGCAGGGATGTCTAAACAGCAGGTGATTACCCTGGCCATATGTGCAGCAATTTTAGAATACAAAAAGGGCATTTAAGGATGCCATACTGGTCATTCCTCAGTCTTTCCATGCTTTCACAAGTTTAATGTTGAACCTTTGCATTATCTGAAAGTATTTTTTGTTTGCTTTAATAAGCATTTAATGGAGCTCTTGGGAAAGTTAATGGAGTTGCCTTGGGGACTTGAATAACATCCCAGTATGTTCCGCATAAATTTACTTTAGCTGCAGGTGAACAAAAAGTTATGTTAAGCAAGAAAAAGAAGCCAACAGCTGCTGAATCCCTTTGGATAGCCTAGGGACAATTGGCTACCAACTGACTGGCAAATTCTTATCCTCATCCAACCTACAAGGGGAAACAAAGAAATAAAGATTTGGTTTTACTTTCTAAATAGTTCTTTCCATTAAAAAAAAAAAAGCAATTGTGAATAAATGATCCTAATTCTTAGAAAGGCTCAGATGCATCACTTTTTCATTACCCCTTTGTTGCTGGCTTCTTTCTTCCCCTTCTTGAAGAAGGAAACTTTATATTTTACTGTCTTATTAAAGAAATGCATTTTGGAAGTCTGCCACTATTAACAGCATCCAATGGATTTAGGATTGCTGAAATGCACTTGAAGATTTAATTCTGCTGACTTCAGCTCTGATCTGTAGTAAAAACTGTAACCTTAGATTAAATGTTTAGCACTAGATATTGCGATTGCTGTTCCGTGTCATAAATCCTTGTGTCTATTGCTGTTCCAGACACCTCTCTGAGGATTTAGCCTCTGTAGGTAATACAATGTTGCTGTCAACTGAATCTCTTTTCAGTTCTGGAGATGTACTTGTTTGTCTTAGATCTGCAAATCTAAATACATGGAAAAATACTAAACCATTCTTGGTATATAAGTTATAAAGCTCATCAAGTTCAATTCACTAGCTATTGGACAAGGTTTTCCACAAACTGCAATAGAAAATCTGTTGGAGTAGACAGTTCTATATTTTTTTAAAAAAATGATCATGAGTGACCTTCCAAGGTCACCTGTGATAGACTAGCTACCTAAGAAAAACTAGGGATGGGATTGTGGACAAGGCTACATTTCCACAAAAGAGGGAATAGGGCACAAATTATCATGATAATACTGCAATTTATGTGCATGTTTAGTGCCAAAAACATTGGAAGCTGCCTTATACCATATACATATATATATATCTGCCTGGAGATGTCAGAGATTAATCTGGAATTTTCTGCATGCAAAGTCTCTGCTGGAGCACTGAGCTGGAATTGACAAGGATGCATGCTAGAACTGCAGTCTAAATATCAGTGTAAACCTTCTCCAAGAAATGAATACTGTAGATTTCAATAAAACTTATCTCATGGGAGAAATCAGTTATGTAATTGTAATTGGCAATAAGTTGAAAATGCTAACCTTTCATGGGTTGTTCTGGAGAAAGCATTGTTAAAATTGTGTCTTATCCTTGTTAGATGTTGTGGCTACAAACCTGAGCAAGATCAGTGTAATATACTGTTCAGTATAGACTGAAAAGGAAAATATGTACATCATCACCCCTGAAAACATTTTAAAATTACTTTCTTATTTGCAGTTCTATTGTTTGTTAACATTTCCATGGACTTGTTTCAGGAATTTCCCATCCTTTGACACTTTAATCTTTTGAAACTGGTCATCTGATTTACACTTGTTGGGTTTTTATTATTTTTTTTTATTGTGAGAACCACTCTAATTATTGCACTCCTATTAAGTCAAGTTTAAAGCATACCCATAGCCCCTTGGCTGAAGCCAATGAATTGTCCCCAATGACCTTAAATATTCTCAGTCCTCTATAAATCACTGCACTTCTCCTACACTTTTGGCTAATGGATTAATGCAAAAGATATAATTGCACAGGTTTTCACTTTATTCAGGAGAAGGAACCTGATGAAAATGACTCAGAGTTATAGCACCTTTTTTTAAAATTCAGCAGCCAGTAGCAGATGTCATATAGGGTGCCAAACTGTTGTCAAGGGACAGTGTCACATAATGGCTTTTTTTTTTTTTTTTTTACCGAAAGAACTATTTTTGTATTTGAGGAAAGGAGCAGTTTTCTTGTAATGTATGTGAAACATGTCCATTTCTAAATCTAAAGGAAGAGACATGAGTAGCATAGATTGAACATAATGTTTTACTTACCTTAGTATTAGTTTGCAGCAAAGATACTTCATAATTTTACGTAAGCAGTTATAATCATTTTCAGACACATGCTCATGGAGGTAAAACTGATCTGTGAATTAGATATATTAGTATTTTACTTTAAAACTGGACTCTCTGCTTTCTTTTTTCTTCCACCCTCCACATCCCCTTTGCATTGTATTTATTAATTTTTATTTATTATCACAATTTCTATATTATCCCAATCTCACAACTCAGGGAAGTGTACGAGAATTTTAAATGGCAACAATGTATTGAAAAAAATTAACACAATAAAAAAATGGTCACATTCCTCCCATATAGGCCTCCAAAGCATCAAAGGTCCATTTAACACGAAGCTTTTCAGAACTTCAGAAGCTAAAGAGTCCAAACCTATTTCCAGGGACAAGGTGTTAGAACTACAACAGAAAAAGCCTGGCCCACATAACACTCACTTTGCATGGAAGCAGTCCCTGAGCACAGCCTCTCTTGAGAACCTACCAGGATGGACAGACTTATTTTGGATAAGATGGTCTCAAAAGCAACCTGGTACAGGGCTCTCAAGGCGATAAGCAGCTTTCTGAATTGGACCCAGAAGCCATTTAACAACCAGTGCAACTGTAAAATATGTATTATCCTGCAGTAACAGGCTCTATTAGCCAACAGCATGGCTGCTGCGTTCTGTATCTGCTGTAGCTTTCAAGTCATTTCCAAAGGCAGTTTTATTTAGGCCACATATCAATAATCCAATAATTGAGTAGTGGTAAAAACATAAGTCACAGTTACAGTGGGGCAAAAAAGTATTTAGTCAGCCACCAATTGTGCAAGTTCTCCCACTTAAAAAGATGAGAGAGGCCTGTAATTTTCATCATAGGTATACCTCAACTATGAGAGACAAAATGGGGGAAAAAATCCAGAAAATCACATTGTCTGATTTTTAAAGAATTTATTTGCAAATCATGGTGGAAAATAAGTATTTGGTCAATATCAAAAGTTCATCTCAATACTTTGTTATATATCCTTTGTTGGCAATGACAGAGGTCAAACGTTTTCTGTAAGTCTTCACAAGGTTTTCACACACTGTTGCTGGTATTTTGGCCCATTCCTCCATGCAGATCTCCTCTAGAGCAGTGATGTTTTGGGGCTGTCGCTGGGCAACACGGACTTTCAACTCCCTCCAAAGGTTTTCCATGGGGTTGAGATCTGGAGACTGGCTAGGCCACTCCAGGACCTTGAAATGCTTCTTACGAAGCCACTCCTTCGTTGCCCAGGCGGTGTGTTTGGGATCATTGTCATGCTGAAAGACCCAGCCACCTTTCATCTTCAATGTCCTTGCTGATGGAAGGAGGTGTTCACTCAAAATCTCACGATACATGGCCCCATTCATTCTTTCCTTTACACATCAGTCGTCCTGGTCCCTTTGCAGAAAAAAGGCCCCAAAGCATGATGTTTCCACCCCCATGCTTCACAGTAGGTATGGTGTTCTTTGGATGCAACTCAGCATTCTCTCTCCTCCAAACACGACGAGTTGAGACCAAAATGTTCTACTTTGGTTTCATCTGACCATATGACATTCTCCCAGTCCTCTTCTGGATCATCCAAATGCTCTCTAGCAAACTTCAGACGGGCCCGGACATGTACTGGCTTAAGCAGGGGGACACAGCTGGCACTGCAGGATTTGAGTCCCTGGCGTTGTAGTGTGTTACTGATGGTAGCCTTTGTTACTTTGGTCCCAGCTCTCTGCAGGTCATTCACTAGGTCCCCCCGTGTGGTTCTGGGATTTTTGCTCACCGTTCTTGTGATCATTTTGACCCCACAGGTTGAGATCTTGCGTGGAGCCCCAGATCGAGGGAGCTTATCAGTGGTCTTGTATATCTTCCATTTTCTAATTATTGTTCCCACAGTTGATTTCTTCACACCAAGCTGCTTGCCTATTGCAGATTCAGTCTTCCCAGCCTGGTGCAGGTCTACAATTTTGTTTCTGGTGTCCTTCAACAGCTCTTTGGTCTTGGCCATAGTGGAGTTTGGAGTATGACTGTTTGAGGTTGTGGACAGGTGTCTTTTATACTGATAACAAGGTCAAACAGGTGCCATTACTACAGGTAACAAGTGGAGGACAGAGGAGCCTCTTAAAGAAGTAGTTACAGGTCTGTGAGAGCCAGACATCTTGCTTGTTTGTAGGACCAAATACTTATTTTCTACCATGATTTGCAAATAAATTCTTTAAAAATCAGACAATGTGATTTTCTGGATTTTTTCCCCCATTTTGTCTCTCATAGTTGAGGTATACCTATGATGAAAATTACAGGCCTCTCTCATCTTTTTAAGTGGGAGAACTTGCACAATTGGTGGCTGACTAAATACTTTTTTGCCCCACTGTACCAGTAACTTCTAGTCCAAGTAGGGCTGTAACTGGCACACCAGCTGAAGGAGGGCAAAGGCCACAGCTTCTAACTGATGTTTCAACAGGAACTGGGATTGCAAGAGGCCCATCAAATCCCAGACCTGCTGGAACCAATGAGTCAAGGAACCAAGGTATCTATAAATAAACAACAGCTCTCCCTTGCTTAGCGAACTTACTTTCTCCTCATGAAGTTCCTGGCAACCTTCAGACACTGACTCAGGACCTCCACAACATCTCTGCCCCACCCTATGATAGAGATATAGACTTAGATATAATCAGAGTGAGTGATACCTTATGTATTTAATATCTACATTAAACCTTTGGGAGAAAACATCTGTTGACTTCTCCCAATGGTTTAATGTAGATATTAAATACATAAGGGAAAGGACCAAGTCTTGGGGTACAGTACCCTATCTTAGAGCAATTGTGGGCTTCTGTTATGACTACCAACTGTAACTGGAAATTTAGGACTGGAACTACCATAAAACAGTGCTTCTATCTCCTAGCTCTTGCAGGTGATCTAAATGACTCCTTTGGTAAATGGTATCAAATATTATTGGGGTATCTAACAGAACTACAAGAAATACACTCCCTCCCTCCCTCTGGGTCTTCTGTCAGAGCAACCAATGCTATTTTCTCCCACTTGGTCCCACTTTCTCCCATTTAGTCTGAATTCTAAATGAAAAGGATCCAAATAATTCATTTCTTCTGTAACTGATTTAACCACCAACTTCTCAATAACCTTCTCCAAAAAGGGGAGTTTGGAGGCTGGACAGAAGTTGTCCAAAATGGATGGATCAAGAGATGGCTTCTTCAACAGGGACCTCACCACCACTTATTTCAAGGCTGGGAGCATCTTGCCCTCAAAGAGCATTAACCACCTCATGAATCCAACTAACTGTGCCCCACTGAGCCATAAAAAGGAGTCAGGATAAGCATAGAGCCAGCCCACACATGATAAAAATAATATTACAAAGGACCCTATCAACTTCCTCAGGTTTCACCCACTCAACAGACTCCCAACTGACAATGTAAGAATGTTACTTTCTTATTTCACCTGGCTTTGCCCCTCTGACATCCAGTTCTAAGTGAATAGAAGTGAAAAAAAAAAGTCATTTAAGTTAACTTCTTTATCATATACCAGTTTACACAATTAGTTGAATTGGACACTCATGATCTTGCATTTATGATTTAAATATCACATCTGAATAGTTCCATAGTTATGAATCATTTCAAAACCAATAGAGGTATTTGATTTCCACCCAAGGGTGGTTGTATTATTATTTTTAGACATCTTAAGAGTTTAAGGGCTTTTTCTGAAGGAGCTCTTAGCAAGTCAAGTCAATGTGATAAAGGAATGAGAGGCTGAGTATATAATAATTACACTATGCTAAATTAATCAACATTTAATAATTCCCAATAGCTATTGCCATATAACCAGGATTGCAGTGAGGATTGGGTCTTATACAGTACAGTGGTACCTCTACGCCCCTACTTACGAAAATTTCAAGATACGATCAGCTCCGGCCCCAAAAATTTACCTCTACTTACGAACTCACCTCGACTTACGAACCGGATCCGCGGCCATTTCCCACTCGTTCCACGTGGTCCGCAGCCATTTTCCGCCCATTCCACGTGGTCCGCGGCCATTTTTCTGCCCTGCCGCGTGGTCAACGGCCCTTTTTCCGCCCCTGATGCGTGGTCCGTGGACGCCGGAACGGATTAATGGTAATTACATTGAACCTTATGGGAAAATTTACTTCGACTTGCGACCAACTCGACTTGCGATCAGAGTCATGGAACGGATTAAGTTCGTAAGTAGAGGTACCACTGTATTTCTATTGGATGAGTTGCCAACAAACAGGATGTCCAGCACCTAAACTATTGCTTTCATGTCACTGGTTTATGCAAAGCTAAACTATGCTCTATGGAATTAGAGCAATTCAGAGGAAAAGTGATTTACATATTGGTTGGGAGCAAATATCAAGCTAATTCGAAATAAAGCATTAGCAAAATGTATGAATTCAGCTACTGTATCCACAAAGGATTGTTCAAATGTATAATCCTCCCAAGGCAATACTGTACATTTGAAGATTCTATGTGACTTTCCCTTAGAATGAATGGGAAAACAAACTGTTCTCTACTTGAAAGTTTGACACAGGAGTATTCTTTAGATGTCGTTGTTGGCTTCCACTTGCATAATGAACACATGTGCATTAGACCACCCAGAGTCACTCTGCAGTGAGATGGGCAGTGACAAATCTGAAATATAAATAAATAAATAAATTAGGGCTAGCACGCTTTATCCCAGCAACATATGCATTCCTTTGCACATCTGCAGCCTATGTGTACACACTTTTAACGTGCAAGGACATTTTCCTACTGATTTAGAAAGGCAAAGTTCCCACTTATGAAGAGGGCATACAATATAGATCAAAATATACACATCAACATATTGGCATACTAAAAGAATGTGATGGCCTAGCTATAGAAGGAACATTGCACATAGGATGTACATTGCATTTCAGAAAAAAATAAAGAGAACAAATGTTTGTTTGTTTGCTGGTTAAGCAAATGCTTAAGCTGCCTAACTCCAAAATGACCCTGGGCAGCTTCACAGGGTATAAGAAACAGTATGAATAAAAAGAATAGCAATTGTCTGAGGGACCAACATAGCATTCTTCCACATCACCCCCAGCATAAAGATGCTTTCCCAAATACCCTAACCTAAGACTTGGGGGGGGGGGGGGGACACAATGTTTTAAATGATTTTTTGAAGGCAGGCAAGATGGGGGCCATACAGATCTCTAGGAGGATGCTATTCCAAAGGCTACTTTAGTGACAGAGAAGACATGCCTCTTGGGTCTTGCTAGATGATATAATTATGGAAGAGACATAAAGCAAGCGAACATTGTTGAAGTGCACAGAATGGGCAGATACAACATAAGACTATCAGTCCCTCAAACAGCTAGTCCCTATGCTATGAAGAGCTTTGTATGTTTCCACAAACAGAGAATATAAAATTTGAAATTGGCCAGACTGCTAATAGAACAGCTCCTTCTATTGATGGAAAGCACTGCAATCTTAGAGATTTTTTTTCATAGATGAAAGTAGCAAAGAGGTGATCTTTGCTAATTGCACCTCTTCTCATGCAATCCCTACGTCACTTCTCATGCTGCTGGCCCACTAGAGCAGCTTTTCCAAATGTAAGGAGTTGCAGAGGGAAGGAGGATTTGTGAAGATCACTTCTCCAGCCTTCCACCAGCAGGACCTAACCAATTGTATGGTTTCCATTCGTGTTCCAAATACAGAACATATGTTGACCTACCAATGATGACTACTGTTTTGTAATCAGAATAAGTAGATACAGAACATAAATGCAGAATATCATTTATAAGGATTTCATTAGTACAGTCTTGATCCTGTTCTTAGAACATGACTGCTGCTGCTGCTACTGCTTAACTTCCGCTCATTTCGTATGGATGCCTGAATTGTTCTACGATCCAGCTGAGGTAGGTGGTAAAGAACAGCACAGAAAACAGGACAGTTTCTGAAGTAGTATATTTATATGCATGTAGGGCATCTACCCTGTAAAGCTCTCCGTTAATCCTCTAGGATCATTCATAGAATCACACCTGAAGTACACCTGAATTTTATTTGCTGCTCTAGAACATCCCATCTGGGCCACAACTCAAGATGAAGTGTCTGAAAGAAAGACAAAAATATTGTGTGTGTGTATCTATTTATCTACACTGCAAAACCTGTATTTGATAGAAAAATGAATCAACCTTTACTTTCTTTTGTTCTTTTTCAAGATGGGAAAAACAGCATTTGTATTCATTCTTTCTCCTTTCTGCAAATACTCTTTTTGTTTTAAGGGACATAATGAATGCAAAATTATTTTCTGTTGCTGCTACTGGACATATATACTTAATATTTCAGGACATCCCTTAGTTGACGGTGGGCTTGAATCTGGCTCTTCCCAATCCTAGATTAAGATTTTAACCTGGTTTGGACTAATCTTGGAAGTGTGCAGGAATACTGGAGGAGAGCAGATGAAAAGGAAGTTATCAGCAACATCAGCTTTCAAAGTCAGCATCTTTGCACAGTGGGCTTGGAACTCATGGAACTAAACAATAAGGAGTTTTTACAAAGTAAAACTTAAAATATTGAGCAATGTCTGCTAAAATATTTACTTGTTCTTTCTCATGTTGTTAGTTTTGGACTGTAACAGAAGAGTAAAGTACATGCTTTGCATGCAAACATTCCTAGTTTCAGTACCTGTTATCTCCCATTAGAGCTGGGGAAGAGTCCCGTTAAAAATCCAGGAAGCCAATGAACACTGAGCTACATTGAGTCAAGGGCTTGCTCACCATAAAGCAATTTTCTGTGTTCCTCTGACAGCATCAGACTGTGTTTCCTGTCAGCTGAACATTTATTTCAACCTTCATCTATGCAAAACAAGGTAGAAAGATAGGCTGTCCATATTGATTCATTTCCATTTGTGTATGTATGTGTATTATTTTAATAGCTGCTAGCACACTTCTAGTTAGGTGGTCTTAAACTGGCTTCTCACCTCAAACCCGACTTCCACATTCCATAGAATTGGGACGCAAATCAATCAACATATGTAAAAATTAATTAACATCTGAATAAGTTTGAAGTCTTTGCTGAAATAAATACCCAATTTTACTTCTTAAAAAAAAAAGAAGAATGCATGTGAATACAGTACAAAGGCTTTCTCCCCCCTTTATAGAAGTTCACTGATGAATCCAGCATACCTTCAAGCTTCACCTGAACTTGGACTCACTTCTATGAATAGTGAGTAAAGGGGGGGAGGCCCTTGATTTTGGTTGGTAGTAACACTACAATGTGGGGCTGCAGCACCCCCTTCCCATAAATGTCCAAGAAGTGATTTGTCTGGCACACAGATGTATAAGCTCTACCATCTTGGGCCAAGCAGGCTCCTCAAGCTCTCTGGAGATTTTCTCCTAGGCAGATGACCACAGCTGCTCTCCTTGGTTTCCTGCCATGAGGAGCTGCTCTCATTTCCAGCTGGGAATATTACTGCTTTTTAGCTTTAGCCTTTACTTTAGAAGCTTTAACATGTTCAGCTTCTTCTCTACTTGGTCTTGCCATCACGGAATTGATGGGGAATTGACCTAGGAGATACAAAGGGTCACAGTTGCACTAAATTGCAGAGCCTTTTCTATACATTCAAATATTCCAGAGCAACAGGGATATAAAGGCTAGTGGTTGTAGTTGTCCCACAGCATTGCCAGGTACCAGTTACTGCACTGGGAGAAAATTAGGCTTGGCCCAATTTTTTATTTTTTTTTTTGCATTTTGGCTGGATTATACCTATTTTCTGCAAGGTACCACCATGAAGTATAACTGAGGTATATCAGATTCTAGCCAGTACTCTGATGACACACTATGGGTACTTTCTATAGCATTGTATGTCAAAGGTTCAGATGGAAAAACATGACTTGGCATGGGATAACACTGCCCCACAGATTATTGTGATTCCTCTTGGCTGACTTGAGGCCTCCCTCCCTCCAAACCAGTGCATGTCCAGGGATGGCAAAAGACTTAAACATGGTTCAGAAACCCACGGATTCAAGGGTAGGTGGAAGAGTTTTATGTGGCCAGTTTTTTTTCTCATCACCACTCCAGTTTGCTGCAAACCAGACATACCATATATCCCACTTGGGCCTAAGGCCATTCACACTTTGGAGAAACAAGGGTAAAATGGAAGAGTAAGCAGGATTTGAGAAAACATTTAAATTAAGCATAGATATAAGAAGTTGGCATGCATAGATGCAGAAAGAGAGGGAGAGAGAAAGGAAGCTTTTATTGGGTACAGAGAGAAAAAAGAGAGTGATGAGAAAAGGAGCTGCTTTTTGAGAAATGGTGATCTACCAACACAGTTCAAAATACATGTTAATTGGGTCACTTACATTCAACATATTGGGGGCATCCATGAGAGGTGGGGGTAGTAAAAATGGTTAAAAATATGTGACACATATAAAAAAGGGACAGGCCTTCAATCATGCAGCTGTGTCTGCCATCTTAACTTTTGACCCTTCCCCAAACTTCCCCAAACCCAATCATTTACTGAGTAATTATGGGAAGCTGTGGGAATTTACTGGGAGTCAAGCCATGTCATATAAACCCAGAAAGGAAGGCTAACTTTCCCTTCTGGCCTCAGGATGCAGAATGGGATCCTAGAACAGCCTATCAAAATGGGGCTACTCCAAGAACTTCATCTTTATGTCTTGAGTGTGTGTGTTGGGAGATGTAAAATGAGAGTGAAAAGAGCATGGAGGTGATTAAGCTTTCTCTTGTCCTAATCCCAGGGATCCCCATTTAATCAGGCATCCACAGATTGATAGATTAAAAAATATTTTAAAAAATTCTGGGAGTTGTTAATAGAAAGGAGGCTGAGATAAGCCAAAATAGTTGCTCCATATTTCACCAGGGCAGTCGCCATCTGCTACTGGAGGACCAAACAGGTCATTTTCCTAGAAGCAGATGCAGACCCTGTTTGCCATAGTATGCAAATCAAGTCACCCAATCAATCTTGTTCCCCAAGTACAGCTCTTCTTCCACCATTCCATTGTGTGGAAATTGTGTAAGATATGAACCTGGAAAAGTTTTCATTCTAAAACAAAACTGGATCACTTTTTTTCTTGCAGGAATTGGATATTGTACCAGCTCTGAGGTTTTTGAGAGTTAGTGGGAAGTAGAGCAAGACACACACAAACACAGATCTGACCGAACTCCAACACAGTGCAAGACTTTAATAATTATTTGTATCAGGACATGAACTGCACCATACTAGAATATACTATAATGGATTACATTTATTAAATAATATATTCGTATTCAGTCTTTCTAAAAAAAAGTCATTTCTAGAATTCATGAGCAACATTCAAACTAAGTTAAATCCATTTGAGATTAATGGGACTTAAGTTAGGCATGCTGATGGCTAATTCACTGATTTCAATGGTGCTTCTCATAAGTAATTTACTGTAAATGCTGGTCTGTTAAAAAAAGAAAGAAAGAAAAGAATAGAGACATTAAAAGAAAAGAGCAGAACTGGACAGCAATAAAATTTCAAGCTATTATACAGATGGCAGGTTAAACTGAAGTGGCTTTTTGCATTTATGGTTCATCTCTCACAAGGCAAAAAAAAAAAAAAAAAAGGAACAAATTACTGTCCAGACGATGTTAAGGACACATATATACAGCCAAGGGGTGGGGTGGGGGTGGGTGGCACTGGTTGCTATGTGTCTTAAGTCATGGATCAGCATGCTCTCTTACTCCTCTGTGCTTGTAAAAACAGATCTTCCCCTGGATCTGCAGTTCCAACACTGCTAGCAGTTTTGCTCTCAGATGATCAGAGACACTTGTTTTCTTGCCATTGCTGTTCTCTCATCCTCATTGAGGAAAATTAGCAAGGAAACAAATTGTATCCAATAACTAAGAAGCATCAATAAAGCCTCAGCGGTATCTTTGTCTAGACTCCATGGACTTTTTTTGTGGCTTTAGCCTAAAACTATTACCAAGCTGCTTCCTATATACATATATGAATTGTTCATACAAACCTTTGTGTGATTAGGACATTAAAATTTGCAGCTGGGCTCTTCAGTTTAGTTAATCTTTACATGTTTTTGTGGTTTTCCCCAGGGAGGGTACACTCAACCTTCTCCCCAGTGGGACGTTGCTTTTAGCCCATGGGGGTTTGCTTTGTTTTAAATGTTAGCACTATTTCAGTTAGGGGCTCCTGCTGGTTTCAGCTTTAATAGCAAACTGCCATGTGGCTCTTCATGGTAACATGTCCAAAACTCTCCTGTAAAGAATTTTTCCTTTCTTTCTTTCTTTCTTTCTTTCTTTCTTTCTTTCTTTCTTTCTTTCTTTCTTTCTTTCTTTCTTTCTTTCTTTCTTTCTTTCTTTCTCTCTCTCTCTCTCTCTCTTTCTCCCTCTCCCTCCCTCCCTCCCTTTTTTGCCATCCATGCAACCTGTCCAAAGAAATTTTAGCCAGGAAGCCATGCCTGTTCAGGTTAAGTGCCAGAGTTCTTTATTTGCGCATTTTTACTCTGGAGTCCTTGGTGCTTTCTGAGCTTGACTGTTTCCTTGCAGACATTTCATTACCCAACTAGGTAACATCGTCAGTACGAGTGAGTGTGGGGTTTGCTGCCTGTTTATATACAGTAGCTTGCCCTGCCAGTGTTGGTGGGGGTATGGTTTTCTTGGTAGTTCCCTGATTAGGGTATTGTTTTCTGTTTGATTGTTTCTCTAGTGTTGATCCCTGCTTACCTGGGTGTTGGTTGCTGAAGAATGGGAAAATGCTCTACCACAGAATACAGAGTGACTCAAGAGTGACTCTTCCTTTGTTTGTATAGCTATTCAAAAGAAAAAAACTCATTTTGCATGATTATGAGTGCCAACCTGAGAAGTTTATCTTTTAAGCATCACGTCCTTCAGATCATATGGAAAGCATAAATGTCAATTCCTTCACTAATCTACCTGTTAAGCAATTCAGGATGAACTATGTCCTCCTTTCTAAGTTCAGTTTGATATGCTTTAAGAGTTATGGATTATTTAAATTGGGAGGGAGGAGGACTCTTAGTTGGTTCTCATTTTCATTTCCTAGTGTATTTTTGCTCCTTTCTCATTTGCTGCTCTCAGTTTCTGGATGGGTAGCTAGAAAATATTTTCCTCTGTATCCCTGTTGAGAACTTTTAAAAAGTAATTTGAAGTTATTTCTTCATTGTCTCTTGAAATTTGCTTTTATTTGGTCATTGTACAAATAATATATCCTCCTTTTTTTTTCTTGAAATAAATGTGACATGATAATCTGAAAATACTTAACAACATGAAGATCCTTAATTAGAATCTTAATCATTTGGGATGTTTCATTACTTCTTAAAGTCATCTCCATTTACATTGTAAACTCTTTGGGTCTGGGACCTTATTTTGAGAGTGCTACTTAAATAACTATAATGTAACTAGGAAAAGTTAAAAGGAATTGCACTGGTTGCGAACCACTCCAAATATGTATGCGGAGCCCCCTTGCACAAAACCCCCACCCTTACCAGCACTAGCAAGGCAGGCCACAGCACATAAATAGAGAGCAAACCCCATCCCATTTTAGCACTGAAGATGTTACCTAGCCAGGTAATGAAATGTTTGCAAGAAAAGAACCAAGCTCAGAGAACCCCAAGGACTCTACCACACAAGCTCTTTCAGACATTCTAGCTGTGTCAGATGATTGCAGCAGTGTTGTGTAATGGTTAAGGTATTGGACTGGAACCAGGAAGACCCAAGTCAAGGCCCCCCTTGACCACAAAGCTCACAGTTCATTTCTCTTAGACCAAGCTTTCTTACCAGGTTGGAGGATAAAACTAGGGAAGATCCCTGTATATGCTGCCTTGAGCCCTCAGAGAAAAGGCAGGCTGTAATTTAATATATAAATTAATAACAAGAACATTATATCTACAGCAAGAATATCATAGTGGCAGTGTACAAATTCTGTTACTCAACAATTATGGTCTTACTTTAGAATGTAAAATAAATGCAGAGACTGCTGCTGCAAACTCATTCCTCTGTCTATGTACATAGACTAAAACGTTTGTAAAATGTTTACAGATCCATAAAATATGCATCTAAGCTCAGAGTTTTTGCATCACTCATAGAGAATTTCAAATAAAATCAATAGTCAAACTATACTCAAGGCTTATTTTTTCCTTGCTTAAAATCCTGGGCTTTGGCACATGTCTGAAGTTTATTGTGGAGAGTATGACTGGAATAAAAACAGCTGGGTCATCTGCTTGGATGTTGTTAGGCAGGTTCTTCTTGCTGCTTCTGCAGCCTGCCTGGCTTCCCACCTTCCTTCCTTCCTTCCTTCCTTCCTTCCTTCCTTCCTTCCTTCCTTCCTTCCTTCCTTCCTGCCTGCCTTCCCTTCCCTTCCCTTCCCTTCCCTTCCCTTCCCTTCCCTTCCCTTCCCTTCCCTTCCCTTCCCTTCCCTTCCCTTCCCTTCCTTCCTTCCTTCCTTCCTTCCTTCCTTCCTTCCATCCATCCATCCATCCATCCTTTTGAACACTATTCTTTTATCAAAGAATTTTGAACACTATTCTTTTATTGAATATGGAGAATAATTGAAAGACTAATTGAAAGTTAGCCCTCTCTGGGGAGACTCATTGTTGTTTGGTTCAGTCAAGCAAAATGCTTCATCTTTGATGTCCTGGGTTTAGCCAGCAAATCAGGAATTATCTAGTGTCTGAAATAATCCTTTGATGTAATGATAAAAGTGCATAGTAGCTTTCACCAATTGTGCCACTATGTAAAATTATATGGGGATAGTTGGGGATGACCTTATTAGATTCTTTAGGAGACATTATAATGACACACCAAAAATAGGGAATTATTACAGCAGAGTTAAAGGGAGATATAATCATTGTTTTATAACTAGTTAAAGTCATTCTGTGGATGGATTAATCCCCAATAGCCATTTTTCGAAAGACCAACAACATGTTTTTAAAATTTCAAATGTGCCAACCACCCCAAGAAGGTTGGGGATCCCTGCCGTAACCTAATCTGTTTTATTGACCCATTTCATTACATTTGGGAAACTTTGCAGCCTTATCTATCTCTTCCCACACAACACTATCACACATAGTATTACAAGCAGAAGGTTCCTTAATAAGACCCTCCCCAAAAAGAAAAGACAGAGGAGAAAAAAGAAAGAAAAAAAGACACACACACACACACACAATGCTAAGGTTCTTTTTTTTAATGAATTTTTGGCCTACATGGAATTTGTGCTAAGCTTACCCTGCTCACTGAAATCCCACTCCACAATTAAAACACCCACTGCCTTCAATAACATTTCCACTTCATTACAGATTTGCCTATTTTGTTCAGTAAATGCTGTTCTCCTTTAACATTTTTATTTCTAGAGTTTACCTCTTATAGCCACCTCTCCTTGGTTCTTCCCTGTTGCATTCCAAGATGAGACTATCTATTTTCAACTTCTAATTTTGATCATTTGTCCTTGGCATCAGACAACACTCCTATTCTCAGGATGCTTTCAACCAAATATCCTGTCTATATAAAATGTACTCAGGGATCCTTGCAGTTCTCCATTCTATTTTATTCCTTCTCAGAGATTCCCCTCCCCCTTTCATACTAAGCAATTACTCTTATTAATTATTCTGGCTAACAGTAATTATCAGCAGTATGCACTCCCAGTCACATTAATGACAGAGATCTCTAGGACACTGAGGAATTGTGTGGAAAGATTGACTTCACCATTTGAATTTCCAGGCTTCACAGAGCAAGTGAGGCAGCTTTGTTCCCTTGTCCTCTTCATAAACACATCCACGTCCATATGGAAATGACATTCTTAAATCAGTTATAGCGCAATTCACCAAGTTATATAAAGTACCAAAATATTACATAGCTGAGGCATTTACATTGTGTACATAAGCATTTACTGCTACAATGGATACAAAATGACTAAATGTGAAAATCATCTCTTGGTCATCTATCTGACATCTACCATGCATCCATGTTTAAACTATCAGCATACTTGGAGTAAAAGGATCACAGGAATGAGTCATTCCATTGGTTGATTTAACTCCATATTGCCTATATGGAGCAATAGTAACTCTTCTAGGTATCAGTCTGGAACTTTTCCCAAGGGTACCTTGGATTTTTCTTTTTGAAGGAATTCTGATTCTGATTTTATTTTTGAAGAATTTAAGTCAGGATAAAAGGGAAGGGTTTATCAGAAGATGCCTTGATCTATTCATTATACTTGGATTTATATGGAGTGGTCATCACCATGATGACTAGAAAGTAAGAGACTAGCCTGTCTGGGTTCACATAAGATGTTAAGCCATTAAGTATAGGTGGCTGAGTTCATTCATTACCAGGAGGCAAATCCACCTTTGTAGTATCTCAAGATTGAAAGCTATCATGTGAACATTTAAAGCACTTTAAAGGTCCAGCTAGCCATTTCAAATCAACAACAAAAACAACATCCTTAGGATATATAGACATTTTTGAGGTTGCTGGGTGAGGATCTATGGCAGACTAGATGGAGTGGGAATGGCATTGCAGCAGAGATCAGTGAATTCTGGCCAGTGCTGTCTTTCTGGATAAAGCAGAGATTGTGAAATAGCCCATTTGCATGCTGGACACCTGCTTCTCATGAGTAGACTGCAGGAACTGACGTTTTTGCAGTCATCTCATGAGTTGAGTGGTCTGGATCAAGAGATTTCAATCAAGCTCACAGGCATGATGCAGCCTATATGGACACAAGATTTACACAAGCCTCACTTTCTTGAACACTTTTGGGTGTAATTAATTTACAGCTAAAGAGAGATTTTCTGAGTGGCAGGATGAGAGAATTCCACTTGGTGAGTCAACATTCTTTCTGGACTAAAAAAAAAAGGGGGGGGGGATTAAAGGTTTAAAAACTTTTGGCAAAAAGCTTAACAAGGAGTGGATGTGAGAAAGTTTAAAACAGATGAAGAGGACAGGTTTTCTGAAAGATTATTTTTTGGTGAAAGTGCTTTTGAATAAGTTGAAATTAAAATAGACAAATGAACTGGACCTTTGTGGGAATGTTTTTTTGTTTATTAGTAAAGAGTGCAGACAATTGGTATATTTTACAAAACAAAAGATAAAGGTAATACAAGCCAGACTGTGATGTTGACTGTAACTATGGATTGCCATTTGAGATGAAAGTATTAAGGGCACAGGAAGACAAAACAGAAAAAAAAGGAGAAAGCTTGCCTTTTACTCTTTCCCTTGCAACTGAGACACTTTCAGTTTTGGATTACAATATTACAATGGCAACCACCAGAGAAGTGGCAAAGATAGCAGAGGGGAGAAGAGGATCCCTAGAGCAACCTGCAGAGAGAAGAATTACACCAGATTTACTTCAGAAAATGTTGGAAGAATTGGGCAATAAGTTAGCTGAATCACTTGATACTAAATTGTCTAAACCATTGGATACTAAATTGACAGCTTTTAAAAAAAGAATGAATCAAAGACTTGTAAAGATGAAAGAGGAGATGAAAGAATTCAAGAAGATGGCAAGCTCTATAAAACAAGTGTCTGGAGATGTAAAACAAATTAATGACAAAGTGGAAATTCTGGACAGTAAGACAGAAGTTATGGACAGAGAGCTGGAAAGAGAATTAGATAATTTGGCACTGCTGGAACTGAGAGAGAAGGAATTTTGTTTGAGATTTGGAGCAATTCTAGAGGATTTTGATGAATATATTAGATAACAGGTTATTAACGCTTTACCAATTTTTTTGGATTGGAATGAGGAGGATATAGAGGCAGAAATTGATAAGGTATATAGAATAAATACAAGATTTGCAAGAATAAGAAATGTTCCAAGGGATGTCTTGGTGTACTTTATCGGGAAGAAGACAAGAGATCGAGTTTTGCAGCAGCATTTTAATACAAGACTGAAGAATTGTTCTTAAAGAAATTCCTGTTAAAATCTTGTGTAATAGAAAAGAGTATTCTTTTTTGACTGACAGATTAAAACAGAAAAAGATTCCATTTCAAAGGGATAAATTGGAAGGTGTGATTTTTGCTTTTAAACAGCAGAGGTTTTGATTGAATTCTGTCCAGAAGGCAATGAAATTTCTAGAAAAATTTAAAGAGGAATTGGAGGAGGTTCAAATGGAGGTGTCAGATGAGACTATACAAAAACTTCAGCCGGTGCCACAGAAAACTGAAAGGGATGATACTGAATTAGGTGCTACAGGTACTGACTTCTCTAAATTTTTGGCTTGATTATGAATTACAAATGCTTAACATGGAATATAAATGGAGGAAATGCTCCTCAAAAGAGAAAAAAATATTTCATTGTTTGAAAAAATTAAAACAAGATAGAATTTGCCTACAAGAGACACATATTAGAGAAAAGGACATAAAATATTTGATGTATAAAAATTTGGGTGAAGAATTTATTTTACCAGGAACTAAAAAAAGAAATTGATTTGTTTTGTATATAAATTCCCAACTAAAACCAGAACTTGTATTGACTGATGAGCATGATAGATTTGTTGGGGTGGAACTTAATTTGCACGGGACTAAAATTCTGATACTGGGAATTTATGCCCCAAATGAGGATAAAATACTGTTCTATAAAGGATTTATGGAGAGACTAATAGGTTTCTCTTATGAAAATTGGTGTTTGATGGGGGATTGGAATGGAGTGATCTCCCCACAACTGGATAGAACTTCTGAAAAAAAAATTAAAATACTCCAGGCAAATTACCAAAAGTTTTCTTTGATTTGATGGACAATTTAGGACTTGTGGACATATAGAGACAGGAAAATGGCAATTCAAGAGAGTACACCTACTTTTTTAAAAGACATAGATCATTTTCAAGAATAGATATGATATGGATTTAGAAGAATTTAGCTGCTAAGTTTTCTAAAGTAGAGATATTACCAAAGACTTTTTCGGATTATAATCCTGTGAGTTTAGTTTATAAAAAGAAATCCAGTTCTTTTAGATGGAGATTAAATGAAATGTTGTTACAGAAAGAAGCAATAGTGGAAGATTGTAAAAAGAAATTAAAAGATTTTTTTGAAAATAATTTAAACAAAGGTACTGATTTAATGATGGTTTGGTTTGCAAGTAAAGCTTTTATCAGATGTTATTTTGTACAACATAATAGTGAACTCAAAGAAAAAAAAAAGAGGCAAGAGAAAACATAAACTATTTTGTATGAGAGAAAGAGAAAAGAATTAAAGAAATTTCCAGAGAAGTATTTCTCAACAAATTAAGCTTTTACAATAACAATTATCTATGCTAACAGTAAGAAAAATGGAAATAAAAATGAACTATGTAAAGCAAAAACACTTTGAGTTTGCAAACAAACCAGGGAAATGGTTGGCATATAAATTACAAAACAAAAAAGAAAAGAAAATGATATTGAAACTACAAGAGGGAGATACTGTATGAATGGATAGCATGGCCATGCAAAAAGCATTTCATCAATATTATTCTAACTGGTATAAAGCAAGTGACATCTCTCTGGGGAAAATAGATCAATGCCTAAAGAAACAAAACTACCAAGGATTACAGAGTAACAGAAACAGATTATGAATGCAGCTGTAACAATAAGGGAAGTTTCTGAAACTATAAAAAAGATTAAACCAGGAAAGGTGCCTGGACAGTTTCTTATTATAAATGTTTTGAGGATGAACTTTTACAACCTTTACAAAATATGATGAACTCTATCTTACAGGAAGAAAAGATGCCAGAGAGTTTGAAAGAGGTCAATATAGCACTAATACCTAAAGAGGGACAAGAGTTTACTTTAACAAGAAACCATAGGCCGATATCATTATTGAATAATGACTACAAGTTTACAACGATTCTGGCTGATAGACTGAAAATAATTTCACAACAATTTATTCATGAGGAACAATGTGGGTTTTTACCTAAAAGACAATCTTAGAAATGTGTTAGACATTTTGGAATATTTGGAGCAACATAATAAAAAACAAGTCACATTGATTTTCCTAGATGTGGGCCTTTGACAATTTGAATTGGGCTCTCCTCTTCAAAGTTTTGGAAGATATGAACTTTGGACAGAATTTTATAAAATGAGTAAAATCGATTTATACTTCACAGAAAGCACAAAAAATTGTTAATGGAGATTTAACAAAGCCTTGTGAGATGCAAAAAGGAACAAGACGGGGATGCACACTATCTCCTCTGTTTTTTATTTTGGTTCTTGAAATACTGAATAGAGATATAAGATAAGATGAGAGAATTGTGGGAATAAAGATTAAAAAAGACTGAGAGACAAAAAAGTTAAGGACTTTTGTAGATGACATGGTGTTGGTTTTGCAAGATCCTTTAAAGGGAATTGAAACAATAATGGGAAAACTAAAAGAATGTAGTGCATTATCAGGTTTTAAAATCAACAAACAGAATATGAAGATGTTGACAAAAAGTATGAAAACAGAAGATCAAACACAATTGATGAATAAAATGAGTTTTAAGATTGAGAAGAAAGTAAAATATCTGGGTATCACTATTGCAAATATGAACTATATGTTATTTCAAAATAACTATGTTAAGACATGGAATGAAGTAAAAAAAAAAGATATGTTAAGATGGGAGAAACTACAATTGTCATTGCTGGAGAGAATTTATGTGATAAAATTGAATATCCTGCCTAGAATGATGTTTTTGTTCCAGACAATATCTGTTTTGACAACTGATGCACCATTTAAACAGTGGCAAAAGGATATGTCTAAATTTGTGTGGTAGGGGAAAAACCCACGAGTTAAATATAAGGTGCTACAAGAAAGAGGAGGTGCAAAGGAAAGAGGAGGATTGGGTTTACCTGATTTGAAATTTTATTTTGCAGCTTGCTGTTTGGTTTGGATGGAAGAGTGAGTGCTGCTGAGAAATAGAAGACTTTTAGAGTTAGGAGTACATGACCTGAGATTTGGGTGGCATGTCTATTTGTGGTACAACAAAGTCAAGGTTAATGTGGATTTTAAAAATTATGTTAGACATGCCATATTGAGAATATGGAGTAGATACAAATCCAGGTTGTACACAAGAAGCATTTTATAGACAAGAAATAATAAGCAAATACAAATGACTAACTTATTGTGAGATGCTAGAATTTTGTCAAGGAGAATACAAAATAAAAGCAAAAGTAGTACTAATGGCAGAGGGACATAGTTGCCAATGGTTTTCTTATTTACAGTTATTAAAAATATTTAAAGAAGGCAAAAGTTTATGGTTCTGAACATTGTGAGACTGAGTTTGAAATGGAATTATGTACAAATGATGAACATGTAATTGCTAAAATGTATAAACTTCTATTGCAATTTGAAACAGAAGAACAAGTGAAAGAATGTATGATAAAGTGGACTAAAAATGTTGGTTATAATATACAGATGGAACAATGGGAAAACATGTGGTTGAAAGGATTGAAATTTATACTATGTTATAATCTTAAAGAGAATGTTTACAAAATGACATACTGTTGGTATATGTCATCAGAGAAATTGTCTAGAATGTATAAAGGCACCTCAAATATATGTTGGAAATGTGAACAAGGAGGGGCATTTTATCGTGCTTGGTGGATGTGTAAAAAAGCTAGAAAATTTTGGATTCAGAGGATCTTAAAGATTAATATACAATTGAGACCAGAGGTCTTTCTTTTGGGACTGATAGACAAACAGTTGGGAAAAAAGTAATGGAACTTTGTTTTTGTATATGATAACTGCAACAAGACTATTGTATGCACAAAAATGGAAATATTTGGCAATATCTACAATGGAAAAATGGTTGACGAAGATGATGGAACTTGCTAAGATGGCCAAATTGACTTCTTTGATTAGAGGAAAGACAATACCTACATTTATTGCTGACTGGAAACTTCTTGTGGAAAACAGGAAAAAAAAATGAAGTTACAATTTATGGTTTTGATGATTAGACAGGATAGATTATAGAAAGAAAAGAGACATATTGTAACTTTAGAAAAAGAGGTAAATTTATCATTGTACTTATAACTGCTGTAAAGAAGATCGGAAGCCACTTCTTTGTGTCTTTTTCCTTTCTTTTCTATTTTTCTTTTACTTTTCTCCCCTTTCTTGCACTTTTAGCATTCTCTTTGATTTCTTTGTTTTTCTTTTTTCTTTCTTACTTTATATTAGTTTGTACCAGTTTTTATCTTCTTTTTAAAAACTCTCTGTATGTACGTATGTATGTACGTATGTATGTATATGATTTTATATATAGGACATTTTCCTTGGTATGAAAATGACCTCATATAATGCTATCTCTGCAATGTTTATAATTAATCTATAAAGCAGATTGATATCATATGTTACAGACGGGGAAAAAGATGAGACATAACTAAATCTTAAAGGCTGCCTGTAAGAGCATGGTTAATTTAAAATTTGAACTTATGCCTTTCTGTACCTCACCCAGGCCAGCTTTGGGCTAAGGCCAAACAGGCACTGGCCTTGGGAGCCAAAGCTTGTGGGGTGTCAACATCTCCTCTCCTTCCAAAAACAACAGCTATTCTAAAAATGCAAATCTTGACTTTGGTGGGAGATGGCGACATCAATCAATGTGGCCTAAGAGCACCATGTACCTTTGAGCCAGCACTGACTTCACCAGTACACTGCCCATCTATTATTTTCAGTTTAAAAATGAGTTTAAAATTAGTTTCCCTGTGATATATCAATTCTACATTACTAGTCTTTGCAACTAAAAACAAAATAAGAAGACATTTCTGTGAAAAGAGTAGTGGAAGATGGTAGAAGCTATCCATGGATGCAAATGTAATTGCAAGCAATGCAAATCAAATCAGCATTAAATCTTAAAAATTCCAGAAGATTGACTACTATAAGGTGTATGTGTTTACACATATAAATAAATATTAACATACCTTGTTTGTAAAATCATAGGCTTGTATTGACTTCTAAAGAAGAGCAAGTATTTCTGAATTACTGATTGTTCTGGGGTCAAGTTTCCCAGTTGAGTTCTTCTACAAATATATTTTAAGTTGTAAATGTTGGTTTTAAAAGTACTCACATATACTAATAGCCTGATCTTAAATAGCTTTAAACATGCCATCATGCCTGATCTCACTGAACCCAATAAACTTTTTGTATTCAGAATGAAATCTGATTGTTATAATGCAACAAAATAAATTATTATTTTTTTAACAACGCAGTCCTATGCGTGTATATATTTAAGTTTAAGTATGCTTAGTGGAGGTACTTTAGTGAAAGTATGCTTCAGTGGAAGTGTACTGATTTAATGACTGAGTAAAAATGCATAAGACTGAACTGTGAGTCCCCTTAATTGAAATAATACATACATTTAACTTGTTCTGCTTTACGCTTTTCAGGTGCAATTTTGCTATCAATTATGTACAATGGTTTTATTGATTTTGAATGCATTTGTGCACAGCTTAGATGCAAACATTAGCCTTTCACTTTACATTATTATGTTTTGTAAAACGTTGCTTTTTTTTCCCGAACTACTATAAAAACTGATTTGCAAAGGAAGTCTAACAAGGAATATTTCATTCTTTGTAGGATGAAATTGCTTTTAGTTGAATTTTGGACAGACCTGTAATGTTGGTTTAATAATAAGCTCATGGAAATGGAGCATTCTGGCTACATTCCTTTAAAATCCAATAAAGCAGATGACTCCAAGCTGTAATGGAACTGATGTTGTCAAATGACTTTGCTATTTGAATGTGAGCATGGCTTAGATTATTGGGGGAGAAAACAAGCAATGTATGATTGGCATAACTTTTGACAAGGGTCCTAGAATCCATCTGGTTTATGGCACTGTCTCCTCCATATCCCCCCTCTCCCCCTCCCTCACCTTATTTGCCCAAGATGATGACAATATAATGCTAGTTTAGCTGCTGGCTTTTTGCAATAGCAAACATTCAATGGACACAGCCCTGGGTGTGAGTTTGTGAAAGAGAAATGTGTTCCCAACAAGCCCGTTCAATTGTAGGCAGAGCAGTGGGGGATGCTTTTGATTTTATTTAAAAAAAAGTTCAATTTTGGTTGTTTCCAAGTCAGCGGCTCTGGATGCCACTTTCTGAAAAGCACAAGAGGCCTCGAAATGTGCAAATCTCTGGTGTGAAAGGATGATATTGTTCAAAGTACTCTTACAAGGCTTTGTGAACTGACCTTGATTTAGCATCAATGTGAACTGGACAGATGACTGTTATAATAAAAAAAACAAAGCAAGACATGGGACATGTCATGGCAGTCAATTTCCACTCAAATCTTCCTAGGATTAGTTTTGTTTGCTTGTTTTTATTTAAATAAGCACCTCCAATATTGGGGGAATTAGTTCTCTCAGTGTGCTTCATTAGTGTAACTTACCACCACAAAGATTGGCTGTATTGAGAAAGATTGCACCATTATCAAATAATTAGGAATGCCTTAGCAGGTGCATACACTTACCTTTGCAATTAAATCCTTGTTAAAACGTGGAATTTCAGAGACTTTAAATGGTTCCTTGATCCCAGAGGGTATAGCCTGGAAAGTTATTTCTATAAAGCAGAGATCATTTGGGAGCAACAATATCTAGCAAAGAATCTTCTCTTTTTCATGAGGTATTTATGAAGCATACATGAAATAAAAAAAAAGGGGGGAAGTGGCTAGCACTAATGGTCACTGTGCAAAGTTCTTGAGCAGATTTATAACCTTCCCACTTCAATGTTGGAAATCACTTTGCCTTGAGGTATCATTGAGGTGGTACCAAATAATTGGTTTGAACCAATCACAGCAGTTTGCTAGTTATATTTCATGGCATTTAAGTTTCTTGCATAGATAGCAAACACATATTTATACATATTTCTGTTTTCCTACTGCAGTTATTTATTTTCAGTACAGCACTTGTTAATTATCAAAATACTGCCCAGTATTTATTGGCTTTGATCCTATGTGCACTTAGAAAATGTAAAGCCCATTTACATCAATATCTATCTATAGTTTAACTGTGCAGGAATAAATCTACTGCTTTTGACCTCTTGTGAAGATCAGTTTTGCATATGGAACATTTAGCCAACAACCGTATGTTGCTTTTACCTGCCTGAGAACACTTCTAGATAGGAAAAATATGCAGCTTATTAGCAAATTGGCATGGAAGATTGGCATGTGTATCTCTGTATATGCAGACAATTTGATTTGTAGAAATGTTGCATGTGATGGTGTTTGTATAATGGTGTTATATTTCCTGTAGAGAAATATTTTCTGTACAGGGATATGGCAACACATAAAGCAACCTTTTATGAACATGGTAGAAGTTTCTTCTATTTTAGTCCCATCTTCAGTCGAACTGTATTTCTTACTTAATGTGTTTTTATATATATTTATGACTGGAGAATTCCTATTGCTTAATCTAGCATACAAGATTATGATCCCTGAACATTCCAGTGTATTCAAATAATTAATAAAACTGCAAAATAAAGAACACTTTTGCCATAAAGGAAGGTGAACTTAGGTATGTCTTTTTATCCATATCTATTGCAAAGGCAGTGTGACAGACAGATGTTTAGAAATCTACACTATGAATTATTGTAATTAAACTACTTTATTAGTTACTGTAATTAAATAAATTTTTAAATAAATGGAATACAAACATTTCTTTTTCTCTGTAAATTTAAGGAAAAAGAACCCTCCCAAAAATACAGTTTAAAAGAAAAGGAAGCACACTGATGAAGACTGGAGACAATTTTTTTAAAGCCAGTTTAGCAGAAGTTTAATGCCATAATTCAAGATGATAAAAACTACTGCCAAGCAGAAAAATTCTCCCCCATTTTTTTCTACCAGGTCTAATTCAATTTGATGAAAGAGATAGCAATAGAAATATTTCCAAAGTGTGTGTGTGGGGGGGGCGGGGGGACAAGACTTTCAGAGCAACATTGACATCTTCTCATAGGTGGATTGCATTGTTGGGTTTTCTTACTTATGAAGTTGCCAGGGGATGCGCATGAATGTCCTGTCTTTCATTGTTCAGGAATCTGTCCTGAGAGCTGCACTGCAGCCTCTCTGACTTCCCCAGGGAAAACATAATGAGCAAACTCTTCCCATTGCACTTTTCTAACAGTGGTGCAACTGTCATTGCCCTGCCCATTGGGAATTCCCTGGAGAAATTATCCACCCAATTTCTCTGCTTAACAATTTGATGGGGCTTTCTGAAAAGTGGTTTATGTTCAGTTTGCCCAAAGAAGTAACTTTGATTGTAAAAGTACAGATACGTCTTATTAATCCACTTTATTGTCATTGCTGGAGAACTACAAATTAATGGATCAGAGGTCTGATCCAAATAAATGGAAGCATGAAAAAAATGTTTTTATTTGCAAATTTGCTTGTTGCCCAACACATCAGGCACTTACAGAATTCTTAAAATATTATGGGAGACTTCTGTGTTCTTAGTCTTTTGCAGAGAGACAAGCCAGTGTCTGGAATGAGATTTTTAGACAAATTGAGTTAGTCTTAGAAAATCAATTTAGACAAATCTACAGCAGTGTGGGTAGGAGGATGCACCAATTCTCTACATAATTTGAATAAATGGGACGTGAGATGGCTCCTGAGAGCAGCACTGACAGCCAAAAGAATTATACTGATGGACTGGCAAAGAAAAATCATGCCATGAGCTGATTTATGGCCTATTGCCTTTCTGGATATAACTAAGTGGGAGAGAACTCCCTTTATTTGTGCTAATAAAATGGACATCAGTTCTCTCACACAAGTATAATTTCAGAGCTAGTGGTATGAAAGGCTGGCATCTAGGATGTTTTTTCCCATTCTTCCATCTCATGTGTGCCCTTGTGATAGTCTGTTTTAGTTGATATTAAAGTATTAAATGTCAAAACCAAAAACCATTTCTATGTTACTTTATGAGCCTTTCCTTAAAATCAAGCCTCATTATCCACACTGGCATTCCTAAATGGCTGATCAACAAAACATATATTTTTATTTCTCATAGTTATTGTAACATCTGGATTATGTATCTTTGTACACTAAATATCTACTCCAGGTATTTTTTTTTCCTGCTAAAACTGTTTTACCAATTGGGCCCGTTGCTTAGGAAAGAAAAATGACAATATTAGTAGGCCTGTGCAAGCTTCAGAAAGGATTTGGAAGAAGAGCTTTGGACTTCTCAGATATTCATTAAAGCAGCCCATCTTTTTTCAGGTTTATGCATGAACTTGAAAAAAGATGCCCCTACTTTAAAAGTCATTTTAATGAGTTGACTCCTTAAAATAGCAGCAGCAGCAGGGTGTGCCTACTTTAATTGATAGCAGAGAATGGTGTGCTCATACAAGGTCCAAAGAACTTTGTCCAAATAATTCTCAAAGTGTGCTCAATCCTAAATATTAGGGCCATATGAATTAGAGCTGTATATGTGTTTATTTTGGAATGCTTGATTTCTGTCTTTGAGAATTTGGGATCCTGACTTCCAGGGAAGAAATGGTGAACTGAAGACAGCTCTGCTAAAACCAGAGCCAACAACCATGGTGGAATGAAGAGCCAGCAGTATACTGGTTCTTCATAATTCCTTTCTGGACAAGGAGAGGACTTGAGATGGTCCACAACTGCTCCATACTGTTGCTCTTCAAAAGTACACTGCAAGACAGTGGTCTCTGGCAGGTTTAGAGCTCTGGGAGATGAGGAAATAACCATCTTGCTTGAAACCATGGTTGGCACCTTCAGAAAGGACACTGGATTTGCATACTTCCTTTTCTAATCATTTTTGAATATTGTTTGTTAACTGCCTTTCAGCTATTAGGAACCTTTGGATTGACAGGTTTTACAGCATCGGGTGAGTTTCCTTCAATCCTTAGCAAAAAAAGTTTTAAATACAAGTTCAAGGATTAAAAAAAATCTTTTGGAATAAACAGCAAAAGGGTGATTAGAACTTTGATTTTGGAAAGTTACAAATGGACTAAGGGTCCAGGTGGATTTGAAATAAGATTTTGGAATTAATCGTAAGAATTCTTTCCATGGGAAAATGTTTTTGTTTTGAATTCTCTTTAAAAAATGACAGGATGAGGCTTTGAAGGTTGGACACTAGAGGGAACCAGAAGGAACTAAAGATTACAATTAAAGGAGAAGAACACTTAAATTTGACTTACTAATATAGAATGAAGCAAAATCTTTTAACATTATTGTTATTGGGCTTATTGAAGGATATTTATGAACAATGGACCCAGAAGTTAATTTTAAGACTGTCTGCCTCTATAGATAGACTATGTTTAAAAGATGTTATGAAAGAGGAACAAGTTTTACCTGACAAAACTGAGACTGATCTGAAAGTGGATTTAAAAATGACAGGCTACAAGAATGACATGGAAAAAGAAGCTACACTGGACATACAAAAGAAGCTGTCTGATGTCTTAATAATGAAAAGGTATATACAAATAACAAACCAAGAGAGTGACCTGGATAATTTTCCTATATTGGATTTACAAAGAGGCTTTGAAGAATTTGTGAGAAGAGACAATAAAAAATGAAAGAAAATCAAGTTCTAGGACATTATTTGAAAGGACTAAAGATCAAGATTGTTAAAAGTAAAAGGAAGGAATATAACATTGGTTTATTTGATCAATGTTAAGATAGATATGTTGTTATCTCTAGTAACCCTTAATGGACTTTTGCTGACCAGGACTGAATGAAGAGGCTTTAAGGATTTGTTTATAGATAAGAGATGAGAAGAGATTATTTGTTTTATTTTAAGAGAAGGTGATAAGTTATTAAAATTGTTTATACTTTATCCATTGCTGTGATAAAGGGGGAAGTCATTTCTTCATATATTTTTCTTTGCTATATTTTTTCCTTTCTATTATTCTTTCTATTTTTTCTTTTCTGCACTTTCTGTTTTTTCTTTTTATTCTTTTTTTTTTTTAGTTTGTATTTGTATCTTTTTTATTATAATTTTTAATAAAATTACTATGAAAAAAACAATTTGGGGTCCAGACTCCCTGGAAATTAGATGTACTCTATCCTCTTTCACCAAAATGATTGTCAAGTTCAGGAAGCATTACTTGCTAAAAATGGCAGCTGAGTTTATGGCAACCTTTTTTTCCAGGCAAGGATGGAAATCTTTTGCCAAAAGCAGAAACTGTTAGTTTTTCATTCCATCACATTTGGTACTGACTGCCTGTTAACTACAGTACCAAAACAGGATTAATGTTTGATATTAGAATATACAGCCACAAATAACTTGATTTTGTTAGGAGTGTCTTCACTTATGCCAATCTTCCATTTAACAATGATCTCAAGATGGTGGCACATATTGCATGGAATGATCTTCCCTTACAATATGCAAGGCCACAAAGCTGGCTTGTTTCAAAACTGAAGTGTAAAATGTTGATTTTCCTCAGCTATTAACTCTTGCTACTATTTTTTTAAAAATTACACTTACATTGTGATTCTATCTCAAGCCTGGTTCTAATGGATTGATTGAATTTTTTTTAGCCTGTTGCTTTAAATCCTTTTTCAGTGTACATAAATATATTTAATAAATCGCAATAAATACAAAGTAACTAATTATTTGACATGGGTGTATTTAGTCCTTGTTAATAGGTCATTCGCAATCCGTCACCACCTCCAACAGACAAAAGATTCTGGAGAAAATGTAGACAACCATATCCTACATTCAAATGGAATCTGCCTTCCTGTAATTTAAGGTTATTATTCTGGCATTCTGAGATGATAGAAAATAACATCTTTTGTAGGGCACCCTTCAGGTCTCTAAAGAGTGCTATTGTACTCCTCTCAGTCATATAAATATGTCCTATTTATGTTGTAGCCAGAACCAGACATCAAATTTGAAGTCTGACCAATCCATTAAGATAGTGAAACTATTATGTCCCATTATTTGTAAACTACTTGCTAGAATTAAGTACCATTGCAAGAACTTTTTCATATGTATTACTACACAACTGGGTGTCCCTTTTACATTTCATTTCTTTTTGCTAAGTACAGCATTAACCTTTAATAGAGACCTTTACATGTCTCTATTAAAGTGTATTTTTTTAGTCCACTTCTTAACCTATGTACAGCATTAACCTAATTCTATACCAGGTCTATAGAACTGGACCTATTTGGTTCTATACCATCTGCAGATTCAATAAGTATTCCTTCCATTTTTTTGCCCAAACCATTAAAAACATGTTTAAGGGTAATGGTTCCAAAACAGATTCTGTGTCCTTGCACTTAATATCTCACTCCAGTTTGAAGATCAGTACTCTTTGAATGCAGTTTTCAAGTCAGCCATGGATCTACCTAATAGAAATGTCATCCAGCCCAAACTCATCTAGATTATTATTCAGAATGTCATATATTTTGTCAAATGTTTTTTTAAAAAGCAAGAAAAATTATGAATGCATTTTTCCCACAACAGTTCCCACAATCTACAAAGGAAGTTTTATCCAATCAAAAAAGAAAATAAGGTTAATCTGACAAGATCTGTTCTTGGTAAATTCTTGATGACTTCTAATTATTATTACAGTGTTTTGGAAATGCTTACGAAACAATCACTTTATGATTTACTCTATGAACTTTCCAGTTGTCTGTATCTGGACTTTCTAAAAGACCTTTTTAAAAATTGCTTTTGAAACTATTCTCGCTCACTCCGAAGAGCGTTTTACTGTATGAATAAGTTAGAACATATGGCTATATAACTTGGGCTCATCTTAAAAAAGCTAAGAATAGTCAAATATTGTTAGTACTTGAATGGGAGACTACCAGGATGGACTACCAGGGAAATCCCAGATCTGTAAAACAGGCTGGGAAATTGAAAATACCATCTCCCAGAAGGTAGTGGCGCACTACTTCCTTGTTGTTGTCAAGAAAAGTACATGGATGCGTCCATGCAGTCACCAAGGACGGAGCTCTGTTGAAGGGAGTCTTTACTGTTCAAGGTAGCATAAGGACCTGCTGTTCTGAAAAGCTTCTTTGGGTACAAAGAACCACTAACAGGTTATAATTTCAGGGCAAAAACAAAGAGCATCATAGTCTAGTGTGGGTGTTGTTTAACTCAGTGTCCTCCCTGTACTGAACTTCATTCCTTCAAAGTGAAAACTACATTGGTTAGGACTTCTAGAAGCAGAAGCCTAACATATTTGGAAGGTGCCAGGTTGTAGAAAGCTAGACTATATATTTATTGTGGAAACTACTTATTCCATACCTTAAGCATGTTCTGGAAAAACATATTAACAAAATTGGAACACTTTTTACTGTAGCAGATTCACAGGGACCAATGATGGCCATCTTAGCAGTCTCATTTCAAATAAGGACAATAGTACTAATGTAACTTTTTTTTAACCACTGGTTTTCTTTTAATTCTTTTTTAGACCCAGCATAGCAGGCATAGGCATTGACATACAACCAAAGCAACTTTTCTGGCTGCCAAAATCAAACGGAGAGTTCCGTGGTCATCTAGTTGCCAGATGTCTGGCTGTGCAACTCCCTGGCACTAAACAGAATGTAGAGACAGATCTATGGATGGGATCTATTAATGTTATAGTTACCATCTGACAACTGTTTAATGGCCATAGCCCAGTTTCTAGCAGGCAGGTGTTCAGATCACAAAAAGGGGAGGGGCACACTATCACAACTGGTACTGCTAATTGATGAGAGTGCTGGCAGGCATAGCAGAGAAAACGGAAATTGCATTAACACAGAGAAAGAACCACTATTTCATTTCAGGAGAGAGCCCCTTTGCCTAAGATTATCCAAAGTTGTATGCAAATATAGGATCAAAGCTTAAGCCTCTGCTGGTTAGCAGTATGTTTCCCAAAGTGAAATTTCTAGAGCTCTTGAAGACTACAAAGGCACCACTGGGAGCTGTGGGACACCGTGAATGGTTTATATTTTTCCATTGCCTCCCCACTCACCCCATGCTTCATCAGACCAATGTGGGCAAAGAACTTAGGGATTGGGGAGAAAATATGTGGACCAGTCCTATGGTCAAGGAACATACATGGATTGACCTCAACATTCTCCAGTAATTTGAAGAAAAACTTCAATCAGTTTATTTTGAGTGAAAGAAACATGCATATAATAGATTGGATTAATCAAGACAAATCCAAAAATCAATTTTATGAATTCTCATAACTGCCCTTACCTGAAAGCTCTTGAAATTTTTGTTTTCTGCTTCCACCAGCACAAGCTGGTCCATCTACTGTGTCACTTCATTGCCAAATGGCTAGTGTGTATTGTGGTGGGAATGCCCCGTGGCCATTTTACCTTGAACTGCCAATATGCCTATCTCTTCAGAAGAAACTTTCCCATGGTAAAACTGACTTTTTTCCCCACTGGTAGATTGGTGAAACACTGGATTACTTTCTTTCTTTTGACTGATTGACCAATGCAATAGTGTACCTTTTCTTTTCTCTTTTCTCTTTTCTCTCTTTTCCTTTCCTTTCCTTTCCTTTCCTTTCCTTTCCTTTCCTTTCCTTTCCTTTCCTTTCCTTTCCTTTCCTTTCCTTTCCTTTCCTTGTCCATGAAATGCAGTGAAATAGTGCTGTTTCCCCACGTCAGTGACATTTTTTATTCTCCATATAACTTCTAGGGGCTGCAGCCACTTGCTGACAGCATCTCCTTGCAGCTCATCTATTTGGAATATTTGGAAGCCTTTATTTATTTGTTTGTTGTTCAATTCAATTTATATGGCCATCTCTCTCACCACAGCGATTCTGGGCAGAGAATAAAGCTTAAATAAAAACCCTTAAAACGTAAATGCTAACTGTAAGAGGAAGAAGGAATAACCCTGAGGAACAGGTGAAGAGCCGCAACCAAGACAATGGTCAGATAAAAGAAATCTGAGTCCAGGCCAGAATTGTAACCTAAGAAAGCGTCTCAGAGAAGACCCTCCCTAATTCCCACAAAAATGGAGGGAGGGAGGGGGAAGCGCATTCAGACTTGCAAGATTCTGTTACCTTATAACAGAAGTAATATTAGCATGGATGTCTTTAGTTTCTTAGTCTGGTCTACCTTGAAGGGCTGACATTAACATATAATTCAAAACAAAAATGGCAGCCAAAGTTAAAAGCAATATAATATAATATTGACTCACCTGGGCTTCACTAACTTCACAAGTTCTGTGCCTGGACAAACAACAAAGTTTTCAACACTTTATGGAAGACCAGCAGGCTCAAAGCCAATCTGATCTCAGGCAGTAAGATGTTCTAGAGGGTTAGCACTGTGACAGAAAAGACATACTTTCTGGGTCCTACAAGATGACATTCTTTAAGTGATGGGACTCAAAGCATGCCCGTCATGTGGGATCTAATAGGGTGGGTAAGACCACTGGAGAGAGAGGATTCTTCAAGTATTCTGGCCCCATGCCATGAAGGGCTTTATAGGTGACAACCAGCACCTTGAATTGCACTTGGTAACCTACTGGGAGCCACTGCAATTCACATAGCAAAGGTGTAAATCAGGAATATGGGCAAATAGAGAAACACCCATAATTACCCACAATGAGGCATTCTGAGCTGAGATGAAATTGATGAGAGTTTGCCAGTTTCCCCTTCTATCTGAAGCGACAGTAAGAGCTTTGAAATCTCAGAACTGTCAAGAGCGGTAAAACTGCCTTCCCCTTGACATTTGCCTTGCTAACTTGTGAATGGCTGAAGCAACAGGAAGAAAAGGGAGAGAATAGAACATTAACTATACACTGCTCCTGAACAAGGAGGTTCTTCTCAGCTGTGACAGCAAATAACATTTTGTCTTTGTTTTTGAAGAGCAAGTGCAAAGTGAATCCCCCAATCAGAAGCTCTTATAACTCTTGTTTGGACAAGTTCCTTTTGCCAAAGCAGAAGCTGGCTTCATTTCCAATCACTACCAGGGGAAATAGAGGGTTGGTTGATGCTGCTGCTGCAGTCAGCAATTCCTGGGATTAATTTAATTCCATGCAATATTGGATCTGTTAGGGCTAAATTGTTTTTGAGTTCCCACAACATATTACCTACCATCGACTCAGTTAAGCGTGTCCCGGGAACAGGCCTGTGTGTCAGCTGGTCCATAAAATGCTGCCATCTGGAGGCCACAGATCAGAGCTCTATTTAGCTGAATGAGCTACCCAAATGCAGCAGTATTGATTTACCATACCTTATAGTGAATTACTGCACATTACCGTCCCCCAAAAGAAAGACAGGAAGGGAGGGCATGGAACAAGTAGGTCCAATTATACACAGAGAGAAGGGATAAACCACCGATGGCAGCACCTTTGGTTGTCCCTGCAGAATCCTGCAATGAGTGGCACCAACCTGTGTGCCCCTTTGGGTGGCCTCTGGGAATTTAATGAGCAAAATGGGTCACTTAAACTTTAACAAAGGCATAAGGCACCTGGGACACCATTTCAACATTCCAGAAACTCAGGCTATTTTGCCCTCAATGGGAGGTGAGGGCAATTTGGCCCTCAAAATCCCCTCTTCGGTGACATGTCAACCCCTCTACTCAAGTGACATCATGACATTTCTGAGCACATCTCCTACATCCTTCATCACATGTTGGCAATTGTGATGAGAAAATATTTCATATTCAAAACATAACTTAGATGATTGCAGATTGTATACTTTTTGAAGTTTTCTGAACCTAGCCATTTTTCTTGAAGTTCAGTAAATAAATGAAAAAGCTGACATATATTTGTTCAGCAACTTGGTTGATCTATGACTTTGGCCATTTCATTTAGCAAAGATTCCTGAGAAGAGAGTGGATCATATTAATGTAAGTTGTATCTCACTAACATTGTAGAGTTACTTGAGGGAAAAACAAAAAACATGAGGTAACTTGATAGATACTATATACTTGGATTTGGAGCATGGAGAGAGACTTTGACAAATTACTGGAAGACTTCTGAGCAAACTTAGATAATCATGACATAAAAGGAGAGCTGAAATCCCACTCATCCAGAAAGGGCCAAATTGGGGAAAACTGAGCTACTGCCCCAGGTGAAAGTAGCCCCATATTCCAGCACTTTTAGTCTGGCCATTACAATATATTCAGGACAGCAAAAATCTTGTTTATGGCCTATTATATTTCAACTGACTTTATTGATTTAAATAGCTTTAGCAGGCACAGCATAATTATACACAGCAATGCAAATCCTGTACATAAGGAATACAATTTGTTAGGAGACACAGAATATTTTACAAGCTGTGTTGAGGGTAGGGAAAACATGAAAGGAGATTGTGCAGTTCAGCACTGAGATTTTCCCGTTCTGATTCTGCATGTTCAGGGTTTAGAAAGAGCAGGAAAAAAAATCTGCCCTCTGTCCCACTCCCATCCCCATTTCTGGAGGCGAAAAAATGAACAGACCAGAGTCAAAGGTATTTCTTCAAACAAAAGCAGTTATGTGGTAAACAACAGCAGACCAGAGGATGCTGGTGTCTGTAAGCTTTGTTTGAAAGGCATCATTAACATTAATTTTGACAGGTAGCCTCTCCTTGGGGAGTCTGGGTTTCATTCAGAAGGCCTTTATTTATGCAAGTAATCCTTATTTATAGGAAGACTCCTTGATTGTTCGGATTTGCCTAATCCTAAAGTAAAAACACAGTTTTGAAGGTGCATGATTTATTTATTTAGGATTAAGAAAAACAAAAAGAAACAAAAGGCTAAATTAGTATGAGTTATCAGAGGCCACAGTTACATTAATCTTTATATTAGGTAGTATGCTGTACAACAGGGACTGGGAGCATGAGACCAGCCTAATCTAGTTTGGGAAGTCTCAAATGAAGCCTCTTCCATGCACAACCCCATCTCTTTTTTGACCTCTGTGGAAGCTGGAATGCCTGCAAGAAGAGCTCGGTTTTGGGCAACCTGCACTTTGGAAGCACTGGAGTGGAGGAAGAAGCAAAGTGGCTAAAACTATAGTACATTATAAACCATGGCTAACAAACCACAATGGCTAGATCTGCACAAATGCTAAGCCAACCAATACCATATAAGTCACATTTTGCTTAGCATTTTATGAAAATCAGCCCAGTGTCAGGCAATTCAAATAACAAGACCAACAATTTCATTCTACATCATTTATGATATCACACTAAGGGCATCACCTTATAAACCTTTGCTGTTTAATATGAAAAAAGTTCTTTTAGCTCAGAGGGATGACCATCTAGGCAAGCACCATATTTCCCATTATGGCCTAGGGGGATGTAAACAGACCTCCCTCTTTAATGCACTACTATAGCAGCATCTGAATAGGAAAATTTAATTTAGCTATCAGGGTTGATTCCTATGCAATCCCAAAGCTTACTGGATGACTTTGGATCATTCATTATCTCTCATCCTAATCTATCTCAGAGTTCTTATAACAAAAAAGGACTATTCTTAGCTATTCGGAGGAAGACCTAGATAAATGAATTTATCTACTTTTGCCTAGTGTATTTGGTCTCTCATGAGTTTGACTAATGTCAACTATTAAAACTACTTATACTAATAGTTAAATAAAAGATAATTCTTTTAGCAGTAAATTCTGTCAATTAAATTTTGAGTTTCTTTTGCCTGTCTTAGTTTTACTGCCATAAGTTTTAGTGGAGAGGTTCTGCATAATGGGAAGAAAAGAATCTTCTATCCCATTATGCTCTACAATCTGTGCATAGTTTTGCCATATATGCATCTCTCATGTTCTTTCTTGACCACTACAGTATCATTATAATTTATTGGCCATGCTAGTTGAGAATGATGAGAATTATAACCCATCACCATATACCGCTACAACCACATATTTTGCTTGCGATTTTCTGTGCTTTTTCCAATGTCACGGCCTTCTTGTTTATATGTTTATTTGTATGTATGTATGTTTCAAATGGGACCACATCATAAATTAGTTAAAAAGTATTGCAATATTGACTGTCATATGTTAAATCCTTCTCTGACAATCCCTAACTTGAGATTTTTGCCTGTTTTTTTTTTTTTACTGGCATTGCTGTCCATGATAACACTTTCATTAACACAATCTCTCTACTTGTTAATCATCAGAACTTCAGAACCCCTTCCCCCTTTACAAACTATGTAAAGTTAGTTCTGTATTCTGCCGCCCAAGTAAGGTTCTTTACCCTAATTTCTCTGCCCTTGACTGAATGCCAGTCATCAGGATACTGGAGGCTTTTCTGTGTGGCTGTGAATGTCAGCTCATTACATGGATTTTCCTGATTGCTTCTACTCCTAGCTTGTAGCAAGAAAATGGAGAAAACACACACAAACATAAAGCACAACTGACCTTTGTTGTTACAGAAAAAGAACTGCAGAAACCCCCCACCCACAGCTACAGCTCTCAAGCTACATGAACTGCAATGGACCAAAAAGCATTAACTACCAACACAGCATCACTTGGCATACATGACATCTACTTTAAGTACCAACCACAGCCAAGAAGCATCAACAGCATGAATTCCAGTGATGAAGATAGTCTACCTGATGACACATGAGAGCCACTGCCATCTGGATTTGCTGTTCGAAGCATTTCCATCCATTGTACTTTTAGCCTTTCCATCCAGCACCCACCCTTTTTTGTTGTCAGCTGTCTTTGTTTCATTCACCCATGCAACTATTTCACACAGAGAAGAATAAAAAGCAACACTGTTCCCAGTGGTTGATCTTGATGAGATTGTGCTCTCCCTGAAGGAGCTAATCTGTCATTAGAGGTCCCCCTGAATTCACAGCTCCTCCTAGAGCAGCAGTTGGAAGCCATGGGCAGGACTTTGCCTAGCTCTCATTGGTGCATCAGTTAAGGCCATACAAATCAGGAAGACTTGGCAACTAGGATTCCTGCCTTGATCACTTCATGAAGAGACTATTGCAACATGTTCTACATGGGGCTGTTTTTGAAGACTGCTCTGAATTACAGCTGGTGAAGAATATAGTAGCCAGGTTATAAATCGGGGAAACCCACTTCCACAGAATTATACCTATTCTGAGATCATTGTCTATTGCTTGGCTTTTGGCCCAAATTAAAGTACCAGTTAATAACTATAAAGAGCTACATGATATAGCATCAAGATACAATATGTCAAAAACACCCAGCCATGATTCTGTCCATCTGGTCCAAACATCGAGGGAATCCTGCCCCATGTGAGATGAGTGGGGTATGGGCAAGAAGGCAGGCTTTTGCAGTAATAACCTCATACTGTGGACCACCCTCTCCTAGGAGATATCCCTGGCCCCAACCTTCTTTCCACTCTGGCCTTAAACTGTTATTTCAGTTAACGCTGGCTTGTAGCATGAGTGTAGACAGCCACACAATGTTATTATTGTTAATAATTTTATTACTAATATTATTTTTATGGAGCTAATTATCACTGCTGCTTTTCTTCTTGTTGTGAACCTCCTAGAGTCTTTCTGACCAAGGCTATGTACACATATTCTACTATGTGTTACTAACTAAACATTTGAGAAAGGGATTTTATTTACACAATATCCATGTCTTTAAAGAAAATTTTTAAAAATACTGCCTTTTGTACATGAGCCTGGCCTTCTTTACTTCTTGATTGCCAACTCACTTTCCTCTAATCAGTCCCTATAAATCATCTCTTCCTTCCCTGTCTGGTAGTAGACATAATTCCTCTGGACAGGAAGGCACCAAACTACCTCTGTGTTCCTGACTGCAGCCAGAAATAGTGTTAGTACTAAACAAATATTTAAGGAAGAAGGAAAGGAAGATGAAAGTGGCATGTTGGCTCCATTACATTTATGAAAATGAATTCTATCACTATGGCAATAAATCAGTTTTATTCAGCATCCTACAGAAGATAACTTGGACTTTATGTACCGTCATGCTCCCTCTGAGAACTTCAGGGAAAGGAAAGATTCTTTGCCATGGAACCACATTTCTTTTTTCTACTTGGGACCTACCATGGCTTCCTCATAAGACAGGGTCTTCCTCATAGTTGCATTTGCTTACAAGTCACATTACAATGTTGTACACTCTTATCCTTGACAGCTTGAAGCCAGAATTGAAAGTATTGAATTCCTCTGGTTATCGGGGAATAATAAAAAGATTAATCTTGTGCAGCCAGTAATGCAAATAGCAATGTCAAATGCCTTTCTTTAGCATAGGTTTCCTCCCACTTGTGCACTGGTGCAAGTAATGCTTTTTGGTGAACTAAACAACTGCAATGCTTTCTGTTGCACTTTTTAAATTTATTTATTCTCACTCTTATAAATGATAGATGGCACATCTTTCAGGGCAGCATTTCTGTGCTGCAGCAGGCAAGATAACAGGAGTAAGTGAAAGAATATTTAATGGTATATTCCCATGAGTGGGAGATGACAGTGCATCTCTCAGGTGGCCAAGCAAAGTGGAACACAAATAGGTCAAGTAAGCACCAAAAGTGCTATTTTCTTTTCCATCTTCCCTAAGTGACCCACTTCCACCCATTTTATATATACTCATTTAACTTATCTCAGAAAATAATGAGTCACTGATGGTTCCTTTGTACTGTATTGTTTTTCTTTGTACTGTAATATCAAGTGATTGTTTAAATGGTTTTATCTGGGAACTGAGGTTGATTTGCTTTCCACATTGAATGATAATAACAATTCAGCTAATTTTCCTCATGTTACAATGAATTTTTGGTGACAAAATATGGCCTTTATTTGTTACATTTATACCCTGCCTTTAATTGAGAAACTCAAGATAGCATACATAATGCTCCCTCTTCCCATTTTTCACTTCAGCAGCAACTCTATGAGGTAAATTGGACTGAGAAAGTGTGACTGGCCCAGAGTCATGCAATGAGCTTAGTGATTGAGGGTAGACTAGAGCATGCGTCTCCCCACTCCGAATCCAACACCAAAACACTACACCACATTGGCTTTCTTATACTCATATGATGATTTGTGTTTCACTTCCAATGGACAGATACTTTGTTTAAGCTGCCTTATTCACAAGGTTGTATTTTGTCACAAGTTATTTACAATAAATCATAGAATCAATGTTTCTATTTACTAACTGTATGCCCAGTGTAATTCCTTCAGTATTAATCCAAAGATGGTAGAAGGAACTGAACATTGGCTCAAACTACTTTCCACCTTTTTGTGAATGATACAATTTAAAATATATTAATGCACAGTCGTCAGTAATAGTGCTAAATAATAATAATAATAATAATAATAATAATAATAATAATAATAATATAAATTGCCATCAATCAATTGCAAATCACCATCAGACAGTTGCAAAAGGTAGCTTTACTTGGAACAGCTTATATCCTGTGACAATACCTTTAACACCATCTAACAGCATCTGCCTATCCCAGGTCCTTGGGAAGGACTTGATAGGTGGATAAAAATGCCAAGTCCAGTCTAATTATCTGGCTGACTGTGTGGCCAGCCATAATAATAATAATGTATTTACACTGTTAACTATTTCTCTTGCATTCAAAAGAGCCTTTCTTTAGGCAATTGCAAGTAAGCATCTCCATAAGGGCCACTAAGATAAGTACCACTACTGGCTTGCCAAGTTCTGAGGTTGCTTTTCTTTGGTTTCTCCACTGGCTCCATTTGCTTCTTGTTTATCTAGAACTTGTAACTCAACTTGATTTTTTATGATTCACTCTTTTTTTGTCATTTCCATAGTAGGGACTTTCTGGGAACAAGGACAGTAGTTATAGCACTGTATTCCCAGGGAGCAACTTGCTCACATAAAGTTTGTTAAGAAAATACAATATGCTGTCTTCCATTAACCCATCTTTACCAAGCCCCTCTTTCTTCCTGAAGAGTAAGAATCCTGAAAGAGCCTGAAAGCAAGCATCTCTTTTCTTTTCTGTCACCTTCTATGCCCTGAATCACTAGGTAGGTATGATGTTGGACAGGTAAGGAACCTACTTGCTTTCTAAAACAAATCAGAATTAGGAAGTCATCTACAGGACCCAGATTCACGTCCCACTCCTGATGACTAGCTTCAGCATCCAAAACCTGGGTCCAGTTTGTCACCTGGTGGTATAACCAGTTTATCTTCTTTAGATTCTGAGATCAAGGCTAAGGATATAACATCTCTGCTGCTGCTACATGAGCAAAGCCTTGCAGCTGTTTCCTCAACAATTGTAGAAAGAGATTTTTATTCTTCTTTGCTTTGCCAACTTCCTTTGTGGGCTTCTCAGTTTCCTTTGTAGGCTTCTTAGTCATCTCATCTGGGGTCGTACTTTCCAGACCTTGACAGTTCCCAGCAGCGTTTGTAGTCAGCAAGATCTGGAACGGTCCCTTCCAACAAGGAGCTAAGCAATTTTCTTTTTTCCTTTGAAACACTTTTTTCAAAATCCAATTGCCCACGTCCAAGGAATGACACGGATGCAAAGGTTCTTTAAGCAAGGCAGCTGTAACTCGTGAATGGCAGTTCCTGAGGGTAAGAATAAGATTTTGACAGAATCCAACATATGAAAGTTTTGTAAATGAAGAGAAGAAGGGGGGGGGGGGATTTTGTATGGCGACAGTCCAGTTGGTTTAAATGCAGTGGCTCTTATAGACATGAGAGCGAACAGTAGACAATCGGGCCATTTGAAGTTGGTTTCATCTCAAAGCTTAGCAATTTTGTTTTTTTAAGGTGGAGTTAAAACATTCCACTTTTTCTGACGCTTCTGGGTGGTAAGCAATCGAACATTGAAAAGTTCCTCAGGTACAGGTGGCTGGAGGTGCCAAGCAGCTTTTTCCTTCAAACAGTCTAAACCCCTTTGGGACAGATTGCATGCATAAGCTGGTTAAGGTCAGCCCAATTAGTATTACAAGCCTCAATGACAGTTTCCAGTACTTCCTTAAAGTTTGCCAGTTCATCTCAGATGTTAGGAAACAAGCTGCTTATGTTGTGAATTTCAGTCCGAGACCACAAAACATGAACATAAATCACTTTAGGAACTAGCTGGCTGTTAACATTCTCTGAGGATCCAGGCATAGTCCTAAGGGGAAACTGCCCTATAGGTCGTTCAGAGAAGTCAAGGATCTGTTTTGGACAGGGAGGAAAAACCAAATCTGCCCCCTTTGGGGTAGAAGAAAAGGGAACAGCACTACAAGTACAGAGAGCTACTTGATCCCGAGTTTGTAAATCAGAAAGAATAGAAACCACAGTAGGAGAAAGCTGCTGGGTAGAAACAGGCGATGAAATCAAACCCATTTCAGGACCCAGAGTCTGACTAACTTTGTCTACTTCAGCTTTAAGAAATAACTGAGGGCTTATGAGCAAGCTATCTGTGGCTGGCAGGTTCTTTTGTACCTCCTGAATAACCATGCGAAGGTCAGTAGAGGGGGGAAAGGCACAGGCGCAGAGGAAGGCAAAGACTCCTTGTCTGGAGCATCCTCCAACTTAGACTTTGCATTTCCCATGACCCACAATAGTAATCACAAGGTGCCAAAATAAAAATCAGCCTAATTCAAAAGGTCAGTGAAGCCAAGCATAGCTGCCATTGCACAGACAAACAGGCTACAAAATTTCATAGCCAGGCACAGACGCTTGTGGTTACTTTACCAGCTCAGATGCTTGTGGTTACTTTATTTTTTTTTCAATTCCCTTTTTCTCAATCATTTTTCCCGAAAACCACAGATCGGGACCCTGCACTCGCTTCGTACCTGAAATGCGTCTCAAACATACACAATCTTTAAAAAGGGTAAAAAGGGAGCGTTTAAATCCTTCAGTGTTTTGTTTCTCCTGTCTTTAAGCCCTCTCACTCACCAGCAATCCACACAGTGACTACAAGAACAGCAATCACACCAACACTGGCAATCACAAAACCAATACATCCAAAAGAGGGACAGGCTCCACATTCATAAATTGTCAAACACACTCTCTTTCACTGAATCTGTGGAGGCATGAGAGTTCCATCAACTGCCCTTGCATTCCAGACACCCCTGGTCATCAACCATAGGTCTATCAGGGAGCTGGGTGTGGCTGCAATTGATTTCTCGCTCAGCCCTGATCCACAGAGGGGATATAAAAGGGAACTAACACACACAACCCTTTCTTTATTTTTTCCTTGTTGTTGCACAACCCCGGGTTTAGTGGAAACTGGCCCTTGTCAACAAGACAATCCTTATCTATGGAAAAGGGCCGGTCCCACTGTGCAAGCCAGCAATGGCAAGGAACACACATCTCGGCAAGCCTGCCGACCCTTATGTATGGGAAAGGTGGGGGACCCTTAAAGGGCAAAATATAACTTAAAGCTGTAAGGCTACGCCCCAATGTGAGATACAAAAGAGCAGCAAGACAAACAGCTGAACATAAAACAGCAACAACTTTGAATACCCACAACAAAGTCAAAACAAACAAAAAGGACAAATATAACTGAGTAACAAGAGAGTCACCCAATGGCGAGAAATCTTATAACAAAACCCAAACAACCCCTTAATACTGAAACGAAAGTAATGAAAAGGATAGTCTTCAATGAAAGTATAGTTATAGGTCACTGAAATGAAAGTATAGTTAAAGAAACCTCAGGGTGCGACCCTGAACCACAACTCAACTTCTTTAGAGGTGATTGTCCTCTTTAATGCTGACTCGACAGGATCCCAGCCACAGAAACACCTGGACTGTTTTGCCTTCAAGTGCAGCAATTCCACAACTAGACTACTTTTTATATACTAAATTACAGACCAGAAATTCCAGAAAAACCAAAAATCCCCAGTGGGACTTCCCAGAAAGAGAGTTCCTTCTTACCTTAGAACTTCAAAGCAACAGTGGGGTAATTCCAAGAAAGGAGCAGCTGAGAGCAAATGTTCAGCTTGTCCCTTCCCGGCCAATGCACCAAAACTGTCATCGAAAAACCTCGTTAAGTACGGGAGACAGACACACCATAAAACAAGTCACTTCAAAGTTCTAAGAGCTTTATTAAAAGTTAGTTCATCAAGTAAGCAAAATGCAATCAATAACATACAAGGTACTTACTTAGATACACATTGCAATGCAGACCAACTTGATCGAGCTGTCAGGTAAGACAGCTTGACCAAGTGGTACCAACCCCCCTGCTGTAATCCCTTTTATTCTCAAAAACCACAAACCACAGAGATGACTCCCAGGATTTGCAACTGAATCATAACTTCCTTGGTGCTAATTTTACCATACTTTACCATACTTTACCATACTTCCCTTGTCACGTCTTTTCCCATCAGCAGTTTGCTTAGTCTTGCAAGTTTACTTATTTCCTGTTATTGCCCTACAGGCCATATTTTAGTTAACTTGGCTTTATTAAATGCAATCAAAACTAACATTAAAACATATAGAAGGCTAATAATTTTTCTCTCACACTGTCCATATCTTTTCTATTCTGTCTTAGGACCACAACCACTGAAGACTTAAGAGCTTCCATTTTACAGATGTTACACTTATCATGAATCACAACTATTAGAAACCTAAAGCAGATGGTCCTGATCAGAAAGCGTATGATTTCAGACTATACCTTATTTCAATACATCGTGCTTTAGAGCAGCTTTCCTCAATTGTTTTGAAATTTGGGAGTTGCTATCTTTACAAGCTGAGGGGAGAGAGAGGGTGATTTAAATCTCATTGGCAGACTCTTTCTTTCATCAGGTTCCTAGTAAAAGATAATTAGGAGAGCTTCCATTACTTAGGCTAAACCACTCTAGTCTGCCTAATCCTACCACCAAGAACTTCTACCAGTTCATCTCTAGGAAAAATACAAATGCTTTGAGTTTTCCTGGTGAAATTCTGAAATATAGAACATAGCAAAACTGTGGGAATGGTCTGAATATACAAAAGGAGTTGTGCAGCAAAACAAACTTGTACATGGGAAAGGTTTTAACATGAAAATACCTTTTTAAACAAAATAAGCCAAATCTCTACATATAAAAAGGAGATCTTTGGGGAAAGAGAAATATAGGAAAAACAAGGGAAGGTAGCAATTATACCTACTGAAATCCAAATAAATTTAATACAGTCAATTTAGCTACACTAGTTACATATAATCTGCTTGAATAAAATCTTAGCCCATGTTCAGGGTTCTTCTGAGAGAGTGTAGCTGCAGAAAGATAATCTGGGCCTCCTGTTCAGATATTTGTAGGCAGGCCTTCCTCCTCCTCTTTGGATTTATGTGTGTCTTTGAGTCAGTCTTGACTCCTGGCAACTTCCTGGACAAGTCCCTGCAGTGTTCTTGACAAGATTTTGGAAGTGGTTTTCCTTTGCCTCCTTCCTAGGACTGAGAGAGAATGACTGGCCCAAGGTCACCCAGCTGGCTTTGTACCTAAGGCAGGACTAGAACTCACAGTCTTCCGGTTTCTAGCTTGATAAACCACTACACCAAACTGGCTCTCTCCTCTTTGAATACTTTCCTTAATTCTACAGAATGTGGAGGATATGTGAAAGCCAAATTCACATCACCAATTAATCAAACTGTTCCAACTCTGATGTCATAGGTCTAGTCAGCAAATCAGAAAATTATCTTGCAGCTAAACCCACCTTCCTAAGACACAGTTGAATGCTAAAAACACTGACTAGTTTTCATAATTATGCCATTTCTTAAAAAGATATATGGGAGAGGCTTTGAGGGAAAGAAAATATGAATTCCATGTCTTCAGATGTTCACCATGGAGTCAATTTACCAGAAATCTTAGGGAGCACAGTTATGCCATGCCAAAAATAGAAGTTTTTCCATGCAGTCCCAATATACTTGGAATGCCCCACCTTGGGAAAGGCAGCTTTAGAAGAATATGAGAATACCCAAGAAAGATATAAAGCCAATAAAAAGTTAAAATGTAATTCAATAATTATCAACAACAATTTTGCAAGAAGTGGTTGCATTCTAATGCTATGTAGCTCAGTGGCAGAATTTAGAAAAACCTAAGCAAGGTGCCCTCCAGGTATGCTGAACTGGAACTTTCAGAATTTGCAGTCAACACATCTGGAATATAAACGGAATTCTTAAAAGTGGCAAGACAGTGCTCCAGAACTCTTTTTAAGGCTGAATAATAAGCAAAAAAATAAATAAAATAAAATAAAATAAAATAAGGAAGCACAGAAAAGAGAGAAAAGATTTGTTGTGAAGCTGAAGCTGAGCATTTTTTCTATTGTCATTGTTTTGAGATGTGTTAGCAAGAGGCCTCCTGAAATAGGGCAAGAGATTATATGTTGGAGAAAGCCCTACCAACTGTGTTGTCTGAAAACATGTGATACCAGTAACCTACTCTGGCCCTGACATACCAATTTGCCTTTCAGTATTTTCTCCCATTGATTTATTTATTTAATCAGTGAAAGTGGCTGCCTAGATGACAGGTGTCTCAGGCCACCGAAGAGAGGTGAATCCAAAGGCCTTGGTGCTATCCAAATGATCTGTATTACCCATCCCACCATTACTATAATGCTGGAGGTCTTATCATTGCTTCCATCAAAGAATTGGGCTAATTTAATTTCAATTAAATATCCCATAAAAATGACAAACTGAAAGCTACTTATTTTAGCCTATTATTGGAAAGAAACTCTACTAGAACTTAACCTAAAAAGATGGACATGCACTTAAATGCATATTAAAAACAAGGAAGAGGAGGAGGAGGAGGAAGAGGAAAGTCTGGCATAATCTCTCCCTAGCCTAGAAAACCAAAACTGACCAAAGACAATACTTCTACTAGGTCACACTGCATGAAGCTGAAGAAACTTACTGTAACTTGTTCAACTCAATAACTCTCATTTAAAGAGGTCTGTACAGCATTCCAATGCAAATGGATTCTTCCTGTTTCACTGAAGAAGAAAAAAAAAAGAATGAAAAGTTTATTTTGAACACTGGAATTAATCATTGTTACAAAGGTATGTTAAGCTTTGTGAAAGAATATCCATACAAAATATCAAAAGGAATCTTGCACTTGGGGCAAGTTGATAAGCAGAATCACTGGCTGCATTATTAAAAAGAAGTTGTTCCTCTAATTTTTTTTTCTTCCTGCAGCTGACAAAACCAAAAGACCCCTCTCAAATGTCAAAATGCCAATGTTGTTGAATTTCATGTAGGAGATAAAATTCCCAATGCTTCTACAGGTAAAACAAACTTTAAGAAGGATTCTAGCACTTTTGTAATGATGGAATACAACCTTAGGCAATATACATTCATAATCTCTCTGGACGAATGGCTTTAAAAATGCAACAAATTACTCCATTTATGATTTGGGAAAAAGAATTTTTCTGGCAGTCTTCTAAAATGCACATAAGACATGGCGTGAAAATTGCACACTAGCAGCCTGCTTTCATTAGCAATTAATTCTTCATGCCAAATCTATACAACATCAATTATACTATTAGAATATAAGTATTTCAGACCAAGAGTCTCTGCCCCTTTACTTGAGTTGTTTGCTCAGCCAGAAAAAAGCATCTCGAAGGTGCACTGAAAGGCAGGTATTGATTTCCCCAGTGAAGGGAAATCCTCACGTTGCAAAAAACCAGCATCCTTAATGCTATGGGCATTGCTGCGCAGGCAGCTAACACTGCTGTTTTCTTCTTTCTGCTTTTTGTGTGTTTAGAATAGGAATATACATTGGATTTAAATAAAAATTCTACCACGAATGTCTCTCCTCCGCTTTAGGCCCTGTATTCACCATTCACATGCACACACACACAACTTTATGACACACATTACATGAGAATGTAAGAACTCTGCTGGATCAGGCAAGGCTTATTTAGCTCAGAATTCTCTGTCCCAGGGGTAGGATTGTCCAACTCAGGGAACCACAAACTAGGCATCTAATTGTTATGTGAACCAACCTAGTGGTTCAGTGGGCCAAATAAATTCAGGAAATTGGGTTATTTGAATAAACAGTGGCTGAATGGACACAGCATTTCTCCCTCTGTCTTTCCAGTTCTCTGATACCTTCACCCACCTAAGGGATGGGCACAGCTCATTTTGTCAAAGTATATCCTTGGAGCTTCCTTGTCAGGAGTCCTTTTCAGCTCTTTTTAACCAAGTGTCTCTCTCTATAAATATTGAACATCTTGCTGGCTGGGAGGCACAGACATTCAAATCCAGCATCAGGCTGGGGAAAGCTAAGCTAACGTGTCATACCTTTCTCAGTTTTCCTTCTAGTTGGGTTAACTGCTTTGGTGTTATGCTAGCTAGGTGGCTGCATTCTGCCTTCAAAATCAAAGACAGCCTTGCTTGAAGCATTTTAGGAAGCAATGTTGGCAAAGGATTATTGTTCTCAGGTTCTCCTTGTCCCCTTTTCAGATGAATCTCATGCCCGTTTACTCTGCTCAATTTAACTAGAATTTATTCAAGAAACTCAGTTCCTGAACTCACACAATAAATTGAAGCATAAATTAACTCAGCACAGGCTGAGTTAATGGAACATAGTAGCTTGTGTTAAAGCTTGTGCTTACAGCATATTGTGTGAAGAGAAAAAAGCCCTCAGATTCTAAAAACACAAATCCCAACTGCCCAATCTAGGAATGGACTCTATTTCTTTTTCAAAAACAGTACCACATACACACTGGGGAAAAATATGATTCCATTTCAATCAAAGTTTCTTTCCACAGGGTTTATTCCACTCTGAGGTTTTAACGATAGCACGGCTGGTAATTTTCTGATTTTATTTTCATGTGCACTTTCTTTCTGTCAGTCTTTTAGAGGCTTGGTTGGGATTTAAAGATGTGTTATAAATTTTTAAATTAATAAATAAGCAAGATTTGTTTTTTTATCAAAAAAAAAACCTTCTCTGTGTTTCATGATGGTGATCCTTTCCATGTAATCCTTTCACAAAATTGCTATTTAAAAGATTACAATTGAGAACAACAAGCACTTATGTATACTTAATGTCAAATGAGCTTGGCCTTTACTAGCTCAGGGCTGTTATTAATTACACCTAAACCCATTTTTCCTTTACAGAGTTAAAGACAACATATTGTAGCTTCCCCCATTTACCTTAACAACAAATCCTATGAGGAAAGTACTTTGAGAGAGATAATGACCAACTTTTCCAAGATCATCAAAAAAGTTTCATATCTGGAGGATTTGAATGTGTGTCTGCCACCCAATTTGAATGAATGGATTAATGAATGAATGAATGAATTTAATTAATCTGAATTTGAATTAAGCCTGCCACCCAAAGAGCTCCAAAATGAGGAACACATTGGATGATTTTAATAAAATGGCATATTGCATGTGTCAGATCATGAACCATACTTTATTAGAACATAGTATATTATATTTATTTAACTAATATATGTATATACTGCCTTTCCAATTAAATTGTTTCTAGAATTAAATGTATTTTTTCCATTTACTACATCTCCTGCAAGGCTCTTCTCATGGGAACAAACTCTAGTTGTATGAATTGTGGGAAGTGAGATTGTTTGAAAAGATAAGCTGCATAAGAACATGAGACTAGCCCTGCTAGATCAAGTGTAGGCCCATCTAGTTAGCATTCCATCTCACACAGTGGCCCACCAGAGATATTCAGGAAGCCCACAAGCAGGAGAGCCAGATGACTTCTCTCCCATTGATGTGCACCTAGTATGGAGAGGCAGACTGCCCCTGTGCTTGAGGGATCATCAATATAGTAGTCAGTCTGCTAAGAATTTCTCTAGTTCCTTTTAAAGCCATCTAAACTAGTAGCCAACTCTACATCTTGTGGCAGTATATTCCACAGATTGATTACATACAGCATGAAGAACTATTCCCTCTTATCAGTTTTAAATTTTCTGCTAGTCAAGTTTCATAATACTAGTTCAAATATTATGGGAAAAAAGAAAAAGTCACCCTTTCTTTACCATGCATAATGTTATAAACATATTCCCTCATAAGCATATTTTCTCTAAGCTAAACAGCCTGAACAGTTGCATTCTGTCTCCATCTGCAAAGTTTCAAGACCCTGAACCATCTTGGATGGACTTTTCAGCATCTTCTCCAGCTCTCGAACTGGACACAGTAGTATTCTACATTTTAACACTAAATACGGAGCAATTCCTTGAGAGACTGAGAAGTAGCAGTAGTAGTTTCTATATTCATCCCAAATTTTAGAATTGATCCCTAAAATTTTGAAGAATTATGAAGCTAAACCTTGGGTCAAATTGAATTCAAACTAAAGTATTATTTGTGGCACAAACTAATCTCCTATTTGTTTGCTTTAGTGTGTGGTAGGATAGAAAAAAGAGAATTACTTCTACACTTTTACTAGATGTACCGATGAGGGAATTTCAATACATATAATTTACTTAACAAGTTACTCCTGCTAGAATTTCCTTTTCTTCACAACAACTATAGGTGCAGGAGCAATTTTTATCTGTACTTGGTTACTGTTGTGTGTGCTGGTTACCTAAAAATACAATTAGAAATAAGATACTTTAGTCCACAATTTTTGAAATATTGGGCATGATCTGGAGTAGGGCTACCAAATCTGGGCTGCATAAATTGGTATGATCACTAGCTATCAGCACTTAACGCATTAAGCCATAATGTTGCTTTGTTGATTTAGACAGAACATGTCATACAAGTTTAGCCATTATTGTTTCTTAACTATGGCTTATGGATTAGAATGCTGCACACACCTAGTCAATAGTTGTGACGGAAGGCACGAGTGGGGAGGATTCTGGAATGGAGCTTCAAGGTTACAGGGAGGGGGGAAAGACATTCCAAGGAAAGTATCTCCTTAGCCCCCAGCTGGACTGTGTGAAAGTCAAGAGAAAGAGACTGGCCCCTCCCTAAGGGCATAATGGTTATAGTTGCTGTCGTTGGGGGATTGGGGTTAGTGTGGCGAGGTTGATGTCAGGTTTAGCCCAAGAATCACAATGAGACAGTCCAGAAATCAGCTTAGCTTCTTTATTAGCTTGCACCTAATAGACAGAATCTTGCCAGACTAACTCCAATCCCCCAATGACAGTGTCTATAACCATTATGCCCTTAGGGAGGGGCCAGTCTCCTCCTCTTGACTTTCACACCGTCCAGCTGGGGACTGAGGAGACGCTTTCCTCGGAATGTCTCTCCCCCCTCCCTGTAACCTTGGAGCTCCATTCCAGAATCCTCCCCACTCGTGCCTTCCATCACAATAGTGTTTCTTCAACAAATCAGGAATGAACAACTTTTTCCAGACAGGACCACAAAGTACTAGGTGAGACCAGAACAAAAACTGAATTTGATATTGTTTCATTAAAATTAAATTAAAATTAGGTAATATGATGGTTCTCCATTCAGGTTTTCTATAAAGTTTTCTACTATCATATTAAAAATATCATAGTTTTGGGACCTATACTTAAAGCTTTTGGCTGCATGTGTCCTGGGCTTGTGGAATAACCCAGTTAAACAACTCATGATTTAGAAAAAGATAACAACAAAGACATTGTTTAGTATAATTTAAGACCCAGAATGAGACTTATGTGAATCAAACACCCAGGTGAATAACCTGGTTAATTAAATAAGTATCAAATGAAATGTAACTGGGGGAGGAAAGCAAGAAACTTCAGATAACCTGAACTTAGTAGTTGTGTTCTACAGAAAAGTGTAAAGCTACTCTTTCCTGGTTAGATGCAGAATATCTATAGTAAATAAACAAAACTGTTACAGATGGCTTTGAATCACACAAAGCTTTGTGGAACTCCTTATTTTTCTCAGTGTGTTCTCTTCCTATAACATTGCCAATCTTAGTGAATCTTTTACTTTGAGCTAAATTCCCTTTTCCTGTGTTAATAAAGTCTTCCTCAAGTCAAGCTTGACTCCATGTGCCTGAATGCAAATAATGGCTTTTGGGCAACAATATGGAAGTGGTTTGCCATTGCCTTCTTATGGATTCCCCCCCCCCCGCTTCTCAGCCTAGTCTATAGCCCTGATGGTTCCTAGTGGTCTCCCATCCAAATGTTAACCTGGTCCAATCCTACTTAGCTTTTCTGAGATCAGCCATGGTTGGCTAGGAGCAGCTAGTTTTTTCAACTCTCTCCATTAAATAGTTGGTATCTTGTGTACATTCATGTTTGTGGGTTTTAGCTAAATTTTTCAGCAAACATAATTGGGCTGAAATAAAATATAAACAAAAATAAACCTTGTTCATGAATTGAGTGGATGGAAGCAAATAAATCAGTGAATACTATACTCATAATTTTAGACATAGACATTGCTACATGTCCTAGCAAAATATTATATAGGATTGTCCTGATTATGGTGTAAAGTAGTGTTTCCCAACCATGGCAACTTCCAGGTGTGTGGACTTCAACTCCCAAAATTCTTATCAATAGCCATGCTTGCTGTGAAATTCTGGGATCTGAAGTCCATATGCCTGGAAACTGCCAAGGAAACACTGGTGTAGAGAATTTTAAAAATCAGCTTATCACTTTCTATGAAAAAAAGATAGAGTAAAATGAATGGAAACATTGGAGAATGGTGAAAGATGCGTAAATGCGATTATAAATATAAACTGGTGTATGTTAATACTTGTAATAAACTGAAATATAGTGGATTAAATAAGCTGTGATTTATTTCTCACAACAATCCAATGAAGTAGCTCGGCCTCAAAAGTGAGCTCCCTCAAGCTGCACAGTGAGTTTCATGGCAGAGAAGAGAACTGACTACCTGCTGTTATGCTGAACAGACTAACTGTATTAGACTGCTTCCAATTTCTCCCTTTCTTCTTGGCAAAGAAAAGTGGGCTGCTGAGGAGATGGCAGAAACTTGTTGCTTGCATAGGTTGTCCACAAAAAGCTATAGCTCTGCCATCCAAGAGAGCTATTTAATATAGCCAAGCAATAGTTAAAGGAGCTTCCAGCTTGCAAACAGAATAAAATAAGCCCAAATGTGCCTTCCTATGTGTTATCAGCACTCTTCTACCTTCAACAATTCACCCAAACACTCAGTTTATTGCCTCCACTGCTCTACATTTTGATCTGTGGTACATGTGGACATTCAAGGTTTAATAAATCTTCAGAGGACAGACCAAGCCAGAGTCTGTAAGGCAGAGAATTAAGGTTCTTTACGTGGCATTCCGATTATTTTTTTTTTTCTTCCTTAGACACTCATTTATTGATGTGAGGTTTGGACTTGAATGCCATAACTTTAAAGCACAGCTTAGCTTGCCTGGGTAGCTTGCCGTCATCTCCTGAGGTTTGCTTTGGAAATACTGGAAACCAATTTGCCTTACTTGCACAAGTGCTTCAACTCAACCAGGAAAGTAATGGATTCACTTCACAGAATCATTTTTATAGCTGTTGCACTGGAAAAAAAAAAAAATTAAAGCCCTAGGCTTACTTTTTGTATATGTATGCATGGGTTATATTTTTCCCCCTCTCCTCTTCCTTAGGAATACCCATAATATGGAGAAAACAGAGAAATTTATCTTTGACCATCAAGGCATGTGGATTCAGAAACTTCAAATCCTTCCCCTACAGTGCATCCCTGAACTGAGCCAGCCAAAGTCAGCAGGAAGAGGCATGCAAGGGAAGGGACCTTATATTTTTGGTTCAGAGCACTCCCTTACTTAATCCTTGAGCACTTGGAATACAGTACATTGTTCATGAAAAGGGGACTGAGGTAAACAAAAGATGTAATTCCTAGGAATAAGAAAATGGGGAAACACACTCAGAAAAAATAAATAAATCAGAACAAATAGAGAAGTTTTGCAAGAGACTTTGGCTGGGGGAATCAGTAGGGGGAGCTCCAAACAATACGGACAGTGAGGGAAGCATCCCTATGATCTGCAGATGCAATGCTTGAAGAGGACCCAAATGACACCTGCCACAAATTCAAATGTATGTTGTTACTGGAAGAGAAATCAGAGAGGATTGAAGAAACTGTTTCTATACTGCAATGCATCAGGGAAGATGAGAATTTCCTGGACATCACAGCTGAAATTCTCCAGGAGGGGTAGAGAATGAAGAGAGTATCTTAGGATAGGAAAAACTCCCATTGGCAGTGGCAAACATGTGAAGCATGTAATGCAAGAAGCAAAAAGATCAGGATGCAGCCAGTGCCACTGGAGGTGCATTGTCTTCCAGATGGCCATATCTGAGATGTAACTGAGACTTACCAAATTTATTCAAACCTACTGAAAACTATCATTTTCACTTGATTCATGTGGAGATAAATAAGACTGCTAGAAGTGGTCCTAAAAGAATCTCCAAGAGATTGTGAGGCCGGGACAAGAAGATTTAGGGACTGAGAGCACAAGTAGGGTTTTGGTGTTTTATTTTTTGGTCAGTCCTTTCACATTTGGATCACTGTGCAGAAAGAGAAAATAGTAGATAGTTGGTGACACCAAGAAGGATTTGAATTCTACAACAATGGCTTCAGTTACCTTCACAAAAGACTCCTGAGATGAGATGGGCTACTTCTTATAAAGGCTGGGAAGGAAGGCTTTAACATATGCCTTGCCAACCTTATCAGGAGAGTTTTAAACTAGAACAAAGGGGGAGGGTAGCAAATGTCTAGAACTGAACACGGAGCCAAGGACTGAGATCAAGAAAGCAGGATGCAAAGGGAGAAGCAGGAGGATGGAGTGCGAACTCAGAATTTTGCAGGAAACTACAATAATAAGGCCAGTAGCTGTTATTCAGAACCTTGGATATATAATATGCATAAAATATGGAAAATAAACTGGGAGAACTAGAAATCCTAACTCAGGATGACACAACTGATGTCAGAGGAATTATGGAATTGGAATACAGAAATTATGTACAAATTGTTAGGGTAATAATAGAAAGTAGGAAATGTGATATTGCTGTGGGAGATATTAGATTGTGGGGATAGGCAGTAGATATATATGAGGCCTTTCTGTATCAATGACCGGTCTTTCAAAGAGTCATGCTGCAGTGATAATGGGAGATTTCAATTATCCTGACAACTACTGGGACTCTAACTCTGCCAAGAGTCAAAGGTCCAACCAATTATTGTCCTCTATTGCTGACAATTTAATTTGTCAGAAGGTGGAAGAAAGAACAAGGGGATCTGATACCCTGGACCTAATCCTCACCAACAGAGAGGAAATGGTTGATGGAGAGAAGATGACTGATACATTGGGGAAAGTGATTGTGTTATCTTTGAATTTATGATATCCATGTGAGGAAGAATGTAGACCAATATGCTGGATTTCAGAAAAGTGTGTTTTGAAGAACTCCCAGAGAAGATAGATTGGATCCAATGACTTAAAATCCTGAAGGAGGAAGAAATCCAGGAAGGATGAGAAATCCTATGAAATGAGAAGATGCAATTGCAAACAATTCCTACAAAAAGAGAAAATGGGTGAAATATAAAAAGTCCAGCATGGACATACAGACAGCTCTCTAAAATGCTGAAGAGAAAATGGTATATGTGTGGGAAATGGAAGGAAAGACATATAACCAAAGAATACAGGGTAGCCTTGTTTGTGTCAACTGTGTCAGAAAGACTAAGCTCAAAACAAGTTGACACTTACAAGAGATATCAAAAGTAAACAACAACAGCAATAAAAAGGGCTATTTGTGTATGTCATAAACAAAAGGAAAGACAAAGAGGGTGAAAGTTTGTTATAAGGAAAAAGTGATGAATTGGTAAAGGGTGATGGTGACAGAGCAGAGCTCTTAACTCTTATTTTGCACCTACCTTCTCTTAAAAGGAAAATGAGCCCTAGTTGGTCATTGTTATGCCACTGGAGGAAAGAGAGAATGATAGCTTAGGATAGTCAAAGATAGGATAAGAGAGAGTTTACCTAATTTAAATGAATTCAAATCTTCAGGGTCAGATGGATTAAACCTAGGGTACTGAAGGAATTAGTGATTAGAAGTGATTGCAAAACCACTCCTGATAATCTTTGGGAACATCTAGAGGACTAGAAAGATCTAAGAAAAATAAAGGAGAGCAAAAGCTGCCCCCATCTTAAAAAAGTAAAAGAACTGGGAAAACTACAGGCCTGTCATATCTATCCATCCATCCATCCATCCATCCATCCATCCATCCATCCATCCATCCATCCATCCATTCATTCATCCATCATATTTACATAGCCGCCCATCTCACAAAATGTGACTCTGGGAGGCACTCAATAAAAAAATTAAAAAACAGTGATATAAAAAACAATCAACAATTGAAAAATTAGTATTACAATTTAGAAAAGGCAAGAAGAGAGTGATCTTGACATATAGATATAGATGTTGATATCTATATTGGACAAAGAGATTATGAAACAGTATGTTTGTGAGTGCTTAGATAGGCATGCTACAATTAACAGGAGCCAGAACTGATTTGTTACAAACAAATCATGCCAGACTAACCTTATCACTTTCTCTGAGAGAGTTACTAGCTTAGTAGATCAGGAGAATGCCACAGACATTGTGTACCTAGACCTCAGCAAATCCTTCAATAAAGTGTCTCATGATAAAATGGTACAATGGACTAGATGCTGGATGGATTTACAGTTGGCTAAATAATCCCCTAAAGTTCTTGTTAAAGGCTGTAATTCAGCTTGAAGTCCTGAGCCGGGTTCCACAGAGTTCTCTTTTGGGCCCTGTGCTGTTTAACACTGTTAACAAAGACCTGGATGAGAATGTTGAGAAAAGGCTTAAGTTTGCAGATGACACACAGTTGGGAGGATCGATTAATATTTTAGAGGTAGATAGAAGATTCAACATGATCTAGACAGGCTTGAGAAGTAAACTGAAATGAATAGGAGGGAATTTAAAAGAGAGAACTATAAAGTTCCATGTCTGAGTAGGAAAAATGAAAGACACAAGTACAGGATGGGGAAGACCTGGCAGAAGTGCATGATAAAAGGATCCTGATGTCCTTGCCAACTACAGGTGAGCCAGTTACTAGGTCCAGTTCTGGGCACCACAGTTCAAAAGGGGCAGTGAAAAATTGGAAGACATTCAGGTGGTTACCAAGATGATGAGGGGTCTGGAAACTAAGCTTTAGAAGTCTTCAAATATCTGAAAGGAATAAATCGAAGGGGAGGTGGGCTTATTTTCTGTTTTCCAGAAAGCAGGGCCAGAACCAAACTACAAGGAGATCATTTCCAGTTAGAAGTCCAGAGGAACTTCATGACTGTATGAACTGTCCTGTTAAACAGGCTGCCACATGAAGTGAGGACTTCAAATAGATGCTGCATGTCATCTGTCAAAGATACTATAGTGAATCCTGCTCTGAGCAGAGAATTGGACTAGACTACTTCTGAGGTCCCTTCCAACCCTCTGATGCTATGAATCTGAGGTCCCAGGATTGCATGTCATTCTCCAAAGGCTTGAAGGTGGCGCCCTAGAGACCCTCCCAAAATTGTCACCAATTGGTAACATTTAATGTGACAGAAAGGGAAGTAATATGTGGAGAATAATCATAACAACCATATTCAATCCTAATTTAAATTAAATCATTTTTCATTTTTATACTTCCCATCTACTTCTTTGTTTTGGGATCAGATACTTTGAGGTGAAGCCCTTGGCACACCATCAAGTACCAAAAAATTACAAAGAGAAAGTTGTACATGTCTGCTCTATTTTATTTTCTCTGATGGGCTTTAAATAAAAGTTTGGAGCATCCAGCCCATCTTGACAATCACTCATGTATGGAACATTATGGGCATATTGAAGACCAAACCCTAAACCACTGAAATCAGGGATTTTATTTATTTGTTTGCTGTAAATTTCCACTTCTGTCTTTTATCTGGAATGAAATTAAGCCTGTGTTAACAATAAAGTTACCTTGAAGAAAAAGACTGGCAAGCATGAAATTAAAATCAAGACTACAGCAGGAAAACACATCTGAGAGGCACGTGTGTTCCATAATGCAAGTCTGTGAAGATTCATGACTATGAAGAACAAAATATAGTGGATTTTTTTTCAGCTCCTGGCTTTTGGAAGGCAACTCCCTCTCCACTGCCCATTTTAAATTATGCATATATGCAAATGTATATCTGTTTTGAGTATAGAATAGAAAATGGAAATATAGACTATTAGATTGCCTTAAAAATGCAATGTAATCAGAAATTCTTGTATATTCTTTGATCTTGCCCTTCTTGGCTGATAAAATATACAGCTAGAATAAAATCCTTTTTCAAAAACTGGCAACCTTAGTCTATTCGAACTACTGCCATGGGGCTAACCCACATCGTCCTCGTGAGAGTTCCTAGTGCAGTCAAGAAGTGAAAGATTCAAGCTTTTGCCAGGATAGTTTGGCAGCATTGCCATTCTGCCCTCATCTGCAGAACGAAGCGTTATCTTGCAGACATTCCATTTCTTCCTATCAGGAAAATCCATTTTTTCCTCTTTCAAACTCTACTTGGCATTTGGATACCTTTGCATAAAGACATTGCCTCCAAAACACAGCCATTTTCAAATTCCAAAATCCACTTAAAAAATGTGCCAAGAGGTGGCATGCAGAGCCAAAGGGAGACAGCTGTTAATATTGGCAGATACAGAGTACAGTAAAATTGGGTGTGATCTGGCCGCTAAGAACAAAGGGCAAAGCAGGGTATTTCAGAAGACCTAAGGCACTATCCATCTTAGGTGGAAAGCTTCGACTGAAGTTTATTGTGTCATTATTTGGATTAATAATCCCCAGGAAAGTGATAACTAAGTTTGACATTATACAATATGAACAGAGTTCATTTGTGTCAGGATGGGAAAGCCAAATGCTCGTACAAGTAAATTGAAAAGCTAACCTGTCTTTAAATCATACCATTGTGTTCTGTTATTGCCTATATCTCCCAGCACAGCATGATCTTATATATTGTAAGCAGCAATTAGGCTGAATGGTGTAAGCGCAAGATACATTGGCAGCTGAACTGGATTTTGCTGTTTTATCATAGCAATGCTCCAGCAACAATGCTCTCTTTTATGGACCAACTCCCTGATGTCCTTACTTGAGAAACAGATGCTCTCTGCAATGGATGTATCCATTGGAGGAGAGAGAAGTATATTTCCTTATGTTTGTTAACCTTAGCTCAGGACGTAGTAAAGGCATCTGCAGCCAAGGTGGGCTTTGGCAAATGAAATTAGAATTTCTCAAAAGAGAGGTTCAAGTTTGCTTAGAATCATGTCCTGTATGTGAAATAGCTAGTATTACTGTTAGGCAGAATGAAGCGGTCATTTTAGGTGGACGATGACAGAATAGAGGACAGTGGCACAGTGCTAAAGTGGAGAGTTTAATGGAACACAAGACCTTGTCCTAAGCCGCCAGTGATAGTCTGCCATTGTTCTCAGGTGCAAAAAACAATGTTCTTCCCTTATCACAACTGAACTAAGATTCATTTGCCGGATATACTCAGCACACTCAAATATACACAGGCAAACCAACATACATATATGTAGTGCTACCAGGGTGTGTGGAACAAAGCATCATGGCCTGGCTTGTAATTAAAATAGAGCACTGTATTTTAAATCATGCTATTTCAATTTATGGACTAGTTTTCATATGAAGTAAAAAAAGTTCTAAAATAGAACAGTCTCTTAGTGCTTTTTTTTTAAAGGACAGGCAGGAAAATACACAAAATGAGTAAGTTCTCATATTGCCTTAAGCCCAAAGCAACTTACATTATGGGAATGAGTGAACCAGGTTCCTGTTTTTCATCTCATTATTATTTGTCCTGTTCAAATGATGGATCCTAGGAAGGATGCAATGGCATGCCTTGGTTACGTCTTGGTAGATAGGCAAATTAGTATTCCATGATAGCTGTTCTAGTAAGATAGGAGACTGGAATAGCTCAAAGTACAAGTTAAGGGAGGGCTGGATGACATGACAATTGAGTGGATACATAGCTGGGTTGAAAATCATATGCAAAGAGTACTCAGGTGCCATCTCAATGGTTCCTCATCAAACTGATAAGGGGTGCCAGAAAATTCAGTCCTGGGCTTTGTACCCTTCAGCATTTGTTATTAATGACTTGGGTAAGGAGGTAGAGAAAATGCTCATCAAATTTTCAGATATCACAAAACTGAGTGAGAGAGAAGTTAATACTCAATTCAAAATTATATTGATATATACTGGGTTGGAGGAGGTTGAAAATGGTAAAATGAGATTTAACAGAAAGTTCTTCATAAAGTAAAAAGAATAAAGTAGAATAAAGCTTGGCAGCAGGACAGTACTAAAATGGTGTAAAATGGTGCTTCGGAGTGCATGAGACTGCTCACGCAGCATCTGTTGGCAAATCTTTAAAGTAGCCACAGTCTTTTGTCTTCCTCCTCTCCTGCTCCTCCTTCATCTGCTGCTGAGATTAGTGGCAGTGGTGGTGGGAGCTGGGCTAACATTGCTTAAACAAATGGCAACGTAAGGCTTTAGCGCAGTCTTTCCTCTGGTGTCCTTTTGATCAGTTGGACAGTCCACTGCCTGGCTATGAACTCTGGAAGTTGTGGTCCCCAAACACCTAGAGAGCACCTAGGCAAGAGTGGGTTGCTGGAGCTAAACACTACTGTGATTTATATTGCATGATCTGAAGTTGTGTCCCTGCATAGGGCTAATTGTAAATTTCTTCTACATCAGGTTAGACTTTGTCTGCTAGGATCCATTTGGATGAGCCATATTCTCCCTTTGGATTTTCTGTTGTTCATGGAATATGGTGATTAATAGGAGTAATTCAAAGAAATTAAATGACCACCTCAATGAATCAAAAAATCTCTCAAGGTGAGAGGAATACAATTCACAAGTAAGTTAACTCAGCTGAGACTGGAAAGAAGTTTACTCTGACACTCTTTTATGCTATCATTGCTTGCCCTGCCCCCTGTCTTCCTTTTCTGTCTGGTCAAAGGAAGATGAAGATATAGGCATGGGAGATAATTATTTTTTTAGATGCCAAATGACTCTTACAATCCATCCCCTACTCTGCTATTCAGCTTTTCTGATCCCTGAGCATAACAAAGTAATAGGACTCAACTAGCCAGATGATCTTGCACAGGTATGTATGTATGGGAGTGTGTGTATGTGTGTGTTGTGTATTCTCCGCATAGGAAATTTATGAGAAGAAATCAGGAAGGAGTAGTAGTATTTTACCAGGTGCAGAAACTTTAAAAATGATTTGGTTGCTACAGTATTTTGAGAAAAAGGATGTGACAATGTTGTTAAGTTGTTTAGTCATTGCTGACTTTATGTGACCTGATGGAAAATAGTTTAACAAGATTTAGTAACTACTGATTTGAGTTCTTGTAAGCTTGTGCTTGTGATATCAGTGATAGTGACTAGCCATCTTGTCTTCTGCTGGTCTCTTTTGATTGGCTTTGATTTTTCCAAGTATCAGGATCTTCTTCAAACACTTATGCTTCTGCACTATGTACCCAAAATATGTAAGATTTAACTTCATTGGCTTTAGCTTCATTATTAGTGGCATGATGAATTCATTAGAGAGAATACATTAAACTAGATTTTTAGGGTGGCTGGACTCTCTGCATCATATTGTAGTTTGGTGAAATCATATGATTGCAATATTCAATTCTATCAGATTAACGGTTTGCTTCCCTCCCTCCCTCCCTCCCTCTCTCTCTCCCTCCCCACAGATGTGAAGGTACTCAGGGAGGTGATGGTGAGGCTAAAGTTGCTTGACAGGAATTCCTCTAAGGTAGGCACACACCTTACTGTGCAAAGCAGTGCTCTATTGGATGGTATCCTCTTTTGGAGAAAAATTGTCTGTTGGGCAAGCAGATTTGAGCTTCAAAAGTCTAAAGGACTGTTTATTTATTTATTTTATTTATTTATTTGGCTTGTATGCCGCCCATCTCCCCCACGGGTGACTCTGGGCGGCTCACAATAAAAACGAAGAAATACAATTCTCTCCAAGATGGCTAAAAACTATAAATAATTTAAACACATATTAAAAATACCGTAAAAAACCTCCTCTAATTTTGGCCCTATAAAAATCTGTAAGATGCTGGGGGTGGGGCAACCCATCATCCCACCAGCCATCTCCACAGGTGCGGGCCCCCCTCTGGCCCCCAGGCCTTCTGGCAAAGCCAGGATTTAATACCTTTCCTGAAGGCCATGAGGGAGGGGGCACACCGGACCTCAGGAGGCAGGATGTTCCATAGGGCGGGCGCTACAGCAGAAAAGGCTCTCTGCCTAGACCCCACCAATCGAAATTCCCTGATCAGTGGGGTCTGCAACCTGCCCCCTCTGCTGGACCGAGTGGGACGGGCTGAAGTGACCAAGGCTGTTAGATATCAGCAAAGAGTCACAGGTTTTGCAGCCTAGATTTAGTAGCTGTACTGGCTAATCTCATTTGAAGTCTATGTGGTGTAGCGATTAGGGCAGCGATAGTGAACTTATGAGACGCGTGTCAAAGGTGACACGCCACAATGTTTTGGGTGACACACCAGTGTTCACCAACACCCAACAACAACTATTCTCCCTGTTTGAGTTACCAAAGAAACTGAGTTTGTTTTATTCATATTTCATTTTTGTAGTTATTTGACGTTTCTTTATATAATACATACCACTACAGATGATTGGACTGTATTTTTTTTAAATAAATGAATATGTAAAGAATTGTTTCTCTTTTGTTGGGGGGGGGGGGTGACACACTAGCCGAGTCAAGTTAGGCATTTTCCAAATTTTTCATATGCCAAGCCCAAAAGGTTCGGCATCACTGGGTTAGGATATAGGACTAGGGCCAAGAAAACTGTTCAAGTCCAAACGAAGCCATGGAAGCTCACTGGATGATTTTGGCCAAGTCACTATCTTCCAGTCCAACTGAGTCCTTACAGGAATTGGTTGTTGTGGGGAAAAAGAGTGAGGGAGTATATGTATATTGGCTTTTGCTACTCGAGAAAAAGTAGGATATAAATCAAATGAATACATAAATATTTAGAACCTGAATAGCAAGCTAAGCAGACGTGCAAACTTCATGGTTACATTTTTTTTCCTATGTTGGCTCATATTTCTGTTAAATTACAGTAATGTGTGTCTAAAGATATAAATTAGCATCTGAAAATTTTATGCAAAACAGTATAGTTGGGTTGTTACAAGATATAATCAATATAAGTTATATGTGATGCTCAGCACATATGTCCAGAGTTTAGGGTAGAATTTACTATTTCTGAATCTATAAACTGCATCTGGCACCTGCCATAATTTTTTCTTTTCCCCAGTCTCTTGTCTCACTCTTACCTTCTGACAGGTTGAATGTAGAAGGAGAGTGATTAGTAATTTCTGCACTAATGATTTATAGAATCTCCATAGCATCATACAGGCTTTGTTGAAGTGTTATAAAGCCTGTCTGCATTACAGTTATTTTGGCACAAAGATGGTAGGATGACTAGAAGACACTATAAATCACTAGTGTGGAAATGACTTCTAAGTAGGTCAAAGGTGAGTAACCTGTGGCTTTCCAGAGATAGTTGAACTTCAATTCCCAGTATTCTTAACAAGCATGACCACTGGTGAGGGATTGTAGTTTCGATGCAGACATAGTTCAAAAACATCTGGAGAGAATAGAAAATAGGAAGTGCATTTATTATGGGCACTTTGTATAAACTCTTATTGGTTTGATCAAGCTTTGTTGTGGCACAGGTCTTTGAGATTTTCATTTTCTATTTCCTAAAGGAAGAGCTGCCTACTCACTAGGTAAGAATCAACATCTCATGTGTTATCTTTGAAACATCCAACCCTGGGAAAACACCAGTAATTTATAAAATACAGCTGTCATTATACAGGGAGTCCCCAGGTTAAGAATCTCCGAGTTATAGACAACTCATACTTATGAATGGGCTGCCTGTTACTAAAAATGGCAGACGGCATTCTCCTTCCTGGAGCTGCTGAATCGCTGAAGCCACATGATGTTTTCATGAACCACTGCAACTGCACATTTTTAATATACAGCCTATTTTCAGTGGTTTTCAGTGGTTCATGAAAACATTGTGGGGCTTCAGTGGTTCATCTGTTCCAGGAAGGAGAACACCATCTGCCATTTTTAACAGACAGGCATCCTGTCTGTAAGTACTAGTTCCACCTTACATACAAATTCGAGTTAAAGACAGGCTTAGGAACAGAACTTAACCTGAGGACTGCCTGTACTTCTCTCAATAAGGAATAGTAAGCTCTTTCTAAAACCCAGAATAATTAGAGCCTATTTTTTTGTTATTTTTACTCAATATTTGAGGATGGAAGGGGGGAGAAGGGCCAAATTTCTTCTCCATCTGTTAATTCCATTAGTGTCTTCCAGAAAGCACTTAAAGCATTTTATTTTAGCAGCCTTTCACAAAGGTTCATGTGTTGAGGATATATCTACTGTTTAGATGTTGGGATGTTTAACAAATTTTAATTGATACAAAAATTTCCTCATTCTCTGGTCATTTTTAATGATATTTACTGAATTCAGAAAAGCCATTTCGAGAAGCTTTTTTGGTTGTGTGTGTGGATGTTATATTAAATAAAGAAATATTCTAATGTATTACTTGGTCTCTATTCCCCATTTTGCTTTATACCACAGGGTAAATGAGAATTAGGACACAGGAAGATTGAACATACGATCCTACTTGGAAATAGGTATGTCAAAAACTTCGAGATAATCAGCCTAATTCATGAAAAGAACATCTACGCATCTTAGTGATATGACAATTCTGCCCATAGGAGTGCTTTCCAGGGCATTTCCCTAAGTGAGAAAAATCTAATGGGGGATGCATCTTCCGACAATCCTCAGCATTTCTGCCAACTCAAGCTATCTGATTTTGACACCGTGATAATATAGTGACACATTATGTCGGCTGTTGTTCCCAAGCAAAGTGGAATGACTTAGGTGATGGAATTTCTAAAATGCTCTCTGTAAGCAAGACAGAACCAAAAAAATCATTATGAGCTCTTTCTCTGCAGAAGTGATGCTCAGGTGACAATGAGCCCCTCCATTCATTTGATATGTTCTCTTCCTAACACACTTACCCCTTCCTCATAAGATAATTATCAGGAATGCACAATAGGGTCGCAGCATGAATGGGCTGCTGCACACGTGTGCAGTGCTAGCATTGCTCAAGTTCAAATGTTGTCATTCAGCAACAGGAAGGAGGAAAGCTAGAGCTTGTGCTGTCTTGTCCGCACACATGACCAATTGAGGTTAGGCACAGCTTTAAAACTCAACAGCGTGATATGATTTTGAGAGCTGCATGGTATGTCTGTCATGAGTTTAGTAATTTCAGAAAGTTCATATGAAATATATGACTAGACAAGTCAAGGTAATAATTAATTCCCTTGAGAAAATGCTCATTTTTCCCTCAAAAACTGTTCTCAGAAAAGAAAAGGAATCTTGAAAAGCTAGGAGATCACAGTGTAAGCTAACTGCCAATTAAACCTTCATGGGGTTACAGAAGTAAAATGAAGAAGGCAATATAATTTCTGACTGGGGGGATTAGATTTTTGAGATATCCTAGAAAATGCAATGTTTCATTTATCCATGGTTCTCTTATATATCAATCTGGATCCATTGTGGCATAATACTATACATTCATAGAGCATTTATTACTCATAACTATATTTATCTTTGAATAGCAGGAAAGAGCCTAATTTTTATGTATAAAACAGAAAATATTTCTATTTTCTACATAGTAATTTTTGTTCATACCACACAGCAGTAACTAAGTATGAATATCTTGACTATAGAATTAATGTTTTAAAGGTATGGATGGGCAAAAAGAATCACAGCAGATCTTTGATGCTGGTGTTTGATCCTCAAAAGGCTGACAGATCCTTAAAGTCTACATCTCATAATTTGAAAGGGATGGTGCTAGAGTTAATACATATATATCCTTCTTTTGCATTTAGGTAAATATCCATATCTAAATACAAATATAACGTGAGAATTATCCTGATAGTGAATTGTTTTCTCTCCCAAATAACCATATCTCTAATAATCATTTTAACAGTTGCTGCTAATACTGAACAGGACTGGTGTTCTAGGCCTCTTAGGTATTGATCAAAGGATATCTAGTGTGTGAGAATAGCCCATTCCTAGCTCCTTATGCCAGACAGGATCAACATTTGTTCTGACTGAGGCGTGGTTGAAAATCTTGTACTAAAAGGTAGGAAGAATACCCAATCCATTCCCTGCAAGAGTGAAAAATGGTGTATCTTTGAAAACTGAGTGAGAAATCTGGGAGAAAAAAAAGCAAGAAGGTACTGTATGTACCAGGGGGTGACGAGAAACAAGGAGCCAAAGTTCCTCTTAAACCTTAGGTTTAAGCTGGAATTTGTATGATGGAAGATTTCCCAAGTAACTGACATAGAGGTAAGATCTGTTCCAAGGATTGTCTAGTTTCCAGAGGAAAAGCCAAGAATTGTAGCACATATAATTTATTTTCTCTGTTTGCTAGTTAATGATTTCTTGTTTTCCTTTCTCTGATGTTTATGTTTTCTGTACATGCTCAGTAAATTGTATATCTTTGTGCAACTAGGAACCTTTTTACCTCAGAGTTACCTCTAAACTAGAGCTGACAGATATCATGCTATGGTCCGACAGAACTTTATTTTTTCTTGAATATTTTCTACTGAAATTTCTTTTAAGATGCTATCAGTAATTTTAGCAGTTCTATATTTTTCTTTCTCTTTGCCACTGAAACTACGAAAAAACTACAAAAAACCCCAAGGACTCCACGATTTAGAATGTTTCACCTTCTCTTTTAAAAAATAATATTTTTTTCTATTTATACCTTGTGAGATTGATCTATCTCCCAAAGGAGGTGATGGGCTGATTTCCCTACTTATATGCCCAGTGGACCAGGAGGTGGTTATAGATACTATTTCTCTCTTATCATTTCATTTTTTTCTTTTATGTGCCAATAGGGAACATGGGCTGGTGGTGGTGGGGACTACCTCTCACATACTGGAATTAAGGAAGGACACCAACTGTGGCAATCTCTTGGAAAATAGGTGATGGCAGCAGCACCTATCCCTTGGGAGATAGATGGTGGCACCACTAAGCCTCGTACCAAGGCAAGTGGTGGAACTAGGGTGTATGGATCCAGACAAAATCTGGGAAAGGAAATTTGAAAACTCCAACCATTCACCCTACAGGCTCAGCCCTGCCATTATAACCCATTCTGGAGAGGACAGCATTGTGTATTTACAGATCAGAATAAAGTCATATTCTATTCAGTAAAGTTCTATTTCATTCCGTGAGACACTTAAATATATAGACAAAGTCTCCTATGGTGTGATATGAAAAGGAACATGTGTAGTCCACCTATTTAGTCTGTGAGTCATTTGGGATATGGAAGCAAGCGAGGTGCTACATATACAACAGGCTCTTTGATGATCACAGCTTGGTCTCTTGTCAGTTCTTCCTGAGCTGCCCCATTCTGGGATTTTTCCAAATCAAAAAAAGCTGACCCTGATGGCAGGAACAGATAATTTGACATATCCTATGGTCCTTGAGACACTGTCTCAAGGGCCATAGCATTGTGTTCAAACTGTATTGAATTAATTATAAAATATACTAGCTTTCAGCTCTAAAATAAATCTCTGGGGCAGTTTACAGGAATAATATATCAGTAGAATTAGAAAGTTAATTAGAAATCAGAATAAAACATGAAACAATATCACAAATACATAAATTGGTGCAAATTAAAAACCTGGTAGACCAAAAGTATCTTAACAATCTGCAAAATTAAGCTAAGGTCTCACTTTGACTTTGCTTAAGGAGTTCTATAGGTAAGGCGATGTCAAACGGGCTCTTTCCTGTAATTCCTACCAATCATATTTCTTTTAGTGATGGAGCACAAAGCACAGCATGATAATACGGGAAAAAACTGTTCTTCAGATATTCTGTTCATAAATCATGATCTCTGCTTTAGATTCTTTTTTAAAAAGTGGAATGAGTCAGTTTTCAAGTTTTACAGATCCAGGGCCTTTTAATCACATGGAACATGGAACACACTTTTAAATGTCAGTCTTTTGATACATGCATTTCACTTTTTTTCTGCTATTGCTCCTTCCTGAGCAATAATTTCCCAACAGCAATGTCATCAATAATGATAAACAATAACAACAACTGCAAAGGTAGAGTCATTTGATTTAAGCTCAGCTCCTAGTTTTCCTGACAACAATATGTAAATGGTCCTTGTCTTCTCCCATTGGCTCAGTCCATTGTCTTCTTCCAGAATATTTTTTCAACTTCCCAGCCAACAGTTCTAAGATTCTCCGGTGGTCTCCCATCCAAATACTAACAAGGTCTGACCCTGCTTAAATTTTTGGAGCTGAGAAAAGGTCTACTGTATAGAACTAACTACATTAGCAGGAGCTCAAACAGTATATCATGAAAATCTCAAAAAAGGATAATTGAAAAAGGGGAATCTATTTGTTTTTTCTGTGAACATCAGTACAAAGACCTTGTAGAAACAAGAACAGTATTCCCAAACCACAGGCCACCCTAGTTCATACAGGATACAAAGGAACCTTAAACCTAAGTTGTCTATAGAGGGAAAGTTGAAAATAGGAAGGAGGCTTTCCTCAAGGAATATACCTGTTGGGCTCTTGGTATCAGCCAAAAACTTAAAGTGATTTTTTTCCAAGCAAAATTCTCACTGAGTCTTTTTAGCCAAGTTTATTGAGAAGAAAGGGATGGAGTTACAAGAATTCTGGCAACTACCCTCTGAAGTAATCTAAAAAAGCTTAACAGATAATAGCTCCTAAAGCAAAATCAGAAGCTTCAAGAGGACAAGTGGGACAAGGGTGGCCCAGCAGAGTCTGGGAGGTAGAAGTTATCTTGAGCCTTTGGAATCCACTTAAACTTTGTGAGTTGAGTCAAAACTCTGGTACAATCAGCAAAATCAGGTTAATATATACATAAAAGTTACAAAATCCCAAGAAATGCTGAACATTGTTGATATTACATGAAGGATAGAAAACAGAATTGAGTGTATTTCAACAGGATCCAACTGGATGTTGTCTGAAGAAATTCTACAGCCCAAAAAGTCTATTACAGGGAAATCAAAAACACATTTTTCTTGCTCAGAATATAGCTTGTGTAAATAACCTTGTTGAAGGAATAGACGAGCTATTAAGGAAGCATAACACTACCCTCCATCAACTTTTCTAGTAAAGCAGGGCCAGTGACCTGATGAGCACTGCCAAGGGGAGGATGGGGCTTTAGTTTATGCAAACCATGATCTGACACAGTTCTTTGATCCTTGTGAATTTCACAATTATGTAGCCAATCCATCCCCAACACAATAGGCAAGGAAGAAGTTAAATAAAACTGTAAAGTTTTCAGATGGCTGCCAATGATGAAGTAAAGGGGAATAGTATGTTCAAAGATTGGGCTACAGTACAGAACCTTGAAGTAGTAGTCATTTTCACAGCATGATAAACATGAATTCTTCCCTCTCAAGTTTGTGGCTTAAAACAGTAAACTGGAATGCCTCCATCTGAATGAATGTATTCATGTATTCGCATATAGGGCTTAAAATCATCATCATCATCATCATCATCATCATCATCATCATCATCATCATCATCATCTTATGGGACTTTAAAATCCAAACAGACAGGCACCTTGTTCATAATATGCCTGATATAACCATCAGGGAAAAGAAGAAAGTCTGGTTCACTGATATTGCTGTACCAGGTGATGCTAGGATTGAGAAAAAGCAATCCAAAAAAAATTGCAGAATACCAGGACTTGCAGACTGAAGTTGAAGGCTTATGGAAAAGGAAATCTGCTGTTACACCAATTGTGAGCAATACCTAAAGGACTCCCTCAATATTTGGAAATTTTGAATTTATTGGACCTGAACACCCTAATTTTACTATCTGTCTGTCTGTCTGTCTGTCTGTCTGTCTGTCTGTCTGTCTGTCTATCTATCTATCTATCTATCTATCTATCTATCTATCTATCTATCTATCTATCCATCCATCCTGATTGGAACTACCTATATCCTCAGACGCTACCTTAATAATTCTTAGGACCTTGTAGATTACGATGATGATGATGATGATGATGATGATGATGATGATGATGAATATGCTGCCTGATTCCCAGCAATTCTTTGCTCATGTTTAACATCTCACCTAATTTTTTTCTGCTGTTTTTGAGTATTTGTATGTAATGCAAACCAAAAGGGAAATACAAGAGCAAAGTGAAACAATGAAGAATTATGAGGAACAAGTGAAATGAAGATAAAAATGGATGAGGTACAACCCAGGCAGGTAAACTAACACCTGAATACTTACTTTAGTCCTGCTGTAAAAAAATGTTAAGGGGTTCAATAAGAATCTACAGCAGCAAATGCCACTTGTCACACTAGAGGGAAGGTCATTCTCTAAACACTCCACTCAGGCATATTTATAGTCATCAAGAATAACTTCTTAGCTTAAAACACAGTTGTAGCAAGGTCTGCAACATTTTATTGCCTGCAGCATGTGAATGAAGCAAAAGCCATGTCTCAGATAGCAATGGTATTTTCTAACTTCAGGAGTGTCTTTTATGACATATCTTTAAATTCACCATGGGGCCCAAACACAAAAAAGAGAAACACACAAATTCACAACCCTGTTCACTTGGTGTGAGCAAGCTTTATTTTGCTGTATTTACACAGGAAACTAAATAAAACGCAGCCAATATATATTATGTTTGAATATACATATCAAGGGCTCACTTTATTCCTACTGTGCCTAGATTTTCTTAGCAGGAAAGGGTATCACTCCATATTTGAACTGTCAGGATAGGAAAGGGAGAAGATAAATACATTAACATATATTGTAGATTATGTAATTTGACAGTATCAATTCCGATTCTTGAAAGCTTATGCTACAATACTTGCATTAAAATTCAAAGTGCTATAGGACTTTGTGGGGAGGCAAATAATGTTCTGCCCTTTTTTATGGTTCTGAAATGTATACTAGACGGAACAGAAGATCTGATACAGCCTGATGACCCTGAAGGGGAAGGAAATAGATAACCGAAAGCAGATTGTTGCCCTTTCCTTAGTGTGAAAGGAGACACTACATGGGCACAGTAAAGGACACTGTTTCTGCTAGAAGGTGCTAGTATTAATAGAAGAGGGTAGGCTTGGAGACCTTATAGGAATGTAGAATTTAGAGGCATTGGATCAGACCATAGTAAGGTCACCCTATATTATCAGATGTTACATTCCACCTGTAAAGGTCACAGTATAATTTACATTGCTTTCTTTATCATTCCAATGTAACAATTCTGGAAATATATACCCTATGATCCTGCTTAGTTCCAGGCTCTTTTGCTTTCTTGTGGCCAGGAAGTGAGTGATTACTGTAGTTGTGCATGCCAATTACAGATAGTTAGTTGCATCTATCTTCAAACGCCCTGTTTCCTCATTTAAAGTGGACATTTTCCCCACAACAGTCTGGCAGGATTGGAGGGTAAAGAGTGAGGACCGTCTGCTGCGTTAGGCATGCCTCTGCCATTTTTGAAGGTTCGTGGTCCCTGCCTGGGCCCTTTTTCTTCTCTGATCAGAACTTGTTTGAAGATACACGGTGGAGGTTAGGTTGTGGGGAAGTGGTTTGGCAACTGTAGGAGTCAGTCTGGAGGCTTAGCAGGAGTGAGTTAAGTGAATCGATAAGTTGCAACTCTGAAAGGTGAGTTGCCAACTGACGCTGCAGGAGTGAGTTATGGACAGTGGAATATTGAAACACAGCTTGTGTGAGTATTAGTGCACAATAGGGGAAAACGAAGGTTTTTTTTTTAAAAAAGAGGATGTCTGGGGGATTTCTGTTGCTATTGTTGTTCATCTTAACCTGCTCCTCGTTGGTTATGGTGTGTTGTGTCCTTTGATATATTTCGTCTGTATCTCAGGACCAGGCATCTCTTCCCCTCTGTGGTCTCAGGCATGGAACTAGGGGAAATTCCCCCAAGACCTCTGTGTCATGAAAAACAAGGTTGTGTGAGTGAGTATAAGTGAGAAGCCCTGTTGCTGGTTCTTTTTTTGAATCACCAATAACCAGATTGATGCAGACTCAATAGACACAAAGCACTGGAAACTTGGTAGTTGCTTGTGTTTTATATCTCCCTTCAGTGGATGGGAGGAAATTTTTATTTTACAAAAGGAAAGCTGAAAGTTCAACCTGTCTTTTTTAGTGTCTGCTTTCTATTTCTGTTCTATCAAGGTCTTTACTTTTTCTTCATCTTTTCTCCTTGTTTGTTCCTGGCTGGGCTTCTTGATTCTTCTCCTGAATCCTTACTCCATCTGAGGTAAATGGCTTGAAGAACTTTTACCTCATGCCAGTCTGAGGGAAGAAAATAAGTGCCTCTCTTTTCCCAGTTTTTTCAGCTGCTGCCTCCTCCTTTTTGTTGCCTCTTCTCCTCAGGGCAGTCTATCCTTTAGTTTGCCTCTTTATTTGACTCTTGGGCTTTGGCTCTGTTTATTCAGCCTCTTTCTCTGTGGCCATCTTGTCTTCCCTCCTTTCACCTCCTGCCCAAGCCTTCTGTTTGACTGGCAGCTGGGGTCATCCTGATGACAGGGGAGGGCCAAGAAGGGAGGGGGAGGAAGGAGCACAGGTGCTTATAACCTGCCCAGGCAGTTTGTCAAGTGTTTGCTTGTACTTGAATAAACTGATCACGGCTGCCTGTCAATTTCCCAGGGGGATTGACTACTGTGCATGCTCCAGTGGGCTGGGTTTGTTATTGCTTGAATATGTGGTATGTGGTGCATGGTGGACCATAGCGACTAAATGGGGGATGCCTGGTAAGGGTTCATGTTTCAGGGAAAAGATAGATAGGAGAATGGATGGGAGATTTCTCGTCCTTGCTACAAGTTTCCACAAAGTGGGAATGTCATGATCCAAGGGGCAGGCTCTAAAACACAGGCAGATTGGGCTGCATTGGGTGCTGCTCCCATCAATTAGTGACAGGCCCTTTCTCTATCACCACCAAAGCCTTTTTCTTGGATTTACTACAAAATACTTAAACAATTAAGGTTCCAGACTATACTTGATTTGTGCAACTGCAATCTGATCTCAGAGCTACCTTCAATACTTTGACCCAGTGCGTGAGAAACCTAGAATCGGAATCTGATGTCAAAGCCACATACAAATCTGTATCAAGCCAGCTTTAGGCTAGGGCCAAGCAGGCACTGGCCTAGGGTGCCAAAGCTTAGGGGTTGTCAATGTCGCCTCTCCTTTCAAAAACAAAGGCTATTCTAGAAATGCAAATCTTTGCATTGGTAGGAGGTGGCATCATTGGTCAGTATGACCTAGGGATGACATGTACCCTTGAAACGGCACTGAATTTATAGCTATTCTTGCCAAACCAACAGGAGAAAATCTGAATTCATTTACTTAGTAGTGAGACTGGTTGCAGCATAATTTAACTAAAACATGGATGATTTGTCTAAACTCTACTTTAAGATCACATAACCACAATCCACATATTTTATGATCTAGTGATAAACACTCCCACTGTGTTTAGAGTGCATATTTAGCATGCTGGATCTATATGAATGAGATTGCATAAGATTCATGGTGTATAAATGCAATTGTGCAAGTTAAAAATTATTTGGATGTATATATAAACCCTTCTGCAATTCAGATTAAAGGAAATGTACTGTATATGAATCTAGACCAAGACATAAAAGAACAAAAAGAATAAAATATAACAAAAATTATGGCCTGGCCAAGCTTTTGCAATACATGGATACCGCTAAATCTTCAATACATCCACGTCAAAGTTCTCTGACTTAAGAAAGAAATGAGAATGATTGTGAATTATTGTCTTTATTTAGCTGCCTCCTATTTTCTGATCACAAGTAAAGAGGAATAAATTTGAATTCCTTGGATTCTTTTATCTAATCTCAGTCCTTATTGCATAAATAACCCCTTGTGAGTCATCCTAAGCCCTCTTTGTTAGATATTTATAACAGAAGAAGTGTCCATTTCCCCAAATGCCAACAGCCAATAGAAAGGGTTGTCAACTGTTATATGTAGCCAAAACCTGCAAGGTTTCTTAGCCATTCAGAATGCTGCCAGAGTTGCAAGGGAGGCCAGTGGAGACAAGCTCTTGTAATGCCAGAGGCCAGCCTGGCACCTCTTCTGCTATCATGCCGGAAGCTTTTTGCTTAGGGTCTGCGGGTTTTCAAATACAGTGCAGGGGAAATGAGATGGTGGCAGACCAATGGGAAAGGGCATCATCCAGAAATATCCTGTTAAATTCCACTTCAAATATGTTAAAATATATGAAGTATTGCTGCTAAAGATTGGGGAGGAGCAGTGACCTTTTATTTATATGGAAATAAAAAACTGCACAGTTTTTTTTTTTCCAGAATTCATTTCCTCTCTCTCTCTCTCTGTTGACAGGCCAATGCTTCTTGATTCCAGAATGCTAGGTGTAATTGAATAGCTGAGAAACCTCAGGCTGATTTTACTAACTTTAAGCTGCAGACCTCATGCCAGACCATTTGCATTTCTCCTATTCTCTGCTTTTGTTTTCTTTGTACCTCATTCCCCCAACACTGGCTTTTTCTTCATCAGGTGAGATTCTTTACTCAGAAGGTTGCACACCTTGTAGCATTTTCCTTGGTCTTCCTAAAGGTATTAGTTATGATTTTTATTTCCTCCTGAACTGATGCAGCTATCTTTGTATTTAAAAGGAAATTTACAGTATGGCAGAAAGTTGTATGGGGTCTTTTTGCAAGACCTCTGTATTATGAGAATACCTAAGAATATGAGCTGTGAGAGAACAAAAAAATTGTCCTGATTAATTTAATATTGATGTTCAAAGATTGTATACCTATAAATGCTAGATACTGGGGATAGAAATGCTTAATGCCCTAATGACAACATTCTCAGAAGTATCTAGCCTGCTGCTCCCAGAAACAAAACACTGGGCTAACATCATCATCATTATCAATATCATCATTTATATGCAGTAATGTAATATTTATAAACAATAAATAAGAAATATTTGTATGCTTCTTGGCTATAATCATTCCATTGGTATGAGAATCTTGAACTAGGTGTTTCAGAAGCTTCATCTTAATGTAACCTGCCTAAAATAAAATTGTGTAAATGATCATAAATCATAATCACCCCATTTTTCAGATTTTTTAAAATCATAATTTGTCATTTACAATAAGGTCAGTAAAGATGGATTCTATAAATATATACTAAGTTTCCTTTTCAACAAATACAATATTTCACTTTTCAGTTGCTCCCAAAGTTTCTACACCTTTTTCTTAGCAGTGCAGTCCTTCTCTAGGATTTTAAAAGGAGAGCTGATCTTTAAGAAACGCATGTGATATTAGTTTTCCGTTTTAAAATAATCACATTATTGCAGACATTTTAATAGCTGTAGAGGTTGCTATGTATTAACATGATTCATGGTCCTTGACAGCAGCGTCTCCGAGAATCCCACAGGAATGCAAAATACAAAACTCCATACACGTTCAGT